>NC_047085.1:423820868-424424855 GCF_902459505.1 Geotrypetes seraphini
CTGGAGAGGTCAGCCCGAGAGAAACCAAGCTGTCAGGTGGAGCGAAGACAGATTGGGATGCAGTAGAGACTGATGCTGCTGTGTAAGTAGAGTAGGAAACACAGGAAGAGGAATGGGTTCCCTGGAGCTGAGCTGGAGCAGGAGGGAGAACCAGTGTTGGCGAGGCCACCGAGGGGCGATGAGAATCATGGTGGCTCTGTCCCTGCGGAGTTTGAATAATGTCCGTAACAGCAGAGGCAGTGGAGGAAAGGCATAGAGGAACCGATCCGTCCAGTTGAGCAGGAATGCATCCGGGGCCAGACGATGAGGGGAGAAGAGTCTGGAACAGAACTGGGGCAGCTGATGGTTGTGAGGAGCTGCAAAGAGATCTACTTGAGGAGTACCCCACCGAGCAAAGATGGAGCGGAGTGTGAGAGGATCCAGAGTCCACTCGTGAGGTTGAAGGATGCGACTGAGATTGTCGGCCAGGGAGTTCTGTTCGCCCTGGATATAGACAGCCTTGAGGAAGAGACTGCGGGCCATGGCCCAGGTCCAGATTCGGATGGCCTCCTGACAGAGGAGGGGAGATCCGGTGCCGCCTTGCTTGTTTATGTAGTACATGGCGACTTGGTTGTCTGTGCACAGGAGAAGAACCTGAGGATCGAGAAGGTGCTGGAAGGCCTTGAGAGCATAGAACATGGCCCTGAGTTCCAGGAAATTGATGTGATGTCGATGCTCCTGATGGGTCCAGAGTCCCTGGGTGCGAAGATCTCCCAGGTGAGCTCCCCATGCATAGGGGGAGGCATCTGTGGTTAGGATCATGGAGTGAGGGGGTAGATGAAAGAGTAGACCCCTGGAAAGATTGGAGGAGGTCAACCACCATTGAAGAGATTGCTGAAGAGACGATGTCACAGAGACGGGATGAGAAAGAGGATCCGTGGTCTGTGACCATTGGTTGGCTAGAGTCCACTGAGGTGTCCTGAGGTGGAGTCGTGCCAGAGGAAGTACATGGACCGTCGAGGCCATGTGGCCCAGGAGGACCATCATCTGCCGAGCTGGGATGGTTTGATGAAGGAGCACCTGACGACAGAGGCGGAGCAGGGTCCGTTGTCGGTCGGAGGGGAGAAACACCCTCATCAGAGTGGTGTCGAGAACTGCGCCAATGAACTGAAGTCGCTGTGTGGGAAGTAGGTGCGACTTGGGGTAGTTGATCTCGAATCCCAGTAGATGGAGGAGCGAGATGGTGTGATGAGTGGCTTGTAGCACAAGCGGAGACGTAGGCGCTTTCACCAACCAATCGTCCAAATAGGGGAACACCTGGAGGTCGTGAGACCTGAGGAAGGCCGCCACCACAATAAGGCACTTGGTGAACACCCTGGGTGATGATACGAGGCCAAAGGGTAGCACTTTGTACTGATAGTGACGGTGCTGAATCTGGAACCGTAGGTAGCGACGTGAAGTCGGATTGATGGGGATGTGAGTGTAGGCCTCTTTGAGGTCCAGGGAACATAGCCAGTCGTGTTGAGAGAGAAGAGGGTAAAGCGTGGCAAGGGAGAGCATTCTGAACCTTTCCTTGACCAGACACTTGTTGAGGTCCCGGAGATCGAGGATGGGACGGAGGTCTCCTGTCTTCTTGGGAACCAGGAAGTAGCGGGAGTAGAATCCCTGACCCCTTTGGTCTTAGGGCACCTCTTCGATGGCATTGAGAAGAAGGAGGGATTGGAGCTCCCTCAGGAGGAGGAGGGATTGGGAGGAGTGAGAAGCAGACTCTATGGGAGGATTGTCTGGTGGAAGAGTCTGGAAGTTGAGAGAGTAGCCGTGGCGAATGATGTTGAGGACCCATTGGTCTGATGTGATGACCTCCCAACGGCTGAGGAAGAGTTGGAGGCGACCTCCGATAGGCTGAGGAAGAGGCAATGGTGGTGGGAGACTGGCTATGCCCTGGAGAAAAAAGTCAAAAGGGCTGAGATGGTTTTGACGGAGGGAGAGGCTTGGCAGGTTGGTGAGACTGTGAGCGAGCCTGAGTTTGATGCTGTTGACGAGGTCGGCAAGGCTGCTGTTGAGGCGGGTTGAGAGGTCTGGCCGAGAACCTGCGTTGGTAGGAAGACTGCTGTCTGTAGGGGCGAGCAGGCGGAGTCTTCTTTTTAGGCTTCACCAGGGTGTCCCACCTGGTCTCGTGAGCCGAGAGTTTCTGGGTTGTTGAGTCCAGGGACTCCCCGAAGAGTTCATCACCAAGACAAGGTGCGTTAGCCAGGCGGTCTTGGTGGTTAATGTCGAGGTCAGAAACTCTAAGCCAGGCCAGACGCCGCATGGCAATAGCCATGGCAGACGCTCGAGAGGTCAGCTCAAATGAGTCATAAATGGAGCGCACCATGAATTTCCGGAGTTGGAGCAGACTGGAAATTTGTTGTTGAAAAAGAGGTACCTTACGTTCAGGGATGTATTTTTGTAAGGAGGAGAGTTGTTGCACCAGATGCTTCATGTAGAAGGAGAAGTGAAAGGTGTAATTATTTGCCCTGTTGGCCAGCATTGCATTCTGGAAAAGGCGCTTGCCAAACTTATCCATAGTTTTTCCCTCTCTGCCAGGAGGGGTGGAGGCATAGACACTGGAGCCCTGAGTTTTCTTTAAGGTGGACTCCACCAGGAGAGATTCATAGGGCAATTGAGGCTTGTCAAACCCTGGGATGGGAATGACCCGATACAAGCTATCTAATTTGCGAGGGGCCCCAGGGACAGTGAGGGGGTTCTCCCAGTTCTTATAAAAAGTTTCCCGTAGGATGTCATGTACGGGTAACTTAAGGAATTCTTTGGGAGGTTGCTCAAAATCTAGGGCATCGAGAAAGGCCTGTGACTTTTTAGAGTCGGACTCTAAGGGAATGGAGAGAGCAGCTGACATCTCCCTGAGGAATTTGGTGAACGAGGACTGTTCAGGTTTTGAAACGGTATCAGTCACTGAAGGTTCCTCGTCCGTCGAGGAAGCGTCTTCCTCGGTACCGTGTGGGGATTCTTCCCATAAGTCTGGGTCCCTGATGTCGAGGTTCGCACGGCGGGACATCGGTGTGGAGGGCTCAGCATGGCGGGTTTTGGAGAGAGACTTGCGGTACCGGGAGAGGAAGACCGGTGCCGTTCCTGGTACTGAGAAGGATCGGCATCGGAGCGGGTCTGTACCGCAGGCTGGGAAAGATGTGGCTCAGCCGAGAGGACCAGCATGGAAGTGTTGAGCGGTACTGAGGGGGTCGACACCGATGGGACGGTGCGAGGCTTGGACCGGTCCTGTACCGGAAGGTGCGGTGCCAGTAACGCCGGCAACAGTTGTTGGAGTTGTTGCTGCAGCTGCTCCTGTAACTGGGTTTGGAGTATGGCAATGCGGTCGTCCAGGGGGGGCACCGGTACCGCTTTTTTCTTCTTCGGTACCATAGGTGCCGCTCTACGCTCCGGCGATGAGGAGGCCGATGACGAGACACTCACCGATATCGGAGCGGAGCGTTTGCGGGGTCGGTGCGGTGCCGAGGTTGCCGGTGTCGCAACCGTGGCAGGAGGGCGCTCAAGGGAAGTGGAAGGCTTCTTAGCCGGCTTACCTGGGGCCAGCGACCCCGAAGAAGGATCCGGTGGAGTCGAAGTAGTCGGTGTCGACTTTTGCGGTGCCGTCGACGTCGCGGCAGATTCCATGGCAGATCCGGTACCGAACAGAATATTTTGCTGGATCTGCCTATTTTTTAATGTGCGCTTTTTAAGCGTAGCACAGCGGGTGCAGGTGTCAGCCCGATGCTCTGGACCCAAGCACTGCAGGCACCAATTGTGCGGGTCGGTGAGAAAGATCGGGCGTGCACACCGCTGGCACTTCTTAAAGCCCAGTTGAGGGGGCATGAAGGGAAACACGGCCTCCGCAAAATCAAAACTGGAGGCCTGTATGGTGGCAACAGGCCCCGGTGGGGCCAGCCCGAAAAAATAACGAAAACCGACGAGTTTTTTTTTGAAAAGGAAAATTAACGGGATCCGAAAGGAAAAAAACTGAAAAAATGAAAAAAGTACGCGAGCGGGAAGGCAGAACTAAGTTTTCAACAGCCGTTGAAACACATGCGACTTCTTCGCTCCGCGGAAACAAAGAAACTGGGGACCACGCACTCCTCCATTGGGCGGGAAGGCACTCGCGCATGCGCGATGCGGCCAACTAGAACTTTCTAGTTAAAAGTGTCCGTACCGGGGCTCCGTCGGTGACGTCACCCATGCGTTAAGAATATGCTGCCTGCTTGTCCTGGGATAAAACATGATATTTAGTAACAATCCACATGTCATACAAGAATGTACCTGTGAAAGCATCTTACATACTGCAGTGCAGTACATCAATACACCCATTGTAAAACTCAACAAGCCAGACTAGTACAGATCAATCCTAACTGAAAACCATGTCTTTCGAACACACCTTTGTCTAGTATGGAATATGTAATCACAAACTAACCCCTCCCCCTTTTACAAAACTGTAGTGTGGGTTTTAGCCATGGTGGTAACAGCTCAGATGCTCATAGGATTCTGAGCATCAGAGCTATTACCACCACGGCCAACGCTAAAAAAAACACTCTACAGTTTTGTAAATGGGGAGATAGAATAAAAATACGTAGACAAAGGTTAAACTGAAGTACCAAGAAGCTGGACTCTGCATACAATGCACCATCACAGAAACAGCGATGCATCTCCCCTAAAGCAAAAATAAAGAAATAAATAGAATTTTTTTTCTATCTTGTCTTCTCTGGTTTCTGCTTTTCTCATCTTCTTGTCACTCTCTTCCTTTCATCCACTGTCTATATGGCATCTTCTCTCTTTCTATTACTCTTCCAGAAACTTTATGCCTCCCCCTTCCATCTCTCCCTTCACCCCCATTAGTCTGGTATCCATCTTCTTCTCTTCCCTCCTCCAATGGTCTGGCATCTCTCTCCTCTCCTTCCCTCTCCCACTCCCCCATGGTCTGGCATTTCACTCCCTCCTCTCCCTTCCCCCTACTTCCATCAGCATCTGCCCACTTTCTTTCCCTCCAACCCAATTCCATGCAGTATCCTTCCCCCTTATGGCTCTTTCCCCTTTCCCTGCACACCAATTCCATCAGCATCTGCCCCCTTTCTCTCCCTCCACCACACTTCCATACCACCCTGACCTCCTTTTTCTCCTTCCAACACCCTGCTATGCTCCTTTCTCTCTCCATCCAAATCAGCAAGGTCCCGCGATGACTACTTCTGCTGCCTCTGCTGCGGAAGAGGTAAGTGACATCGGAGGGGGTGGGCCAGCAGACGCAGGGAGTTGCGGAAAGGTCCCGCGATGACTGCGGCTGCCAGTCTACCCCCCTCCGATGTCACTTACCTCTTCCGGAGCAGAGGTGGTAGACACAGTCATCACGGGATCTTCCTGCACTTCAGGGCAGCTGCCGACTCTGCTCTGGAATAAGTACAGCAGCCTCGCTGAGGTGCCGTTTAGAGCAGCGCTGGAGGTTTCGGACCCGGCCGACTGTGCACCCCTTTGGAGCGTGCACCCGGGGCGTACTGCTCCCCCCCCCTTTGGTACACCACTGCTTCTTATCTATTTGCTGGTTTTCTCTCCATCTTTGCCATTAACTTTTAACATTCAACTTTCTTCCATTTTTCTGCTTCCTCTTCAAATCTATCTACTTTTCCATGTCTTCCATTCCCATCTATCCATGCACACTATCCCTCTCTCTGCCCTTCCCCACCATCCATGTGTGCCATCTCATCCATCTTTCTTTTCCCATGTTCCCATCTATCCATAGACAACATTTATTCCATGTCTCTTCCTTTCCGTTCCCCACCCCTCCCATCCCTGTGCACCATGTCCTCCCTCTCTCTTCCCTTCCCCTCTCTCCCTGTGCACTATGTCCTCCTTCTCTTTCCCTCTCCTATGGTCTGACATCTGTCTTCTCCCTTTCTCACTCCTATGGGCTGGGATCTTTATCCTCTCCTTCCCACAGTTTGGCATCTCTCTACCCTTCTTCCTTTCCCTCCTCCCCACTTTGCGGTCTGGCATCTCTACTACTTCTACTTATCACTTATATAATGATTAAAAGCATACACAGCGCTATACATTTTGACATTTATAGACGGTCCCTGCTCGGAAGAGCTTACAATCTGACATGGGCAAAAAGACATGAGTTGGGGATGCAGAACCCAAAGTGAGAGGAGTTAGGAGTTGAAAGCACTCTCAAAGAGGTGGGTTTTTAACTGGGTCTTGAACACTGACAGAGACAGAGCCCACCATAAGGATTCGGACAGGATCCAAACATAGGGTGCAGCAAGGCAGAAGGGACAGAGTCTGGAGTTGGCAGTAGAAGAGAAGGGCACAAATAGGAGGGACTTGCCGGCTGATCAGAGTTCATGGGGGGATCTTAGGGGGAGATAAGTGAAGAGAGATAGTGAAGGGCAGCTGAGTGAGTGTATTAATAGGTCAGTAAGAGGAGTTTGAATTGTATTCGGAAACTGATGGGAAACCTATGAAGTGAATTTAGGAGAAGGGTAACGTGAATATAGCGGCTCTCCTGGAATATGAGCAATGCAGTCAAAATCTAGATTGACTGGAGGGAAGCGAGATGGCTAAGTGGAAGGACTGAGAGTAGCGAGTTGCTGTAGTCTACGCATGAGGTGATGAGGACGTGGATAAGTGTTTTGGTAGTGTGCCTGGTCTTCAATGTCTCTCTTCTTCCCCCCTCTCCCACCCCATTCAGTGATTTGACATCTCTCTCCTTCCTTTCCCCCTGCCTCCTGTGGTCCGGCATCTTTATCTGTCCCTTCCCTTCCTTCCCCTGGAGGTCTGGCCTCTTTTTTTCCCATCTCCGCAATCCAGCATCTTTCTTGGGGGCTACTTCAGGAGGGGGTCTTAAATGAAGAGCCATCAGGGGAAAGGGTGAGGTGGACAATTCAAGATATCATGCACTGGAGCCTTTAAGAAACACCCATGAGCATTGAGCCACAGATTAGCATCCAAAGCTCCTGGGCAGTGCTTGAAAGATTGATCACCAGCAGCATTATTCATATACTGTACTACAGGAGTGACCAACCTGCAGTACTGAAAAGTAGAGAAAAACACAAATATACACACAGGCATAATCAACAACGTGATATACCTCTGTTCCATGAACTAAATCTAAAAAATCTCTTTAGCCTCTGGAAGTTGAATAAAATAAAAAATCCAAACAACTGGTGTCAGGGGAAGACGACAGATTATCTCAGGCACATAGGAGGAGCTACCTAATTGTTTCACACCCAAATTTATATACCTCCAGAAGCCCTCAGATTTAAATATTTTTAAGCAGGCTTTTTTCTTCCCACTGTCTAGAGATCCTCCTGTGGAACTACTCGTAGAAGCATTATTACAGAATTAATGAATAGGTCTTCTGTAAATAACTGATATATACTACTACTACTAATTTCTACAGCACTATTAGATGTACTCAGCACTGTACATATTATATGCAGGTACTTTCTCTAACCCTAGTGGGCTCACAATCTAAGTTGGGGCAATGGGGAGTTAAGTGACTTAATCAACCCCAAAAATACCTCTCTCGTTGATAAATAATTCACAAAATCTTATATTGTGTCCAAGTTATGGTAGCAATGCTTTTCTCAATTTCATAAATCCCTGTATGCTGCAAGTACAAGAAGTATACTAAAGAGGGAAAGAACTTCATAGGCTCAAAAACCTCCCACTTGAGCAGATTTCAATATTCACAGCCTGTGCTTATCAATTTTCTTTAGCTCTTTATAACTTTTATAACTTTGTTAGTTCTCAAAACTATGAACATTAGTGCTGTGAAAACTCAAATTCAAAACCCACTTCTCTCTGCTCAAGCTCTTCTCTAGGTTCCCTGTTCCTGCTGGAACCGTTGTGCTGCACTATGTGCTGTCCCAGCTGTGTCCCCCCTCTGCTGATTGTGGCTAGCTGGGCGTTTTGCCGGTAGGCTGCGTCAGGGCAAGGGACTCTCCACTATTGGCGCTATCACTTCACGCTCACTTGTGGGGCAAAGATCCCCGAGATCCTCAAGAAACTGAGAAAAGCATTGCTACCATAACTTGGACACGGTATAAGATTTTGTGAATTATTTATCAACAAGAGAAGGATTGGGGGGGTTGATTTTGATTATTCTCTCTTTTACCTGCATATATTTTGGGTGAGTTAAGTGACTTACCCAGGGTCACAAGGTGTTGTAGTGGGGACTGAACCCAGTTCCCCAGTTATCTCAGTCTACCTGTGGTGTAGTAAGGGAGGGGAGGGCGGTTAACCCCAGGCACCCTATTAGTGGTGGCATAGGCACCTGACCTCCTCTCCGCCCCTCCAGCTCCTTCCCAACCCTCTTGCCACACCCGGCACCCCTTCCCTTGTACCTCTTTAATTTTCCCAGGATGAACAGTATCACAAACTTGCTGCCCGCATCGGTGTCAGCTCTCTCTAACATCACTTCTAGGTCCTGTGTCTAGGAAGTGACATCAAAGGGAGAGCTGACATGACATGGGCAACAAGTTCATGATGCTCATGCTGGGAAAATTAGAGGTACAGGGGAAGGGAAGGGGGGGACGCAATTGTGGAAGGGGGGGTCAGGAAGGACCGGGAGGGTTGGAGAAGAGGGGGGGGAGGGGCACCACTCTCCCAGGTGCTACTCACCCTCGCTACACCACTGTAATCCACTGCACTAACCATATATAATTAAGTGTTCCACTTCACTCATTATTTTATGGAACTTTATTATATCGCTCATCAACCATATCTTCCCTAAGCTGAAAAGCCCTAACCTATTTAGCTTTACCTCATTGAAGAGTATCCCCCATTATCATTTTGATTGGTTGAAGCTACAGCCTCAGCACCCTGGGATTGTAGGTTCAACCCCTGCACTATTCCTTGTGACCCTGGGCAAGTCACTTAATCCTCCATATAAGAACATAAGAATTGCCGCTGCTGGGTCAGACAAGTGGTCCATCGTGCCCAGCAGTTTGCTCATGCGGTGGCCCTTAGGTCAAAGACCAGTGCTCTAAATGAGTTCAATTTCACCTGTGTACGTTCCAGTTTAGCAGGAACTTGTCCAACTTTGTCTTGAATCCCTGGAGGGTGTTTTCCCCTATAACAGCCTCCAGAAGAGGGTTCCAGTTTTCCACCACTCTCTGGGTGAAGAAGAACTTCCTTACGTTTGAACGGAATCTATCCCCTTTTAACTTTAGAGCGTACCCTCTCATTCTCTATACCTTGGAGAGGGTGAACAACCTGAATTTATCTACTAAGCCTATTCCCTTCATTATCTTGAATGTTCGATCATGTCCCCTCTCAGTCTCCCCTTTTCAAGGGAGAAGAGGCCCAGTTTCTCTAATCTCTTGCTGCCCTCCAGCCCCTTAACCATTTTAGTCGCTCTTCTCTGGACCCTTTCGAGTAGTACCGTGTCCTTTTTCATGTACGGTGACCAGTGCTGGACGCAGTACTCCAGGTGAGGGCGCACCATGACCCGATACAGCGGCATGATAATCTTCTCTGATTTATTCATGATCCCCTTCTTTATAATTCCTAGCATTCTGTTCACCATTTTCACCGCCACCACGCATTGCATGGACGGCATCATTGACTTGTCGATCAGAACTCCCAAGTCTCTTTCCTGGGAGGTCTCTCCAAATACCGCCCCAGATATCCTGTATTCGTGCATGAGATTTTTGTTACCAACATGTATCACTTTACACTTATCCACGTTGAACCTCATTTGCCATGTTAATGCCCATTTCTCGAGCTTGATTATGTCATGTTGCAGATCTTTGCAATCCCCCTGTGTCTTCACTACTCTGAATAACTTCGCATTGTCTGCAAATTTCATCACCTCACTCGGGGTTTGGGTCTTCGATGCCCGGATGCTACGAGACATTGTATGGTCATATTTAAAGTCTTTGAATTATGTCCACAAAGTGGAAATACCATGGGCAATTTGTGCTAAAGGCTGCCTTGTCCTATGAGAACCAAAAAAGTACTAGGCTAGGCTGAACACATGGCTTGGAAAGCCCATACTTGAGGCCACTACATACGCAGACTTTAGAAAATCCCTGAAAACTCGACTGTTTAACAAATTCTAAATTCCCATACCCAACTCTTCCTCGCCATGACCCTTCCACCTCGCCCCCTAATGCCAAGGCCCGAAACTAATTATACTTTCCACCTTGAATCTCATGTACTGACATAATGTATCTTTATTGTAACCCACCTGCACCCCATGTACTGACAAAACATATCTTTATTGTAACCCATGTACTGACTAAATGTATCTTTATGGTAACCCACCTGTATCCCTTACACTGACAAAATGCACCTTGATAGTAAACCACTTGTATTGTAACCCACTTGCATCCCATGTACTGACAAAATATATCTTTACTGTAACTTGTATCCCATGTACTGACAAAATGTATCTTTATTGTAAACCGCTTCGAACTTCACGGTATAGCGGTATATAAGAAATAAATTATTATTATTATTTATTATTACTCTACGTTCAAGACTTTTCGATTCAAGTGGCTGCATGAAGGAAAGAGTTTGCGGCTGTGTGTAGTCAACTGCATGAGCAGCACATTCCATTTGTGCTCCTCTACCCTGCACACCTAAAAATTCAACCTGAGGGCCGGTCTCATATTTTTGACAAGGCGTCTGCAGCTTTGGACTTTCTACAACACTTGGCGGGAGTCGTCCTAACCTCTTTATCACATGAGTGCTGTCAATACTTTGCCCAGAAGATGCCACTTCTCTGTGCACCTACCTGTTAAATATGAGCTACATAAGATATATGCGTATTTACAGCATATCATTTAGGCAGAATTTTGGCATAACTTGTATACACCAAGTATGTGCACATATGCCAATATTCTAGCCTTCTGTGTGCATATTCGATGAACAAATCAATGCCTAACATACAGAATTATCCTCTGCAATGCTTACATTAGAGAATGAGACGGGGACAAATTTGTCCCCATCCCTGAAAGAACTCAATTTTCCCATCCCATCCTCGTGAATTTGGTCGCTGTTCCTGCCCCATTCCGCTAAGCGCTACATTAACTGCACAAGCATCAAACACTTATGATTTTAAAGAGCTTGCAAGAATGGGGCAGGAACAGGAAAAGACCTTCCCCGGGATGAGAAAATGAGTTCCCACGAGGACAGGGAAAAATTTTTCCCCGTGTCATTCTCTAGTTTACATATCTTTTTTTTTCTTTTTAGGATATTTGTATGTCCATGTTGTTTTCTTAAATCTACTGCTCTATGCCTTGAACTTCCACAAGAAAAGTTGTTTAATTTGTCATTCATTTTTAAATGAACACAAACTATTTCTGACACTGTGTGGACATTAGTGGCTATATGTCTAATAAATGTAAGAATAACAATTCCGGTATGACTTTACTGGGTTGTCACTCTTTGAACAAAGCTAAAAACGGGGTTAATCAAGCCAATTGACAATATCTATTTATATCCCACTTATCAAAGAAATCTGAGCATGCTACAACTTCACATACATATTAAAACATACATACTAAAACATAAAACAACAATAAAATATTTAAACAAACACCCCTCTGAAGGGACATCACCTTGAAGTGGTGCAGGAGCTTGTGCGTTTCAATAACTTGGGGGGGAGGGGGCGCTATGCTGTACTGGCGCCAGGAAACCAGACAAAGAGTGTCCCAAACCTGAAAGAGTCAAAATGGTGTTTGACGCAGAAGTGCTGTGAGTCAGCTCCTGTGTTGGGATCTGTTTTAAGCCATGTTCTCCCTGTTTATGCTGGTTAAAATGAAGAAGAAGAAAGAACAAATATGTACCTACCTGTGGGTGCAAGGTTCTGTTCTTGAGCGGATTGAGACCTTCCTCGAGGTTGCTGGCAACATGACTTATGGATCTGCTACAGTGCCTTTAGAGGGCCTGATGTTTAATGAGTTGGGCCTTAGTGCAGAGAGGGTCTCTTTGAGCCCTGAAGATTGACTGGCTCTACCGAGATCAGAAAGTACTGCCTGGAAAGGGGAAGGTGAAGTTGGTTAACCTCATTGAGCAGGGAGCCAGTGCATGTTGGGCTGGGGAGAGATTATTAGGAATCAACACCGCAACAACTGTTATTGCTGGATTGGTTCAGCATGGGACTGCCCTCAGTGAATTAAAAAACTAGTGGTAGTTGACTGTGACATCATATGGGAAGCCACCAAGATGTTGGACTGCACTTGTCCCTATAACAAACTGTGAAGGTATTTCTAGAGAAGTCTGGAGATATTCAGGCCAAAGTGGAAGTACAAAGTATTTAGATTTATCCTGTTAGTAGTAACCTTTGTCCTGGAACTGGACTGAAATTTGTGGTTACGTAATTACTTCAAATATATGTATGAACAATTTCTGGGTTCTAATCTTTGTTTTTTTCCTGATCTTTCTTTGAAGACCCAAAGGCACCATAAGGATTTGATCTGGGAGTCTGCCCAAGGGTCTTGGTGATGGAGCTGTCTTGTTAAAATAACCTGTTATATGTTATGTAAAATTTAATGGTGGTGATTTGTTATTTTTTGAACCCAAGCAACTGATAGAATTTTTAGGGCCTTGGGAGGGAGGTACAACTGCGATTATAGTTTCCTTTGGTTAGCACATAATCTGTCACTATATAGGATCCATCTACTTTATAGTTAGGGTTTTTTTTTTCTATATGTGTGCTTCCTGCTTAACTCCAGCAATACTGTGGACTAATGAATACTTATTTCCTCTATTAAGCAGTTTCCCTGTATTTTTGTCTTTTTCTGATTTCTTTTTTAATTATATGCTTAAATAGTATGTTGAATTCCTAAAAGAAAATAATATAAAAAAAGAAAAAAAAAAAAAAATATATATATATATATATATTTAGATAAATTCAAATGAACTAACAAACTGTTTAGTCTGACACCATAATCAAATAAAAATCAAGTAAAACCTTGTTGAAACACGAGCACTAGCCCACAATTTGGGGGAGTTGCTTGTTTAAAAAAAAAAAAAAAATCTTTATTGATTTTCAAAACTTATAAAAAGTACAATTATACACACAATAATATCAAATAACATTTAAATGTTTGCAAATATCTGAAACAAATTACCCTGTCCCCGCCTTTCCCTCCCTCCCTACCTGGATGTGTGTAGAAATCTAAATAAATCCAGGAACTAATAATTTAATCCTTCTGTTGCTTGACAAATGCCTCGAATGGACTCCAAGGGCCTGTTTACAAAGCCACGCTAGCAGCTGCAGGGCAGTAACGGCCCAGAAAGTCCATAGAGATTTAAAGGGCTTCGGGGCTGTTGCCGTGCAGCAGCCACTAGCGCGGCTTTATAAAAGAGGCCTCAAATCTCTTTGAACCTTTTACTATTTCCAGATTGTTCCACTGAAATTCAGGGGGTGGGAAATTTCATGGTGACACCAGAAAGTACTTCTTCACCGAAAGGGTGGTTGATCGCTGGAATAACCTTCCACTACAGGTAATTGGGGCCAGTAGCGTGCCAGACTTTAAGACAAAATGGGATTGGCACGTGGGATCTCTTCATAGAGGAAGGTAGGGGTGGGTCAATAGTGTGGACAGACTGGATGGGCCGTGGCCCTTTTCTGCCGTCAGTTTCTATGTTTCTATAGTATAAACACAGTGTTCCCACCATAAAGAAAAATTCAACCTATCCCAATTTTTCCAATTTCTAGTTATTAATTGCATGGCCACCCCAGTCATAATAATAAGAAATCTGTTTTTATGTTTGTCAATTGGACTATTAAGTTTCAACAATGTCCCGAATAAAACCACATCATAAGACAATGGAATAGAGACATATTAATTTTGGCCCAAATTGACTTCCAAAAATTAAGTATCAAAGGACAATAAAATGGCAGATGGTCCAATGTCCCTATTTCAAGTTGACAGTGCCAGCATCTATTAGACTTTGAATTATCCAACTTTTGTAAATGAACTGGAGTACAAAATATTCTATATTTAAAAAAAACAAACAAAAAAACCCAAGTTTGTCTCATAGATGCTGATGCTGTACATCTTATTCTCTAAGTCCAAATCCGTGGCCATTGCGTAGCAGAAATATGCTGCTTTGTTTCTATACTCCAAATGTCTTTTAAGCTTGTTTTAGGTTTTTTGTACAAATATTCAGATATTTATACCACTTGGCTGCCTGATGTCCTTGAAAATCCGGAAACATAGACCCAGCAAACTATATTGATTTGTTAAGTTGCACCAGTCAGGGAACCCTTTCTGAATGGCCGGCTTCAACTGAAACCATTTATAACCTTGAGACTTTGATATACCAAATGATTGTTGTAACTGTGATAAATCTACCATTTTCTCATAAAAAATTACATCATTTACGAATGCATGCCTGCAACCAATGTTTCCAAAGGATTTTAGACTCGCCAATTTGTATCTTGGAGTTCAACCATAGGAACTGACATCTGGTTTGCTGTATTGGCACAGGAGTTAAAGCATCTATAAGTTTTAACGTGATCCATGTTGAACGAAAAATAATATTGTCCTTATATATTCTAGGAAGCTTGATACTTAAAATATGGTTAAGATGAAGTGGGCCAATATCACAAGTCTTTCTACCCGGGTGGTATAAATAACATTACATTACATTACATTACATTTGTGATTTCTATTCCGCCTGTGCCTTGCGGTTCTAAGCGGATTACAATTAAAAGAGATCAGGACATTACCGAGAGAATTACATTACAACGATTTAAGTAAATTACATGTTGTGGTATACAAATACAAGTATAAGATATCTGGATTTATCGATAGAATAACTTGACAGGGTTCAAGTAGTTACAAGGTTCAGTGGGGAAAACAATATAGGCAACTGAAGAAAGGTACCTAACTTTGAAGGAGTCAGTTAAGTGGATACCTAAGGGAGATGCTTATTTAGGAGAAGGTTAAATGGATACCCAAGGGGGATGCTTATTTAGGAGTTTGGATATTTTTGGTAACCTGTATGACTTAAATATCATTACATTAGTGATTTCTATTCCGCCATTACCTTGCGGTTCAAGGCGGATTACATAGGAAGTTTTCTAGACATTTCTAGAGGAATTATAGAGTAGAGCAGGTTGCTTCAGGGTATTGAGAAGTCTGAAAACCTAATCTTGAGACACCAGGACTGAGTTTCTGGAGTGGGGATCAACTAGCCTGATCTATAATATACTCCACTCAATATAATCCACTCAATATAATCCACTCAATTGGAGGGGTACATTTAGCATTCATATAATATGTTAATCAGTTATTCTTCAGGGAACAAGGCCTCAGAGTTGGAGCACTATGTGAAGTCTTTTCATCGACTAGTGTTATCAGCATAGTTACAATCCATCTCGGGAGTGTTTAAAGATCATTACCTAAGAATAGCATACAGGAGAAACAGGAATTTGTCCCTCTATGCTTCCAAATAGTAATGCAAATACAGAGGCTACACACTTGGAACATCGGATATGTGGAACATATCAAATGTGTAAGATCATGACATGTACGGATAAATTTTGCAATCCAAGGGACAAAAAAGAATATGTTCTCAAACACACCTCTGATTGTAAAACAGAGGGGGTGATTTATATAATAAAATGTACTTGTGATCTCCTGTACATGGGACAAACTTCCAGAAAGTTCAATGTTAGACTTACAGAACATAAAAGCAATATAAAAAATCATGTTTTAAGAGCATCATTAGCAGACACTGTACCAAAAAAAACATGAGTTTATATCTTTAAGAGCTGTTGTGATAGAAGTAGAATGGAGAGGGAAGAGAGGAGGAGATTTCAGGAGATACTTAGCTCAACACGAACAAAGATGGATTCACCGATTAGATATACTGAGTCCAAAGGGTCTGAATAAAAATATAGACTAGCAACATTTTTATTAAGTAACCTGATTGTTCGTGAGTTTGAATTTAAGATCTTTTTAATCCCTGACCAATAAGATCAGAAGGGAGGAGCTATGATGCTATGTAACTTAGGGAGTATAAATCACACACTGCGACCATCTTGCTGGCATCTGAAAATTACTGACAAAACAAAGTAGAGATGTAAGTAATGTTCTGCTTGGCTTTTATGAATGTTTTATATGAATAGTCACTGCATGTCTTTTAATTTGTAGAAATTACTTGCCCAATTATTGGCCCTGAAGCAGTGGATTAAAGTATGTTCCGCAAAACGCTGGCCGCGTTGGTTCCGGTTAAGGTTCCGGCTGCTTACTAGATGGCACATACGGGAAAAGATATTGATTAAAATAAGTAATTACCTGTTAGTTCTTTTCAAACTGTTGGAGTGGTGTACTATAGACATTTTTGAATTATACTAAGTGATTGAATATTAAGCAATTGAGAAAAAAGAAAAAAAACATTAAAAAAATATAAAACAACTAAAATAATAAAACGACTAACTAGAAAATCAGGTTTTTGGCCAATAACTGGATTATGGAGCAAAAAACATGAATTGTAACTACACTGATAACACTAGTCGATGAAAAGACTTCGCGTAGTGCTCCAACTCTGAGGCCTTTTTCCCTGAAGAATAACTGATTAACATATTATTTGAATGTTAAATGTACTCCTCCAATTGAGTGGATTATATGATATTTAAGTCATAAGATGAAGTGGGGGGGGGCCATAAGATGACTTTCCAGAACCAACCAATCTGGCAGATTTTCCATGAGTTCAGGAAGTATCCAATACATACCCTGACGCAAAATAAAAGCTTGATGATATCTATAAAAATTTGGAAAATTTACCCCTCCCATCGATTGAGATTTTTGTAAAGATACTAAGGGGCTCATAATTTAAAAAAAAAAAGTCTAAAAAGTGGCCTAAATGGCTACTTGGACGATCAAAAAGTCTGATCATCCAAGTACCCATAACACTGCACAACAATTTTTTGGTTAAGTCTTGATTCCTGAAAAGTTTTTGGTGATTATGACAGGTACCAACTTGGTATGCTCAAATATGGTTTTGGTTTTACTGCATCACGTAAGAACTATGAGAAATAGACATTTTTATGTTTACTGACAATAAAATATATAGTCAAGTTTACGTTTCGCACAAGCGACTAAATGAAACAGAATTAAAAGTGTTTTGCTCCCGAGTTTCTTTTATATTCAGTGTCTGGTGCATCACGTTGTAGCATCCAACAATAGTCGGCAAGCATTGACGGATTCCAATTGCCCTGGTATCGTTTCTCCATCGTAGCTATGTCTTGATGAAACCTTTCACCGTGCTCGTCACTCACAGCACCGAGATTTGCGGGGAAGAAGTCCAAGTGTGAATGGAGGAAATGAATCTTGAGTGACATATTGCACTTCATTCTCTTGTATGCTTTGAGAAGTTTGTCTACCAGCTGAATGTAGTTTGGGGCTCTGTAATTGCCCAGAAAATTGTCAACAACGTCTTTCAAGGCTTTCCAGCCAATTTTTTTCCGGCCCAACTAACAGATCTTCAAATCGCTTGTCACTCATAACATGTCTGATCTGGGGGCCAACAAAAATACCCTCTTTGATCTTGGCATCAGTTATTCTTGGGAACATCTGTCTTAAATAACGAAAACCTTCCCCTTCCTTGTTCATTGCTTTCACAAAATTCTTCATGAGTCCCAGTTTAATGTGAAGAGGAGGCAAAAATATCTTTGTCGGGTCAACAAGCGATTCATGTGCTACATTTTTCTGTCCTGGAACTAACTTTTTACGGAGTGGCCAGTTCTTTCTAGAATAGTGCGACTCTCTGTCTCGGCTGTCCCATTCGCAGATGAAACAGCAGTACTTTGTATAGCCAAGCTGCAGTCCTAGTAACAGAGCAACGACTTTGAGGTCTCCACAGATATTCCAGTTATACCTGGTATACTGGACATACTTTAGTAACATTTCCATATTCTCATATGTTTCTTTCATATGTGCTGCATAGCCAACAGGTACTGAAGGATAAACGTTGCCATTGTGCAACAGAACAGCTTTCAGGCTTAACATTGACGAATCAATGAAAAGACGCCACTCTTCCGGGTTGTGATCACAACCAAAGACCGAGAACAATCCTTCAATGTCACAACAGAAACAGAGACTGTCGACTTGTGCAAAAAATTTGGTTATATCATGATGCCGGTCTCGAAACACAGAAATTTTCGTACCTGGTGATAGCAAACACCATTCCTGCAGTCTCGAACCTAGCAGCTCAGCTTTTGCTTTTGACAGACCCAAATCTCTGACCAAATCGTTCAATTCGGACTGTGTTATCAGATGTGGATCGCCTGATGAGGATGGTTCAAAATCCGGGTCAATGTCACTGTTAGAACCCTGCACTGCAGTTTCTTCATCTGGTTCGTCTAAGGTCCAATCCTCTGGTGGTTTCGGAACTGGAAGACTGTCATCATGTGGCATGGGTCTCATTGCTGAAGGCAGATTAGGATATTCAATTGACTTCTTGTTTTTGGCAGAGAAACCAGACACATTAGTCAAACAGAAATAACAGTCCGTCACATGGTCTTTCTGTTCTCGCCATATCATCGGAACAGCAAATGGCATCGTCTTTCGAGTACCTCTGAGCCAGGCTCTCAGACTAACAGCACATGTCGCACAGCAAATGTGAGGCGCCCATTGCTTGTCTTGATCACCTATTTTGCAGCCAAAATACAGATGATAGGCTTTCTTTACAAGGGCAGTCATCGAACGTCTCTGAGGCGTAAGTGTATATTCCCCACAGATATAGCAGAATGTGTCGCGGCTGTTACGACACCGACGAGACATATTGCCCGACACCAAAACGTCTATAGCATCAAGCTTACTTACTGTTATATTGCTACAGCTACTATACTACTATACTTTACTATACTGATACTATATACACACACGGACTATCTATATTAACCAAATGAGCAGGATCGGTGTATGGAAGCCACCATTATAGCATGGTGAGACAGCGCAAGCTCGTTCAGACCTGCCCAGACATGCCCAGGATGTCATCTTCCATAAAACAGCTTCCAACCTGGCTAGATTTTATGCATGGACATACCCAGGCGGCACAAACTGTTGTTGATAAGACACTTATGGGAGAAAAAATTGTTTGCATCCAAATATAAGAAAAAATCACGACAAAATTGAAGATTTCTCTGAAATGGTACGTGATGGGTAATTTTTGATGTAATATTCATGATCAGCACCCAAAATTCTATAAGAAACACCCAGCAGTGTTCAGGAAGCAAAAACTTTGTTGTGCAGTGTAATCAAAGCTGGTTTTAGGCTTATCTAAAACCAGCTTAGGTCTTTCCACTGCCTCTAAGAGTGAAAAGAGGCGTGAAAACAGACGTTTTAAGAAGAGGGGAAAGGACGGGTGGTGGGCGGGAGGTGGGACGACGTACACCTAGGCATACAACACGTATAACCAAAACATATATGTTTTGACTTAAACCAAGTCAAAACAGGTATAAGTGCCGAAAAAGGGGCCGCTGAGCTGATGGCCCAGACCACCACTACGTCTAAACTTATACCATATAATCAACCTAAAAAAAGCCTAAGCCCCAAACGTCCAAAACAAGGGTTTTTATGTGAAGGAGGAGTCAATCCTTCGCCTAAAAGCTGGATTCTGTAACCGGTGTTGTTTTTGACAGAATCCAGCTTTTAGGCGAAGGATTGGCTCCTCCTTCGCCTAAAAACCCTTGTTTTGGACGTTTGGGGCTTAAGGCTTTTTTTAGGTTGATTATATGGTATAAGTTTAGACGTAGTGGTGGTCTGGGCGTTTAAACAGCTGAACGTAGAGGCAGGCCATTATAAAAAAAAAAAAAAACTCCTTTTGGACGTTTTTTTTGATAATGGACATTTTCCCTACTTCTACTTTCAATGTTTAAGGCCTTAGGCCAAAAGGGGACTTCGACGTTTTTTTTTTATTATGTCCCTCCACGGCTATTCTAGGAGTTTTACCAAGCCAAAGAAATTATGTAAGAATCCCATTTAATTTTTTATAAAAAGAATTCTGAAAATAAACTGGTAACATACTTATTTGGTAACAAACTACAGGCGAGATCATCATTTTGATGGTTTGGACTCTCCCCCACCAAGAAAGATGTAATGGATTCCAATTCTCACACATTTCTTTAACCTTCAACAATAGGGATCTTTCATTTACTGCAATTGTTATCTTCCAATGTCTTTTGAATCATTATACCTAAGTATTTATTCCCTCTTCCTTCCAAAGGAATGGGAAAGGATCAAATATACCTTTTACACAATGTACAGTACATTCAATGGATGAACCTCTGATTTACTCCAATTTATCTTATATCCAGAAAATTTACCAAAACGATCAATCAATTCTAGTAAATGAGGGATGGTTGAGTCAGGATTTCTCAAATGAAGCAATATATCATCTGCATAAGCCGAAACTTTATAATCTCGACCTGCATATGTAATTCACTGTATCCCCTTTGCCTGCTGGATCGCCAACAAGGGTTCCAAAACAATGTAAAAAAGCAAAGGAGATAAGGGACATCCTCGTCTAACACCTCTCTTCAGACAAAAATGCTCTGAGAATGAATTATTAATATATAATCTAGCTTAGGTGGAACTATACAAGGTTTGAATTATTTGAATAATTCCGAAACCTATCCCAAACCAATCCATTGCTTGGTACATAAAAGTCCATTCTACTCGATCAAAGGCCTTCTCTGCATCCAAGGAAATAGAGAAGGCCGGATCAACTATTGTTTTTGCTATATTTAGCATATGAAGTGCCAATTTATTATTATTTGCAGAATGTCTTCGAGCAACAAAACCCGTTTGGTACATTCCAATAACATGAGGGAGAGCCTTAGCTAATCTCAGAGCCAATAGTTTAGCCAGAATTTTTCCATCCACATTAATTAAAGAAATAGGCCCATGAGATCTCTGCTGATTAATATACTCTTGCAGTTTAGTCAGATCACCATAGTGACTGGTTTTATTATTGTAAGTGATCCTCATGACAGCCAGATATAAAAGCCCATACTTAGCCCCTAACTGCCACAGCTGAGGTTTGAGAAGCAGAAACTGTTTACTCAAATTAACAGTTGCTTTAGCGAAGTCAGGTAAAAGAAGAATTTTATTATCTTGCCATTTCAGCAATTTAATTTGTTTGGCAGCAGTTAAGATATCCAAAGCCTACTGAAAATGAAGTACCCTAAAAATCATAGGTCTACGTCCGTTTTGTCTGTTATCTGCACGTGATGGTATGCGGTGAGCTCTCTATCTCCAACAAATATTTCAGCTTGAGGGAGAGTAATTTAGGTAAAAAGTCTTCTAAAAAACTGATTGCATTTGAGCCTTCTACTAGAGGTCTGCACGGGGATCGCAGGAATCCCGCAGGGATCCCCCCTAAGTCAATGGGACTCCCATGGGGACCCCTCCAAGGCCCACAGGACTCCCAAGGGGATGGACCCGAGGTTCCAATCCTGAGGCCTACCTAATTTCTGGTCTGGGTTTGGCGCTGAGCTCCAAAGTCCTGACAAGTCAGCAGCAACAATCTCTGTTACATAGGCAGTGATCCCAGCACGTAGGCACACAGACTCTGTGTGCGTACGTGTTGAGCTCCATGCCTATGTGACAGAGACTGTTGCTGCTGATTCATGGGGAGGTGTCACGTGCAGGCTAGAGCAGGCGGACAGAGTCCTCCTCCTCCCCCGGGACAAACCTGAAATGAGCTTCAGCTAAGTTAACTTTGCCAGTCACGTGCAGTGTGCAGGGCCCAGTTCTGCTACACGAGCCGCAATCTGTGGCTCAAAGCTGAGCAGGGATCGGTGGACACCAAAGCTGCAAAAACCCAGCGAGGAGCTGTGACCTGGGATCTTGGACTGCAGCAAGCGAGGATGGAAGCTGCTCTACCGCTACCGAAATGATCCAGCTTTTTGAAGCTCCGTGAGCTTGGATGGTCTGCTCTGTCTACCTATAGCTTGCTATTTCTTTCCCTCTCTCTGGCTATCTGATTCCACTTATTTCCTAGTCTGTCACTAATTCTATCATCTTTCTCTCCCATCATTCAGCATTTTCTCCCCCCCCCCTCTGCTCCCCTTCTATCCAGCATTTGTCCTTTCTCTCTTTTCTCTCCAGCATCTTCCCTCTCCTCCATTTCCATCCAGCATCTGCCCCTCCCCCTCTTTCCATCCAGCATCTGCCCCTCTCTCTCCTGCTTCTGCCCAGCATCTGATCTGTCTCCTCTCTTCCTTATTTCTGCCCCCTCTGTCATCCCATCCATCATGCACCCTTCTCTCTCCCCCTTCCATCCAGCATCTGCCCATCTTTCTCTCCCCCTTTCAGCCCAGCATCTGCTTCATTTCTCTTTCTCTCCCTTCTATTCAGTATCTGCCCCATCTTTCTCTTTCCTCCCTTCATCCGAATCCTCCCCCTCTCTTCCCTTCCATTCAATGTCTTCCTCCCCTCTCCTTTTCTTTACATCTATCATCTGTCTTTTTCTCTCTCCCCAGGCATTCCAGCTTGTCTATTATCTATCCCCTTTCATCCAGTGTGTCTGATCCCTCCCCCTTTCTATCTACAGTCTGTCTCCTCTCACCTCCTACATCCAGTATCTACCCCCTCCCACCTGACACCTCAGCCGCTGCCAGACTGAAGTGAAGCCTTCCCTCCAACGTCAGCTCTGACTTTGGGGGAAGACTTCCGGGTCGGCTACATATGGCGTGCTGCAGGTAGGGAAAGAAGACGAGCCTCTCTGCTCGAGCTGCTTCCAACCCCTGCTGTTATCTAGACTCAAATGAAGGGGTGGGATGGAGTGAAGTTTTGGACACAGAAGGCATAAACTTGGGAGAGAGGATGGAGGAAGAGAGGGAAAGAGATGCTGAGATGGTGGAGGGAATGTGTTTTTGGACACAGAAGGCATGAACTTGGGAGAGAGGAAGGGAGGGAAAGAGATGCTGATGCGGGGGAGGGAATAGAAAGGGAGAAATCGGCATTGGTGTGTCAGTGAGCGGGAAAGAAATGGTTGTGTACACACAGGGAATGGAAGAAATAGGAGAATTTTTGGTCATAGGAAGGGAGTGAGGTACAGATGACAGGGAAGAGAAAGATGAGAGGGAGAAATGTGGTGGAAAGGGAGTATGGGACACATTGAAAGAGATGCAAGAGGGAGGAATGTTGGACATCGTGGTGAAGGGAATGGAGGGAGAGATGTGGCATGGTGCTGGAGAGGGGTGATAGAACAGAAGGAGAAATGTTGGGCATAGGACTGATGGGCAGGGGTGAAAGATGAGAAAGAGATAAATGCTGGACCATGGTAGGAGGAACCAATGGACAGCAACAGAAGAATTTACAGAAGATGGGAAAGCGGAAAAAAGAAACTGGGACCAACTTGATGGAAAAATAAGTTTCCAGACAACAAAGGTAAAAAACGGAATTTATTGACTAAAATATGTTAGCTTTGGGAAATGTATATAGCAGATGTCTTTGTATTGTGTTCAAAAGAAAAAGAAATGCATTTCTGGTTTTATTTCTAGTGTTGCAGTACTTGCTGACCCTTGCTGTGGCTGGTGGGGATCCCCGAGCACCACCAGCAGAGGACCTCATCTAGAGACGGCCAGAACTCCCCTGCAAGTGCAGCCATTGCTGGCAGCATCCATTAGCCACTGAGGTGCCAGCATCTGTGACTCGGACATTACTGTTGCCTGCCAAGCTTGACAAAAGGGACCCCCAGCCACCTGCAGAGGTAGTCCTCAGCTGACAGCTTGAGGGTCCTCATCAGCTGAGTATTTATATTTTATATTTACATTAGAGGCTCTGGTAGAAACCCATTTACAAAGTATGATTTCTTCTCAATTAATATTTCCAAATTAATTAAAGTGTCTTTGTTTATTTGTAAATGGGTCTCTACCAGAGCCTTTAATTCAGTAATAAATGAATAACTACTTCTGAAGTTTATATAAGGACGGTCAGGGATGGATTTGATTCCAGCAGGGACGGGCAGGGATGGGTTTGATTTCTGTCCTCGCGCAACTCTCTACCCTCTATCCCTTCTGGAAGACCCAATAACCTGATGTTATTTCTCCTGCTTTGGATATTTCTCCAGTTCTTTGGTTAAACGAGCCAGTGTTTTATGGTCATTTTTAAATTGATTCAAATTGCCTTCTGCTTCTGAAACTCGGTGTTCTAACTGTTCAGTCCTGGCATCACATACCTTCAACTGCTGAGAGAGAGTATAAACTTCCTCTTATAAAGTATTTAGCTTGATTGTATTATCTTGAAGCATTTCTTTTATAGATTTTAGCTCTAATATCACCTGTTCAAACATTTCAGATGTGAACTTAGGGACAGGCATTTTTGATGGAGTTGTTGGGTCCGGTTTAGCCCGCTTCGTGTTGCCCCCCGCAACAAACGCTGTATCTAATCTGGTCTGCCTTGCTGTAGAAGATGTTACTAAGTAAATTATTCAATATTAAAAGAGAAAATTTGATCTCCTTTGCTGACAGATTATCTGAATAGTGCTATTGAGGAAAGAGCAGTGAGACCATGCATCCATCTTGCTCTGCAGCCAAGCCACGCCACATTTTGGGGAGTTATTAATGTAAAAACTTCCTATATCCTTGAATAGCCTCACGCACTAAAAAGAGAAACAATAGTTTAGGCTGCTGTACATAAAACCTTTAAAAAAATATTACATTAAAAAAAAGATGCCTTGAAAGAACAGGGGCTATGCATCACAGTGAGGAGTCTATTTGTGCTCTCTCTTTGGTCGATATCTGTAAATGCTTATGTTCAATTCATATATTGTGTATGGGGAAAAGCAGCTGCAACAGGTGTTAAGATCATGGAGCCAATTAACTTTAATCAATAGCAGCTCAATCTGCTCAATTCTACAGTTTCTAATCGTATGTTAATCACCAACAACGCACTCCTTCCTAAGCAGTGTAATTAGCATTGCTGTTCCATATAATCAGCACACTGTTATAGATTTTCTCTTTCCATCAGCAATAACGGTTTTAAAGAACAGTTATTGGAAAGTATTATAATCTTGCTATGTATTTACAGAAAAACTCTGAAAGCATCAACAGTGACAGAAATTTATAAAGACTGATTTGAAAGCTTCAAGCAAGTGCTGAAGATGACGATCTAGTCTTCCCATATTAGCTTTATTAGGGGCCCTTTTACTAAGATATCTAAGGAAGCTAACACGGGTTTACCATGCGATAGATAGTAACATAGACCAAACCTGCTGAATTCTATATTAAAAAAAACAGCCACTGGCATCAAAAATCTCATGTTAGCTGCCTAACGCCACAAAATGTCCCATATCCCTTTCCTCCCACCCTCCTCAGAAAGTGCCCCAGATCATACCCCTTCGATACCACAAAGTTCAACCAGTCCCACCTTTTCGATATCACAGAATTCACCCAATCCCTCTCCCCAATGCTCAACACCACAAAGTGCTCCAGATCCCCCTCCATCCCACCCTTCGATGCCACAGAGTTCTCCCAGTCTCACCCCTTCAATATCACAGAGTCCAGCCTGTTCCACAACTTCAATACCACAGTTCACCCAGTCCCACAAAGTGCCCCATATCCCCCTCCGTCTCATCCTTCGATGCCACAGAGTTCACTCAGTCTCACCCCTTCAATACCAGAGTCAAGCCAGTCCCATCCCTTCAATATCACAGAGTGGCGGAGTGTGTGGCGCAGTGGTTGGATCTACAGCCTCAGCACCCTGGGGTTGTGGGTTCAAACCCCGCGCTGCTCCTTGTGACCCTGGGCAAGTCACTTAATCCTCCATAGCCCCAGGTATGTTAGATAGATTGTGAGCCCACCGGGACAGATAGGGAAAAATGCTTGAGTACCTGATTGTAAAAACCGCTTAGATAACCTTGATAGGTGGTATATAAAATCCTAATAAACTTGAAACTTGAAACTTCATGCAAACCCTCTCCCCAGCACTCCTCATCACCACAAAATGCCCCTTATCCCCTCCCTACTACCCTCCTGACACCACAAAGTGTCCCAGATTCCTTCTGTCTCACCCCTTCAATACCCAACCTCTCTCCCAAACACTCAATACCAGAAAGTGCCTCAGATCCCCTCCCTCCCCTATACCACAAAGTGCACCTTGATCATTCCTTCCCTCCCTCTAGACACCACAAAGAGCACCTGATCTCTCTCCCTGATTCCACAAAATGCCTTCCTCCAAGTTCCACAACCTTATAAGGCACTGTTTAAATTCTTATTCCTGGAATTGTCACCATATAGCATAAATCCAATATCAAATTCCAAGCTTCCAACCTTTAGAATATTCTTTCTATGTTACTCCTTTAAATCCTTAACTGATGTTGCTACTTCTGTTTTAGCCATAGACCTCAGAAACACCCCTCCTCTGTCCCATAAAGGTTATGATCTCATAACGGGGAGATTCATGTGTAACCTCCTCATCAGCCAAGGCTTAAATTTTTAATGGCTGATGCTCAATAATTTTATATTTATTTTGAACACTTTTTATACTTTAAAACGACTAATGAAGTTTATGTACTTATCTTCAAAAGTGTTGCTGTACTTAGGCTGGTGGACCCGACATGTTTCGCTGCCGCTTCGTCAGGGATCCACTCTAAAGTAAAAATTACAGAATCATGTTACTAAGCCGCTCATGCAACTCCCTTAGTCCCATACTATAAACTACCACAACCAAAACTTTTGCTATCTCTTACCTTGCCGTTAACCACCATCCCGCATAGACTCTTAGGATACAAGATGGCGGCGGCCTGCTTAAGGTCTCTTTTTATAGTGCAAACACTGAAAGACCCGCCCCCCTCTCTCCAGCCTGAAACCTATCAAATCTGATACTGTATGTTTAAACACCCTCATATGCTGTACTATTGGTGCTTGCACAATCTCATTAATTATACGGGATTTGTGTTCAGTTAACCGGATCTTTACTGGGCGACTGGTTCTCCCTACATAAATCAGTTTACAAGGACATACTATTGCGTATATCACATTACTACTATTACAGTCAGTGTTATGCCTTGAAACTACTGTCATGTTTTTGCCCGGTGCCTCCCACCTACTACCCTCTATGGTGGTACTGCACCACTGGCATCTCCCTCATCTACCATGGTGACCCTGCACATTACTAGTGAAGGAGTGAAATTTTTTGAAATTTAATTTCTGGCCGATGGTACTGCCTTTTTGAAACGCTATCAGACGGAATTCAGTAAAGATGTTATGCAATTCTAATATGTGCCAATATGTTTTCATCGATTGAATCACAGCTTTAGAAGCTTCTGAGAATGGAAGAACACATATCAGTTTGTCCTCATCTTCCTTCTGCTCTTTCTCCTTCAATAATAATTCCCTTTGAGCATATCGAGCTCTCAAATAAGCTTGTTTGAGAGTTCGCTTAGGGTACCCCCATTGAGAAAATCTGTGTTCCATAAGGCTGGCTTGATGTTTAAATTCTTCCAACTCCGAACAATTCCTCCTCAGTCTTAAATATTGGCTGATCGGTAAGCCAAATTTCAATTTAAATGGATGGTAACTGGAAAAATGTAGGAGGGTATTACGAGACATAGGCTTTCTGTATATAGTAGTGGAGAACCCCTGTGGCGTTTTAATCACTGTAAGATCCAAAAACTTAATATGTTGTTGGTGACATGCACTAGTGAACTTAATCTGGACATCCACTGAGTTTAAATAAGATATGAAAGTTGATAATTCCTCCTTGGAACCTCTCCAACGAAAAAAGATATCATCCAGGAACCGGGTCCAAAACATTATTTTTCCTCCAAAATCTGCAGTGGGATACACAAATAGTTCTTCAAATCTAGCCATGTATAAAGTCGCCACCGAAGGTGCTAATGTGGCCCCCATGGCTACGCCTTGAATTTGGTTAAAAAATTCCCCTCCAAATTCAAAATAATTATGATTAATCACCCATCGTGCGAGCTGTAACAAAAATTCAGTCAAAATTCTATGTGGGGTTCCTCATGTCCGCAATATTTCCTCAATAATGTCCAGAGCCTGGGCCTGAGGGATCTGTGTATACAAAGATGTTACGTCTAGAGTGACCATAAAGGTGTGTACGTGGGAAACAATTGTGTGGTGAACCGAAGTGAGACACTGCTTGCATTTGGGAACATAGTCACTCTTTCCCATAACAAACAGGAAAGGCCGCTGGAAACGGCACGAGTAGGGAACCGACTACTCAGAGCCTCCCTCTCAAGCGTCTGCTCTTCACGCCAGCTCATTCCAGCATTCAATCATACCTCTACCACTTGTGGTCAAGAGGTGTAGCGGGCAGGAGTGAACTTTCAGCACTCCTGTCCCACTGCTAACCTGGTCAGTTGCTGCCGCGAGTTCCAGCTTCAGTCACTAACCGGTACCGAGCGGGAGCACGCATTGGTGCTGCTGCTCGGCGCTCAGTGGCTTCCTGAATGGCTCCAATGAATTCTCGGGACACTGAACATATATAAAACAACACTGTTGATGAGTCTGTGAAAAAGCTCTAAATTCTGATTGTCTGTTTCAGTTTAGGTCAGTGGTCTCAAACTCAAACCTTTTGCAGGGCCACATTTAGGATTTGTAGGTACTTGGAAGGCCTAAGAAAAAAATAGTTAATGTCTTATTAAAGAAATGACGATTTTGCATGAGGTAAAACTCTTTATAGTTTATAAATCTTTCCTTTTGGCTAAGTCTTAATAATAATATTGTAATTTATAGCTAGAGCCATATGATCAAGAAACTGTTTTATTTTACTTTTGTGATGATGATAAACATACCGAGGGTCTCAAAATAGTACCTGGCGGGCCGCATGTGGCCCCCGGGCCGCGAGTTTGAGACCACCGGTTTAGGTGGAGGTAGCTTGTACTTGCAGGATTTGTGAAGAGTCTTCCCATAAAACATTTTCCCCCTGAAAGATATGGAGTATAGTGCGTTGATCAAAAGGAAAGATACTCATCATTTAAATGTACACAAGCCTAATGCATTAACAAAATATGAAAAATGCTGAAGAGGGTGAAGAATTTCTTTAGCCACTGCATATTTTTGGGAAATATGACAGACTCTGATGGAACCTTACAGATACTAATTAATTTATTTAGGCACAAGGTTTTGGTTAGTCTATAACAGGGGCGTTCAACCTCGGCCCTCGCCAGGTCAGGTTTTCAGGATTTACCAAATGAATATACATGATAACTGTTTGCATACAATGGAAGCAGTGCATGCAAATAAACCTCAGGCAAATTCACTGGGGGAATCCTGAAAACCTGATTGGATTGCAGTCCTCAAGGACTGACAGTAGACAACCCTGGTCTAACAAAATTGCCTCTCTTAAAGTATATTTTTGGCTACAGGTTGAAAGATTGCAATCGTATGCCACATCTTAATGGAACAAAAAATGCTGTCTACAGAGAATTATCAGTACGGTTGCCTTTCATAGACTGACTCAAAGTTTTAGCAAAGTCTTATCACATGCCCAGCGCCAGTACAGATAGTCCTCATTACTATTTTAGGAATGGCATACATAATTTACCAGTCCATTATAATCAGCCTTTAAAACTGACTACTAAAATAAACTAAGGGCCCCTTTCACTAAAGTATGCTACCAATTGGGGACATATCTAATATCTCCTCATAACCACCCCCCCCCTTTGAGCCCCTTTTATCAAGCTACGCTAGAGGTATTTTAGTGCGGGCCAGCAAGGTAAGTGCTCCAATGCTCATAGGAATTCTATGAGTGTCGGAGCATTTACTATGCTGGTTTGCACTAAAAACCTCTAGAACACCTTGATAAAAGGGCCCAAAGTTAACCCAGAGACAATACATATACTGTAAGTTAGCTGCACTGTGACTTATCACCACCTGCTGAAGTAGTATTAAATGTTCTGTATTATCTGCTGCATTAATAGTTGATGCAATTTTGATGCATTAATAGTTGATGCACATTAATTCATTAGGAGATAATCAATTACTGGTGTTTACAGGTACTTAATTGGTAATAAGTTAGGAATGGATCTGACCTACGCCCTATTATATATCTTGCACGCCTAAATTTTATAGCCCAGAACTCCAAGGGGATCTGGCCATTGGAAGCACGAGGCATTCCCAGGAATTAGGTGCAATGTTATAAAATCCCTGCATTTCAGGTGTAAATGCTCATGCCCAAAGTTAGGTGTGAAGGATTAGATTCTGTAAATGGTGCCAAAATTTGGAAGCTAAATAAAATAAGCACCAAGGGGCAAATTCTGTAAAGGATGACTAACTTTAGACATCCACAATGTGGACGTCCATCGACTAAGGCATCCAAATAAAGTGGATAATAAGCCAAATTAACGACTTTAACAAACATTAATTGGAACTTAGACGTCCAAACACTGGACGCAATTCTCAAACTAGATGTCCACAATTTTGTGGATGCCCATCGGAAAAAGCTGCACCTAACAGGATAGGCATGGGTGTGGCTTCAAAATAGATGTCCATTAACAGAATCACATGCCGCCCAGCGTTCTAACATGTCTACCTAACGCCTTAAAATGTAGGCATTGCAAAACTAGGTCCACTTTTGGGCGTTAGGTGGACACAAGTTAGGTGGACATGACTTAGGCCAGGGGTGTCAAAGTCCCTCCTCGAGGGCCGCAATCCAATCGGGTTTTCAGGATTTACTCAAGAATATGCAAGAGCTCTATTAGCATACAATGAAAGCAGTGCATGCAAACAGATATCATGCATATTCATTGGGGAAATCCTGAAAACCTAACTGGATTGCGGCCCTTGAGGAGGGACTCTGACACCCCTGACTTAGGTGTTCCAGAGGCGTTCACATAAAGGTGAACAGGGCTTTATTTTTGGGGGGTAAAGAGGACACCGGTTTGATATAAAGGTCAAAAGATGTTTAATAATGCATTACTTTAGCAAAGTACATGCAGAAAATATATATGTTGCATACTAAACCTTCTATTTTGGGGTAAAGAGGACTCCTCTTTGGTAATAAGAGAAAAAGATGTTCAATAATGCATTACTCAAGCAAAGCACATGAAATATATATAGCATAGTAAACCTCATTCCCAAAAGGCTAAGAAAATAAGAAGAGAAATCTAAATCACAATGGTTGTGGTTCAGAGAAAGTGGATGTGTCTGATGCACAATCCTGACATCATTATGACATCATCAATAGTCCCTGCTTGGAAGAGATTACCATCTAACTTGGACAGACAGACATGACATAGAGCAGGGGTGCCCACACTTTTTTGGCTTGCGAGCTACTTTTAAAATGACCAAGTCAAAATGATCTACCAACAATAAAAATACTAAACATATACCCCCCTCCTCTTTTACTACAGTGCGCTAGCCGATTTATTGCGTTCTAAGTGCTAATGTGCCCATTATATTCTATGGATGTGTTAGCATTTAGCGTGCACTAAATCAGCTAATGTGCCTTAGTAAAAGACACCCCCCCCCCCATATTTATTTATATATATACCGAGTGCACCTCTTCTGTCCTCCAGACCTCATTCCATTCCCCAACCAACAACTCTCTCTGTCCTTCCAGGAGTCCAGCTTTTCTTCCTCTCTCCTCCACCCCTATTGGCAACATGTCTCCCTCCTCTGTTCTTCTTCAGGATCTCTTCCCCTCTGTCTCTTCTGTCTGCACCTCCCATAGTCCAACATCTGGCCCCCCTCTCTTCTGGGTCCCCTTTGTTTCAGGTTTCTCCCTCTCTCTATTTTCCTTCTGCTAACATTTTGAGTCCTCCCACCTTTGGTTCAGGTCTTTGTCTCTCTCACTCTCTTTGTCTTCCCCCTCCTCAGGGCCTGGCATATCTCTCTCCTCGGTTCAGAGTGTTTCCCCTCTCTAGCCCCTCTAGTAGTCCAGGATCTGCCTTATCTGCCTTGCCTCCCCCCTCTATTTTGGTTCAAGGCTGCTTTCCCACCCCTCAAGGTCCTTTTGTCTCCCCCCCCCCGATCCAGCATCTCTAAGGCAATCAATCCCCCTCCCGCCGGGGTCCTCGCGATGGGCACAATTTTACCCCGACTTGCGGGGCCTTATCGCTGCTGCTTCCCTGCACACAGTGACTGTCAGGTTAGTTCTCACCTCCATTCTTCCCTCTGGGCCTACCACAGTTGAAAGTTAATTACGGCAGCCTGCAGAGCAAACGAAATAGGCTGCTGTCAGCTTCTGTAGCACGTTCCCTCTGCTACAGTCCCACACCTCCTCTGACGTTGGGGGTGGGACAGCGGCAGATGGAACTTGCTATAGAGGCTGACGGCAGCCTGCTACGTTCGCTCTGCAGGCTGCCGTAATTACAGTACTTTAAAAGTGAAAAAGTAACGGGGTAATGCTAGGGAGAACACTGGCTCTGCGATCTACCGGTGTTGCCTTTGCGATCGACCGGTAGATCGCGATCGACGTTTTGGGCACCCCTGACATAGAGGGTTGGGGATGCAGAACCCAAGGTGAGAGAATGTAGGAGTTGAAAGCAGTCTTGAAGAGATGAAATTTTATCTTGGACTTGAACACTGCCTGTGATAGTTCATTATAGGCATATGGCATAGCAAGACAGAAAGGATGGAGTCTAGAGTTGGCAGAAGAGAAGGGAACAAATAAGAGGGACTTACCAGTTGAGTGGAGTTTACGGGGGGGGACGACATGGGGGAAAGATATGAAGAGAGATAATGAGGGGCAGCTGAGTGAATGCATTTGTAGGACAATAAGAGAAGTTTGATTCACATTCGGAAACAGATGGGAAACCAATGAAGTGATTTTAGAGAGGGGTAACGTTGAGTATTGCGGCTCAGAATGCTAGCTCAGAGCAGATCATATTGACATCAAACTTTGGGTGCCATTTGTTGAACTTCCCCCTCCCCCAAGTGCAGTTTCACAAATGGCTACTGTTATGTTTATGTTTATTAAAAACTTTATATACTGCATAACAGCCTAAAAGGATCCAAGCGGTTTACAATGCATAAATCACATTCATCAGGAAAAGAACTCCATTAAAAATAGAAAAGGGAAGATTAAGAACAAAAGTTTAAAAAAAAATATTTTAACAAACTACATCTCTATAAAAATCATTCTAATAATATAACAGTAAAATATTTGAATCTCAATGGACCATAATTTATACAGGCAGCTAAAAAATTCTCTATTACAAAAATCAACCATTATATAAACACAGATCACAGTCCCTAACTCCGTTCTAATTTGGGAAAGCCAATTGAAAAAAAAATGTGCTTTTAAACGTCTTTTAAAATTTATGCAATTGCCAATATAAATCTAGTTTAAGCCCTTATTCGGGTGCCTAACTTTAGGCACAAGCACTTATGCCATATTAAAAGCTGGTAGGCGCGCATGGCCTGATTCTATAAACAGCGCCTAACTTATAGGCACCGCTCCGCGCAGTTGTCAATCAACCACTAGGCATCCTTTATAAAATCATGCCTAGCAGCACCTAAGCAAACAAGCCTCCTAAAGGTAGGCACCAGTATATTAGGCCAGGTTTTACACCTAACTCTAGACACCTAACAACACCTAAGTCAAACACGCTTATTCTCCGCCCCTAACCATGCCTACTTTTCAGGGTGCATGCCATTAAACCCATTAAAAAATAATATGGATTTCAGTTAGGCTTTGCTAGGCATCCATGATTAGAATCAGGCACCTAACTTAGGCACTATTTATAGAATCAAGCCCATAAATACTAGTACAGGTACTTGTCGACTTACAACATATACAATTTACAACTGTTCGACTTTACGGCGCGTTTATGACAGTTTCCAGCACTCTCAAGTCTCGCTACGCAGCAGTACTAAGCAGCGTGAGAGTAAGCTGGCATCAACATTTGGTCACCTCTTTTCTGTTGCCGTGTTCCCGCGCGTCACTCAACAGTTCTGAGAACTTTTCCGAAGTATAGAAGGGGCGCGAAGTAGCTTGTTTCGATCATTCCCATCAGTAGTTAAAGGGTGTGCGAGCTGTCGGTTCAAAGCCGTTAAACATAATCTAGCATAGGCCGACTTACATCCTGATCAACTTACGACCTGTCTGTCAGAACCAATTGCAGTCGTAAATCGATGAGTACCTGTATTTTACAACCTGCTAGGCATGACCCTGACCCACCCATGACCCTCCCATGTCCACATGCCCTAGAACAGGGGTAGGGAACTCCAGTCCTCGAGAGTCGTATTCCAGTTGGGTTTTCAGGATTTCCCCAATGAATATGCACGAGATCTATTTGCATGCACTGCTTTCAATGCATATTCATTGAGGAAATCTGGAAAACCCGACTGGAATTCGGCTCTCGAGGACCAGAGTTCCCTGCCCCTGCCCTAGAAGGTACGTGCAATTTATAGAATGGCAACTAAAGAGCAGTTTGTGCAGTTGCTAATTGGTGCCAATTAGAACCAATTAAAGCCAATTGTAGCCAATTCTTACTCATTAAGTGAGTAACTGATCTTATTCTATAACCAGGGCACACAACTTTTCACGCTAAGCATAAAGTTGGGTATAGAATTTGGGGGATTAATTGCAAGGCGCAGTCCTCATCTACATATTTGTCAGTAAACACAAGAATGAGTGTGCACTGAGTGCCAAGCACATTAGTAAAAAAATAAAAGAAGAAATTAAAAATTAACCCGCCAAAACATCTGAACCAGGCTCAAATAGTTCATTTCACAAATAGAAACAGGATTATAGCAAATCCCCCATTCGATAATATATCCAGGAATCTTCAAAGACTTCTACAGTAGTTGAGTAGTTGAACGACAATTGCTGAACTGTAAATGGACTGAAATTCTATACATGCTAATTCTTACATTCCAGAGCAAACTTTATCCTGAAGGACTTTTACCCACTGAATGAAATTATACAGATGACACCAAACATATTTATTTCAGAACTTCCAGGAATAGCTTCCACATATTTGTCTATAGATTAAAATTGTGATCTCAAATTAAGTATTATTTTCATTCATGAATTTAGAATAATAAGAGTCATAACATTATAATGAATTGTAAATCAGCTGGAATATTTAGACGCAAATTAGTCTGACTGCCTGTTTAAGCAGGCAGTAAAGCAACATAACAAAACAGGAATAGCTTCCATAGCTATGGATTATAACTGGTGTCCCTGGTCTATTCTAATATTTCTCTCTGAGTGACATGTGACTGAGTAATAAAGTGGTAGGACACATCTGCCTCATGCCATCCAATCTCCCCACCCAGGGAGTATCTATTAACTATTCACAAGGTATCTGTTCCAAATTGTTTAGAGCTCTTTTTTTTTTTTAACTCTATTAATTTTTCATTCAAAAACAATGCATTAAATACATTTACATATAATTGATTTCAAAATTGCATTTACATCAGTCATAGAACTACTTCAAAAACGTTTTCCCCTCCCTCCCCAATCCAAGAACAAAAACCAAATGCATTATTTCAGACATATAGGGCTCCTTTTACTAAGCCGCGTTAGGGCTTTAACGCGCTGAATTGCCGCATGCGCTAGATCTTAACGTCAGCATTGAGCTGGCGTTAGTTCTAGAAGCGTAGCGTGGGTTTAGCATGCGCTAAAATCCTGCGTGCACTAAAAACGCTAGCGCGCCTTAGTAAAAGGAGCCCATGGTAAAAATCATATTAAACTTATTGATCAATGCAACGTCAAAATATAATACCCATCCACCCACCCACTCTCCTTGGATGTGTAAATCAAATAAGAAGTCAGGAGAATAAACCAGCTAATCATCATTAACAAAATTTGTCAATGGACTCCATGTTAATTTAAATAACATTATTACACAACATTTCAGAATTCATTTTCTCATATTTGTAGCATAAACATAAAGAGTCCCACCAAAAGGAGAAATTAAGTCAATCTCAATTTTTACAGTTTTTGGTAACCATTTGCATCGCTATCCCAGTCATGATGGACAATAATCTACTTTTATACAAGTCTAAAGGAGGTTTAGGTGACAACAATGTACCACAAATAACCACCTCACATGATAATGGAATGAAAGACTCCAAAATCAAATTAATTTGTCCCCATATTGATTTCCAAAAGATGAGTATCAAAGGACAATAGAACAACAAATGATCCAGTGTCCCTTCTTCAAGATGACAAAATGCCAGCATCTATTATACTTTGAACTGTCTAACTTCTGCAAATGAAATGAGGGTCCAAAAAAACTCTATGTAATAGAAAAAAACAAGTTTGTCTCATAGATGCTGATGCTGTACATCTCATCATCTAAGTCCAAATCCATGGCCATTGAGTAGGAGAAATCTGCTGCTTTATCTCAATGCTCCAAATATCCTTTAAACTAGTTTTTGTTTTTTATTCAAATATTCCGATGTTAGTTTATATCACTTGGCAGCCTGATGCCCTAGCAAATCTGTCTGGAAGCATAGGCCCGGCAAGCTATACTGATTCTTTAAATTTCATCAATCAGAGAACCCCTTCTGAAAGGCCTGCTTCAACTGCAACCACTTATATGCTTGAGACTTTGCAATGCCGAATGATTGTTGCAGTTGTGAAAAATCAAGCATTTTCCCATTTGATAACACATCATCTAAAGTATATATACCTGCCTGCAGCCAGTGCTTCCAGATGATCTTAGACTTGCCTATTTGAATCTTGGAGTTCAACCATAAGGATTGACATGTGGATTGTTGTACTGTTATAGATGTTAAATTGTTAATGAATTTTAATGTTTTCCAGGTGGCACAAAGAATACTATTGTCCTTGTAGATTCGGGGAAACTTGATACTCAAAATATGGCTTAACCGTAATGGGGACATAAGTTGCCATTCTAAAATAAGCCAGTCCGGAAGATGCTCCATGAGCTCAGGAAGGATCCAAATACTGGCATTTGAAGTTCTTTACAGACTACCACATTAAAATCCAAAGGAGTTTTGGCATCTAAAAGGCACATATGAAGGAGGCATTTACACACAATGAGCATACCTCAGACTGGGTTCTATATATGGCACAGAAAGTCAGACGCCAGGAAGATCCACACAAAACCTACATTCATATTGCACCTAACTGTGGACGCCAGACTTGCATCTGGTTCTATCAGGTGTAAGTCGGGTGCACAAAGTTATGCATTAAGGCATTATATCATTGTGCCTAACTTTTGGAAACACCCATGACCCGCCCAGGCTCCTCCCATGGCCATGCCCCATTTGGGTTGCATGTGGGAAAAGTTAGGCTCCATGTTATAGAATTGTATGCAGAGGAGATCCACGTGCAGCTCAAGTTAAGTGCTTGGGTGCCTAATTGGTGCTTGTTAATGCCCATTAATCAGTTGAATTGCATGTAGATCCAACATCCACATGCAAATTCCATCACCCAACTTTGGGCGACCTACATAGAATCTAGTGGTTAGGAACCTACGTAGTAAATGGAGATAAATGTGACATGTTATCCTGGGTAAACTGCATTTTACCATGCTATGTACTTACCTAATTACTGTACTTGTACATTAATGGCAATTTTATGAAGCAAGTTTTATAATGGTGCATGTTCAAATATGCTTGCCAATTATAAACATAAAAACTTGAAGGCAGATAGACCAAATGGCCCATCCAGTCTGCACAGCATCCACTATCTCCTCCTCTCCCTGAGATCCCACATTCCTGTCCCAGGCTTTCTTAAACTCAGACATAGTCTTTTTCTCCACCACCTCTACTGGGAGACTATTCCACACATTTACCACACTTTCTATAAAAAAGTATTTCCTTAGATTACTCCTGAGCCTATCACCTCTTAACTTCATCCTATCCCCTCTCATTGAAGTTTCAAGCAGGGCTCAAGCAGCAGAGAAGAGAGGGGGATGCAAAGTGCAGTGATGCCGGGTGCCAACTCCCTCACTACGCCACTGATTTCAGTTTTCTGCCACCAATAGTAGAAGGCGTCCTTCTACTAAACAGCAATAAAACAGTGGCTTTAGCTTGGGTCTTTTCAATGTGCTAAGGACATTTTTACCACTAGGGTAAAATACGCAAAATTCCTACTTTTGGTATTAATAGGCATGAGTTAATTTTGCCATTAGCAAACACATTAGCAAGTGAGCCCCTACTGCCACCCATCATACTCGTATAGGTGGTAAGGGCTATGGGTGAAGCACACGCTAGGGGGTAGTAATGTAGTTGTGCAAAACTCACCCCCTCTCTACCCTAGATATGCCCCCCTACCCTAGACTGGTCCCCACACCCCCTCTCTATCGTAGACACACCCCCACCAGAAAAAAAAAATTTATTGCACAGATAGCATGAGCACATCCCAAAATTACCGATGGATACCTCAGCGTACCCCATGGTATACCATATTTTGCTGCAGTAAGCATGCGTTAGCTCTTGTCACAGCTTTGTAAAACAGCCCTGTGGCAACCCTTTTCATAGATCTGAATATCCTAACAGGTGCTTGGCACATGAAAGAAAGACTTACCGCACAACACATTGGGAAGGGGTGTGCCGTGGGCAATGAATGCGCATGGATGTGTTATCCAGCTAGCATGTTTCCACTAGCATGTGCTAACTGGATAATGCAGACTTGACACAGTGTTTTTTTGGGGGGGTTTTTTTGCAAGTTCTACGTGGTAATAAAAAGTTAGTATGGGGTTTACAAAAAAAAAAAAAAAGCCCTAAATCTGTGTATCGCAAACTGTGTGCTGTGAGATGCCGGCAAGGAGGAGAAGCACGGGCACTGGATGACTGCTTACAGGACCTACCTCTCGCAGCGAGAGGCACGTCCTATAGGCAGTCAACTAGCGCCTCTACTCCTCCAGCACCCCACCCCCCCTCCCCCAATGACGTAGTAATAACAGGCTCTGTACATGCACAGATGTTGATGTGATGATGTCACATATATGCATGACATCATCACATTGATGTCCACACATTTCAGGATATCCTCCAGCTGCGGCACTCAGTTTAGCCTGCCATGGCTTCAGAAAGTGTGCGGGACACTACCCTAAATACTGATTTGTTAAATCTGGGCTTAGAACATGGGAAACTTGAAAAACTCCTGCAGGTTGTATGATGGTCCAGCAGCTCCTCAATGCACCTCATTGCTCTGGTCCCACATTGAAGTAGGCGGGATTCAATTAGTTTGCAAAAATTGAAAAGACTGTACAACAAAAATACGCATCCAATGCACTTCCATGAAAGTTCATTGAGCCTTTTGTTAATTACCTGGGAAATTGTGCATATCCTATGCACAATCGAAGTATAAGTGTTTCAGTTAAGGTAAAATTGTATTTATTTATTTAAATTACTTAAAAATTGCACAAGCTACCATTCTTGGCCAGGTGCAAGACAAACATAATTAAAAAAATCAACATTAAAATGAAATACAAAACTAAAAAAAGGCATTACAACAAAAATACCATCCAAAAGAAACATACACAATCTAAGCCACATCATTATATCAGACTCTGCAATCATGAAATCATCCACTCGTATATCATATTCAACTAGGTCTGCCCCCAAACACCCTTGCTTAAACAAATATGTGGATTTGTCAGCAGCAGGATTGGTTAATCTAATTTATATGAGCTTCATGTCCCTGCCCTGTAACCAACACACCAAACTGCTAGATGATTACGCTCCAATGTAAACAACCTAACCACTTAACACCAAAGAAATCAATAGCCATAATGGAAACATTAGCAAAAATAGATTTTCCTTGAGTTTAATTATATAAGCATTTGGATTTGAATGTGACTTCTAGCTCTGCTCCCTTTGGTTTAATCTCCTGTAGCCTTATATTTGAAATGAAAAATATTCAAAAAGCTATTTGCTCTGTATTAGCTAATATGTACATTGTTTTCATCAACAGGCACTGGAAATAATGAAACCATGGTCTAGCTAATATTAACAAAAGAAAACTCACTGAGCATATATGGTTTCAACAGGAAGAAAGAGAATATTCAAGGATACTCAAAGTATATTCAAGAAAGAGAGAATGTCTTGTCATAAAGTGGGAATCAATCAAGCAGAGTACAAGGCCTTAAAAGCCTATAAAGTGGAAGTGAAGGGCAATCTTGAGTACAGTACAACATTCCATTCAATCAAATTCAGCTCTAAAGTATATAATGAGTTTAGCAGTGTACCAGCAGGCACTCAGAATTACAATCATCATATGGAATGGAAAGAAGGAGAAAGTCCTAGAACAACATACAGCTAGACGAATGCCGTAAACCAAAATTTACTCATGTGCTAAGGAGGCGTTTGGGGTCTGTACTCAGAGGTTTGTGCTTTGTTTTCTGTGCTCCATAATTTAGGGGCTTTTTTTTTTTTTTTTTTACTAAGATGCACTAAGAAGCGTGTGTTTAATGCTGGACTTTCCCACATGCTAAACTAGCATCCCTCTGATGCACACTATTTTTCTATTAGTGCATAAAACCTGTGAAAGAAAAGTAAACATAGGGGCACTTAAGCTCTGATTCTATAAATGGCACTTAGGCTTGGTGCCGCTAGGCAGCTAGATTGTCAGTGCCTAGTCAAGCTCCACACAGAACTCAAAATTGTTTAATTGGCTTCACTGGTGTGGTAACTGACCAAACCATTAAAAGCTAATTTTAAAAAACAATTATGAGTTCCGCATGGAGCTCTGCGAGGTGCCAATCTGAAAGGTGAGCGTGGTTAGGGGCAGTTTCAGCATGGAATGATTTAGGCATCTGTGTTAGGTGCCAGGAAATTAGGCCAGGAAAACCCTGGCCCAATATACTGGCGCTTAACATTATGACACCTACCAATGCCTAAGTCAAATTAGGCACCAGTAGGTGCAATGCTATAAACGGTGTCTTAATTTGACTGACATGCGGTTAAGCGCCATTTATAGAATCAAGCCCTTTCTGCCTCCTACTTAGGAGGTGCTAAGTGCTCCTGCATTAACCCCTCCCACACCCTTTTACAAAACCACGCAAGAGATTTTTAGCGTCATCTGGTGCACTGAATGCTCTGCACTACTCTGACACTCCTAGGAACTCTATGATCGTCAGAGCAGCGCAGAGCATTCAGCCCGCCGACCGGTGCTAAAAACCTCATGCATGGTTTTGTAAAAAAAAAAAAAAAAGGAGGAGTAAGTCAGCATTATCCAGATAACAAGTGCTAATGTAGACCCGCTAGCAGGATAAGGTTTCCCTGGCCATGACACACCCCCTTCCAATAAAATAATAAAAATAAATAGCATATGATTACCGTGCACTGACAGGTAAATTACTACCAAACACTGTAATGTATTTTCTAGTAAGACTTTTTCCCACATTAAGCATGTGTTAGCACTTAATGCAGTTTAGCAAAAGGGACCCTTATATTGCCATGTCAAAAAATAGGTCAGGATGTCTTTTCCTTGCTATTTGACACATCCACAATCAGTTACAACCTGAAATGTAATGCTTATGTGACTTAGCTGAATGTTTTCTTGGTCATACCCTTGGGTTCACCTCTATCTCACCTTATCTTTGAAGAAACTACTTCAATTTGTCTTCATAAGCAAAATATTAAATCGAGATTCCTGCCCCTCCCCCCCCCCCCTCAAAACACCACAGCTATCGCCTAGCCAGTATCAAACTAGTATTTGTGTGTAAAATGATTTTTCTCCTCCCATCTAAAAATGGAAAGAGTTTATTATTGTCATTCATCCACTGTATTCTAGCTTCCAATTCATTAAGATGTCCTCGGAAGCGGACAAAACGCTGTAAATCACTGTCACTGGTGATAAAGAAAAATTCCACAGTAAAATAAGGGAAAGCATCATGCAATCTGAATTTATATTCATGAAACATGAGACTTGACAGAACACTGAACTGATGCCACACTACAGCAGCTATAAATTGCAGCACTATGGAGGTCAATTTAGAAGGCTGGCGAGGCATTTGCACATTAAAATAGCAACATTTACACACTTGCAAATGCCATTGTAGCAACCATGAAAAGCCACCTGTAGACTGGCAGCATGCAGAGTTTTGCAGAATGCAGAGTTTTACAGTGAGGTAAGCCTGATGCTGCCAGCCTGCCCTGGAAGCCACCTCTCTGCGGCGACTTCCTATTCCCACTTAGGTGGTACCTGCAGAGAGGCAGCTCCCAGGACAGGCCAGCAGCAGCAGGCTCACTTCATTTGCACTGCCGGCTGCCCGAAGATTGAATTACAGCAGCCTGGAAAGAGGTAGGTGGGGGAGTTGGGAGAGCTAGCTAAACTTGGACAGACTCCTTCATTAAAAAAAAAAAAATGTCCAGATACCCAGACAGTACTCTATAAAGAGGATTTGTCCAGGTTTTCCCGGATGTATGGTAACCCTGAGACCAGCCATAGAAACCTGTGGGAGTCAGGGGCATAGTCATAGAATGGGCCTGGCCTGCCCACACAGGGGCTCCTACACGCTGCCAGCGGCTGACTCAGAAGCCTTCCCTCTGATGCATTTGCATTTTGAATCAGAGGGAAGGCTTCCAGGGCAGCTGCCAGCAGCATTCAGGAATCTATGCCAGTGGCCTAAGGCTGCTGGGTGGCCCTGAAAAAAACAAAACCAAACAGAAATGCTGCACGGGCTGGGAGACAAGGTGGGAAGGGAAGGAAAGTAAAAGGCTGCTGCACAGGCTAAGGGGGTAGGAAGGAAAAGGCTGCTGCACAGGCTAAGGGGGTAGGAAGGAAAAGGCCTGCCCAAAATTGGCTATCTGGCTACGCCACTGGTGGGAATTGCAAGGATATGAAGGAAATCTTTATGTAGCAAACTTGAAAGAAGAATAATTTGGTTTGTTTTAATTACTTGAAAATGATTTCAGTTTAAGGCCTTCTAAGCCATGTGACTGGATTGTGTTTGCATCATAATTGAGTTTTAGTATCCTAGCCTCCGTACCTACAGTTTAGGACTCAAAACAGGTGCGTGAGTTCGCCTTCTAGCAACTACTACTACTATTTAACATTTCTATAGCGCTGATAGGCATACGCAGCGTTCTACAACAACATATTTAAGAGACAGTCCCTGCTCAGTAGAGCTTACAATCTAAATTAACAGACAACAGGACAAGTAGAGGCTTAGGGAGTTTCTCAGGGTGCTCGGGGTGAGAGGATTATGAATCAAATGAATTCTTAAAGAAGTGGGCTTTTTACTCTGGATTTGAATAGTTCCAGGGACAGAGCTTGACGTATTGACTCAGGCAATTTGTTCCAAGGGAGAGTGTGGTGCAGTGGTTAAAGCTACAGCCTCAGCACCCTCAGGTTGTGGATTCAAACCCACGCTGCTCCTTGTGACCCTGGGCAAGTCACTTAATCCCCCCATTGCCCCAGATACGTTAGATAGATTGTGAGCCCGCCGGGACAGAGAGGGAAATCTGCTTGAGTACCTGAATAAATGCATGCAAACCGTTTTGAGCTCCCCTGGGAGAACGGTATAGAAAATTAAATAAATGCTCTTTTCTGCATTAGTATAGATAGATACATTTTGCATAGATACAGAGTGCACTCTGCTCTCTCCTACAGCAACAGGAATAAAGCTTACAATTTCAGGTATATGTTGATTCAACCCTTCTTTCGAAATGCATAAGCGAGCCCAGTATAATGATCTGTATTAAAAGATATGAAAGAAGAGGGAGAGAAGAATGGGATTTTGACAGAAGACACAGCACTAGACCATATTTCTTACCAGTTCCTAGTCCAAGCAAATATAAATGAGACTGTCGCTGATGCTTACTGCTCAGCTGATGGCAATGGCTTTAGATCAGTGGTCTCAAACTCAAACCCTTTGCAGGGCCACATTTTGGATTTGTAGGTACTTGGAGGGCCTCAGAAAAAAATAGTTAATGTCTTATTAAAGAAATGACAGTTTTACATGAGGTAAAACTCTTTATAGTTTATAAATCTTTCCTTTTAGCTAAGTCTTAATAATAATATTGTCATTTATAGCTAAAGAGACTTATGATCAAAGAAACTGTTTTATTTTACTTTTGTGATTATGATAAACATACCGAGGGCCTCAAAATAGTACCTGGCGGGCCGCATGTGGCCCCCGGGCCGCATGTTTGAGACCACTGCTTTAGATGGAAGCAATTAATGCTGTTACATATGATGCTGTTTCCTGACACAGCCTGAGAAAAAAAAAACACCTGAAGAGACTTGTTTCCTTGATATATGTATCATTCCTGGACAGAAACCAATTCTTTCACTTGCATATGGAAATGTGTGTTTTTAAACAGCCCACATCTATTTATCATGGCCCTTATCTACAAAATTCCTGAGTCACATAAATGGCTGAATATCTGGAAATGCTCAGTGCACACATTATTTCATCATGCTGTGTGCTTAAAAAAAACCAAACAAACCCAAAAAACAATGTACGAGTAGCTGCCAACTTAGGGCTCCTTTTATCAAGCCGCGCTAGCGGTTTAACGCACGTAATAGCGTGCGTTAAACCGGCGGGCGCGCTTGCCGCTACTGCCTCCTCTTGAGCAGGCGATAGTTTTTAGGCCAGCGCGGGGGCTAGCACGTAAAGAAAAGTCACACGCATTAATCCCGCTAGCATGGCTTGATAAAAGGAGCCCTTAGGGTCTATTCAGCTCTGTCATCTCTGTCCCATGGAGGTTATTCATTCCTGTGCAGCTTTTCTTTTACTATTCCTCCTTATAAAGAAGAAACTCATCACAGTTTCTTCCATTGTCCCCAGCTTGAATTCTTATATCTTAGTAAATCATTAAGAGGCTCATTTTCAAAGTACATACGCTTACAAAGTTACATATATTACAATGTAACTTTGTAAATCTATATGCTTTGAAAATATGCACCTCTACAACCTATCATCAATATTGGGAACTGTAAGTCACTAAACCAGGGGTCAGCAATCTTTTTAAAGCAAAGAGCCAATTAATCCTAAAAATTTGGCCCAAGATTTACAAAGAGGCACAAAGGGTAGAGAAGGGAGTTTGAGATATTCCAGGTCTTTCACTTTCGCTTCTCCCCATCCTTTCTTCCCTCCAACCCCTCACAGGTCTCTGCACTTCTCTTCCCTCCCTCTCCTGCCATTCCCACGCTCCCCAACCCATAGCCTAGGCTCTCTCCCCTCTCCAGGCCCCGACCCTTTAATCTCCCTCCCAATTCCATGATACTCCCGGGGTCTATCATTCCCTCCCTCCCATCCCTTATGCAGCAGAACCCTTACCCAGCTTCCATCCTTCCCTCCCTCCCTCCCATTCCTCGGGCAGCAGAACCCTTGACCAGCTTCCATCCTTTCTTCCCTCTCATCCCTCGTGCAGCAGAATCCTTGCCCAGCTTCCATCCTTCTCTCCAATCCCTTGTGCAACAGAACCCTTGATCACCCGCCCCCACCGTGCAGCCGAACTCCTGCTGACCCTCCCATCCTTACCTCCCATCCAAACCCCGCCATCCGTGAGCCCTACATACCTCCTTCTAGAGCAGCATCAAGCTGGCAGCACTCTAAACAGGCTGCATCATGACCTTCTCTCGTCGGGGCCTTCCGTGTGCCGTGTTACTGATGACATCATCAGTGATGTGGCAGAGGGAATTCCCCGATGAGAGAAGACTGCGAAGCAGCCTGTTTAGAGTGCTGCCAGCCCGATGCTGCTCTGGAGTGAGGTATGTAGGGCTCGCGGTCAGCGGGGCTCGGATGGTTGGCAGGCTGGATTTAAAAACTAAACGAGCCGGATAAGGCCTGCAGGCCGCAATTGCCTATGTATGGCTTAGATGCACCCAGATGCCATTGCAAAATTGGCACTCAGCAAAGCACCACTGAGGCATCCTTTCCTCTGCCCCTCCTTCTCTACCTTCCCATATTTTATGTATGTTTCTTCTGTATTCTACCTAGATATTTCATAGACACATAAGAATTTTTTAATAAATATGTCCTTGCTTGTCCCTCCTTCCCACCCACAGCATGTTCTCCCATCATCCGCCAGTTCCTTCTTAGTCAGTGTATCACAAACTGTGCCACGGCACACTAGTGTGCCTCCTGCGAGATCAGGTGTGCCGCGAGACGCTGGAGAGGAGCAGAGGAACCGGCGCTGGCTGACTGCCTACATGACGTGCCTCTCACAGTGCCAGCGCCTCTCCTTCTCTCCGCTCATATTCCCTTTCAGCACCCCCCACTGGAGGGCCTTCACGTATGTCGACATGATAACATCATGCATGCATGCGATGTCATCCCGTTGACGTCCGCGCACTTCTGGATGCCTTGAGCCTCGGCCTACTGCGTTTAGCGTGCTGCGGCTTGACAAAGTTTGCAAGACACTGCTCTGAGTCATAGTACTCTTGTCCCAGCCTCAGTTTCATAATTTTGACTAAATCCTTCTATATACCATGTCTCATCATCTACAGGTTGCCAATGAAAACCTGGGATCTTTGTGACCCATTACTATGTTAAACTATATGTTACTTTTATATATTGTAACTCGCTTAGAAAAAATTTTAATTAAGCGATTAATCAAATATAAATAAAACTTGAAACTTGAAAGTATTTTCCACATGAAAGCCTCTTTGACCCACAGTAAAGAGGCTTTTCTAAAACCAAATGGCTGTACATCAAGCATGTCAAACTCAAAAGGCTGACATGGGCCAAATAAACAAGGTTTAAGTTTATGTGAACAAAACCATTAACGAAATCAAAAAGGACAGTAGACTACGTCCTAATTAGTTATTTTAATTAAATTTTAACATAAATCTTATGTATAGGGACAAGCCTCAGATTATGGAGTAAATCTCCCCATACTGGGATTTCTTCAAGAGAAAGAAAACCACTGTGAGGAGTAAGAGAATAGTGGTTTTCTTTCTCTTGAAGAAACCCCAGTATGGGGAAATTTACTCCATAATCTGAGGCTTGTCCCTGTACATAAGATTTATGTTAAAATTTAATTAAAATAACTAATTAGGACAGTCTACTGTCCTTTTTGACTTCGTTAATGGTTTTGTGCATGTATATTTAATTAATAGATAACCATTTAATTTTTGGCTTTTTGTTAAGTTTATGTGGGCCACAAAAAAGCAAAAACATCAGTTTTCATAGAGACTTAGATTTATTTCAAAAAGTACAGAATAAAAAAAATAACAACGGCAACGATAAAATTAATGTTTTCTTCCTGACACTTGGCATCTCTTCTCTGCTACTATTTTTCCTATTTCAGGGGAAATCTTGTCCGCAGTGATTACTTTTAAAACTGACCCAAGGTGAATGTCGGTAATTCTGGATCCGATAGGAGACTTATTTCCTTTCATAAGTGTAAATAACTGCTCGCACCGATAAGTACTTCCAAACATGGAAATAATTTCATATGCAAATTTTTGAGTATTTTCAATTCTGGCTGGCAAATATTTGTACAATTCAAGCAAGCCAATTTCACTGTATTTTGTCTTCAAATCTGAATCGCATTGGATCTCAATTACTTCCATTTGCATATGATTAGGTACTGATTCTATATTTATTGAGAAAATGAAGAAAACTTGTCTTCCAAAGATTTAAAATATGCAAATCTTGTTTCAAACTCAGTTCTAAGGCTTAAAATGTTTTCTGCATATTTTCCCCCCCTTTTTTCTGCATATTCTTGATACAATGCAATTTTACTTAAACTTGATTTGTTTATGTTACATGTTGGAAAGTGCATTAAATCTTCATTTTTCATCTGCTTTTCCCAAAGAACTAGCTTATATTGGAATGCTTTAACTTGATCACACATGTTTGTAATGATCTGATCTTTTCCTTGCAGTTTTAAATTTAAATCATTTAAGCGTTTTGTTATATCAGCCATGAAGGATAAATCTTATAATCATACTGGATCAGAAAACAACCTTGTGTCAGGATTTTTAGTTATTAAAAACTGACATATTTCTTCTTTCAAGTGCCAGAATTGTTTAAGGAGCAGGATAGCCAACGTACCTCGGTAAAGTAGGACAAACCGGAATATTCGCTTTCCAATTCACTTAAGCAGAGAATTGTTGCAGATTTAATCATTGAGATCTTATGAAATTGATAATTTTTTTTGACAAATGTCAACACATTTTCCATGTTTATTACCTTTGTGCATAATACTTCTTGATATAATGCAATGCATATGATGAATCCGTCATAAGTTTCAATTTGTTTTTTTCACAGTAATGCCACAAAATTGTTGGGTTTTCCAGCCATTGAAGGAGCTCCATCTGTAGCTACAGAAGTTAGTTTTGACAGAGGTAATTATATTTTTGCAGAAGTTCACAAACACAATTAGATATATCTTGTCCCATTGTAGTGCCATGCATTAGTACTAGTTCCAATAATTCCTCAAAAATGTTGAAATTCACGTTGCAAGCACAAACACAGCTAATTGAGCTAAATCCCCAATGTCCATACTCTTGTCACAGGCAATGGAAAAAGCTTCAAACCTAGATGATTTTGCTTTGATCTGATCACTTAAATTGTAGGCCAAATCAGTAATTCTTTCTGCAACTGTGTTTAGAGACAACGAGATTGTTTGAAAAGCCTTCACAATTCCAGGACAAACAATTTCTGAAGTTTTAATTAGACATTCCTTGATGAAATCACCTTTGGTAAAAGGTTTTGAGTGTTTAGCTATCATAAGAACATAATAAGTTGCCTCCACCGAGATCAGACCAGAGGTCCATCGCGCCCAGCGGTCCGCACCCACGGCGGCCCATCAGGTCCATGACCTGTCAAGTGATTCCTGCCTCATCCTAAAAAACCTATCACTACTTCTATCCGTATCCCTCAATCCCTTTATCCTTCAGGAATTTATCCAAACCTTCTTTGAATCCCTGTAGTGTCTTCTGCCCTATCACAACCTCCGGTAGTGCGTTTCATGTGTCCACCACTGTCTGGGTGAAGAAGAATTTCCTGGCATTGGTAGCTTGCATGCACCGCCGCTTCACTTTCATGTCATACTTTAGTAAACATGAACTGTTGTTTTTTCAGTCCCAACTTGAGCGCTTTCAACTTTTCTTGTCTCATTAATCCTTCGTAATTGTCATTTTGATTTATGCTGTTCACAGTGCCGTTTAATGTTATATAACTTTGGCACACTAATAGCATTATTACATATCAAGAAAATTATTTTACCATTTACTTCACAGCAAAAAATACTCCAATTCCCATTTTTCTTGGAAATTTCGATGCCCATCAGCAATTTTTCGTTTAGTTTTACTACCACTTGGCTTCGATAAAGACATACTGAATACAAAGAGCTGAAATAAATGAGTAATCGTTAACACAAAAATATAAAACATTTCAATAAAAATCAATATCTTTTCTTAAATATTAACTTACAATGTAACTTACAGTGTAACGGAAATAAACTTATACGTACTCATATTTTTATTGTACTTCAAAGGCGACATATTTCCTGTTAGGTGCATCAAGCAAGTCGATACAAGACTAATGGCGTAGTAGGTATTATTATCGTCTGATTCATTGCTAGTATTAGTGGGGGGGAAATGGTGCGTTATGACTAGAAGCGTCCGTATCGTATCCTATATAATAAAAGGGTAGTGGCGCATGTGCTTTTAAAAAAGCGTGATTACTGTGGCCGTGGTGTGTGATCCGTGGCCGTGTTCCATTTTAGAACCCGGCCAATGATCACTCTGGCCACTCCCCTCCTCCCGCCCTCACCAACCCGAAGGAAGCTCAGCAGACCTCCCGCTCTTACCTCACCAAGCTGGACCATATCTCCCGCCCTGGCTCACCCTTGCTGTCGCTGCCGCTGATCCTCCTCTTCGGGGCAGCCTGCGATCCTGGCCAGCTTTGGCGGGCCTCGCGGGCCGCTTTCCGGCCTCGGTGGCACGTTCCCTCTGACGCACGGGATCGCGTCGGGGGGAGCGTGCTTCTGGGTTGGGGAGCAGCCTGCGAAGTTCGCTGGGGTCGGCCACCACGATCGCAGCCTGCTTTGAAGAGGAGCAGGCCAGGTAAGCAGGGGGATTAATTCAGGGGGCTAGGGGGAGATAGGGAGAGGGAAAAGGGGCTGCTTTGGGGGGGAGGTGTGCTGGGGACAGACATTTTACTCTGGGGGAAAGACAGAAGGGGCCATGGAGAGACAGGGAGAAGGAAAGGGGGCTGCTTTGGGGGAAGGGTGTGCTAGGGGGAGACAGAAGGGGCCATGGAGAGATAGGGAGAGGAAAAAGGGGCTGCTTTGGGGGGAAGGTGTGCTGGGGACAGACACTTTTGCTCTGGGGTCAGACAGAAGGGACCATGGAGAGACAGGGAGAGGGAAAGGGGGCTGCTTTGGGGGAGGGGTGTGCTGGGGGGACACAGAAGGGGCCATGGAGAGATAGGGAGAGGGAAAGGGGGCTACTTTGGGTGGGAGGTGTGTGCTGGGGGCAAACAGCTTTGCTCGGGGGGGGGAGACAGAAGGACACAGACAACAGCCAAGGAGAGAGAGAGAGATAACGAAACACAGACAGACACTCTATTCTAGCACCCGTTAATGTAACGGGCTTAAACACTAGTTACTTAAGAATAAGCAACTAGTTAAACTCGTATGTTATCGTTATTTTCGACTGGCTTAGACAGGCTACTGCTCGGTGCCGATGGATTGCGTGAGAAATTTTGCGACTCTAGTTATGACTTATTGGATTACATTGGCTAGGCTGCAAAGATGTTTATTGTGGGCTGCATGCGGCCCATAGGCCGCGAGTTTGACATGTTTGCTGTACATGCATGTGCATTGACAAATATGTGCATATTTCCACATGTGCTGCATGTAGTTCTGATATAGATATGACCTTTACAAAATGCATGCGAACATGTACCGAGTACCTGCATACATAAATGCCTCGTTTACAGCTAGTGTAAGTCTGTGCATGTGTCACATTATAAATGTAGACCTGTAATCCACCTAGAAACTGACAGATAGTGTGGAATACAAATGCTTCAAACAAATAAATAACTGTAACGCTATCTATCTCAGCATAACAAAGACCTGCCTTGAAAGACTCCAACTAATACAAAATACCGCTGCAAAATTAATTTTTGCTAAAAGTAAATTTGACCATGTGTCTCCTTTACTTTAAACCTTCATTGGCTTCCGGGTTATCTCAGGATTCACTTTAAATGTGCATGTATTACTTTAAAAATTTTATATGGTATTTTCATCCCTCTTGTCCCTTTATTATGGAATGCTTATAGATTCTCCTATGCAAGAGGCACCCAACAATTCAAACTCTCCCTTCCTTCAGTGAAAGGAATCAAAGGAGTCAAGAATTTCAATCAATCCTTGGTTTTCAAATTTTCTCAACTATGGAATGAACTTCCTCTTATTTTAAGGGGTCCTCGTCCTTTTCAACTTTTTCATAAATCTTTAAAAACTATTTTATTTGCCAAACACTTTGGAAACTAGTCATATTAATATTTTCTGATTGTTACTTTTTAAAGTATTTTTTTAGTTACTGTTAACCGAGTCGAGCTCCTTTCTCATTGAAAAAATATGACCACATCACAGAGGCATACCACGACTCACACTAGCTCCCAATACAAGCAAGAGTACACTTCAAATTCTGCCTTCTATTCAAAGCTATTAACAGAGACATCCCAACCTACTGGAACAACCGACTAATTCAAGCCACCTCAACCAGACACAGAAGAACCCACTCACTATTCATACACCCGCCAACCAAAAATGTCAAACGAAGAAAACTATATGACAACCTAATGGCCACTAGAGCAGCAAAACTAGGCAGACAAATCACCAATCTGCTGTCTTCGACTACAGACTACAAAACCTTCAAAAAAAACCCAAAAACTCTATTCAAAAAATACATAAAACCTATCTAACACGACCAGTTCCTTCCCAAGCTCCACCTACCATACTGTCTACTCCTATCAAATCTAAAATGTTCTAATTACCCAACACGTGTTACCTTAATTTCTTGACAATTCTTATGTAATCCACCTATATATCTTGTAACTTCATGACAATTCTTATGTAATCCGCCTTGAACCGCAAGGTAATGGCAAAACAGAAATAACTAATGTAATGTAATTGTAAACTATCAAGCAGGAATTGTCTCTTAAATGTTTAATATGCAGCACTATAGAAGTGATAAGTAGCAGTAATTAAACAATTACGGTAAGTTAGGCGTGTTAACTGACCTTATTCTATAAACTGTGAGTGCTAAACAAAGTTGGGCACTCAACTTTATAGAATTGGGGTGATTGTTTCTTGCTCTACTTGATACCACCTCTGTCCATGGTTACATGTATATTTCTGAAGGAAAAAAATGCATGCTTTTACCAATGGATAACATAGGCAATAGTGAAATTCTTAATTTCTGTGCATAAATAAAAACATGGTAGGGTGTAATTGAGTATTACAATGGAAATGATGTAACACGTTCACTTCACATGCAGCAGTCTCACCATCAAGCCACTGGGTGAGTGAATTAAAGAATTCATGTGGATAAGAAAGGGTGGGGGAAGGGTCCATAGGGTTTGGACAGATACAGGGTGAGGATGAGGACAGCCTATGGGATACGGCAGGGTAGAGCCAGGCACAAACTTTGTCCCCGTGTCATCCTTTGGAGCGAATGATGCCTTTAACAAAAAAAAAAAAAAAACCCACAAAAAACCCCATCACATGTGTCAGTGAGGTGCCCCTGTAAAATGAACTGAGTTCTTTTAACTGAAAGTCTTTTTCACTGATGCTTTAATGGTCTGAAAGTTAACCAAATACATATGCTCATGCTGAATCCCTGCTGGAAAACACTACCACACAATAACAGAATACAAATTTGCTTCCAAAGACAGTACAAATTGGGCTGATTAATTTTTTTTTCTCTATTGCCCGCAGATGCTGAGCAGATGGCTCACGGCAGGTAAGAGACAAAAGTTGTACAATCAGGAACAAAACGGGACCAAAAAAGAATAAAGTAAATTAATTTGAAAAAAAACATGACAAACTGATGAAACAGTGGTAAATAGCTTTTCTGCTTTCCTGTAGCAGATGTCCTCCACAAATAGCAGGAGTGAGTCAGGGAAACAAATAGAAATGGGACAAGGTTTGATATGCAGCCTTTCTGTGGTTACAAACATAGAAACTTACATTATTATGTACAGGTACTTATTTTGTACCCAGGTCAATGGTTAAATGACTTGCCTGGGGTCACAATGAGTTGCAGTGGGAATCAATCCGTTTTTCTGGTTCTTAGTCCACTGCACTAACCACTAGGCTACTCCTCCACTTTAATAGGTAATCCCGTTGCAAATCATGGAACAGATCTCCCACACTTCAGAATTAGTATAAAGTTATAAGCACGAAGAGCTGCTCCCAAGCACAGTGGTCTCCTCAACTTAAAAAGTAGTTCCACTCTTTTTGTGGGAAGGATTGTGTGCCTGAACAAATCTGCTGCCTATAGAAAGCAGTCATTATTTCCTGTAATTTATAGGTAAGCAATTTTGCTTTGTTTGCTCACTTTATTTCATTTTGCCTCCTGACGCTTCTTCTTCTATAATATTACCAAAATCCGACCCTTCCTCTCTGAACACACTACCAAAACACTTATCTACGCTCTCATCACCTCACGCTTAGACTACTGTAACTCAATACTCTTAGGCCTTCCGCTAAGCCATCTAACTCCCCTCCAATCCATCCAGAATTCGGCTGCACAACTCATATTCCGGGTCAGCCGCTATACTCACATTACCCCTCTCCTAAAGTCACTTCATAGGCTTCCCATCCGTTTCCAAATACAATTCAAACTCATCTTACTGACCTACAAATGCACTCACTCAGATGTCCCTCACTATCTCTCTTCACTTATCTCCCCCTTTGTTCTTTCCCCTCTCCCCATGAGCTCCACTCAGCTGGTAAGTCCCTCCTATCTGTGCCCTTCTCTTCAACTACCAACTCCAGACTCCATCCCTTCTACCTTGCTGCACCAAATGTTTGGAACAAGCTGCCCGAATCCCTTCAGCGGGCTCGGTCTCTGGCAGTGTTCAAGGCCCAGTTAAAAGCCCACCTCTTTGTGAGTGCTTTCAACTCCTAACTCCTCTCACCGTCGTGTCTGTCTGTCCAAGTTAGATTTTAAGGTCTTCTGAGCAGGGTCCGTCTATAAATGTCAAAATGTACAGCGTTATATAAGTGATAAGTAGTAGTATGTATCTGCATGTTTAATAACCATATACTCTAGGCAAGTTAGAGCAGCTAAACACCTAAACAGAATGTAACATTAATATAAGCATAATAAAACAATACAACATAAAAATATATAGAACCACTCATCTAAATCAATTATCACTCATCTTACCTGTTCTTCCCAAGAAACTAGTTCAGAAAGTTCTGGCACCATATGCCTTCTAAAAACAAAGGGGTCACTATTTGTATGGATTTGTCCTGGTAGCAGCCGCTGCTGGCCAGATAAGTCCTGCCAAGATAAATATTCAGCAGCACTTTCCAAATGTTGCAGACACAGACTAAAAGCTAAGCCAGAGTGGAGATCAGTTTTCTGGGTAGTAGCAATTTTTGCCCAGGAAAAAAGGGCCTAGTACCATTATGCTTTCTTGCAGACTGCAGTGGAACGAGAACTGGAGACTTAGCTCTATCTGGGGCCTGAGAATTTCTGTCTGGCTCCCTTGAAGGATCTAAGAGAGGAGGCTCCACCTGAGTACTGTTGATAGTGCCTGTAGTCACGGAAATTAGACCATCCGGGGCCTCCAGAGTCATAGTCTGCAGTTTGCTGTCAGGTAGAGATTTTGGCTGACGATCTGCAAAACTGGTCAGCACATCATCCAGTCTCGTTCCGAACAACATTTGTCCCATGAAAGGAAGTCTGCTGAGGGCTGCTTTGGAGAAGGAAGAATCTACAGCCCAAAAACACTAACTAAAATTAAAATCCATCGATTTTAGGATTTTGGAGGTAGGAAAACTTAAGAAAATGGGCAAAAACCTGAAAAAAATATTTTAAAGACCCCCCTCCCCATTTTTTCCCATAGGTTGTAATAGTCATACTCACTCTGACCTATGCTGCAGTCTCAAACAGAATGCTCCTCCAAGGCAGAATTTTTGGCCTCAAATCCCCGCGGATCACAGACATGAAAGGAGGAGACAAAATGCAGCTGGCACAATACAGGACCCTGCTGGATCCACTATGGATGTTGACAGCCTTCACTCAAGCCCCTGAGACACAGTAGGCAAGCAATGCTACCAGGGGAACAGACCACAAGCTCCAAAATGTTTCTGCAGGCTGGCCATCAGGTACCACAGAAGGATTGGTCTCTCAGCTGCAGACTTCAGTCTGCTTCTCCATGCAGGCAGAGTTGAACTTTCGACAAGGGGAACTTTGAATACTGAAAGCCATCGGAAATTCGTGAAAATACTGAAACAAAAATAAATAAATATACATAGCAGATCAAAAACATGCCTTCCGGCTCAGGTTCAGCAGAAAAAACTAAAGGGGGCAGCAGAGTTCTCTAGTGAAGGAGGAGGGATTCAAAAGCTGGAGTGGATTCCTTCTGCATGGCTCACAAGCATAGGGATATTACCCGTCCGTCCAGAATGACATACCTATTGCACTACAAAATGTTTTCAACCCGACCGCTATTGCCAGAGCACCGACATCTTAACAGGCACCCCCGCAGCCACTTCCAGAAACAGCTGAGCAGAGGTCCTTGCCAGCCTCTTTAAAAAGACCTTGTGCCGCGATTGAGTGGAGCCACTATTGCCAGAGCATCGACATCCTTATAGGCACTCCCACAGCCTCTTCCAGCAACAGCTGAGTAGAGGTCCTTGCCAGGCTCTTTAAAAAAACCTTGTGCCGCGGTACGCAGCAGCGAGTCTGAAGGGGTGTGGCCCAAAGGGGAAGGACACGCCCCTTTTGAGCCTCTTCGGAGCCCAAGAGGAGCAGAGGGCAGGAGATTAATTTCTCACCAATATGGGGAAAAGGAAGGCAAAGATAGTGTCATCTTTGCCTTTATCAGGGCTAATAGATCGCCATTTCCAGCCTTTAACATTGCCAATGTTGGGGAATAATGTGGTTCCATCTCCTCTTACTGCCTCTCTCTCTTCAGATGAACCATCCCTGCCTCTTCAACCGGTTATGAACTCAATAGAGAGTTCTGATCCTGCACCCGAAGAGGAGACAGTCTCGCCTCCCATACAAATATCGGTATCAACTGTGAGTATGGATACACAACAAACAAATATAACGTCTGAGGGAATGAAAACTCTGATTCCTGTTCGTATGGTAATGGAGTCAAGTCAAGACTCTTTACCTAAGGACAAAGTAATCTCTCTTAATGTTGTCTGGTTGGTTGTTAATAGAATAGAGTCCTCACAACAAAGTACGGTTACAAAACTTTGTCAGTTTTCATCTGACATAACAGTTAAAGTAAATGAACAACAAAATCAGATGTCTTCACTTACTGCTAGACTTGATAAAGTAGATAATTCTGTGGATGTTTTAAAAGAAACTGCTATGTCTAATATCAAAGATAACTTGCTCTTGCATAATCAAATAGAAAAGATGGAGAATTTAGCAAGAGCAAGAAATCTTAGGTTTCTGAATTTCCCTATATCACATTATTTGACACCTTTGGAACTCCTGAAGATGTATATGACGGATGTTTTACAATATAATCAGGTGGACTCATTTAAACCGGATAACTTATATTACAACCCCAGAAATGCTAAAGAAACTGGTGAAGAAGGAAAATTGGATAAGATTGTGTCCCTGATAGTTTAAATATCTCCCAGGTTCTAGAATCTTCTAAAGTTGTGATTGCAAAACGAGCAACCTTGTTGGTAACATTTAAATCAGAGATTGAAAAACAACTTATTCTTAAGTTGTATTTTGTGAATAAACAAGCTTTGTTCTGCGGACAACAATTAATGATTTTTCCTGTGTCCAGACAGACACAATATAGGAGAAAACAGTTTCTACTGCTCAAACCCCAGTTTTAGCAGTGGAGCTAGTTTCTTTCTAAAATTCCCTACTTCAGCACAAAAACCAGATCCAAATCTTTCTTGTGGCTAGAGCTGCCTGCTGGTTGGATCCTACCTACAGTCTCTGCTGCTAGTTATTGTCAAATAAAACAACACAGCAATACCAGCTCATAGTTTCATCAAAAACCCCTCCATCCCACCTCCCCCCATCCATTCCGACACCTCCCCCCCAATCCTTCTTCACCATAAAGCAAACAGTGGAATCGAATCAAACCACAAGACAGAAAAACAAATTAACAGTTCAATAAGCGACTACGTGCCACTGGAGTCATGGTATTCCAAAAGGGTTCCTAGATGCGATGAAAGGCTAGCCCAAGTAACGAGGAGAAATCTTGTACTCCCCAGAGCTCCAACATCAGGAGTGTAATCATACGACAGCACCATAGAGAATAGTCAGGAGCCTCCACTTCCAGCCACTTGAGCATGATACACTTCAACGCAATCAAGACAGTCCACCGGAAGAAAGCTCCCACCCCAGGTCAATGGGGATGAAAGTGTAGAGAGGCACCAAACAAAAGGAGAGGAGAACGTTGTGTAGTAATGTTCCAAGTATTGTCTACAAAGAGAAAAATAGCATCCCAAAAGGATTGGATGGAGGGACAAATCCAGAACATGTGCTCCAATCCTGCTTCGGGGACACACCAGGCAAGGAATCAAGCCTCTGCTGCCTGCCTTCACTGCAGTGCCCCTGAAGCAGGATTGGGGCACATGTTCTGGACTTGTCCCTCCATTCATTCCTTTTGGGATGCTATTTTTCTCTTTGTAGACAATACTTGGAACATTACTACACAACGTTCTCCTCTCCTTTTGTTTGGTGCCTCTACACTTTCATCCCCATCGACCTGGGGTGGGAGCTTTCCTCCGGTGGACTGTCTTGATTGCGTTGAAGTGTATCTTGCTCAAGTGGCTGGAAGTGGAGGCTCCTGACTAATCTCTATGGTGCTGTCATATGATTACACTCCTGATGTGGGAGCGCTGGGGAGTACAAGATTCCTCCTCGAACCAGTTTATAATGCTGCTCCCAAAAAAGTCGTGTATTTGCCTAAAGCAGGCAGTTTTTTAACCGCCTTCAAAATCACATCCTCAGGCAATTCTACATTAAGATCACGAGCCCAGGCCTCCCTCAAACAGACAGAATCAAGCAGGTGGGGACTCATCCTTTAGATGCCTGTGGTGGAATTTTAGAGGAACAGGCAATTGGAAGCCAAATGTAAATGCAGTAGACAACAGCTCCTGACAGGTAGCCCATTAGGTGGCCACATGGTAAAGAAGCAATATAATGACGAATTTGCTTATATGCAAAGTCATCAGTAGGAGGAATGGCAAATTCCTCACACAGCTGGGCAAAGGACTTGATCATCCCGTCGTCCTCCACCAGGTGAAACAAATAGTGAATCCCCCCTGCTTCCCATCTGACAAAACTAGCCCCATCCACCCCCGGCTGAAAGTTCTTATTAATTCGTAAAGGTAAGAAGGGAGAAACAGTGGGACTAAACGAATGGAATTTGCAGACCCAGTGCCAAACCCTCCGTAGAGGACAGTGTAACACTGTGCTTGGGAGGAGCCCCAGCTTAGTGAGAAGAGCAGAGTGAAGAAATGCACTAAAGTGAGTCATAATAAAGCAGGATAGTTCTAGGGAGGTGTTAGTAAAATAGGAAGTACCCCGAAAAAAGTCATTAATATGACGCATGAGACATGCAACAGTCAGGAAACGAAGGTTTAACAGGCCTAAGCCTCCCTTATACCAAGGGGAGGCCACCCGCCGGTAGAGCAAGCGAGCACATTTACCCGCCCAAAGAAACCTCTGAACCAGACGCTCAAGCCTCTTTTTATCCTTCGGAGTCAAATACAAAGGGAGAACCTGAAAAACATATAACCAACACGCAACAATAAGCATGTTATATAAGCTCACCCTATCTAAGAGTGAGAGTGGAAGACCCCTCTATAACTGCAACAGATTCACAAGAGCCTGAAACAAGGGTTCTACATTCAGAGAGTATAAACGAGAAAGGTCAAGGGGGATATGTACCCCCAAATATTTCAATGCAGACTCCGCCCACCTCAGAGGAAACCGTCCCCTCCATGCGGTGTGGACCTCAGGACTAAAGGGCAGGGCCACAGATTTATCGAGATTTAGGGAGAGACCAGAGTAAAACCCAAATTCAGAAATTAGGTCCAACACTGAAGGTAAAGAAACCTCCGAGTCCATGAGAATTTAAAACATATCATCAGCGAAAGCCAGCGTCTTCAAGTCTGTACCTGCGACTCGAAGGTCCCGCACCTCATCAAAGAGACAAAGAGTGCAAAGCAAGGGTTCCAATGAAAATAAGAAAAGCAGAGGAGAGAGAGGACAACCCTGCCATCCTTCAACCTTATGAACATTAATATAAACTTCTGCTGACATCTGAAAAAACCCAAGATCATTGGCAATTCTAACTTACTAATGACTGGCGAGTCAATTCAGAGCAGTTTACTTGAGCTCTGTAATGGTTGTACAAAGCAGAGATTGAGTGTTTCTCTGATGGTTAATACACTCATCCTACGTATATACAGTGTTCCCCTGTGAATTTGCGGTTCGCGACTTGCGGACTCACTCATTCGCGGTCTGCTCTGACCACCTCTTCCTGTAGTAAAGTCGAGCTACACCAATCAGGAGCTGTGTGTCAAAGCAGCTCCTGATTGGTGTACCCCAACTTTACTACAGGAAGGGGTGATCGGAGCAAACAGCGAGTGATTTTCTTCACCCGCCGGCACTCCAGCTGTTCTCTCCTGCCTCCCCTGTCTTTTGACAGGTGGAAAACTACATTGCGGTTTTTAAAAATTTGTGGGGGTTCCTAGAATGGAACCACTGTAAATTTCGGAGGAGTACTGTACACTCATAATACTAGTATTGTGTCCAGTGGTGTAGTAAGGGTGGGAGGCTGTAGCACCCCTCTCCCCGCACCATCTCCATGCCCCCACTCTTTTGGCAACCCTCACTCCTTACTGCCTCCCATTCCACACTTGCACTCTCCTTCCCCCCCCCCCATACCTCTTAATCTTCACCAGTGTGAGTGGCTTCTGCAAGCATGCTCCTCGCACCATCGTTGGATTTCCCTCTAATGTCACTTCCTGGCCCCATGACCCGGGGGGGGGACTTCTAATTAGTTAATTAGAAGTAGTGATTCAGAGGGGAACCAGGCTGGCATGAGTAACATGAAGAAGTTGCTCATGCTAGCGAAAATAGTACGGAGGGATGGGGTGGGGGAAGGGATGGCGCAAGGGTGACGTGGTGTGGCAGGGCGGGGCAGAGAGGTGCCAGCACCCCCACCGACTTGGCACCTGGGGCAGTCCGCACCCCCCTTACTTCGACAGTGATTATATCCTATATTCATTCTAAAACCTGTTTATTTATGCGCTTAATACCAATATCATGTATTATGTTCATCCTAGATTTACACACCTCTGATAATTCTAGTTATCTGTACTTATTTATCATATTTTCAGCATTTTGGGCATCTTTTGTGTTCACCTTATCATCTTCCTAGTAGGGAGTTGTTAGCTATTTCCTCTGTTGTTGCTACTCCCCCCTGTCTTTTGCATTATTAGTTAAAGTAGTCTGTGAAAAGGATGGTCTTCTTCCCTTTCTTGAATTTTCCAGTGTCCTTTTCTAGTTTTAGTTCCTTCGGTAGGGAGTTCTGCCACTTTGGAGCCATCACTGAGAACATTCTTGTCCTGATACTTTTGTATTCTCTGAAGGTCAGTATTTCCAATAGGTATTCTTGGCTTGAGCGCAAGGCGCATACTGGTGTATAGTTATGTAATCTGCTTCAACTAATAGCCAATCTGTTGATCAAATAAGGAAAGATTCCGGAAGACTGAAAAGTGGCGAATGTTAAGCCAATCTTCAAGAGAGGTTGAGGGGAGATCCGGGAAACTACGGACCAGTGAGTCTGACTTCGTTACCAGGAAAGATGGTAGAGGCGCTGATAAAGGACCACATTCTTTCTGTATTGTTACTGATTGATTATAAGTGCTTATTATGATTATTAATATATGTATGTATATTGTTTTGCACTTTTTGTTAGCTTTGAAAGCTTAAAGATTTTTTTTTTTTTTTTTAAAGGGACCGTATCACCTTGACAGATACAAACTGATGAGGACCAGTCAGCACGGCTTCAGCAAAGGAAGATCTTGATTGACAAACTTACTGCACTTCTTCGAGGGAGTAAATAAACAGATAGACAAGGGTGAACCAGTCGACATCGTATATCTATATTTTCGTATATCTATATTTTCGTATATCTATATTTTGGAAAAATTGCGAGCAATGGAATCGACGGTAATATATTCACGTGGATTAAAAACTGGTTGGCGGATAGGAAACAGAGAGTGGGGGTAAATGGACGACAATATTCGGACTAGAAAAGCGTCACCAGTGGAGTGCCGCAGGGTTCGGTGCTCAGGTCTGTGCTCTTCAACATATATATAAATGACATAGAAATTGGCACGACGAGTGAGGTGATTAAATTTGTGGACGATACAAAGTTATTCAGAGTAGTGAGAACACAAAAGGATTGCGAAGACCTACAATGAGACATAAACACACTCGAGGAATGGGCCGCATAATGGCAAAGGAGGTTCAACGTGGATAAGTGCAAGGTGAAGCATATCAGTAACAAAAATCATATGCACAAATACAGGATATCCGGTGCTATACTCAGAGAGCACCCCCAGGAAAGAGACTTGGGAGTACTTGTAGACAAGTCAATGAAACAGTCTGCGCAAAGCGCAACGGCGGCAAAAAGGGCAAACAGAATGCTAGGAATGATTAAGAAGGGGATCACAAACAGATCTGAGAAGGTATCATGCCACTGTACCGGGCTATGGTATGCCCCCTCCTGGAATAATGCATCCAACACTGGTCGCCGTACATGAAAAAAGACATAGTACTACTCGAAAGTGTCCAGAGAGCGACAAAAATGGTTAAAGGACTGGAGGAGTTGCTGTACAATGAGAAGCTAGAGAAACTGGGCCTCTTCTCCCTTGAAAAGAGGAGACTGAGAGGAACATGATTGAAACATTCAAGATATTGAAGGGAATTGACTTAGTAGAGAAAGAGAGATTGTTCACCCTCTGCGAGGTGAAGAGAACGAGAAGGCACTCGCTAAAATTAAAAGGGGATAAATTCCGTACAAATGTAAGGAAGTTCTTCTTTACCCAGAGAGTGGTGGAAAACTGGAATGCTCTTCTGGAGGCTGTTATAGGGGAAAGCACCTTTCATGGATTCAAGAAAAGGTTAGATAAGTTCCTGCTGGACCGGAACATACACAGGTAAGGCTAGACTCTGATAGGCCACTGGTCTTTGACCTAAGGACCGCCACGTGAGCGGACTGCTGGACACAATGGACCACTGGTCTGACCCAGCAGCGGCAATTCTTATGTTCTTTAGGAATGATTTTGTGTGTTAGTAGCAAGATCTTGAATTTCACCCTGCTTTCAATCAGGAGCCAGTGTAGCTCTTTCAGTAGCGGGGTGGCACTCGTCTACCTCAATTTTCCCATCAGAAATCTTACTGCTGCTGTGTTTTGCAGTAGTAGGTACATTAGATAGAGTGGGAGCCTGCTGGGACAGTTAGGAAATAGAGAGTTGCGCGGGGACAGAAATCCCACCCGTCCCCACCCGTCCCCGCCAAAGTCCCACCCGTCCCCACCCATCCCCGTGAGGAATCCCACCCGTCCCCACCCGTCCCCGTGAGGATTCCCTCCGTCCCCACCCGTCCCCGCGAGGAATCCCCTCCGTCCCCGCCCGTCCCTATAAACTTCAGAAATAGTTATTTCATTTAATTATGCTACTGAATTAAAGGCTCTGGTAGAAACCCATTTACAAATAAGCAAAAAGACTTTATTAATTTGAAAATATTAATTGGGAAGAATACATACTTTGCAAATGGGTTTCTACCAGAGCCTCTAATGTTTATAAATTTTTATCAACACAACTAATATACTACTTTATCTTGAAGCAAAATAAAAAAAAAGAAATATAATTCTTTTCCTACCTTTGTTGCCTGGTTTCTGCTTTCCTCATGTTCTCATTCAATTCCTTCCATCCACTGTCTCTCTTCCTTCTGCATCTTCCATTTGCTCTGTTACTGTGCCTCTCCCTTTCTTCCCCCTTCCAAATTGGTCTGGCACCCATCTTCTTCTCTCCGCTCCCCCCATAGTCTGGCATCTGTGTTCTTCCCTACCAGCGTCTTCTCCCTACTCTCTCTTCCCCATTTCCTTTCAGTGTCCTTCTCCCCCCATCTTCCCCATGTCCTGTCAGCGTCCTTCTCCCCCCTCTGTCTTCCCCATGGCCTTTCAGCGTCCTTCTCCACCCCCCCCGTCTTCCCCATGTCCTTTCAGCGTCCTTCTCCACCCCTTTGTCTTCCCCATGTGCTTTCAGCATCCTTCTCCCCCCTCTGTCTTCCACAAGTGCTTTCAGAGTCCTCCCCCCCCCGCCCTTCCCATGGCCTTTCAACGTCCTTCTCCACCCCTTTGTATTCCCCATGTGCTTTCAGCGTCCTTCTCCCTCCTCTGTCTTCAAGTGCTTTCAGAGTCCTTCCCCCCCCCCCGTCTTCCCCATGGCCTTTCAGCGTCCTTCTCCCCACTCCTTCTCTACCGCCCCGGGTGCAGCACAGCCGGCCAGGTCCCCTTACTTTTGTGGCACTTCCCCGACCGACTGACAACAGCCCCGGTCCGACAAACCTCCCTGCCCTTAACTGCGAATCTAAATTACCTTATTACAGCTGCTGTAAGAAGATAATTTAGATTCGCGGCTACAGGGCAGGGAGGATTGTCGGACCGGGGCTGCTGTCGGTCGGTCGGGGAAGTGCCACAAAAGTAAGGGGACCTGGCCGGCTGTGCTGCAACCGGGGCGGGGTGTGGCGGGGCGGGCCGCCCCCTCCCTTGGTAGCCACTCGAACCGCGAGGTTACTCTCCTCCTTACCTGCACTGCCTGCAGCACAGAGCCAAACGGAAGTCTTCCTGACGTCAGCGCTGACGTCGGAAGGAGGGAGGGCTTTGTTTAAGCCCTCCCTCCCCTCCGACGTCAGCGCTGATGTCGGGAAGACTTCCGTTCGGCTCTGTGCTGCAAGCAGAGAAGGTAGGGAGAAGAGCCGCGCGACTGAGTACATCCAGCCCCGCAGGAACCCTGCGACCCTCGGAGGCGTCCCCACGGGATCCCCGCGACCTTAGGGGGCGTCCCCACGGGATCCCCGCGACCCTAGGGGCGTCCCCACGGGATCCCCGTGACCCAAAGGGGGAACCCGCGGGATGCCCGCGGGTCCCGCGGGATTCCCGTCGTCCCCGTTCCCGTGCAGCTCTCTATTAGGAAATAGTGCTTGAGTGCCTGAATAATTTGTAATCCGCATAGAATTGTAGGATATGTGAAATATAAATTATTAAAATAAATAAATAAAAGATTGAGAGTACTAGGGATATTATTACATTAGACATTGTTTGATGGGTAAGGTAGGATTTAAGTCCTCTAACCTAGTAGAGTTTATCATAAGCATTTTTCACGATGCATTGGATCTGTATTGTTATATCTAGGTCTGTCCAAGTTAAAATGTAAGCACTTCAGAGCAGGGGCCATCTATTTAATGTCAAAATGTACAGTGCTGTGTACACCTTTCAGCACTACAGAAATGATAAGTAGTAGTAGTAGTAATACTAGGTTTGGATTCAGCCATACTCCTAGGTTTTTCACCCCCTCCATGGATGATTTTATGGTATTGCCTTTCAGAGTTAGTTGGTATCTTGGGCTATTTCCTCCCCATTTGTTAATTAGAAATAGCTCTGGTTTTAACTTGTTAGTTACTAGTCTGCTTGTTTGGAACCATCTGAAGATTTTCTCTAGGCTTGATTTGATCCTCTGTTTAGGTTTCGCATCCTGTTTCTTTAGTGAGATGATCAGCTGGATGTTGTCTGCATAGATGTCGCATTCCCATCCCATATGTTACTGAGCTCCCTAAATGTATGTTGGAGACAGGGCAAGGCAATTTAAAAAGGAAGAATTACAAAGTATATGCTATGTTTGCCAATGGTTTAATTTGGCCCTGCCCATGACATGCAGGTGTTGTTGTGAGGGACTAGTGTTTTTTTTGAGGGGGGCAATTAATGGAATGGTGAGGTAGTTGCAAATGGCTAGTTCCTGAAGCAGGGAATAGTTTATAGGATGTTGTATTGCAGATAAGGTAGTTTTGGGGAGTGGGGTATGACAGTTGTGGCGGGGGGGTTGTAATTTGGGGGGATGAGGTAGCTTGAAGGGAATAGGGCAGTTGTGAAATGAGCTTTTAAGATCTAGAGAGAGGTTTCGGCGTTTGCAGTTTCGAATATTCGTGATTTTTTTGCCTGGCCCCACCTCCCCTACAGAATCGCATGAAGGCAGCTCGCATCGACCAGAACCGGCCCCGGGATTTGGAGTAGGATTTTTGGAGTGGATGCAGTTTTTAGGAAGTAAGGTTGGTTTGGTGACTATATGGCACATTTTGGAAATGTGGCCATTTGCAGGATGGTGGGGCAATTGCAGAAGGGCCATTTTGGGGGGATAGGGCAGCTTGTGGGATGGTACAGAAGTTGCAGGGGAGAAATTTTTTGTGACAGGGTAGTTTGCAAAATATTGGGCTAGTTGAAGAGGGTGATTCTGGAGAATGGAGCAGCTTGTGAGTTGGTGTAGTAGTTGTGGGAGGGTAGCTGTAGTGTACTTTGGAGGTTTGGAAGAGTAGGACATTACTCTTTTACTGCCTTGTCCTGTTCTCTGTCTGCTACATTTCACTCTACAGAAGCTGACGTCCTTCTCCCATAGAAATGCATTGGGTCATTCAGTGAAACCCCCCAGTCCATTTTCAAACTTGTATGTCCCTCATGCTAAGCTCCTTCCATTCTGTTAAATTTTCAGAGTACTGTATTTATTTTGCCATCAGATAGACAGATATATGAAGCAATATTCTTAACCCTATTTGTATCTTTCCAATTTCAATTGGGTTGGAAAGAATAAAAATGACACCGCAACAATGTGTGACCATCTCTGGGAAAATGTGATTAAAGTCTTCAAAAATAAAAATGAGGTTTTAATGAATTCTATTGGAGCAATTTGTATACAGCAGTCCAAAGCCCATTATTTTATGTGAAAATGTTTTTTAAAAGTTACAGAAGTTCAAACATATATCTTTTTCAGTCTGCTTATGGATCCATGTTGGCCATTCTGAACATTTTGGATCTGAGACTTCTGTCACCTTTTTCCAGAGATAGTCACCTACAGTTAAATGTTATACCGATGTTAATTGTAACTCATTAGAAAATGTTGTTGAGTATTTGTCAGACCTTGAGAAATAAAACAAAGATAGCACAACTGTATATCTGTATAAACAAGTAAAATATCCATTTAACATCATGCAGTCAGTCCACGGTGAAAATTAGCTTCAATGTTCATCAAGGTGCAACACTGACTCTTTCGCGGTTTGCAATACAACGTAGAAAACGCAGACTTAAAACTTCACATTTGTGTGTAGAGTGCAATCCATACTAGAAACAGTTTTTCGAACAGCGGCATCTTTATTTTGTAACCTTGCACTCAAACAATTTTAATAAAATACACTGAACTGAAATAATTCTTCATCATAACTGCATGCTAATAATGACGCTGAAGTTGATGGCCACTGTGGCCTCTTATGAATGCATAAAGAGGTTTTTCTCTGCTAACTCTCCAGACCTTGCAAAATAAAATAAATGTATCTTTTTACTGCTTGGTCTTCATATAAAAATGCACTTACAGTTATTGTAGGCCTTTCAGGAGTTCTGATTGCATTAGAATAAGTGCCCTATTATTTAAACACAGTTTGAAACTAGCATATTTAGCATTTAGTTGGTAGACAATCAGCTTCAAATATGTTGTTCTCAGTGCAGTCAATTACAAAAGCTATCTGTGCTAAGTAAGTTATTGAAATAAATTAAACTGGTAGGAGGAGTGATTTCTGCAGAAGCGGTTAGAAATTTGGTATACTGTACATTTGTATGGGTTAAAACGAGGAATTCATTTTAACTATGCTCTGACTCTTTGCTGGGAGAAGGTGAGGGTAGAAATATCTACAATGCTCTACAAGCATCTCCTTGTGTAAATAGCAGTATGTACAAGCATGAACCAGCTCTAAGTGCAAACAGTGGCTTTAAAAAGCTGTTTATAGGTGAAGATCCACATCTTGCAGAGATTTCAAAGGGGCATGGTTAGGGCAGGCCCAAAATAGACATTTTGCCAGAAGACTATGCACGTATTATCAAATCTTTCCAACATTATTCAAAGGTCATTTTATTTGGATATATCACAAATTCAAAGCATATCTAAGTGGTTTCCAATGAATGTAGAAAAGGGGTGAGGGAAAGATAAATAAACGGAGAAAGAGGCCTGTCACAATATACAGATAATAGTAGTAAACAGACTTATAAAAGGTCATTAATTCTTATCCTAGGAAATAAAAGGAGTGTGGAAAGGGAGTAGATAAACATCACACATTCCATATACTGGAGAGGAAGGCGGAGGTGCAGGAGTTTGACAGATTTAGGTAATCAATTGGAATGCCTGACCCAAAAATTAAGTCTTTTAGGGCAGCCTTGAACTTCATAAAGCCAGTTTTAGGCTAGATGCCTACTACTGAAACAAAATTGTCTAGTAAGATCAAATATTATGTAAAAGAACATAAGAGTAGCCTTACAGGGTCAGACCAATGGGATGACTAAAAGGTTGTGATTTGATGAGCAGAGGAAATGCAATGGATTATCTGGGACAAGGGAGTTATGGAGGCAAGCTAGCACCCCAAAATAAAAAGCCTGATGAGCAATGGTAAGTATTTTAAAAGGAATGCAATAGGAAATTGGAAGCTGGTGTTAGAAGCATGCAGCAGAGGGTTAACCCTATCAAAGCATTAAGTATTGTGAAGTAATTTAACAGTATTTTGAATGAGCTGCAGCTGTTGGATTTGAGAAAGATTTCAGGACTAGTAAATAGTTACAATAATCCAGATGGAACAGGTCTAGGGAGTGTAGCGGCATCTATAGAGACTTGAGATTAAAGAGAGAATGTACTATGCACAGCTATATGAAATCAAATAAAGATTTTTGTTTAAACTGAAGATATCTACTTATAAAAATTAAGGTGTATATCCAAGATAACTCCCAGAACTCAAATTGAATCTTTCAAGATAATGTGTATTACCCAAAATAGTTAGGGAGACAATAGTTGAGGGGGGACACAGTCCAGGAGAATACAGCATCAGTTTTTGATGGATTAAGCTTCAGTTTATAATCCATTAGCTTGTGGGTGATAAGAGTTTAATTTCAACGAAAGTCTAAGAATGAAGTTGGAGAATCTGAATCACCAGGAATGAGGAGCAATTTATCATCAGCATAGACAATAAAGGTGAAACCTAGGAACTGGAGGAAAGTCAGTGGTGCAAGAAATATAATAAGGAGAATGGGGTCCAAAACTGATCCCTGAGGAACACTGTAGGATAGAACATTTGAAGCAGAGAAGGAATAGAGCCAGTGAACCCTAAATGATTTAAACCATTGTAGTACTTTAGCTTATAAAGTACTTTGTAGTACTTTAGCTTATAAAGTACTTTGTAGTATATTGTAGTACTTTAGCTTATAAAAATCAGATAGCTTATAAAGTAAAGTATAGTGGCCAATAAAGTCAAGAGCTACCAAGAGACCTAATGTAAGCATAGGAACTTCCCGGTCCTTATCTAGTCTGATCCTAAAAAAATCTAAAACAAGTAGGGAACATTCAGTGCTGTAATGTGAGTCTGTCTTGGGAGAAGGGCATTAATCTTTTAAAGATAGGAGGAAAGTTGGGTGGCTACTAATATTTAACTTAGAGATGAGTGGAAGGGTAGATATTTAACAGCAAGTCAAGGTAAGAGTGGGGTCAGATTTGGGAAACTTTTAGACTAGGGTGAACAATGGCAAACTTCCATTCGGCTGGAAAACTGCCAGTCTGAAAACTGGAAAATGCATTGCAATTCAGATATGAAAGGAAAAGGTCAGCAGGGGAAGTTGAGGCTTTAAGCTGTGAAATGAGCTTTTAAGATCTAGAGAGGTTTTGGCGTTTGCAGTTTCAAATATTCGTGATTTTTTTGCCCGGCCCCACCTCCCCTACAGAATCACATGAAGGCAGCTCGCATCGACCAGAACCGGCCCCGGATTTGGATCAGGGCGAGGAGAAGGAGGCGATCGGAGGAGGAGGCATTCGGAGGCGAGCAGGAGCACAGCCCTCAGCTGTGGATGCAGCTCCAGTGGCAACTTCATGTGCGGACCTTACCTGGTGGTCTAGTGGTGATGCAGGGCAGGAGCGATCTTCCTATACTCCTGCCCTGTGCAGAGCCGTGCTGTGCACCCATGCTGAGTTCCCGTTGTAGTCTCGTGAGTACAGGTAAGGTCCAGGGTAGGTCAGAGTCGGCCAAAAATTTATTCACGAATTTTCCTTATTCGTGGGCCGGCTCTGCCCCTAACCCCTGCGAATAAGGAGAGAGACGTGTATTCTTTAAAGACAGAAGTTGGGAATTCCTGAGATATTCATGGATGAAGCAGGAGAAGGAACGCAAGGAGCATAATAATTTAAAAAAAATAATAATACATATCAATCTGACTATACTACCAATTTTTCAGTATTGTATATAGCTTCATAAAAATGGACACAGCTGTTTCTGTAACAAGATTTATACTAGTACATATAGAAGAGTATTTTCAAAATGACATCCAAGTCAGAACATCCCAAACATGTCTATCTCAGAAGCATTTTTGAACATCAACATCAAGATGTCCTGTTTGAAAATATCCTTCAGAAATCAATGGCATATACACTCAATGTCTCTTTAACCCGAGTCCACTCACATATATACCAATCTGATGAATTGGACTTAGGCATATAGAAAGGTCCCGTTGTCTATTATATGTATTAGAGGAAGCCTCAGCCCCACCACTCCACCGCTATGTTAATTCTAAATTGCGGGAAGAATTACGTGGCACCTCATCATTGGCTGCCTGTATGTATTTTTTACCAAAATTTATTAATGTTATTTATATCTCCATGGTTTTTATATCATCTAATAAATAATTTTAATATTTGCAAATAACCTATGTACTTAGCTTATTCCTTCAGCCAACGTCTGGGAGTCTGACCCGACATGACATGTTTCGCACTAAACAGTGCTGTATCAAGGGTCTCCCGAGAACGCTCGTGTCATCTGACTCCACAATGTTTAAGAGAGAAAGATGGCCGCTTTCTATATGCCTAAATCCAATTCATCAGATTGGCTGTTTGAAAATATGACACGGGCATCCATGCACTGGAAACATACAAATTATGAATGGAGGAAAACAAGGGACATGGACAAATATAAATGGAAAAGTTTTATGATAAAGCAGAGCCCTGTAGTACCCGAACAGATAAAATATGTTTGGAAGATGTGATATATATCCCAAAAAGAAAAGAGATGGCTGAGGGGAGATATGATCAAAGTCTACAAAATCCTGAATGGTGTAGAACGGGTACAAGTGAATCAACTTTATACTGCATCAAGATTTACAAAAAAAAACTAGGGGACATTCAATGAAGTTGCAAAGTAATACTTTTAAAATCAATAGGATGAAATGTTTTTTCACTCAGAGAATAGTTAAGCTCTGGAATTCATTGCCAAAGGATGTAGTATGAGCGGTTTACATAGCTGGTTTTAAAAAAAGGTTTGGACAAGTTCATGGAGGAAAAGTCCATAAACTGCTGTTGAGACAGACATGGGAGAAGCTACTGCTTGCCCTGGATCAGTCACTTTATGAAAAATAATAATCATGAATTCTTATACAATAGTTGTCAATTTACATGCACATTAAGAAGAAATCAGTTTTGGACGGCTTCAGCAAAACGCATTCGATCCTTAGTGAGCTTTCACCTCCAGTTTAACTGTATTTGCTTGTCGTTTCCCTGACGCAGGACTGAAACGTGGCACGTCAGAACCAGCTACTTTTCTAAGTTAAGTGAAAAATTTCCAACATTTTATAACTTCTATAAAAGGCTAAGCATAGCTGTAGTAGCTAGCAACATAACAGTTAATGAGGATTCACACCTGGAGGAAATTTACATTGAACAATTTACATTGAACACTGCAATGATTGGGTGGTGAGGCGGAACATAATGCCTTCATGTCTCTGAGCAGAGTTCTATCAGACATGTAAATTGACAACTATTGTATAAGAATTCATGATTATTATTTTTCATGAAGTGACTTTCTTTATATCAAAGCATTTTCCTTTAGTCACTCAACAGTAACAGCATAGTGGTTGAGTCTGTTACCCCTTCAGTATTTTTTTGACTGTGCCCTGATCAGTGGCATAGAATGCTGCTACTATTTGGGTTTTTGCCAGGTGACTTGGATTGGCCTCCATGAAGACAGGATACTAGGCTAGATGGACCATTGGTCTGATCCAGTAAGGCTATTCTTATGTCAGTATCACACTTTGAGGAGAGTGTAGATTAGTGGTTAGAGCTTCAACCTCAACACCCTGAGGTTGTGGGTTCAAACCATATGTTGCTCTTTGTAACCCTGCACAAGTCACTTAGGCCCAAATTCTGTAACCAGCGTCTAAAGTTAGGCACCTATTTCGGAGGCACCCAACTAGATAGGCGCCTATCTAAATTGAACAACAAGCTCAATTAAGCTTTTTAATCAGCACTGATTGAAACATAGGCGCCTATCAAGAAGCTAGGGCCCTACAGCTTGGAAAAGAGACACCTGAGGGGAGATTTGTTAGAAGTCTATAAAATACTGAGTAGAGCAGAACAGGTAGGTCTGAATCGCTTGATACTCTTTCCAAAATACAAAGACTAGGGGGGCACAAAATAAGCTACTAAACAATAAATTTAGAATAAACTGGAGAAAATATTTATTTACTCAACATGTAATTAAACTATGACATTTGTTGCCGAAGAACTGGTAAAAGCAGTTAGCTTAGCAGGGTTTAAAAAAAGGTTTGAATTGTTAAATGAAAAAGTCCATAAGCCATTATTGAACTTGGGAAATCTACTGCTGTTTTTTTGAATAAGCAGCATAAAATCTGTTTTACTCTTTTGGGATCTTACAGGTACTTGTGACTTGGATTGGCTACTGTTGGAAACAGGATACTGTGCTTAATGGACGTTTGGTCTTTCCCAGTATGGTGATACTTATGTTCTTATGACTACCGGTATGTCATGGAAAAATATTATTATAATCCAGCACTAAAGTATCAATCCACCCCCTCTCACTGTTTGAAGGCTGAAAGAAGATTTGCCACAAATGGCAAAAGGCAAGATTTTTCAAATCCACCATGGGGAGAGCTAGGGCTGATACTGGACAGACAACTACAAATCTGTGCTCCCAGTTTGAATTTATAAAAGCAAGCTTTATTACCTAGTTTCCATAGCTTTCCCCATAATTTTAATCTTGAACTTTCTGCCATAGGCAGAAACATAATTGTTACAGCCTACACATTAACTGATAGCCTCTAGAAGGCATAGCAGCACTTAGTTCCGCTCTACCGGCATAGCAGCACTTAGTTCAGCTCTACCGGCGGGACGGCCTGCACCTAAGCACAGCGGGAACTAGACTACTGGCAGCCAATGTGAGGAAGGAGATCGAGAGGGCTTTAAACTGAGGAGAGGGGGAAAGCCGACAGCTGATCTGATGTTGACGCTTCGGACAACAGTATCCAGAACAGATGCTGAACGGGTTGACTGCAGGGAGGAAGTAGAGGGACCGGTGGATCTTATGACCAGACAGCGAGGGAAACATCAGGTAAAGGGAGCCTGCTGGGAGGAGACTAAGGGGCATGGAGACACAGGGGGACTGGGTGGCACGAGGGCGAAAGCTGAGGGCAATATAGAGGCGCCACAAGGCGAGGGGGATCAAACAGAGGCTCAAGGGATGATAGCCCAGGAGGGGGTCGGTAGGGCTAGAAAACCCAGAGGAAAAGCGGGGAAGTGGGGTGGCGGGAGTGTGGGGAAGCTGAAAGTTACGAGGGTAAAGGCTGAGGGCAAAGCAGAAACACAGGGAACGGGAGAGCTGCCCGAAAATCAAGAGGAGGCGGCCCAGGTAAATGCAGAGGTGGAGGAAAAACGACAGGACCTGCGGTGCTTATACGCAAATGCAAGAAGCCTCATGGCCAAGATGGGTGAACTAGAAGTCGTGGCCAAAGGGGAGGACCTGGATATAATTGGAATTACAGAAACCTGGTGGACAGAGGAAAATCAATGGGATGTGGCACTGCCGGGGTACAAGCTCTACAGGAGGGACAGGACCCACAAGAAGGGGGGAGGCATAGAACTATATATAAAGGACTCTATCTGCTCGGTCGGGATGGATATGGCAACGAAGGCAGAGGGGCTGGAATCGCTATGGGTCAAATTGCCGGGAAACAAGAGTGCAGGCATAAAACTGGGGCTGTACTATCGCCCACCTGGTACGCCAGAAGGAGTCGGACACGACTTGGAAGCTGAACTGAGACAGGAATGCAGGACTGGAAGTGTAACAGTGATGGGGGACTTCAACTACCCGGGGATAGACTGGAGTACAGGTCACTCCAACTGCACTAGGGAAACAGGATTTGTAGAAGCTGTGAGGGACTGCTTCATGGAGCAGCTGGTCAGGGAACCGATGCGAGGGGCTGCTACTCTTGACCTCATCCTAAACGGATTAGGGGGGCCTGCAAGAGGGGTAGAAGTGGGAGGACCACTAGGCAACAGTGATCACAACGCGATCAGATTCACATTAGAAAGGGGGACACCCATAGTAAGGAGGACCGCAACAACTGCGCTCAACTTCAGGAAAGGGAACTATGTTGCTATGAGGGAAATGGTGGGGAGGAAGCTCAGAAACATCTTTAGGATGGAGACTGTAGGAAGTGCCTGGACCCTATTCAGGGACACCCTGCAGGAAGCACAAAGAATGTACGTCCCCAGTTTCAGGAAAGGCTGCAAGAACAAACGGTCAAAGGACCCGGTTTGGATGTCAACTGAAGTAAAGAGGGCAATAAATGACAAAAAAGTATCCTTCCGGAGATGGAAAAAGGACCCAACGGAGGAAAATCACCAGGCGCACAGGAAATGCCAAAAGGAATGCCACCGAGAGGTTAGAAAAGCAAAAGGGGAATACGAAGAGGGGCTGGCCAGGGAGGCGAAAAACTTCAAGGCATTCTTCAGTTACGTAAAGGGGAAGCGACCAGCGAGAGAGGAGGTGGGGCCGTTGGACGATGGGGATAGGAAGGGAGTGATTAAGGAGGATAAAGAGGTAGCTGAGAGGTTGAACACATTCTTCTCGTCGGTCTTCACGAGCGAAGACACATCTAATATACCGGACTCAGAGGAGCTCATGAGTGGGGAACAGGCAGAAAAATTGGAGCACATAGAAGTAAGTAAGGAGGATGTCCTGAAACAGATAGACAGGTTAAAATGCGGCAAATCACCGGGCCCGGACGGGATCCACCCAAGGGTTCTGAAGGAACTAAGACAAGAAATAGCGGGCACAATCCAGCATGTTTGCAACCTATCCTTGAAAACTGGAGAGGTACCAGAGGACCGGAAATTGGCGAATGTCACACCTATCTTCAAGAAGGGATCGAGGGGTGACCCCGGAACTACAGGCAGGTGAGCCTGACTTCAATTATAGGGAAGATGGTGGAAGCTATGATCAAGGACGGCATTTGCGAGCACATCGAGAGGAATGGCCTACTGAGAACAAGCCAGCACAGATTCTGTAAGGGAAGGTCGTGCCTAACGAACCTTCTGTACTTCTTTGAGGGAATAAGCAATCAGGTGGACAATGGGGAACCCATAGACATCATTTACCTCGATTTTCAAAAGGCTTTCGACAAGGTACCACATGAAAGGCTGCTTAGGAAGCTGTGGAACCACGGGGTGGGAGGGGATGTGCACAGATGGATCAAGCACTGGTTGTCGGGTAGACTGCAGAGGGTCGGAATAAAGGGCCAATATTCTGACTGGCGGGGAGTCACGAGCGGTGTGCCACAGGGATCGGTGCTGGGGCCGTTACTCTTCAACATATTTATCAATGACCTGGAAAAGGAGGCAAAGTGCGAGGTTATAAAATTTGCAGACGATACCAAACTGTGCGGCAGAGTTAGGTCCAGGGAGGAGTGTGAGGACCTGCAAAGGGACCTGGACAAGCTGGAAGACTGGGCAAACAAATGGCAAATGCGCTTTAACGTGGAAAAATGCAAGGTCATGCATATAGGAAAAAAGAACCCGTTGTTCAACTACAAATTGGGGGGGGGGCATTGTTGGGAGACAGCAGACTTGAGAGAGACTTGGGTGTACTGGTGGATGCATCACTGAAGCCATCTGCACAGTGCACAGCAGCCTCGAAAAAAGCCAACAGGATGCTGGGCATCATAAAGAGGGGCATAACAACCAGGACGCGGGAAGTTATCATGCCATTGTATCGAGCGATGGTGCGTCCACATCTGGAATACTGCGTTCAGTATTGATCGCCGCACCTCAAGAAGGACATGGCGGTACTTGAGAGAGTCCAAAGGAGAGCAACCAAACTGGTCAGAGGCCTGGAACACTGCCCATACGCCGAGAGGTTTGATAGGTTGGGGCTCTTCTCTCTGGAAAAAAGGAGGCTCAGGGGAGATATGATAGAGACCTTCAAGATCATGAGGGGCATAGAGAGGGTGGATAGGGACAGATTCTTCAGACTGAGGGGGACAACAGGTACGAGGGAGCATTCGGAGAAACTGAAGGGAGATAGGTTCAAAACAAATGCAAGGAAGTTTTTCTTCACCCAAAGGGTCGTGGACACTTGGAATGCGCTACCGGAGGAAGTGATCAGGCAGAGTACGGTACAGGGATTCAAACAGGGTTTGGACGGATTCCTGAGGGATAAAGGGATCGTGGGATACTGAGAGAAGTGCTGGGATGTAACACAAGTATAGACTTAAATGAGAAACCAAGGTGGCAAGGGGGCCCCTTCTGGTGATTCAGACAGGTCGTGACCTGTTGGGCCGCCGCGGGGGCGGACTGCCGGGCGGGATGGACCTATGCTCTGACCCGGCGGAGGCACTGCTTATGTTCTTATGTTCTTATGAATCCCACCCATCCCTAGCACATCTTCCTCATTTATAGACAATTATTCTAATTAAGATAAGAGGAGAATTTTAATTACATAGTTTTAATAGATTTCATTACTTGCTGAGAAGCAAGCACTAAATAGATCACACAATACATTATATAATCTTAAGTCTCTCTTTATATTAGTCTAATATCCCTAATACCTTAACAAATTTTAATTAAACACCTTAGTAATACTAAGATGCAGGCAGCAGTCCAGCAGTGAGGAGAGTGCTATCCAGTCCTGTAGCCAGGACTTGTCTACCAGGGGACACAATATCTTCTCACACCAAGGATGTGTCTCCAGTGGCTTCTGCCAAGGAGGGAAGATTTAGGACAGCTGCTGCTGGTGATTAGATCATTATGCATGTAGATAGCTGGGAGGCTGGTGGATGTGAGGATTGCCTGGCCACTTGTCTGCCTGGTGCGAAGATGGTGGACCTCACTCATCACCTATACAGGATTTCAGATAGGGCTGGGCAGGGCTGTGGAGTCGGGGAGTCAGAGACAATTTTGGATACCTGGAGTCGGAGTCGTGGGTACCAGAAACTGAGGAGTCTGAGTCGAAGGATTTCACAGCCCTGGGGATGGAAGGACTTTGGGACCTCAATGAAATTACATGGAAATACCTTTAAAACATTTTTTTTGACTCACTGAATAGTTAAACTCAAACTCATTGCCAGATGATGTGGTAACAACGGTCAGCATAGCTGGATTTAAAAAGATCTGGACAAGTTCCTGGAGGAAACATCCAGAGTCTGCTACTGAGACAGACAAGGAGGAAACCACTTCTTGCCCTGAGATTTGTAACATGGAATATTGCTACTATTTGGGTTTCTGCCTGGTACTTGTTACTTGGATTGGCCACTGTTGGAAACAGGATACTGGATTAGATGAACCATTGGTCTGATGCAGTATGACTATTTTTGTGTTTCTAGAAGGCAAAATACAGATGAAGTTTGGCAACTCTAGTATGGTAGATCACTTTGTTGTAACATGACGCAAGTGAAGGTTCTGTGCAGCTCAGAGGGGAAGGGGAGACATCTTGATAAGTTGAATGCTTTCCGCAATACTTGGAGTCTTGGTTATAACCACATATCATTTCTCAACATATTTCACTGCCTATATGATTTGAATGGTAGAGACTTGACAACCAGTGTTTAAGTTTGGGCGACTAGAGCCCATGTAGAGTGGCGGGCTCTGCTCTGGCCACCTTGTTGGGCAGACTGGATGGGCCATGTGGTCTTTATCTGCCGTCATTTACCATGTCAGAAAGTTTTCATCAGAAATGCATTCCCCAGCTTCCATGTACACACGTTAGTTACTTTCTACTCCAGGGGTGTTCACATGTAATCTTGGAGAACTGCAAAACAGTCCGGCTTTCAGGATATCCCTAATGAATATTAATGTAATCTATCTACATACAAGTGACATAGTGTATGCAAATGCACTATGTAAGCATATTCATTAAGGGTATCCTAAAAACTCTAGGATTGCATTTCGATAAACCTATGGACACTGGTTTGAACTAAGAACTTAAGCCACTTTGCAGTCATATACTTATAAGACTCCAACTCCAAGAGATAAATTCTCAAAAAAGTCACCGAAAGGTACTAATAGGCACCTGCAAGTGCCTAACTTATAATGTATGGCGAGTCCTCTAAAACTCCCCCAAAATCTACTATACCCACCTGTCTACTACCCCAATAGCCCTTATAGAAACATAGAAACATAGAAGATGACGGCAGAAAAGGGCTACAGCCCATCAAGTCTGCCTACTCTGCTTACCCACCCCCTGTCTATGCCCTAATGACCCAATTTCCTTATCTTGACCCTCGTAGGGATCCCACATGGGTATCCCATTTATTCTTAAAATCTGGCACGCTGTCTGCTTCGATCACCTGCACTGGAAGCTTGTTCCAATGATCAACCACTCTCTCTGTGAAGAAATACTTTCTGGTGTCGCCATGAAATTTTCCGTCCCTGAGTTTGAGCGGGTGCCCTCTTGTGGCCGAGGGTCCCTTGAGAAAGAAAATATCATCTTCCACTTCGGTGGCACCTATATAGCAGTATAGTAGGATTTTGGTGGGTTTTCATTGGGTCACACTTTTCACCATAAATGTAGCAGTTAGAGTTGCTCATGGGTCAGAGTCCTCCTCTCTATAGCTCACTTACCCACTCACCAGGCTACATAAGAGACCTGTATGATGCTCTACTAGAATTTCCCACACCAGGTGCTGCTTTCCAGAGACAGGTATGTACTGTTTCATTCAGATTATGGGTGGTGGGAGAGGGTCAATGATCACTGGGGGAGTGTGTGGGAGTCATTACTTAATTCCTCCAGTGATCATCTGGTCAGTCTGGGTTCCTTTTTGACACTTAGGTGCTTTTAAGGGTATTTAATCCTGTGTTGGTTTTTTATTGTATCCTCTTTTCCACGTCTGACCAGTCCTAATTTCTTTTTCTCTGTTCTGGTTTTTGTAGGATGTTCCTACTGTTCTGTTCTATTTTGCTGGCAGTGTTTGACGAACTGCATCATTGTTGTTCCCAATGACCTGGATTGTTGGTCATTCCTGCCCAATTGTTGTATATTTTAAACTGTCAATAAAGAGCCCTGCTCCGCCCCCCCGATCCCGCAGGAGGACACAATTTAAAAAAGCAAGACCGGCGCCCAGCGCCCCCACACACCAGGTCGACCGGGCCGGCGTGGGAGCCCTGCTCCGCCCCCCCGATCCCGCAGGAGGACACAATTTAAAAAAGCAAGACCGGCGCCCAGCGCCCCCACACACCAGCTCGACCGGGCCGGCGTGGGAGCCCTGCTCCGCCCCCCCGATCCCGCAGGAGGACACAATTTAAAAAAGCAAGACCGGCGCCCAGCGCCCCCACACACCAGCTCGACCGGGCCGGCGTGGGAGCCCTGCTCCGCCCCCCCGATCCCGCAGGAGGACACAATTTAAAAAAGCAAGACCGGCGCCCAGCGCCCCCACACACCAGCTCGACCGGGCCGGCGTGGGAGCCCTGCTCCGCCCCCCGATCCCGCAGGAGGACACAATTTAAAAAAGCAAGACCGGCGCCCAGCGCCCCCACACACCAGCTCGACCGGGCCGGCGTGGGAGCCCTGCTCCGCCCCCCCGATCCCGCAGGAGGACACAATTTAAAAAAGCAAGACCGGCGCCCAGCGCCCCCACACACCAGCTCGACCGGGCCGGCGTGGGAGCCCTGCTCCGCCCCCCGATCCCGCAGGAGGACACAATTTAAAAAAGCAAGACCGGCGCCCAGCGCCCCCACACACCAGCTCGACCGGGCCGGCGTGGGAGCCCTGCTCCGCCCCCCCGATCCCGCAGGAGGACACAATTTAAAAAAGCAAGACCGGCGCCCAGCGCCCCCACACACCAGCTCGACCGGGCCGGCGTGGGAGCCCTGCTCCGCCCCCCCGATCCCGCAGGAGGACACAATTTAAAAAAGCAAGATCGGCGCCCAGCGCCCCCACACACCAGCTCGACCGGGCCGGCGTGGGAGCCCTGCTCCGCCCCCCCGATCCCGCAGGAGGACACAATTTTAACTTGATCCAGCGCCAACGGCGCACAACAAAGGCGCATGCGCCTTAGTGCGCGCCTTTGGGAAGCGACTGCAGGGACGACTGCCGAATTACAGAAACTACCAACACCAGCAAACCTAGAGGTAAGAGAGAATAGCCACCTAACACAAACCGGAAATCACACTAGAACACCACTACCGAAACCAACCAAATAACTACTAGGTGACTCAACTACAAACAGGAACTCGATCAACCTACATACCGAGTCCCTCCAAAGTACCAGCAAATCCTACAACAACTTCTCTCAACCACTCACACAATGGATACAAGCACATCCAAACTCATCCTCGCCATACCACTGCTATCCCTCTTCATAGACAAATGGAAAATAGCTGGATACCACATACAGCCAATCCCAATCATTACAGTACCACATAAATCCATTCTACAAACCAGGAAACTCCAAACCCCTAGAACCTTGATCCTCTGTTCACCATCCAACCAATCAAGCATACCCACAATCTGGGGAAAAAGACATACAACAAAAACCAAGACAAGCTCACAAAGACCTCAGACATCACAAAAAATACTATCAAATATAGCCCCTACCCCCTTCCCACTCACAAAAATCACACCAATAGCATGTTCATACTTAAATATACGATCGGTAGGCCCAAAAACAGAACTAATCAAAGACTGGCTAATCAAAAATGATCTAGGATGCCTCTTCCTGACTGAAACCTGGCTCACATCCGACACAGACCCTCACATTATTGAAATCTGTCCCAAAGGATACAAAATCGAACTAGTATGCCGAGCCAACAGAAAAGGAGGAGGGCTAGCAATCATAGTAAAAAACAACTTCAACATCAAAGTCCTAGCTAAGCACTCCACCCCCCATTTAGACCTTCTAGCCTGCCAACTCTCGGACACCACCCTTACAGGTAATCTAAATTGCCTTCTATGCTACATCACCCCAGGAAAATGGAACATCACTAAACATGATCTAGAAGAGTTCATCCTCCAGAACTCCCTTTCCTCTACAAATAATCTGATCCTTGGTGATTTAAACCTCCATCTAGAAGACCACACCTCCAAACAAGTAGCAGATATTACATCATACCTCAGTGCCCTATCGTACCAGATCCTCAACCCGGAACCAACACACGAAAAAGGGCATCAACTAGATATAGCAGCATACTCATCCCCAAACCTCAACTCACAAAACATACAAATCACCAACGGCACCTGGCAACCCACCCTATGGTCGGACCACTATAAATACAACTTCACCATCAACTGGGAGCATAACAAAAATAAACCCACTCCTCCCAAAACAAGCTTTATGACCAGGCAGAAAATCGAACCCAACACATTCTGGAGTGCAGTGGATCCAGCAATAGATTACAGCAACCCAAGTGAATTCATAAACACCTGGCGGGCCCTCAGCGAATCGACATTGAACAAACTAGCATCACTAAAAGAAAAAAACAAAATACATAGACAATCAGATAAATGGTTTGACACCAAACTCCTACAACTAAAAAGAAAATGTAGACAACTAGAAAGGGCATGGATAAAACAGAAGCAAGATACTACTAAAACAGAATGGAAAATCCAAATCAAGCAATACAAAATCAAACTGAAGGAAAAACGCAAAGACTATTACTCCAACCTCATAGGCACCGACAAACCAGACACAAAAAAACTGTTCAACCTAGTAAGAAACCTTACCAACACCAAACCATATCTAGCCACCCAGGAAAACCTAACACCTACAGCCTCTCAATTAGCAGACCACTTCAAAAATAAAATAATCTCAATTAGAACAACATTCATTAACCCACAAAACAACATAGACAAGATTCTAATAAAACCCACAACAGATGAAGCAATACCAGCAGACAGGATCTGGACCGACTTCCCTACAACCCAGTGGACTGAACTGGACAGGTTATACAAAAAATATTGCAAATCATCATGCGATCTGAACAACTGCCCACCATACCTACTAGCAACTGCTTCCACTAACTTCAAAGCCAGCTACACATTATGGCTGCAAACCACACTCAGGGAAGGCCAGTTCCCACCAGACCTCGGAGAAATTATAATTACGCCTATACTGAAGGACCCCAAAGGTCCAACAAATAACCCATCAAATTACAGACCAATCGCTTCTATCCCAACATACATCAAAATAATAGAAGGACTAGTCGCACAACAACTGTCCATGTACCTAGAAGCCCACAACATCCTACATCCATCCCAATCCGGATTCAGAACCAACCACAGTACATAAACCCTTCTGGTATCTCTACTAGACATAGCTCAAAGTCACCTCAGCCAAGGAAACAGACTGCTAATCATCCAATTTGATCTCTCAGCTGCATTCGATCTGGTGGACCACTCCATACTTCTCCAAATACTAGACGCAATAGGAATCTCAGGTAAAGTTCATAACTGGTTCCAAGGCTTCCTTAAAACTAGAACATACAGAGTCAAATCAAAAGACATTCTATCTGAACCATGGTCCAATCCATGCGGAGTACCACAAGGTTCTCCCCTCTCTCCCACACTTTTCAACCTATTCATAGCTTCCCTAGGCACCACCCTGGATGCCCTAAATATTACTTCTTTCAGCTATGCGGACGACATAACCATCCTCCTCCCATTCGACATAAACAACCCAATCTCCTCAGGACGCCTGAAAACTACATTGGAAACAGTGGAAAAATGGATGACAGATCACAAGTTGAAGCTGAACTCTGACAAAACTAAATTCTTACTACTAGAGAAGGACAAAAAACCATCCCTAACAGAACTGGAAGTAAACTCAATCAAGTACCCTATACAGAGCGCCCTCAAAATCCTAGGTATACATCTAGACAGACGATGCACAATGCAAACACAAATCCAAAAAATCATCCAAAAAGCATTCTTCACAATGCGAAATCTAAGAAAAATCAGAAAATTCTTCAACAAAGAACAATTCAGGATCATTGTCCAATCCCTTGTGCTAAGTATTGTAGACTACTGCAACAGCCTCTACTTACCTTGCCCGACCAACACGATAAAAAAACTGCAGTCCATCCAGAACACAGCCCTCAGACTCATATACTCACTCAGCAAACACGACCACATTACCAATGCATACCTTGAATCCCACTGGCTACCAATAAAAGCAAGAACACAATTCAAACTCTACTGTCTCATTTTCAAAGTAACCCACGGCATGGCACCCAGTTACCTAAATAACCGTTTTCACCACTACCTCCCACCAAGAAGAAGAAGAACACAGAACCTTTTCACTTACCCTCCACTCAACGGTACTTGTCGTAAGAAACTTTACGACAACCTCCTGGGGACACAGGCAGCTAAAATAGACTCTGACATCTCAAAATTACTGACCAAAACAACAGACATAAAAGAATTCCGCAAAGAAATAAAAACATTACTGTTCAAAAAATATCTCCCATCACTCTAACCACCACCCAATGAGCTCCCAATCAACGACTTCGGAAATACCCACCTATATCATCTTTTTATCTGCGATCTAGAATGTACTGTAATTTCTTCTACACTACACCCGATTTAACCGATCGAGTTGACATGTATTACCTCTGTAAAATGCATTATCTTCTATTATATGTAATATCTTCTGTAATAAGTATTATCTTCTGTGAAATTGTAGTATCATAACTCATTACTGTTCCTGTAACTTACTCTTATCCTGAAATGTAACTCTACTGGAATGTCCCAGATATTTTCTATATTGTAATCCGCCTAGAACCGCAAGGCACAGGCGGAATAGAAATCCCTAATGTAATGTAATGATTGAACTTAAAAAAAACAAACAAACAAACAAACAGGTATAGCTCCGGACTTCTAAGTTCCGTACTGGATGTCTTGGGAAAGATTTGATTATCGCCACAAGATATTCAAGTCTAAGAATGCCCGAAGTCTATGCATAACATCCCTCCAACATTCCACCCCCCCCCCCTTGAATTTTGGACTCAAAGCAGCTAGGAAGCCTAGTGAGATGTCTAGAAAGTCAGTTTCGAAAATTGGCACTTATCACCATATTGTCTGCAGGGGGGTGGGGGGCTGGAGGGAAATAAATATTGATAGTGATATGTGGGTAACTTTATTCTTTATTTGTATTGTATATTAGGATATATTATGAAATTATTATATGCATGAAAATGAAATTATTGAATGATATTTATGTTACCTGTATAGATAATAGTGGAATATGTGGAATATCTTTTGTTCTTTCATTTGTATGACACTGTTTTTGATTAAAAATCAATACAGAATTTTTTTAAAAAAAAAGAAAATTGGCACTTATGTCTTGTCTTGTTTATTGTTCTGTTATATTTTATTTGTTTAACCCCCTCCCCCATTAATCTTTTCTTGTAAACTGCTTAGATTTTAAATTTGTATTTTTATATTTGCGGTATATTAAATAAACTGAGCTGAACGACCAAGTGCCGGTTTATGCCATTTTTTTGGGACGCCTTTCATTTTTGAAAATGAGCCCCTCAGAATCTAAAAGGATGTAAATCTCAGATTCCTCTTTCTAATAATAATAGAGTATATAAGGCAATTCTTCCTGTCTCCTCCTAGATCCATATCCAGCCTCTAGGCACCATGCTCCTCGGCAGCCAAGTCAAATTCACTGGTCCTGGCAGGGGCTTACAAGAATAAGATGCAACTGTACAGAGTGGCAAGCCCCCTTCCCCCCTCATCTACAAAACCAGCTGATATTTTTTTGGGTGCTGGTATTACTTTCTCCTTTTCTTCTTGCTTAGAAGTAGGAAAACATTATCATCTTCACAGTGTGCCCCCCCTCCCCTCGCATGTTCTTGTTCTGCATCCCTCTGCTAGCAGCTGTGCAGCATCATCGGAGAGAAGCAGGTGTTTCAAAAAGCTGTATCAAATTGGATACAGATATTGTTTTTCTGATGTCTGGATGTCAAGGTTGTTTTGCCTGCTGTGGTAGGCTGTCGAGGATGTGCTGAGTGGGATGTTTTGTCTAAAGATTTAGGCCGGTGGACAGATTAATGTGGCTACTTTGATGAAGAGTAGACAATATCACTCTTATTGGGTCAGTTTTCCATGTGCAAAGACAACACGTACTGCTCCTCAATGGTATGCTGTGACTTAGGAAGCTAGAAGATATCAAGCCCAGGCCTACTGTATACAAGGATTTTACTGGGGGATAGAGATCTTTTAAACTATTCTATTAGAAGTGTTGTTCTGGGTAAAGCTAAGCCTTCTAAATAGAGATAATTACATGTCTAGTATGTAGTTGCTTTTGGAAGGATGATACAAGTACTGTGTTATCTGTTGGGTTTTTGATGATTTCAAAAAGAAGTTTCATTCTGAACCATGGCTCTCAAACCACAGGACACAACCATCCAGTCAAGTTTTCAGGATATCCAGAATGAATAAAAGAACAAAACCAAGAACTGCAGTGACAGTGTACAGGACGCCAAGTCTTTAATAAACAATCATAAAAACATGAAACAGTTTGTATCCAAAAGGACTGATAAGACCGGACCCGACACAGACCCCTGAGGAAGGAGTGTTTTCTGAAACATGGACCGTGTCGGGTCCATAATTGTTTTATATTTTTTATTTACTCTCATTTTTGAATGCTACATTGATCTTCTTTAATAAAGATTAGTTTTTACACAGTGTATGTCGTACTGCAGTTGTTTTTTTTTTGTTTTGGTCTTTCGACTTTGAGTTGCAGTTTGTTTGGATATTGTTTTGTATGTATACACACACGTTTGTAAAAATGAAGCAGCTACAAAGGGAAGTAGTGCCACTTCCTAATGGCAGCTGCCAAGTTCATGCTATTCATTTTTTTCAATGCCTATATTTGCAAAATGTTGCTCCCACTGCACAGTGCTGGCAATATACAGGCACACGTACTACTGCAGTTATTTTAGCAAATGATCTGCCCCCAGCAGAGCTTGTTCTAAAATCCACTGGAATTGAGCACAACCCGATCAGAATGTCTCAGTTCCAATCTCTACACTCTATTTAAACTGGGCCTCTGAAATGCATGCAGGGTGTCAGATGAAGACGTGCAGCCTCAAAGAATGAATGCAGGCACATCCTTAACCCCGTAGTATGGTAGCAAAGCTCTTCTGGCATAATACTAATGCTTTTTCAGAGGTAATGTTCTGTAACTAAGCACTCATAAACTAGATTAAAAGTGCAAGCCCATAAATTGGCAGAGAGCTGCAGTTAGAGACAATTTAGCAAGGGCAAATTTCCAAGGAAAGAGCTCATGACAAGGCAGTTATTTACCAGCGCCATTTCAGTCCAATGATTATTAAGTATCTTAATCCTTAAGTTTGTACTGATGTTTACTGACCACTTTGTCTCGTACTTTTTATTATATATGTCTGTGGCAGTGCGAGGGATAATATCATGGTGTTTTTAAATTATTACAGTGAGAGCCTAATCAGAAAACAAATTTCAATTACATTGTGCTGCAATTCATTAGCTAATCATTTAAAAATCACACAGCTTTAATAACAATAAAAGTCTAACTACATTTAATCCACAGAGCTCAAATTAAATAGCACATCACTGAGATGCAATTTAACAAAAACTATTCAACACAGATAAAAAATTTTTACATTACATTAGTGATTTATATTCCGCTAATACCTTGCGGTTCAAGGCGGATTACATAAGATTTATCAGGAGTTACAAGAATTGTAACTTTACATAAGAATTATCATAGAATTACATAGGAGTTATATAAGAATTGTCGGGAACTTGAGGCGATACATGTTGGGAAATTAGAAACATTTTAGATTTGAAAGGGGTAGTGAGTGAGTTGGGTGGAGATTGGGAAGGAACTGTTTGTGTTAAATAGGTTTTATGTATTTTTTGAAGAGTAGGGTTTTAGCTTCTTTTCTGAAGGTTTTGTAGTCTGTGGTCGAGGACAGTAGATTGGTGATTTGTCTGTCTAGTTTTGCTGCTTTGGAGGCCATAAGATTGTCATATAGTTTTCTTCGTTTGACATTTTTGGTTGGTGGGTGTGTGAATAGTGAGTGGTTTCTCCTGTGTCTGGTTGAGGTGGATTGAGTTAATCGGTTGTTCTAGTAGGATGGGCTTTCTCCATTAATAGCTTTGAAAAGTAGGCAGTAGAATTTTAAGTGTATTCTTGCTTGTATTGGGAGCCAGTGTGAGTCGTGGTATGCTTCTGTGATGTGGTCATATTTTTTCAATGAGTAGTTGAGTCTTAAGGCTGTATTTTGTATGGTTTGTAATTGCTTTATCATGGTCGCTGGGCAAGGGAGGTATAGTATGTTGCAGTAGTCAATTAGTCCCAGGATAAGGGATTGTACCAAAAGTTGGAATTGTTTCTTGTCGAAGAATTTTCGGATTTGTCTTAAGTTTCTCATAGTCGTGAATGATGCTTTTATTATTTTGTTGATATGAGGTTGCATGGTACAGCCTCTGTCAATCAGTACTCCACGAAGTTTTAGTGTGGGTTGAATGGGGTACGAGATCGAGTTTATTGCTGTTTGTTAAGGTTGGAGTTTTGCTGTTTTCTAGGAGGATGAAATATGTTTTGTCAGGGTTGAGTTTTAGTTTCTGTTCAGTCATCCATGTTGCTACTGTTTCGAGTGTTTTGTGCATTGTGCCTGTTATGGTGGGTTCTGGGTGGTCGAAGGGGAGGAGAATGGTGATGTCATCTGCGTAGCTGTATGAGGTTATGCCATGCTTGTCTAGGCAGGAGCTGAGGGAGGCTATGTATAGGTTGAATAGTGTGGGAGATAGAGGTGATCCCTGGGGAACTCCGCAAGGGTTGGCCCATGGTTCTGATTTTTCTTTAATTGTTTTAACCCTAGAGGTTCTGGATTGTAGGAAGCCTTTAAACCATGAGAGAACCTTGCCTGAGATTCCTATGGAGTCTAGCGTTTGTAGGAGGATGTTATGGTCTACCAGATCGAAGGCTGCAGAGAGTCTAGTTGTATGAGCATGATTTTCTTGCCTGTACCGAGATGTTGTTTAGCTGTGTCCATTAGTGTTCCTAGTAGGGTCTCAGTGCTGTAGTTGGTTCTGAAGCCAGACTGTGTGGAGTAAGTTGTGGTTTTCTAGGTATGAGGTTAAGGTTTTGGCTACTAGGCCTTCCATCAGCTTGACATACAATGGGATTGAGGCTATGGGTCTGTAGTTGGATGGTTGGTCTTTTAGTATCGGAGTTATGATGATTTCGCTGAGGTCTAGTGGGAACTGTCCATCTATGAGTAGAGATTGTATCCATTGTAGGAGCAGGGAGCGGAATAGTGTGCTGTAAAGGTTAAACTGTGATAAAAATTTACAAGGCAACTATATACCCTACCTTTCATGTGATTGAAAGAAAACAGAATCATAGCATATTATGATATACAGAAGGAGAATAAAGCCAAGCTAGTTGGCATAATTTCATTCCTGGTTTAAAGACATACACCACCCCACCTCCATCCCAACTCTAGCCTTCCCATTGGTTCTTTGCACTGCTCAGGCCCATAATTAGGCAGAGGCAATGTAGTTACTGCAACTACCTCTGGTGCCAAATTTTCATGTTATTCACACCATCCGGTGTATCTACTCTATTGCAGATTTTGGTATCATCCGCAAAGAGGCAAATCTTACCCGACAACCCTTTAGCAATATCATTTATAAAATTGTTAAAAATAACAGGCCCAAGAACAGAACCTTGAGGCACACCATTGATCACTACCCTCTGTCACTTTCCACTCAACCAGTTTCTGACCGAGCCTGTCACTTTGGGACCCATCCCAAGGGCACTCAGTTTATTTATTAGATTTCTTTGTGGAGCACTGTCAAAGGCTTTGCTAAAATCTAAGTACACCAAATCTAGCGCACATCCTCTATCCAATTCACTAGTCACCCAGTCAAAGAAATTGATCAGATTTGTCTGACAAGACCTACCTCTAGTGAACCCACATTTCCTCCAGTCCTGTAATCCACAGGATTCCAGAAACTTGATCATTTCTCTGTTTTTACCATAGAAATCAGACTTACCGGCCTGTAATTCCCTAATAAATAAACTAAAATTTGCCTCTTTGCGGATGATACCAAAATCTGCAATAGAGTAGACATGCCGGATGGTGTGAATAACATGAAGAAAGACCTAGCGAAGCTTGATGAATGGCCTGAAATTTGGCAGCTAAAATTTAATGCTAAACTGTGCAAGGTTATGCATTTGGAATGCAAAAACCCAAGGGAACGGTATAGTTTAGGGGATGAAGAACTTATGTGCACAAGGGAAGAACAGGTCTTCGTGATAAGGCGTATGGGGACAGACTTAAAGATATCAATCTGCATACTTTGGAGGAAAGGTGGGAGAGGGGAGATATGATAGAGTCATTTAAATACCTACATAATATAAATGTGCATGAGTCGAGTCTCTTTCATTTGAAAGGAAGATCTGCAATGAGAGGGTATAGGATGAAGTTAAGAGGTGATAGGCTCCGGAGTAATCTGAGGAAATACTTTTTTATGGAAAGGGTGGTAGATGCATGGAACAGTCTCCCAGAAGAGGTGGTGGAGACAAAGACTGAATTCAAAAGGGCCTGGGATCTCTCGGAGAGAGAAAGAGATAATGGTTACTGCAGATGGGCAGACTAGATGGGCCGTCTGGCCTTTATCTGCCGTCATGTTTCTATGTTGCTAAGTGTCCCCTAGTCTTTGTAATTTTTGATGGAGAAAAAAAATTTGATCCACTTGTACCCGTTCTATTGGTATTGGAAGACAGCTTGATGAACGCACGCAGAAGGCTCAGTTCCTGCTTTTTAAGCTGGCAAGGGTTAGATAAAACTATGCAGAGCCTGGGAGGGAGACCTGGTCATCAAACAGCAACATGTGCTCATCAGATTTGAGGTACACAGTCCTGGCCTGACCAAAGGCAACTTCTGGATTTGAAGGGAATGGGTGTATAAATATGAGGAAAAACGTTCAGGATAAAAACAAAACTAAAATCGCTTATTCTATCCGCTGCTTATAATATTAATCACATAGAAAAATCCTAACCATGGGAATCCAACTGGCCAAGGAATGGCACACCTAAATTAAGCACTGCTTCCTTTTAACTAATTATTCTTTAATAGCATGGTCTTTCTTTTGAACAACAAGCTAATCCTACCCCACACATGCAAAATACTCTACAAGTTATTTAAAGGAGATCTTGTTCCATACACGATATGGCAGATTAAGTATTGATCTTACGTCTAGACCAGACCCTTCCCGGCTGCAGGGCCTAAAAGATATTTAAGAAGGCTTTGTTTCTAACTACATGCTGGATGTTGAAAGAAATGTTGCAGCAAGGGTTTTGACTTTCATTGGTTCCTCAAATAGCTACACTTTTGTCATTTTTTTCCTGTCATGTGATATGGTACAGCGCATTCTCTATTTCACAAATATGACAGACCCAAATCTGAACAGGTGTTAAACTAGTGCTCCATGTTATTGGATAAGTGATAATAATATGTTAATGCATTTTTAATGCTTTTCATTAAATACACCCTGCATCAACCCTGAAATGTTGAAAAGCAGCTTCTTTTAATGGCACAGTACTGATCCACAACTTCTACCACAATTAACCATTTATGGTAAACAGTGCTGCAAGATGTGTGCAAATACCACCAAGAGACAGACCCCCCTCTTACAAGGAACTTACATTGTTGCCAAGAGATATTTTGGAACTTTATACAACATTTTTATCAATGATCTAGAAATGGGAATAACTAGTGAGAGAATTAGATTTGCTGATGACACAAAGTTGTTCAAAGTTATTAAATCACAAGAGGATTGTGAAAAATTGCAACAGGACCTTGTGAGACTGGAAGAATGGGCATCAAAATGGCAGATGACATTTAATGTGAGCAAGAGCAAAGTGATGCATGTGGGAAAGATAGCTATGTGATGCTGGGTTCTATGGTAGGAGTCACTGCCCAAGAAAAGGATCTAGATGTCATTGTTGAGGATATGTTGAAACCCTCAGCTCAAGGTTTGGTGGCGGCTTAGAAAACAAATAGAATGTTAGGAATTATCAGGAAAGGAATAGAAAACATTACATTACATTAGAGATTTCTATTCCGCCATTGCCTTGCGGTTCAAGGCGGATTACAAAAGAATTACAAAGAACATATTCTAGAGGAGATAAGGAGTAGATCAGGTTGCTTTGGGGAATCGGGAAGGTATTGAGAAGTGGTATTGGGAAGTGGGAAGGAGCTAGCGGTATTAAGTCGTTTGCAGGAATTTCTTGAAAAGTAGAGTCTTTATTTCTTTTCTGACTGTTTTGTAGTTTGGGGTCATAATTAGTAGATTAGAGATTTGGTTGTAGAGTTTTCCTGCTTGTGTGGCTAGGAGGCCATCATATAGTTTTTTCCATTTGACTTCTTTGATTGGAGGGTACGTGAATGGAGGGTGGGTTTTCCTATGTCTAGTTCAGGGATCTCAAAGTCCCTCCTTGAGGGCCGCAATCCAGTCGGGTTTTCAGGATTTCCCCAATGAATTTGCATTGAAAGTAGTGCATGCACATATATCTCATGCATATTCATTGGGGAAATCCTGAAAACCTGACTGGATTGCGGCCCTCAAGGAGGGACTTTGAGACCCCTGGTCTAGTTCATGTAGTTTGGATGAGACGGTTGTTCAGGTAGATTGGGCTGTCACCATTTATGTTTTTAAATAGTAGACAGTAGAATTTGAATAGTATTCTTGCCGGAATTGGAAGCCAGTGTGAATTGAGGTATGCCTTTGTGATGTGGTCATGTTTCTTCAATGAATAGATAAGTCTCAGTGCTGTGTTATAATGCCCTTGTATCGCTCTATGGTACAACTGCAACTTGAATACTGTGTGCAGAGTTAGAAAAGGTACCGAGAAGGGTGACAAAAGTGTCTACATAGAGGGAGTCAGGAGGCTGAAAGCACCTGCCCTACAGCGCTGGATGCACCCTTATTTCCAACCAATTTTTTGGGGGAAAAAAGTGCGTCTTATAGAGCAAAAAATACGGTAAATAGCAAACCTATCTTTAACCACTAAGCACTTAGCCACTGAATATCAGCTTAACCAGTTAAGTTGCACGGTAAAAAAATTAAATTAAATATTCAATGTCAATCACCAAACACAGCCCGGCACTGAATATCCAGTCTGACCGACAACATTGGGCAGTCACCACGAAGCCTGATGCCAGCGGAATATCAGGGGGATTGTTTACATTAATAGGCATGACACTAAGGGTTTCTTTTACTAAGGTGCACTAGCATTTTTAGCATGCGCTGAAGATTAGTGTGCGCCAACCCCCACGCTATGCGGCAAATACTAACGCCAGCTCTATGGAGGTGTTAGCGTAGCGTGCGCTAAAACCACTAGTGCAGCTTAGTAAAAGGAGCCCTAAGTAGATTCCAACTGTGTTATCTTACTGTAGATGAGAAAGGCCCTCTTTTTAAACAGAAATAACCTTTTCAAATAATTTGCTTTGTCCAATCCAGTATCTAATCCTATCCATTTTACTGAGTAACATAGTAACATAGTAGATGACGGCAGATAAAGACCTGAATGGTCCATCTAGTCTGCCTAACCTGATTCAATCTAAAAATTTGTTGGGGGAGGGGGTTCCTTCTTCTTCTTAGCTATTTCTGGGCAAGAATCCAAAGCTCTGCCCGGTACTGTTCTCATGGTCCAACTACTGAAGTCTCTGTCAAAGCTCACTCCAGTCCATCTACACCCTCCCAGCCATTGAAGCCCTCCTCAGCCCATCCTCCACCAAACCGCCATATACAGACACAGATAGTGCAAGTCTGCCCTGTACTGACCTTAGTTCTTCAATATTTACTATTATTTTCTGATTCTAGATCCACTGTGTTCATCCCACGCTTTTTTGAACTCCGTCACTGTTTTCATCTCCACCACCTCTCTTGATAGCGCATTCCAGGCATCCACCACTCTCTCCGTAAGGGAGAATTTCCTTACATTGCTCTTGAGTCTACCACCCCTCAACCTCAAATAAGACATGGCCCTCATGTCAAGATGTTCTTCAAAGGCCCAAATTCACTAAGCAAACCAATCGTGTACCAATCGGTTTGCAACCCCTTAACGAGCAAATTTCCCTCTGGCCTGATTCACTTACCTCTCCTGCGATCCACTTCGAATCCATGCATGCAAATGAGGAGAAAGGCATGCAAATTGGATAGCGATGCGATTCACTACACAAAATTTCACATCTAACAGGGCTGGCCGATCAACGGAAGAAGCGACTGCTGGGGAGCAGTCGAAAACGTCCTTCCGACTCTCCTGTTCTATTGAAGCCCTGCTTTCTGCCCTGTCAGCTCTGACCTCCTGAAAGGCAGGTTAGTGAATCCAGCCCAAAGTGTCTTTCAAAAGTTAGTCATTTTGCTTCTTCCCCACTAGCCAACATCTCATCACAAATGCCAATGAACAGCAGCAAAAACCACTAAAAACTTACAAGTGAATAAACTGAAAAGGCAGATCTGCAACATTCCTAGGTGACATGAAATAGTCCATTAACGAATACAGTTCAAACTCCTCTTACTGACCTACAAGTGCATGCACTCTGTAGCCCTTCAATATCTTTCCACACTTATCTTTCCCTATGCTCCCTCCCGTAACTCCGTTCATCGGGCAAGTCCCTCCAATCCATACCTTTCTTCTCCACTGCCAACTCCAGTCTCCATCCGTTCTATCTTGCTGCACCATATGCTGGGAACAGACTGCCTGAGTAATCATGTCAGGCTCCTTCTCTAGCAGTATTCAAATCCAAGCTAAAAGCCCACTTTTTCTAGGCAGCTTTCAACTCTTAACTCCCACTCGCCATAAAATTACATATGTCCATTCTATCATTCTATATGCAAGAAACTCCCCAAACCCTATGTCCTGTCTGTCTGTCCAAATTAGATTGTAAGATCTTCTGAGCAGGGACAGTCTATTGCATGCTAAATGTACAGCGCTGTGTACACCTTTCAGCGCTATAGAAATGATTAATAGTAGAAGTAGTAGTTTAAAATATCCATATGCATCAAAGAATGCTCTGACTCTCTCTGATTACTAAAAGCTGCTATTAATTTCTGCTTCAGTGGTAAAAGTCCCTCACATCCGTAAAAAAAAAACCAAAACCAAAAAACTGTGCAAAGAAATACATTCAGCAATCTGTAGCTAATGTCATAAACTGTTTTGGGACTGTATTTTGGAAATTTTTCCCAACAACTGGCTCAATCAGCAGTAGAACACATCTCATGAGGAATGATAATTAAATACATCCACATGGATTGATTTGTGCATCTCTTCCAAGCTGTGTAATTAAAAATACCAAAATGAAAGCACCTGGCCTACTTTTCAGAATCAGCAGTATTGGATTACAAAATCTCCTTATTTAACCTTAAAAAAAAACCAAAACCCAACTTTAAGAGGACATTTTTCAAAGCAATTTGCCCAGATAAAATAGCTTAGTTGAAAATAACCCTCCTCTACCTGCTTTCCCAGCGTGCACCCTTATTAGTAGGGTTATAATATAAAATGTTCCCATTAGTCTGTTTAGACTTAAAGGGGGGAGGAACAGAAGAGTATGTTAAGGAATGCAATTTTAGTGATGTTTCAAGTCAAATTTTTTCCTATTACCGTATATACTCGAATATAAACCAAGATAACAGTTCTCTCCCCCCCACCCCCTTTTTAAAGAGGAAAATGTTAACTCTAATATAAACCAAGGGTTTATATTCAAAATGCTGCCCAGCTGTACATCTACCCACCCCTCCCAAACCTAATGCTAGTCTGTCCCCAGGTCCACCACTGGTGAAGACTATGGCTATAACAAAAATTCTTCCAAATAGCTTTTCGCAGAAATAGATGTCTGAACTAGCAGCTCCTTAGTCAAACTGTGAGGGCTCAAAAAAAACCCCAAAACAATCCATACAGCTGGTAGTACAGAGAGTTTCCCTTTGAAAATGTTGCCACAATAAAGACTGGCTAAAAATTCCACCCATGCATTGAAAACATGAGTCATTTGAAATCCCTACCCCCCCCAACCCCCCCAAGATTGGATGAAAGTGCAGATGTATGTAGTAATTTAATAGTTAACCAGGCAAACTCATCAAATTTAGAGATAAGTACAGTGGTGCCTCACACAACGAACTTAATTCGTTCCAGGAGCAAGTTTGTTATGCGAAAAGTTCGTTATGTGAAACGCGTTTTCCCATAACAATACATGTTAAAAAAAATAATTCGTTCTGCAGCATAAAATATGCTAAGATGACATAAAAAAAGATAAATTTGTCAAAATGGTGAAAATGGTGGTCTTGCTGAGGCCAAACTCTTTGACGAGGTCACACTGTTTTACCCCACATTCACTCCTTCTAATTATTTCCCGTTTCATTTCAACAGAAATCACCTTCCTGCTTTTTTTAGAAGCCATGATATATAAAAAATATTGAGTTTATCTTAAAAGGACGACTGTATACAGTGAGAGAGGGCAGTTAAGCGCAGTGACTAACGACTGCCTGCAGTGCCTGCGCGGAAGGATGCAATACATCGGCAGCTCGGGCGACTTCGTTGTGTGAAACGAAGTTCGTTGTGTGAAACGAAGTTCGTTGTGTGAAACGAAGTTCGTTGTGTGAAGTTCGTTGTGTGAAACGAAGTTCGTTGTGTGAATCAAGACATGAAGTTCGTTGTGTGCAGCGTTCGTTGTGCGAGGCGTTCGTTATGCGAGGCACCACTGTAGTTACAAAACACATGTTGTAGGCAAATAGCACATGCTTCTGCTATTCAATACATTTATTTGGCCAAAAACATAGGATATTCCCCCAAAAGTGGATTAAGGGATTAATCCATGTTTTTAGCCAAAAAGCATGTGCTAAATGTTATGTTAATCAGGTTTTCAATTCTGCCTTTACCTAGTCAGTTCAAGGTCAGATTATATTACAAGAGGTTGGGTCATTTACCTAGGAAGTTACAATGGACAGTTCAACACGGACATTCAGTAGAGTTGCTATTATAGGTAGATCAGTAACGTTATTAATACAGTTACAGTAGGTCATAGTTACAAATACATAGTACAAAGCAGTAGCGTAGTAAATGGGGGACAGAGCGCCCCATGCGCCACCTTGGTGGGGGCGCTGGCACCTCTCCATCCCCCCCATGCCACACTCGTGCCCTCCCTTCCCTGCCCTGCCCTCTTACCTCTTTACAATCTTCACCAGCACGAGCAACTACTCTAGCCTGTTGCTTAGGTAGGCCTGGCTCCCTTTGACATCACTTCTAGGTTGCGGGACCAAGAAGTAACAGTCAGAGGGAAAGTCAGCACGAGAAGCTGCTCGCGGTGGAGATTTAGAGGTACGGAGTGTGACGAGGAAGGCGCAGGGGGGGCGGAGAGGAGGATGAAAGGGGGTTGGTGCGCCACATGACTACGCCACTGGTTACGAGCTCAAGTAGGTCGTCTCTGGCTTATCGTTATGTCCCAAGAGTTGCATTAGACAACTTAGAAATGTGTATTTTAATTACTTCAGGGCTGGCTCCCTGTCTTGGTACAGAAATGCTTTTAAAAGTTTTCTGAATCTGAGATCGTAGTATAAGTGGTAGTTAGTTCCAGCATTTTGCTAATTGACATTGGATGGATAAGGTCATTTGCCTGGTAGAGTTTATATTGTTGCATGCTGGGAATTTTAAGTGGAATCCTATTGGAGGTACCGTAGTATAGGATGGCCAACTGTTAGATCACTAAATATATGGCCTTAAAATTAATTTTTATTCTTCTGAGTGAAGGCAATAGTAAATTTCAAAATCAGCAGCAGTTGCCACACTCTCATACACAATATAATAACTTCTTACACTATTTGCTTCAATTCTTCCATAAATCTCTCTCTCTGTTAGATAGCATAAGCGTATACAGGTGCCTAGAAGAAGAGGCTTGGAGAGTCTAAGGGCTCCTTTTACTAAAGTGCACTAGGGCTTGAACATATGGAATAGTGCGTGCTACATTGCCCCGCGCGCTAAACCTTAACGCCAGCATTGAGCTGGCGTTAGTTCTAGAAGCATAGCGTGTGGTAATTTCCTGCGTGCGCTAAAAACATTAGCGCACCTTAGTAAAAAGAGCCCTAAGTCTCCCCAGCCTGAAACAATCTTCTCTGCCTCCCTCCTGCTGCCACTGTCACCGCTTCTTCTGACCAGCAGCAACAGCAAAACAACAGGCAGGCGCAGGGCCACAGACTTCAGGCGCACACTGTCTGCTAGTCTCCTGCCCCCATCTGATGTCAATGTCCTGTTCCAGGACAGGGGATCTGAAGACTGCGGCCCCTTACCTGTCTGTTTTTTCTTTTTGCTGCTGCAGCTGGTCAAAAGAGAAAGCAGTGGCAGGGAACAAAAGATGCCCCCAGCTCTTTTAAATAAGCTACTTGGCTTAGAGTCCAGTATTTCTGTGTCACTGCAGTCTGAAGGTGCTGTGCTCCCAGCGGCAGCAACACAAAACTAAATTTACTGTGAAAGTTACTAACCTGCAGTACAGGGATATCAAAGGATACCAACTCCCACTGCAAATGACTTTGTGGTGAAATGCATTGTTTTACTGCAGCTTTATAACTAAACCTCTTAAATGGCTGATCGTTTAAATCAATGGTTCCCAACCCTATCCTGGAGGACCACCAGCCAGTCAGGTTTTGGGGATAACCCTAATGAATATGCATGAGAGATTTGCATCTAATGGAGGTTTCAGGCATGCAATCTGCCCCATGCATATTCATTAGGGCTATCCTGAAAACTTGACTGGCTGGTGTTCCTTCAGGACAGAGTTGGGAACCACTGGTTTAAATGATAAATACTGTATTCTGCTGTGGAAGGACAGGAACCCTCAATATTTCCCCACCCTCCCTGGATTTTACAGTTAACAGTTTACACTTCTCCCTCGGTATTCGCAGGGGATAGGGGCAGAGCCGGACTGCGAATTGAGAAAAACCACGAATAACTTCTCATCTGGCTCTGACCCACCCTGCCTCCCTCCTGCCTTCCCCCCTGCATCCCAGCCTTACCTGGTGGTCTAGCGGGCTTTCGGGGCAGGAGCGATCTTCCTACACTCCTGCCCCATGCAGATCGCCAATAGGAATTCCCGTAGTCTCTCGAGACTAAGACGGGAGCTCACAGCAGCCATTTCCTATTGGCGATCTACACGGGGCAGGAGCGTAGGAAGATCGCTCCTGCCCCGAAAGCCCGCTAGACCATCAGGTAAGGCTGGGATGCCGGGAGGAAGGCTGGAGGGAGGCGGGAACGTCTGAAACTATGGGGGTGTTCCCCCCCCAAAAAAAAATCGCAAATATGTGAATCCGCAAGTGTTGAAACCGCGAATAGGGAGGGGAAAGTGTAATTCAAATTTGATCTCCCAATGCAAGTTTTACATAGGGAATTGTGCAGCATTCCAGGAGAGAGGAACCTGGTAGTCAAATGTGGGCTGATTTCAACAGGTCCCTTGCTCACCCAGCAGATATGAACATGTGTAAAGGACTCACCGGTAAAGATTTTACTTACTATTTAATCAGTTATTATTTTACATTCCCAGTTAAAAGTTGGGTGAAGCCACACGATACAGCTCTACCACATTCAGCAAAATCTAGATGATCCATGTGTCTGAAACAAATATCATCTGTTTTCTTAACCACCAAGTTCTCCGACAGGAAAAACAATCACTGAAAACAAATAATATCTGCAGGCTAAGGAGGAAAGTTAGAAAACAGCCAAAATAAGTAAAAAGAACTAAGGTTTATCTAGTCAACTCATATAAGCTAATTCTCTGTCAAAGAGAAGATCTTAGCTAAACATAAGAACATAAGAATAGCCTTACTGGGTCAGACCAATGGTCCATCAAGCCCAGTATCTTGTTCTCACGGTGGCCAATCCAGGTCACTAGTACCTGGCCAAAACCCAAGGAGTAGCAATATTCCATGCTACCAATACAGGGCAAGCAGTGGCTTCCCCCGTGTCTTTCTCAATAACAGACTATGGACTTTTCCTCCAAGAACTTGTCCAAACCTCTCTTAAAACCAGCTACGTCCCCTTGACTATACTTTTATATTTTTAAAAATACATAGTGCACCAAGATAAAGTAAACTACACAATGTAACATACCTTACAAATTAATACTCGTACATACAAGATAAATTTAAGTTCTAATCCTACTTCTGGACTAGGGAAATGAGACAAGAATTACACTAACTAATTTCAATATAGACAACATGTTGTGTTTTGCATTCTTTGAATGATCAGCGTCTTCAAATTCCTTATGTTCACACAATTAATTATGAATTAACTAGAGATAGCTTTTTTGTGTGTTTCAACATCCCTCTTGAATTTTCTCCAAATGTAGTACACTTCCCCCCCAATATTTGCAGGAGGTTAGGGGCAGAGCCGGCCCGTGAATATTAAAAAACTGCGAATAACTTTTAGGACCTCCCTCCCGCGTCCCGGACCTTCCCCAGACCTTCCCTGGTGGTCTAGCGGTGACATGGGGCAAAATCGATCTTCCTACACTCCTGCCCCGTGCAGAGCCGTCATCAAAATGGTTGCCGTGAGTTCCCATTGTAGTCTCGAGACTACAATGGGAACTCATGGCAGCCATTTTGATGACAGATCTGCACGGGGCAGGAGCGTAGGAAGATCGATTCTACCCCGTGTCGCCGCTAGACCACCAGTTAAGGTCTGGGGAAGGTCTGGGATGCAGCGTTTCTTAAAAAATAAAACCAACAAAAAATAGAATAACTGAATACGCAGGTACTGAAACCGCAGATTTAGAGGAAGAAGTGTACATCTTGAATTAACTTGCTTGAAATTTAGAAGTCTTTTCAAAACATTTCTCTTTGAGAAAGCTTTTTCTATTCAGTTGGGTGACCCTGGTCTTCTGAGAGTTTATTAACAAAGCAATCTGCAGGACATTTTTAATCTTTTTTATTCTTCCCTTTTTCATCCTGTTCTTTTCTTTTAATTTGGATTTGGAGTTCTTTTCCGTTTCATTTTAATTGTCATTTTGTAAACCACTCTGTTATTTTTTAAGGAAGGGCAATATATTAAATAAAGCTAAATCATAAACCATAGAGTCCTTCAGATTAGGGAATAACCACAAACATTCCACAAGTATAGACAGCACTTGGTGTTCCAATGGAGGGACTTTATGGATTCTTGTGGAGCTAAGTTGAACTATAAGACCCAACACGGGATCCAACTTTCAGCACAACGCCTGCTTCACGAATCACAATTTCTGTTAGTAAACAACACAGAGATTGATGTCCTCAAAGTAAAGTGTCTATAGATGAAAGTCAGCGTCTCCCACAAGGGATTGAGTTTGGCTGTTATATTTGTATTTATTGAGAAATATATATCTATAGACATTATTTTGAGTACATCAATCTGTGTTGTTTACAGACAGAAATTGAGACCCCTGAAGCAGGCCTTGTGCCAAAACATGGATCTTGTGTCCGGTCTTACTATTTAACTTTGCCACTATTCTGTGAAGTTTTCTTGTGAAGCTGTCCAACTTCGATGTCTTCAAATAAAGTCTTTTTTAATTGGAACACCATGTGCCCTCTCTACTTGGGGAAAGTTTGTGGTTCAATCCATTTTCAACATGTTTAGGGGTTAACAAGTGTTAAATTGATTTAACACACACATTCTTTTAAGGTATGCTAATAAATGCATCTTATAGAAACATGACGGCAGATAAAGGCCAAATGGCCCATCTAGTCTGCCTATCCACAGTAACCATTATCTCTTTCTCTCTCTGAGAGATCCCACATGCCTATCCCATGCCTTCTTGAATTCAGACACAGTATCTATCTCCATCACTTCCTCCGGGAGACTGTTCAACACATCTACCACTCATTCTGCAAAAAAGTATTTCCTGTCACCTCTTAACGTCATCCTAGGCCCTCTCATTCCAGAGCTTGCTTTCAAATGAAAGAGACTCAACTCATGCCTAACCCAACACATTACTACAAAAAAAATACCAGTTTAATTTGGCAGTAAAAGAATGAACGGGTGAACAAGTAAATGCACCAAATCACATAAGAACCACTAACAGTGTTACTGCTTTTCTCACGGGTGGATAAAGTGGCCAAGCCTTTGCAATAGTACACTTCAATGCATGACAACAAAGGTTACAATAAAATGTAAAGTGATATCTTTTTATTAGACTAACTTAAAGGCCCTTTTAGTAAGCTGCATTAGGTGCTAACATATGCCTAACACAGCAAAAAGAGTCTAATGCAGGATGCAGTAATGTGTTCTGCCTTAGGGCTAGATGCACTAAAGATACAGACTTGATCGCTGTTGGCCAATTCTCTGGCCGATTCTCCAGCAGCGATCGATGCGCTATCAAGTTTGCATGCAAATGATTTGCACAGAGGTGCAAATCATTTGCATTCAAACACAACCGATCAATAGCTCAGTAAGCGATTGACTCTTGTGCAGAGACCTAATGGCAGTGACATGGGAAGCAAACTCCTGCCACTGCTGTTAGGGCTTCTCTTTTTTTGGGTTTTTTTTAATGGCACAGATGTTGTGTGTGTTACACATGATCAATCTGTCCAATGAAAAAAAAAAAGAAAAAAGCCCCACCTCCCTCCCCCCGCATCAGGCATCCCACAGCCACCGTCCCCCCACAGAATCTCTCCCCCAAAATGGCTGGAGCAATGCTCAATCCCTCCTGAAATGCAGAACACCCCCACGCCATGGCCCCCCTGCACCAGGCACCCCGGAGCCACTGCCCCTCAAACCCCCCCAAAATAGCAGGAGGATGCCCACTCCCTCCTGCCACCGGACGGCCCCCACCCCAAACCTTTTTAAAATGTTGTTAGCAGGAAGCCCGCTCTCTGGCTCCTGCTTCGGGCCCACCAGTCTAAATGACGGGCCTTCCCCTCCCCGGTGTATCATGTGATGCACAGCTGAGGGGCCAAAGAACCTGACTGGTTCAGTTGTTTAAGGCCCCTCCCAAGGGGCGGGGTCTTAGGCACCTGAACCAATCAGGCCTTAGGCACCTACCTCTATATCCAGGATGCTGAGGGATACTAAGGCCATGATTGGCTTAACCAATCTGGGCTTTAGGCTCGTCCCTCAGTTAGTACCAGTTAGTGCACCTACATTACCACACACAAACTGGTTAGTGCACATTTACCACAGAATCTCTTATTGTCTTCTTAATAGATGGTAGTAAGTACTCCAGCAGTCATTTTTTTTTTTTTTTTAAATGGCTGTGTGCTAATGGTAGCATTACCACATGACAATAAATGAAATATATAGAAAAAAGGGGGTTTATTGGTTGCAGTAAAAATGGCCTCAGCAAGCAGGAAAGACCTGCATAAAGGTGTGCTAAGGCTAATTCTTACCACAGTTTAATAAAAGGGTCCATTAATAAGTTTCTCAGTTTCAGAAACTGGTAAGTTAGTCCAATAAAAAGGTACGGCCTTTTGTTTATTAGCCTTCATTTACAAGTATTTTTAACATGAGGAAGCTAATATGCATTCATATCTGGAATAAACAAACTGACCACTCAGTTAACTCTCTCTGTCAGTACAGAGAAATTCTATTAGATAACAAGGAATAAATAGAGCCACTCCATTCCATCGGATGCAAACACATCTTTCTTTAAATTTAAGAAATAAACTGGGGTCATTATTTATTTCAACTTGCTGATTTCTTTCCATGATCCAACCTATTTTTCCAAAGCCAACGCTTCAAGATCTTCTCTCTGATAACTGCTTACAACAACAGACCTTTGAGTAGCCCTCTCCCACAGCACCTCAGGAATTTAAAGTTTATTTACAATCAGATGTGGCAGCTAACATGTTTATATTTACAGACTATATAACCAACAAAAGAATCCACTCTTTAAAATCACAACCTAAATTCATTCAATATTATGTCAGTGTAATATCAATATACCAATATCAATTCATGATATATAATATAAATACATTCAATACTTTATTTCTATCATCATCAATTCATTAAAAAACGAGCATACAAACATACATCCAAACATTGAAGCAAGGACAAAAGGAATATTGAAAGAGGCAAAGGAGTCCAATAATTCATTATATAGTCATTTTTTCATAAATCACTTATCTCAAGTTGGTCCAAGTTGATCCAAACTTCAGCTTATATAGCCTTCAATGTCAAAGCCAATGAGATGTCGGAGTCCTGAGCCATTCAATAGAGGAAAAGTTATATAAAGATCATAAATACAAAAGTTCATGTGCAAACTAATCCCAAAATCGTCAAAGTTAATAAAATGCAGGTGCAAAAATCCAATGAAGTGATCCAATAGTGTTCAAACTAAACTAACTAAACTACACCTTAAGTTTATATACCGTATCATCTCCACGGATGTTGTGGAGCTTGGCACGGTTTACAAGAACTTAAAATATAGGAAGAGAAGGAAAAAAAAAAAAGAGTAAGGGGGGATAGAATTACATTTTAGTGAAAAATCAGGTTTTCAGTTGCTTGCGGAATAATTGGAGGGAGCCCAGGTTCCGCAGCGGGGTATTAAGATCGTTCCAAAGACCTGTGATTCTGAAGAGAAGGGATTTTCCCAGTTTGCCTGCATAGCGAATACCGTGTAGAGAAGGAAAGGATAGTTTATACCTTTGGGCGGGTCTGGTAGAGTCAGGACTCAAGGAGTTATAAGATAGTGGGATTAAGGAAGGAAGGATGCCGTGAATGATCTTAAAAGCCAGGCAGGAGCATTTGAAATGGAATTCTGGAAAACACTGGGAGCCAGTGAAGTTTGGCTAGGAGTGGGGAGACATGGTCAGACTTGCGTTTTGCAAAGATCAACTTGGCTGCAGTATTCTGGATTAGCTGGAGTCTTTTTTTTGTTAGGCTTAAGTAGATGGCATTGCAGTAGTCTAATTTGGAGAGGATGATGGATTGGACAAGGATGGCGAAATGTTGTTGTCGAAAATAGGATCTTACTTTCCTCAGCATGTGGAGGCTGAAAATGCATGATTTAGCCAAGGAGCCGAGGTGGTCATTGAGGGAGAGAGAAGAATCGCTAATGATGCCAAGGACCTTGCTTGAGAACTCAAGCTGCAGTGCAGCGCCTGAGGGTAGTGCGAAGAGGGTGGGATGGTGTTCTAATTTTGGGCTGAGCCAGAGTAATTTTGTTTTTGATTCATTCAATTTCATCTGTACTGAGAAGGACCAGGAATGGAGTCTCATTATGCAAGCTGTAATGTTCTCGTGGAGGTTGGTTCTGGTTTGTCTCAAGGAGGACAAGGATATCATCAGCTATGTGTAGATTGTTTCAAAGGGGGATAATTGGAGGAGTTTCAGGGAGGATATATAGATGTTAAAGAGAATAGGGGATAGGGGTGATCCCTGAGGGACACCGCAAGATGGTGTCATTTGTGTTGACAGTGTAGGAGCGAGAGTGTAGGAAGTTTGAGAACCACTTTAGGACGGTGGATTCAATTCCTATCTCAGAAATTGATAAAGTAGTATGTCGTGGTGGACAACATCAAAAGCTGCAGAGAGATCGAATTGTAATAGGACAGCGAATTTGTTACGAGAATGTAGTTGTTGCACCTTAGAAATTAAGGAAACTAGGAGGGATTTGTTGCTGAAGCTGGGTCTGAAGCCATGAAAAATGAACAAACAATTCATCCAGTCTTTCACAAAACCTTCCAGCTCCCTCCTCCTCAACACGAACCGTGTTTTGATAACATTCTTTATCAAGAAGAAGAATCGTAGGGGCGGGAAATAGAAGCTGACTTAACCAGGAGCAAAGATTGCAGCCCCCGTACGATGGTTATATCTCAACTTAGACCAACTTGAGATAAGTTTATGAAAAAATGGCTATATAATGAATTATTGGACTCCTTTGCCTCTTTCAATATTCCTTTTGTCCTTGCTTCAATGTTTGGATGTATGTTTGTGTGCTCGTTTTTTAATGAATTGATGATGATAGAAATAAAGTACTGAATGTATTTATATTATATATCATGAATTGATATTGGTATATTGATATTACACTGACTTGAATGAATTTAGATTGTGATTTTAAAGAGTGGATTCTTTTGTTGGTTATATTTGATGAGATTTGAATCCTCTTATGTTTTTGAATATAATTTCTCTCAGTGGTTTTGTTTGTTTTTTATTTACAGGCTCCCATCAAACCTCAGTTCACCAAGCTCTGCCAGGGCCAGGGCCTCTTTGCCTTTGCCCCTTCTACATGGTTAGTGGCTGTTTTCAAAGAATGAGTAAGGGCTAAGTCATATTACACAGCCTTTATCCCCATTCTTGGCCTCTTCATTGGCACCTAGAAACGTTTTGTTGTCAAAGCAAAAAAAGTAAACAACTAGAGATTGTGACGGACGTTTATATAGCAGATAGTAATCTCTGGCCTTTTTGCGTCTTGTGCTCAGAAGGTTAAATAGAAAATTAAACACCACAACAAGCGTAACAGGATTGTAACAGAGAACTCACTACCAAACTCTTTTATTGCAATTATAAAACTATAGAAGAAGTTGCCTGCAGTTTAACAGTTTTGGTTTTCCCTAATATGCCTGGTGACCCACACTAGCCTTTTAGAGGTAATTTTATATATAAGGAGATGTATAGATGAAGAGTACATAACCAACCGAATTCTGGATTCAGATTTTGGTTACAGGATATAGATAGGGTATCTCTCCTGCCGCGGGTCACGGCAGTTCGGGTAGAGGAGTGATGGCATCGCGGTAGGGGAGATGCTTGCAGTGGAGGGGTTGGCAGGTTGCATTTTCGGCACTTAGACGTGTTTTGACTTGGTCTAAGTCAAAAACGGATAAGTGCCGACTAAGCAACCTGCCTAAGGTTTTGGTTATACCTGTTGTACGCCTAGGTGTAGATCGGCCCTCCTCCTGCCCACCGCCCGCCCTTTCCCCTCCTCTAAACATGCCTGTTTTCTCTCTGTGCGTCTAGAGGCAGGGGAAAGGTCTAAGCTGGTTTTAGATACGTCTAAAAACCAGCTTTGTTATGGGTACTTGGACAATTAGGCGTTTTGATCATCCAAGTAGCCATTTAGGACACTTTTTAGATGTTTTTTTCTTTTGATTATGCCCCTCCACACCTTTTCACCGGTTAGAATTTTATAACAGACCACAAACACATGAAATTGACTTTATTCCCATAATGTCATATAATTCAGAAGCTGCTTTAAATTATATAATGAATCCACAAAAGTTATAGTACAAAGCAAAACCAATTTCAGTGCCACACAACTAAATCTTTTTTTTGTGTGTGTGTGAGAATCTGCTTCTTCACATTATAACAGATCATGTACCCCACCCTCCTTATTCCTTTCTCGTCTCAACCAACTTGTATCCATCTCGTCAACCTCCCCCTGTCCTCTAGCTCTTTTGTTCTGCTCTCAAACCTGCCCTAGTTAGGTCAGTCTTGACTAATCCTGTCTGCCTGCCACAGAACCAGTTTCTCTTCTCTTGTTCCTCCCAGAGTCCTTAAACCTCTTGTCTACTCCCCTATAGTCCCCTCTCATTATTCTCATGCCACTGAGAGCACTCACCTAAGTCACAATGATTTCTTTCTGCCAGTTCTCCATGTCAATTTCCTATTTGGATCTTTCTGTCCTGCTTCACAGGACGGACTTAACCATATCCTTTTGTCTCTTGTCTGGAGGCCTACCTCTGCATTCAGACCTTAGCACTTTTAAAGGGCAATTTCAAAAAGACATTTTTGTGCATAAAGCAATGTTTTAAGTATAGAAATAGCTGTTTATACAGCCTGCCCAAGAGTAGCTTTACCAGGGTGAGGGGATTCCTGTTCATGCACACACTTAGGAACACGGGGGCAGTTCTATAAACGGTGCTTAAAGTTAGGTGCCAGGAAGATCTGCGCTAAACTAGCATTCTGCAAGGGGAGCTTTGCGCAGGGCACAGTTTACTAGGGTTACCATATGGCGCTAGAAAAAAAAGAGGATGGACTGAGACATCCGGGTTTTACTTCCATTGCTTTCAATGGAAGTAAAACCCAGATGTCTCAATCTGCATAGCAGCCAACTTTACAAAATGATTGGGTGTGCTACACCTCATGGAAATTGCCCCTCCCCAGACCACAGTCAATGAGTTTGCTCAATATCTGGGGTGTTCAAACCCTCACAGCACCCACAGAGACAGCTCCTATGTCAATCTAGCCTCCTTACTTCCATTGCTTTCAGTGGAAGTAAAACCCAGATGTCTCAATCCGTCCTCCTTTTTCTGGAGCCACATGGTAACCCTACGCTTTAAAGAATAGCAGGGATAAATGCACCAAACTTTGGGGGCAGCACATTCACCTGCTGAAAACTGGTGCACAACTAATGACAGTTGGGGGCATAAGTGACCTTATTCTATAACATTACACCTAAGGCTCTCTATTACTAAGGGGCGCTAATCGATTTAGCGTGCGCTAAATGCTAACGCATGCATGTTAGTCTATGTAAACGTTAGTGTTTAGTGTGCGGTAATCGGTTAGTGCACCTTAATAGAAGAGGGGGGTAAGTTTTGAGACACCCCTGATACATCCACGGCCATCCCATGGCTACACCCTCTGAGTTGTATTGAGTTAACATAAGAACATAAGCATCGCCTCTGCCGAGTCAGACCATAGGTCCATCGTGCTCAGCAGTCCGCACCCGCGGTGGCCCCCCAGGTCCGTGACCTGTAAGTGATCCTTTACTTAAGATATTTTATCCTATATAGTACCCCTCTAACTATACCCCTCAATCCCCTTTTCCTTCAGGAACTTGTCCAACCCCTTTTTGAAACCCAAAATCGTACTCTGCTCTACCACCTCCTCCAGAAGCGCATTCCAGGTATCCACCACCCTCTGAGTGAAGAAGAACTTCCTAGCATTTGTTCTGAATCTGACTCCCTTCAATTTTCTTGAGTGCCCTCTTGTTTTTGTTTCCCCCGCCAGTCTGAAGAATCTGCCCCTCTCTACCTTCTCTATACCCTTTATGATCTTGTAGGCTTCTATCATGTCTCCTCTAAGTCTCCGTTTTTCCAGGGAAAAGAGCCCCAGTTTCTAGAGGTCTCCCATGCCCTTTATCATTTTTGTTGCTCTTCTCTGGATCCTCTCGAGTGTTGCCATATCCTTTCTTAAGGTACGGCGACCAGTATTGAACGCAGTATTCCAGATGCGGGCACAGCTGAAGATATAGTTTATCATTTATAGTCTGCCTTTATCCAATGCAGATCACAGCATCAACATACTGTGCATAATATCCCGATAATTCAAAGAAAAAAACCACCAATACAGATATGAAGGATCTTCAAATAGTTTCCGCATTCTTATTTTTTTAAGCACTATTAGATCTCAAAAGCAAATTACATCACTTTTCCACATAATCACCCTGTTTTGCTTGACTGACTAGTCTCGTGACATTCTTCGACAGTCCCCCTTTCCACTTCCCTCGCCCCAACCATTTCCCACAAAAATATGAAAGCGCTGAAACCTTTTGAAGAAGCCTCATATTTTACAAAAATTTTCATCCAAGAATAGCGCCAAGATTAGATCACTGTAACATGTCAGAGGAAAACTGAGAAACTTAGTTCAAATATTGAAGGCATATTTCACCTGACAAAAAAGATAATGCATCAACAATTTCTTAAACTGCTTACCATATGGACATCCAATTATCCAGTCTTGTAAATCCTCTTATAATTCCTCAGAGACTACTTGTCTTTTTACCACTTTACAACTACTATTAATAATAATAATAATTTATTTTTGTATACCGCTATACCAAAAAGGTTCAAAGCGGTTCACAATAAAAAATGAATACATACAGTGTGAATAAAATAATATAAAATTAAAAAGTCAAATAATTACTATAAATGTAAAATACATCAGTTGGGAAGCCTAAAAAAAGTAAAATAGAAACACAATTAAGATGAAAACCTGTCAAACAGACGTGTCTTAAGTAATTTTCTAAAATCAGAGTAGGAAGAAGCCTCTATCATTAATTTTCCAAGCCATATATTCAATTTAGCGGCCTGGAATGAAAACATTCTGTCAAAGAATTTCTTATATTGACAGGATTTTATAGAGGGATAGTTGAAAAAAAATTATCCTATGTGTACTCTTAGTGGAATGATTTAAGGAAAAATGATAGGTTAGATAGTCTGGTAGCATATCAAAAACTGCTTTAAAACAGATACAGGAGATCTTAAACAGGACTCTGGACTCTACTGGCAGCCAATTAAGTTTTTGGTAGAAAGAAGAAATTACTTATCATTTCTACCTTAAATGTTTCTGTGAACTTTCCTAGACCATTCATGAATAACACACACTAGGGATCTAAAAGTTAACTGATGTGGAGGTGTAAAGCAAACAGTTTGCCTAGGGTGCCCCCTACCCTCTTGCAACGGCTGTGTTTATTACACTTAAACCACTAGAGAAGAGAGTGGGAGATTTTGTTTTGGCATTACTGGCACATTTAATGTAGCTTGTTTCACTGGAGCATCAACTTTGCATTAGGTCTCTTTGTGGACAATACCAAAATCTGTAACAGAGTAGACATCCCGGATGGTGTGAATAACATGAAGAAAGACCTAGCAAAGCTTAAAAGAATGGTCTGAAATTTGGCAGCTAAAATTTAATGCTAAGAAATGCACTATCATGCATTTCAGCTGCAAAAGCCCAAAGGAATGGTACAGTTTACATACTGAAGAACTTATGTGCATGACAGAAGAGCAGGACTTGGGTATGATTGTATGCGATGACCTCAAGGTGGCCAAACAGGTTGAAAAGGTGACGGCGAAAGCTAGAAGGATGCCAGGTTGCATAGGAAGAGGTATTGTCAGTAGGAAAAAGGAGGTATCAATGCCCCTATATAAGACTCTGATGAGACCTCATTTAGAATATTGTGTACAATTCTAGAGACTGAACCTTCAAAAAGATATAAAAAGGATGGAGTCGGTCCAGAGGAAGGCTACTAAAATGGTGTGTGCTCTTCATCATAAGGCGTAAGGGAACAGACTTAAAGATCTCAATATGTATATTTTGGAGGAAAGGTAGGAAAGGGGAGATATGATAGAGACATTTAAATACCTGCTGTAAGTGGCGCAAACATGCGTGAGTCAAGTCTCTTATATTTGAAAGGAAGCTCTGGAATGAGAGAGCTTAGGATGAAGTTGAGAGGTGATTGGCTCAAGAGTAATCTAAGGAAATACTTTTTTTACAGAAAGGGTGGTAGATGCATGGAACGGTCTCCCAGAGGAGGTGGTGGAGATAGAGACTGTGTCTAAATTCAAGAAAGCGTGGAATAGGTTCGTGGGATATCTTAGAGAGAGGAAGAGAGAATGGTTACTGCGGATGGGCAGACTGGATGGGCCATTTGGCCTTTATCTGCCATCATGTTTCTAGGTTTCTAACAGCACCTCTGCTTTCTGTTAATAATACAAGCTGCATTAGTAATTTTGACTAAGAATGAGCTGCTTAACACATCTGTACAGATGGATGTTATTTGGCATAACTGGTCTGATAAAAAAAGATGGTTTCTAGCTCAAGCAACATTTCCAGTCGAGTAAGAGCCATATGTAATGCCCAAAGCACACTGTTTTCTGCAGCAATGGTGCTTAATTGAAGGAGGTCAAGCCATTCAGACAGTGTTTCTTCACAATGTGGCACTGTTTTTCTTTTGTTCTTGTACTATGCACTGAGTCTTAAATCCATACAATGTGAGTAACCTAGCTAGTTTCACCAAATGAGCCAAAACTGCCATTTATCAAAGGAGCCACACTTTTCTTTTTCTCCAGTGTTAATCTGGGCTAACATGTTGTGACAGGAACTGAAATGAAAGTCAGAAATACCAGATTTACCTATAACAGTAATGCTGAAATATTGCAATTCACATGAATAAAAAAGGCCCTGAGGCAGATAGCTCAGGCTAACACCATCAGGCACACTATTAGGAAATGACCACAAAAATATTTGAAAAATGTAAATGTTACTCCTGTTTCTACACTTGATAAACTTTGCTTGATGCTTAGACATCTCCACAGCTTTTACATCATTACCATACTATAGGTGTCTGAGCCAATCAAGGCCTTAGGCTCCGCCCTCTGTAGAGGCCTCTCCTTGGGAGGGGCCTTAGGCATCTGAGCCAATCGAGGTGGAAGAAGATATCTTCTTTTTCAAGGGTCCCACGGCAACAAGGGGGCACCCGTGGAATATCAGGGGCGGGAAACTGCACGGGGACACCAGGAAATTCTTTTTCACTGAGAGTGGTTGATCGCTGGAATAGTCTTCCACTTCAGGTTATTGAGGCCAGCAGCGTGCCTGATTTTAAGGCCAAATGGGATAGACACGTGGGATCTATTCACAGAGAAAGGTAGGGGAGGGTCATTGGAGTGGCCCTTATCTGCCGTCTATTTCTATGTTTCTATGTGCCTTGGGCCCTTCCTCGTGCATCACATGATGTACCGAAGAGGGAAGGCCTGCCATTTGGATCAGCGGTACTTGAAGGTGGAGGGACCATGCTGCCCTCCTGCTTCCAACTTCAAAAAAAGGTACTGGAGGGGGGTTCAGGGGAGCATCTAGTGGCAGGAGGGAGTGGGAATCCCTCCTGCCTTTTTGAGAGGAGGGGAGGGGATGATTTGGAGGGGGGAGGGGTTTCCATTGGCAGGAGTGAGTGGGCATCTCTCCTGCCTATTTTCTCTTGGGAGGGAGGAGTCGCCATGCAGGAGGGAATGGGCATCGCTCCTGCCAATTTTCTCTTGCATGGGGGAGTGTGGTATAGCAAGAGGGAAGTGGGTATCCCTCCTGCCGATTTTTGCTGGTGGGGTGGGGGTGGGGGTTTAGTTTCCAGTGCCAGTTCATCAAGGAGATGTCGGAAGAGGGGGTGTCATCGGCAGAGGGGGCTTTTTTTCTTTAATGGGGCAGATAATGTACATGTGTAACACACACACAGCATCTGTGCCCATTAAAAAAAAAAGTTTTCTGCCCTGAACAGCCGAGTTGCAGGAGGCTGCTTTGTGGCTTCCCCTGCACCTCAGCTCCTGCAGTGATCAATTGGATGGGAAAGTTGGGGATTATGACAAACCTCCACGCGAATCACTTGCATGCAAAACTTTTAGTGAATTGAGAGCCAAAATTGGATTGCAGTGGACCCACGCTGTCCCCTTTCCTTTTGTTTTAATCTTTTATGGTTACTTTTCTGAATTTATTGTAGTTCTACCTCCTCCCTTTTGTGTAACACTGAGTCTGTTATTATTTTTGCCAATTTTTTATGTTTTTTAATGATGAAATATATTGCCTTTTTATTGTATATCGCCTAGTATTCACGATAGGCGATTAATCAAAATTTAAATAAAACTTGCAAACTTGTCTTACCTATCCTGTTTAGTGCATCTAGCTCTCCAACTCCACGGCCCTGGGCACACCCATTTACACCTCCATTGACCTGGCATAAACTTGCCAATGTAGTTTATACTAGTATTCCATATGGAATCCAGGCACCCAGTACTGCTGCACAGTACTGGGGTACCCACAAGGGGACACCCAGTTATTAAATTACCCCCTTACCACATAAAGTGTACACTTTCTACTCATTAACTGTACTGCAGGTAACCACACTTACTGAGGGCTTTAGCTACTCCACATTATCTGCTGAGGTAACAGTTAATGCACATGACTCTACCCAGCCCTCTTAATCTAATACAGTAAAACCCACTGTGATAGGGGATTAACAGAACTGCAAATATAGGAAAAACTGTGAATAACATGGTGGGAAACCTGGTCTGTTCCTGAAGGATAGGCAAAACACGGTGAAGAAAGTGCTGGGAATCGGCGATTTCTCTATGCAAGCTGATGTAATTTGGGAGGGAGGAGCCAGCAAGCTAAAAACCGTGAATAATCAAAACCACGAATGCTGAAACTGCAAATATGGAGGGAGAAGTGTAATTCGTTCCAGAAGCATGCTTGTAATCCAAAGCACTCGTATATCAAAGTGAATTTCCTCATAGGAAATAATGGAAACTTAAACAATTCATTCCACAACCCAAAAACTTTAATACAAAATATTATATGTACTCGTATTGCAAGACCTCACTCATTTAGAACAGTCACTAGACTCCAGCAGCATCAGAGATAGAAGAACCATCGTCTCAGTTGTGATGATGTGACGCGTGTATACTGTAAGTAATTGTATTGCATGACTTTGCTTGTTTAGAACAGTCACTAGACTCCCGCAGCGTCAGAGATAGAAGAACCATTGGCTCAGTTGTGATGTGTGTATGTACTTGAATTGCAAGACATTGCTTGTATATCAAGTTAAAATTTAATCAAATGTTTTGCTTGTCTTGAAAAACACTTGCAAACCAAGTTACTTGCAATCCAAGGTTTTACTGTATAAGCATTTGCTGTCTGCTTCACCAAAGCAGTTCAAGGCAGATAAAAATAAGATAGGTGTTAGTTTCTTTCAGACCCCAAATAACAGTCCATAAATCATTGAACAATTACTCACAAAGATTTTTGAAGCGAAGAAATTTTGAAAGCCTGTGTAAAGTTCCTGTAAGACGATAGAGATCTTACAGCAAAAGATAGGAGGGGTTCTATAATTCTGGCCCTCTTCCTAGGATAGCCCTATTCCACATCTTCCGCAGTCTGACTGATATTAGCCTCGGTCACTGCAGACAAATTGATCAATAGTTAAATAATGAATTAAAATATAAAAAGACAAAAATATAAATTTTAAAAATAACTATTTTATGACAATAATTTACCCCCCCCCCCTTTTACAAAACTGCGATAGCTGTTTAGCGCAGGCCGGCGCTCTGAATGCTCTGCGCTGCTCCCAATGCTCATAGAGTTTCTATGAGCGTCGGGAGCAGCGCAGAGCATTCAACGTGCCAGCCTGTGCTAAAAACAGCTATTGCGGTTTTGTAAAAAAAAAAAAAAAAGGGAGGGGTAATTCGCATAAAATTCACAACATACCTCAAGTTGTCCATTCAACAAAAAAAATGAGCCTATAAAAATTGCACATGAAAAACTCAATATTAAGCAAATTATTCTAAACATAAATAAATAAAATAATATGAAAACAATATATGTGGCTTTTGAGGAATGGCATGAAGCAAAGAAGGAAGTCTGAAACATCAGCTATTCAAGTAAGTGAGAAACATGCTTTATATTCAGTCTTTCATATGCAATTTTTATTTGTTATGTTTTAATTCATTATTTAACTGTTGATCATTCCTGTATTTATATATATTTTGCTTATGTTTATATTGATTTTAATCATTTTTGATCGTTTATATATTTACAAATGCATTATGTTCCCACATCCCTTAAGTCAACTCAACTTGTACCCCACTAATCTTCTGTAAACTGCATAGAACTTAACGGTATTGCGGTATATAAACTGTTATTATTATTATTATTATGTGTTATTTGTATTATTAGGTTCCCTCTCTCTGCAGCTCTACAGCTGAAACACAGTCCATATCGGGCCCGTTTCCTTGTTCAATTTCTCATTTTTGTCATTAAAGTTGACGGTCTGGTCTTCTCTGATCCTTTGTTTATCCTTTTTGGTTTGATGCAGAGTTTGATCTCCTTTTTGTTTTCCTTAAGTATTTCCCAAACAGCGGTATGTCAAAAACCACTATACTATACTAAATAGACTAAGGGGCCCTTTTACTAAAATCATGGCAAAAGTGGCCCTTACCTGGGAATTTCCTTCGTGCTACGGCCACTTCTGCCATAGCCAGAAAATGGCACATTTTCCCATCTTCCGAATTAATGGCCACATATTCATTTTGCCTTTAGTGTGCGGCCATTAAAAATCTTTATCGCATGAGCCCCTATCAACACCTATTTTGAAGGCAATAACGGCTCCCATGCTAATCAATTAGCATGTGGCAATGATTCATGCGCTGATTAGCACTGTTACACCCACTCTCCACCCCCTAACACACCCGCTTAGAAGAAAATTAAGCATATTTTTTTTCCAGTGGTGTATGCACACAGAGAGGCAAATTTACCGTGGGATGCCAGCACATGTCCCACAGTAAGCCTTTTAATATTCAATAAATGTGCGCTAGTGCTTAACGCAATTGGGAAAATTCTGTAAACAGTGTCTAAAAAAATAGGCACTTATCACGTGTTAATCACACTTAGGCATCCATTACAGAATCACGCCTACCAGCGCCTGTAATGAAGGCCACAGTTTTAAAGGCCTACATTATAGGTGCCTAAGTCCTTTAGAGAATCGTGTCTAGCAGCGCCAAAGTCATTCTCCACACCTAAACATGCCTACTTTATTGCTAGGAGCCATGTGATACGTGCCTATCTTTTGTAGAATCGTGCCTAAGAAGACAGGTGCCTATTGCCCAATTAATTTATATTTTTCAATTATGAGCCTCATAGAATTTTCTCCTATATGTCCAAGTGCCTGTTAACTGTCAGCACATACTAAATCACAGTGTAAATTTTAGAGAAAGGGACCCTAAAATAGCTAATAAAGCAAACAAAGTACTTTGAACACCAAAAACATGTATCAAAATTAGGAGCCAGTAGGGGAGTTCAAGTCCTTCAATAGCTAGATTTGTAAGACATACCCCAATATCTCAACAACTGTCCAAACAGGCAATATTACCAGCAGAAAAGTATCTGGAGAGCTGGAGATTGAACAGCCAATACAATAAAAATGTGGCTAGTTATCCCCTCTTTTGCTAAAGCCAGCAGAGGTAAATGCTCCAGAGTATTTGCCGCGTGGCACTCAGCTCTGTGGCTTTGTAAAAGGGGTGGGGCTTAATTTTTCTCTGCAAAGCAGCACACTTGAAATCAAGACTTTGGAAAGTTTTACATACCTCTTCAAAAGTGCTATCATCTTTCTTCAAGGCTTTAAAACAGAAAAGGGAGAAATATTACAGTTAGTGCCACAAAACCAATAAAGGCAGAGAAAACAGAGATTAAGAAAAAAACTGCGCCTATTTTCAAAATTACTAAAAATCAGACATGAATAACTTTTATAATCAAACTGTGAAACTCAAAGAAATGTGGAATTCCACATGTATATTTATGAAGAGTGCTTCATAAATATGTATATCAATGCATTGATGACTCAGGCCCAGATGCACTAAATACAGCGATCATCACTAAACCTGTTTAACAGCTGTAGCGATGATTGCATTTGCCGACCCGATGCAGAAAACGGCTCACCGTCTGGTTTTCTGTACGGTCATTCGTTCCCTGATATGACCATGCAAATAAGCTAATTAATATTAAAATGCCATGTAAATAGTAGAGCGATTGATGCTGTAACATGGCTTCCCAATGCACTAAAAAAAAATATCATTTTTAGCGATCCCAAAAAAAATCAATTGATCAAGACCAGTCACTTACCTGTCTAACCTTTTTTTTTTTTTTTGGGGGGGGGTTAACCCAGACAGAAGCTGTGCATGTTACATATGCACAATATCTACCTCATTAAAAAAATAAAATAAAAAAATACATCCCTCTGCCAATGACAGCCCTTCTCGATGAAACGGCACAGCGAGCTGCCCCCCCACCCCCACAGTGAAAACGCAGGAGGAATGCCCACTTCCTCCTGCCAAGCCGAACCCCCACCCCCGTGAAAGAAAATTGGAAAGAGGGATGCCCAATCCCTCCTGCCAGGCTGAACCCCTCCCACCAAAGAAAACTGGCAGGAGGGATGTCTACTCCCTCCTGCTATGCAGACCTCCACACATGAAAAAAAAATTAGCAGAAGGGAAGCCCACTCCCTTCTGCCAATGGAGGCCCCCTCCAAACTCCCTGACCCCCTGGTACCTTTAGGGCAGTGATTCCCAACCCTGTCCTGGAGGAACACCAGGCCAATCGGGTTTTCAGGCTAGCCCTAATGAATATGCATGAGAGAGATTTGCATATGATGGACGTGATAGGCATGCAAATTTGCTTCATGCATATTCATTAGGGCTAGCCTGAAAACCCAATTGGCCTGGTGTTCCTCCAGGACAGGGTTGGGAACCACTGCTTTAGGGGTTGGAAGGAGGGGGGAAGCATGGTCCCTCCACCTTCAAGGTCCGCCTATCCTAAATTGTGGGCTTTCCCTCCTCGGTACATCATGTGATGCACAGGGAGGGGCCTAAGGCCCTGATTGGCTCAGACACCTAAGGCACTTCCACTCAGCATTGTCTATAGGATTCAAACCAGCTACTCTCAGCGATGACAAGTCAGATTTTAAAAATCATCTGGGAGATTTTCTGTGGACACGGAGCACTTGATCTTAGGTTTGTATATAGTAAGACTGCCATATACCAAGTTGGATAAACTTACTAATACAGAGGGTGTACACATATAAATAGAATAGGTGAATGCTGGTTCAAATCCCACTACTGCTCCTTGTGACCATGGGTAAATCACTTAACCCTCTATTGTCTCAGATACAAATTTACTTGTGAGCCCTCTAAGGACAGGGAATTGCCTAGAATACTTCAATGTAACTCACACTGGCAATTTTGGGAAAAGATCATTTCTGCATGTAAAATGTTATTTTACTTTGGAAATTCTGCTTTCAAAATTAGCCACTTAACTACATGTTTTTGGCAGATCAAGTTCTTGTTAAATTCCTGTTAGTCCACCTAAAAAGCAAGCATGTACAACTGTGAACAGGCTAGCCTGTACAAAAAGAGAAATCCAACCAGAGCACATCACATCAGCTGGTTTTTTTTTGGGGGGGGACTCAGTTTCACTATAAGCAAGTATATATACAGTGGCGTGGAGTAGTGAGGGTAGGAGGCGCCCGGGGCAGAGGCGCACTTCTGCCCCCTCCCCCACAACCAGGACCCTCTGACATCCCCAACATATATACACTAAGCACCCCGCCTGCCGATCACCCCTCCCCCTCTCACAAAATCTTGGTGGTCTAGTGATTTGGATCAGACCCCGCCCACCACCACCAGCTCAAGAAACCTCCACCCCGACACCGCCCCCCACCCCATACCTTTCGTCAAAAATCAGGCAGGAGGGATACCCACTTCCTCCTGCCTTGAATGGCTACCTCTTCAAAATGGCAGCCCTTCCCCTTCCTAGTGCAACCTGGATGCATTGTAAGGGGCCTAAGGTCCTGATTGGCTCAGGCGCCTAAGGCCTCTCCCCTAGGAGAGGAACCTAGGTGCCTGAGCCAATCGGGGTCTTAGGCTCCTCCTAGTGCATCACTGGCATTCAGGGTGGGGGGGGGCAGCTAAGGTCCTGATTGACTCAAAGGCAGCATTCATAGTACCTTGATAAAAAAAGGATCTGGAATCAGAGCCTATGATTACATTGTTCTAGTACAATGGTTCTCAGCCCTGTCCCAGCCAGTCAGATTTTCGCACTATCCACAATGAATATACAGCACAGTTACTTACCGTAACAGATGTTATCCTAGGACAGCAGGCAGATATTCTCGACATGTGGGGTGATGTCATCCACGGAGCCCCGTCGCGGACAGCTTTTCAAGCAAACTTGATTGAAGATCTGAAAGTTTGCTAGTGCTGCACCACGCATGCGTGTGCCTTCCCGCTCCACTAGAGGGCGCGTCCCCTCCTCGTGGTCTTCAGTTCAGATAGCTAGCAAAGAAGCCAACCCGGGGAGGTGGGAGGGTTGCAAGAATATCTGCCTGCTGTCCCTGGATAACATCTGTTATGGTAAGTAACTGTGCTTTATCCCAGGACAAGCAGGCAGCATATTCTCGACATGTGGGTGATCTCCAAGCTAACCAGGATGGGATGGTGGGAGAGTTGCCAATTTAGGAGAACAGATTACGCAAAACCGACTGGCCGAACCGGCCATCGTTCCTAGAAAAGGCATCCAGACAGTAGTGAGAGGTGAATGTATGAACCGAGGTGGCCTTGCAGATCTCCTCAATAGGCATGGACCTGAGGAAAGCGACAGACGCTGCCATCGCTCTGACTTTATGCCCTGTGACCCGACCCGGCAGCGGGAGACCAGCCTGAGCATAGCATAAGGAAATACAAGCAGCCAACCAGTTGGAAACAGGGCGGCCCAACCGATTGGGATCAAAAGATAGGAAGAGCCGAGGAGTCGTCCGATGAGACTGGGTACGTTGGAGGTAAAAAGCCAACGCCCTCTTACAGTCAAGGGTGTGAAGCGCCACCTCACCCGGATGAGAGTGGGGCTTCGGAAAAAACACCAGAAGGACAATGGACTGGTTGAGGTGAAAGTCCAAAACCACCTTGGGCAAGAACTTGGGATGAATACGAAGGACCACCTTCTCATGATGAAATACAGTAAAAGGCGTTTCCGCAACCAGCACTTGCAGCTCACTGACTCTGCGAGCAGGCGTGAGAGCAACCAAGAACACCACCTTCCAAGTGAGGTACCTCAGATGAGCCTTATCAATGGGTTCAAATGGAGTTACATCAATTGAGCCAGAACCACATTAAGATTCCAAACCACCAGAGGGGGCTTGAGTGGAGGATGAACATTGAAGAGGCCCTTCATAAATTGGGAAACCACAGGATGGACGGAGAGTGGTTTCCCATTAAGTGGCTGATGAAAGGCAGCAATCGCACTGAGGTGGACTCGAATAGATGTCGATTTGAGGCCAGACCGAGACAAGTGGAACAGGTAATCCAGAACGGAAGGCAAGGAGGCAGATAGTGGCTCCATGCGGTGCTCAGCACACCACGCAGCAAATCTGGTCCATTTCTGGGAATAGCATTGTCGAGTGGAGCTCTTCCGAGAGGCCTCGAGAACATCCCTCACCGACTGAGAGAAGCTGAAGGAGGGAGGCACGTGGAGAGGAACCAAGCTGTTAAGTGTAGAGAGTGCAGATTGGGATGCAACAGCGAACCCCGACTCTGAGACAGCAGAGAAGGAAACACAGGCAGCAGCAGAGGCTCCCTGACACTGAATTGAAGGAGAAGGGAGAACCACGGCTGCCGGGGCCAGCGAGGAGCTATCAAGATCATGGTGGCGCGAGCTGACTTGAGCTGCACAAGAGTCCTCAAGATCAAAGGAAAAGGAGGGAACACGAAGAGGAACCGGCCGGTCCAATCCAGCAGGAAAGCATCCGCCTCGAGACGATCCGGGGAGTAAATCCTGGAACAGAAGCGAGGCAGCTTGTGGTTGAGGGGGGAGGCAAACAGATTTATTTGTGGCGTCCCCCATCGAGCAAACACCTGGCACAGAATCGAGGTATGGAGCGACCACTCGTGAGGCTGGAGAAGATGACTCAACCTGTCCGCAAGGCAGTTGTGTTCTCCCTGGATGTAGACCGCTCGAAGGAAGATGTTGTGGCTGATCGCCCACTCCCAGAGCCGAAGAGCCTCCCGACACAGAGACAGGGAACCCGTACCCCCCTGCTTGTTCACATAATACATTGCCACCTGGTTGTCCGTGCACACCAGGACGACCTGATCCTGAAGCAGATGACGAAAGGCGACCAGGGCATTGAAAATGTGGCACCAACGGTCAGCGCTCGACCAAAGACCCTGGGTCCGGAGGCCATCAAGGTGAGCCCCCCCCCCCCCCCCCAGGCATACGCAGAGGAATCCGTTGTGAGGACCTTCTGCAGCAGGGTCGCAAGAAAGAGCAAACTTCTTGAAAGACTGGAAGAGCACATCCCCCAGCGGAGTGAATGCCTTAAGGAGGGAGTCACCGTAATGCGCTGAGAAGCAGGATCCCGGTCCTGTCTCCACTGGGACGCCAGGGTCCACTGCGGTATGCGGAGGTGAAGCCTGGCGAATGAAGTCACATGAACCGTGGATGCCATGTGGTCCAACAGGATCATCATCTGTTTGGCGGAGGTCGTGGACTGAAGGGCGACCCTTCGGCACAGGCGGATAAGGGCAGTTTGCCGAGACTGAGGCAGGAACGAGCGGAGGCGAACCGTGTCCAGCACTGCCCCAATGAACTGCAGAGACTGAGAAGGGCTCAACTGGGACTTTGGAAAGTTGACCTCGAAGCCCAAATTCTGAAGGAAGAAAATAATCTGTTGGGTCGCTGAAATAACCCCCTCCCGCGACAGCGCTTTGACAAGCTAGTCGAGGTACAGAAACACCTGAAGACCCTGCGACCACAGGGCCCCCGCCACCACCACTAGGCATTTGGTGAACACCTGGGGGGACGAAGCGAGCCCAAACGGGAGGACCCGATACTGCAGGTGAAGATTTCCCACCTGAAACCGAAGGAACCTGTGAGAGGCCGGGTGGATCGGAATGTGAATGTAGGCCTCTTTGAGGTCCAAGGAGCAAAACCAGTCCCCCTCGTCCAGCAAGGGGTACAACAGGGGAAGAGAGAGCATACTGAACTTCTCCTTGACCAGGAACTTGTTCAGCTCTTGAAGGTCCAGGATAGGGTGCAGGTCCCCGGTCTTTTTGGGGACCAGAAAGTACCAGGAGTAAAACCCCGAGAACCATTGACATACCGGTATTTCCTCCACCACTCGGAGACGAAGGAGGGCATGGGCCTCCTGGAGAAGAAGGGGGAGTTGTGCTTTGTTCGAAGGACACCCTCCTGGGGGCCGGTCCGGAGGCGGCGCCCGGAAATGCAGAGAATACTCCTCCCGGATGACGGAGAGGACCCAATTGTCCGCCATGATCAGAGCCCAACGGGGAGAAAAGTCACTGAGGCAGCCCCTATAGGCAGAGGAGAAGGTTCGAGGACGGAGGGGGCCGGCCCGCCCCAACCAGATAGTCAAAAGGACAGTGCGGGCTTAGCCGTCGTCGGTGCCTAAAGCTTCTGAGGGGCCCTCTGCTGTTGCTGGCGCCGAGAAGGCAGCCTGGAAAACGCTGGCGTCAACTTCTGGGGGTAGCGCCGGGGGGGGGCAACTTAAACGACTTCGGAGGGGCGGGCTTCGCCTTGGGCCGTACCAACGAGGCGAAGGAGCGCTCATGCTCAGAGAGGCTTTTGGTGGCTGCCTCGATAGAGTCATCAAAGTGTTCATTGCCCAAGCACGGGAGATTTGCCAGCCAATCCTGCAGATTCGGGTCCATGTCCACGATGCGGAGCCAAGCCAATCGGCGCATGGCTATTGCAAAAGTGGAGACCCTGGAGGAGAGTTCAAAGGCATCATATGACGCCTGAAACATATAAAGTCAAATCTGCAACAAGGTATCCAGGAGCCGGCGAAATTCCACCTGGCGACGGACCAGCATGTCCTCCAGAAATGAAGGCATAAATTTAATGCATTGTTTGAAGTAGGAGGTGAACGTGAAGTTGTAGTTCAGCACCCTATTGGCCATCATCGAGTTTTTGGTACAGGCGCCTGCCAAACTTGTCCATAGTCCGGCCTTCCCGGCCCGGGGGTATAGCCGCATAGACTCGTGAAGGATTAGACTTCTTCAGGGAAGACTCCACCACCAGGGATTGGTGGGAGAGTTGAGCCTTCTCAAAGCCCTTACAGGGGACTGTCCGGTACCTGGACTCCATTTTGGATGGAATAGCCGGGATAGCATAAGGAGTCTCCAGATTCCGGAAGAAGGTCTGCTGCAAGACCGGATTCAAAGGAAGACGAAGGGATTCCTTAGGAGGGTAAGGAAGCTCCATCTCCTCTAAATATTCCCGGGAATCAGACTGGAGGTCCAATTGAAGCGCCTTGCCCATGTCCAACACAAACCTGGTGAACGAGGACAGCTTACCCGCAGAAAGCCCCCCCCGGGGGGGAAGCCAAGCGAGACTTCGGGGCAGCAGAAAATGAGGAGGATGCCTCTCTCAAATACTACGCCAGGGTATCAGTGTCCACAAGCATGGACGGCGAGGAGGCCCCACTGAAGGAACGAGGAGGAGTCGACGACTGTTTGCGTCGAGGAACCCGGGAAGGTGAAGACCCCAGGGTCCGAGGAACGGAGAACCGGGCAGCCCGCTCCAATGAGCCCCAGGGAGAAGAAATCCGTCAACCCTGGAAGGAGGCGGGAGTCCTCGACCTCGGCGCTCCACGGTCCGGAGACCGGGGCGGTAGAAGAGAAGGGTCAGACAGGACGAGGTCCGATGGCTTAATGGTTCCCATAGTGTGGGGACCCGGGTACCGACCTCGCCTCGGAGGAGAATCCCTGGGCCGCTTCACAGCTCTCCGCCTCGAGGACAAGGCACGTCTCGACCGGTGCTTCGCCCGAGGCCGGGCGGCGGGAAAAGTCCACCTCAATGGAACCGGCGAGGAATCACTCGAGATCAAGCGTCGAGACCGACGCAACTTGCCTTGAGAGTCCCCGGCGCGACGCTCAGGCTGGTCCGCAACCAGCGAGGTCAAGGCCGGGGCAAGTTGGGCCAAAGCCGAGGAGATCTGCGAGGTTAAAATAGCCTTAAGCATATCCTCGAACATCAGCACGGAGATCATAGGGTTCGGACAAACTGGTGCTCCACTGCACTCCAACAAGGGCGACCTCAATGTAGAATATTCCCTTAAAGTGGAGGCAGGCTTGGAAGTAGGCCTCTTCGAGGCCGACAGGACTATGCTCGCTGCCTGGGTGGCCAGAGACTCCGAGGAAGGCTTCTTCGGTAGCTGAGCTGAACCTGAAAGAGGAAGAGGAGACTTACCCAAAACTGAGGTCTTCGAAGCCGGGGCCCCCGAGGACTTCCGAGGCCGAGGGAGATTTGCCCGGGACCGAGGTCTTCGAGGCCGACGTCGAGACCAAGGCCGGGGTCAAGGTGTCGCCAGCTTCCATGGTGAAGAGGTCAAGGATCTTTGCCCAACGCCGACGAAAAGCCCGAGGCTGAAGGGTGGCGCAACAAGGACAGGAGTCCAAGGGGTGATCGACACCAAGGCAAAGGATACACCAACGGTGCGGGTCCGTGATAGAGATAACCCAACCGCACTGCGTGCACTTTTTAAACCCGGTGAGAGGCCGGGCATAAGGCAAAGAGAGGGGGCCAAGGCGCAGACGAGGCCGAGCGGCCACAAAAAGACCGGGATGCCCCGGTCACGAAGAACCGAAAACAAAAAAAGATTGATTTATTTTTTTTTAAATACGGAATTAAAAAAAGAAAATAATAAAACGCAGAGCACAGCGACTTCCGACTCGAAAACAAGAAAAGAAGCTGCGGTGCAAGAAAGGCACAGGATCGCAGAGAAGAGAGACAGGGCTTTCTGGCTCCGCGGAAAACTAAGAACTGAAGACCATGAGGAGGGGACGCGCCCTCTAGTGGAGCGGGAAGGCACACGCATGCATGGTGCAGCACTAGCAAACTTTCAGATCTTCAATCGAGTTTGCTTGAAAAGCTGTCCGCGACGGGGCTCCATGGATGACGTCACCCCACATGTCGAGAATATGCTGCCTGCTTGTCCTGGAATAATGAGCTAATGCAAATACAATGAAGGCCATGCATGCAAATCTAACCTTTGAATATTCACTGTGGATGTGTTGAAAACCTGACTGGCTAATGTGCCCCACATCCTGAGTTGAGAATCTTTGCTATGGAAAGAGCTCTGCTGCATTGCCTTTGACTGAGGATTGTTAATTTAATGAGAAGGTTATGGGGGGGGAGGAGGAGGAGAGAGATATAAAATATTTATTCATTGTTTTATCTGCCTACAGCCTAAGCAGAACACAATTATCACATTCATACATTATAAAACAAAATTTACAGAACAGAATTGATATATTGGTGTCTGAATTCAAAAGGGCCTGGATAGGCACATGAGATCTCTCAGAAGGAGAAAGAGATAATGGTTACTGCGGATGGGCAGGATAGATTGGCCATTTGGTCTTTATCTGCCATCATTTTTCTATAGAGACTATATCTGAATTCAAAAGGACCTTACTGGAGGTCCACCTAGCACCTGATAAGATTCCATACTGCTTACCTCAGGTATAAGTAATGGGTTCCCCCATGTTTACCTTAATAGATTAAAAAAAAAAAAAATATCACACATAATTAACTCAATGGCGGTAGGGATTGACCTGGCTGTTCCAAAAAAGACAGAAGAAAACTACCAATTCAAGAAAGAATAGGGTCTCCCACTGCAAAAATCTATCTGACTGACTTGTACACCTTTTATAATACAACTGGGTAATTGAATAAATTGAATATTGTTCCAAAGGAAATGTAGCACAAACAGCAAAAAAGGAACAATAATAGTTATTAATACAGTTTCAAAAATGGCGTTTAGAATCCAAAAGTAGAGTAAAATAACTCAGCATAGGGAAAAACCCTTTTATAAATTTTCATAGAATCAATCATTGTACCATCTTGTTAGAATAAATGATTTTTAAATAACTTCATAGATTCGTAAGTAATTCTTAAATTTCCATAATGTGAAAATAAAGTCCAAAGTCCAAAGTTTTGTGAAAAGCTCATATAAGTAAACAGATTTAGTTTCAATGTCTCTGCAGCGGTGACTTCATAAGTACAGGGTGCTCAGCAGAGCATTCATGTCATAGAACACGAGGAAGTTTCTTTTCCCTTTTGAATTAGGTACCCAACTGACAAGTCTGAGGATTTATTTTTTAAGGTCACACACAGCATTAGCGGGTTCTCTGAAGAAGCCAGGACGGCGAAACGCGTCAGAACCCCGCTGGGTCACCGCTGCAGAGACATTGAAACTAAATCTGTTTACTTATATGAGCTTTTCACAAAACTTTGGACTTTGGACTTTATTTTCACATTATGGAAATTTAAGAATTATTTATGAATCTATGAAGTTATTTAAAAATCATTTATTCTAACAAGATGGTACAATGATTGATTCTATGAAAATTTATAAAAGGGTTTTTCCCTATGCTGAGTTATTTTACTCTACTTTTGGATTCTAAACGCCATTTTTGAAACTGTATGCTGTTTGTGTGACTTGTACACCTGGCATTTGATATGATGTGTTCAGCCTTTGATATAAATTATGCTTCATGCACATTCACTAAGTGCACGGTAAAAATGAATTACACAGTGAGACACTGCTGTTGTCCCATCATCTAGGCCAGGGGAGGCAATTCAGGTCCTCGAGAGCCGGAGCCAGGTCAGGTTTTCAGAATATCCACAATATGCATGAGATAGATTTGCATCTCAAGGAGGCAGTGCATGCAAATCCATCTCATACGTATTCATGGTGGATATCCTGAAAACCTGACCTGGCTCCGGCTCTCGAGGACCGGAATTGCCTACTCCTGATCTAGGCAATACACATTTTGGGACTGATTCTATAAAGGATGCCTAACTTACCCCCCTCCCTCTCTTTTACAAAACTGTGATAGTGGTTTTAAGCACAGGCCAGCGCGATGAATGCTCTCTGCTGCTCCCGACGTTCAACTATGAGCATCAGGAGCAGCGCAGAGCATTCAGTACACCGGCCTGCGCTAAAAACTCCTATCGCAGTTTTGTAAAAGTGTGTGTGTGTGGTGGGGGGATTTAATTGGAAAAATACCCTTAGCCTCAATAATTGGTTAAAAAAATTTAATTGGGCAATAGGTGCCTATCCAATTCTATAAAAGATGGCACTTATGGCACTTAGCAGCACCTAACACCTAAGTTAGTGTTTCTATGGGCAGAGCATGACTTAGGCGCCACTAAACACGATAATCCAAAAGTTTAGGCGCCTGAAATGTAGGCCTTTAAAACCCTGACCTACATTTCAGGCGCCGCTAGCTGCAATTCTGTAAATGGTGCCCAAGTGTGAGTGACAAAGTGACTGGCGCCATTTTTCTAGGTGCTGGCTGATTTAGGCACCGTTTATAGAATCAGTCCCTTTGAAATCTCTGTTCCAGGAGGCTCAGTTTAACCTTTCATTTTTGTTGGTATTATCTTAGGGCTCCTTTTACAAAGGTGCACTAGGGCCTTAACGCGCGCAATAGCACGTGTTAAATTCCGCCTCCTCCGTTTCCTAAAATGACAATTTTTAGCCACATTTTAAAGTTTTCTTTTCTCTAAAAACAACATGAGAAATACTAAGGGCTCCTATTACAAAGGTGCGTAGGGTTTTTAGCACACGCCCAAAAAAAACCGCATGCTATAGCGTGCGGTAGCTGAAAATCTACAGACTCCTAAATTTTTGTGCGGTAATTTTGTGCGTACGCTAAAAACCCTTGCGCACCTTCGTAATAGGAGCCCTTAGTATTTCTCATATTGTTTTTAGAGAAAAGAAAACTTTAAAATGTGGCTAAAAATTGTCATTTTAGGAAACTGGGTTCATGTCCCTTTCTGTTTTGGCCACTCTGCTAGAAAATGTCCCAATAAAAAATGAACAAAAATAATTTATGTCTACATTAATTCATTTTTTTTAAAAAATCTGGTTGGGATTTTTGGTTATAGAAGTTTAGCTGTTTTTTTATGTGTTATGTGTTTTAATAAAACTGCCCTCCAGACAGTGTACACATAAGCTCTCGATTCTTACAGTCTTCCCCTCTTTTGGAAGTTCCAGGGAGCAAATTTGGAGTAAAGTTTTTATTTCCACACATACTTTCAGATTTTTAAAAACATGTGGTCCTACATTTTCACGGCAAAACTACCCTTACCAAACAACAACATATAAATTCATTTTGTGAACCTTCCTTTTGCATCTAGCATCCTACAAATTTATGTGAGCTGATACAAAATTACCCCCATAAGGGGGGTCATTCTATAAAGGGTGCCGAAAGTTAGGCACCAAGATGCAGCATTCTGACTATGAAATCTATAATGGCATCTGGGCACCCAAATTCCATTGGAGAATATTAACCTAAGTTGGCATTTAAATGCCAACATTTAGACATGCCCACTTATACCATGCCAATAGAAGATGTTAATGTGCACATGTAAATGTGGCAGTTTAACATGTAACTAAAAGCATTATATTAATTACAAATGGAGGAGTAGGCCTAATGGTTAGTGCCTAATGGTTAGTGACTTCAGAGAAGGGGCGGGACCGCAGCAGAGGAAGCAGCGCAGGGCTCAGAGAAGGGGCGGGACCGCCGGCAGAGGAAGCAGCAGGGCTCACTGGCATCGCGAACCCACGGTAGGCTGCTTCTCCACCGCAAACGGTGCGGGGGGGCTGGGGGATGAATCGGACATCGGGGGGGGGGGTGCGAGTGGTCCTTCAGGGTGGGAGTGCGAGCGGTCCTTCAGGGTGGGGGGGCCAGCGGTCCTTCGAGGTGGGGCATCAGGCTTTCAGGGCTGGGGGATGAATCGGACGTCGGGGGGGGGGAACCAGCAATGTAAAAAACAAATTGTAAAACGCACTCACGCATATAACACGCATGGTTATGCTCGGTTTGTAAAATTGTATATAACGCGCGCATTATATGCGTGAAAATACGGTAATCCTCCATTTCCCCAGATACAAGTACCTGCACATAAAACCACTTTGCTTGTAAACCACAGAAAGACAGTACAGTGGTGCCTCACACAACGAACTTAATTGGTTCCAGGAGCAAGTTTGTTATGTGAAACGTTCGTTATGTGAAACGCGTTTTCCCATAGGAATACATGTAAAAAAAAATAATTCGTTCTGCAGCATAAAATATGCTAAGATGACATAAAAAAGATAAATTTTTTGTTATTATTTTTATTTAGATACATCTAAAAACATACATCTCCCTGTCCTTTTACTTCCACTATCTTCCTATCCCATCTCTATTCCCTTTTGTCCCTCTCCCCATGATCAATCATCTCACCACCTCTCTCTGCCCTCACCCTCAGGGTTCAAGATTGCTTCCACTCTTTTTCCTGTTGTTCTCTCTGCCTGTCACCCTATGATTTAGCATCCCTTCTGCCCTTGTCCAATATTTCCCCTTCTCTCCCTCCCTCTCATCCCCTGCTCCAACATGTGCTTTCAGGGGCCTTCTCCCCCCTTAAGCGTCTTTTCTTCTCCACTCCACCTTTCCTCCCTCCCTGCCTCCACCTTTGTGGCGCTTTTGCACCCGACCGACAACAGAACAGGCCCGGTCGGACAAATCTCCCTGTCCTGTAGCCGCGAATCTAAATTACCTTCTTACAGCAGCTGGATTATTGAAGCTGCTGTAAGAGGTAATTTAGATTCGCGGCTACAGGGCAGGGAGGTTTGTCGGCCGGGCCTGTTGTCGGTCGATCGGGGGACCTGACCAGCTGTGCACATTCTTCGAGGCGGACCGCCCCCTCCCCCCTCTTTCGTTCGCCATTGCCTTCTTCCTACTCGTAGACACTTCTCAATTCTTATAAAGCAAAAAAGTATTTGGCTATTAGTACTTAGCTTTTATCCGGGGCCCAGGGCAACTGATGATTAAACGCTCAACGGAGCGTCTCCGTTTCGCTCTAACTGTAGGTTCCTCGAGAGATGAAGTCTTCCTGATGTCAGCGCTGACGTCGGAGGAAGGGAGGGCTTTGCTTAAGCCCTCCCTCCGACGTCAGCGCTGACATCGGGAAGATTTCCGTTCGGCTGTGTGCTGCGACAGGGCAGGTAAGGAGAAGGAACCCCGGAAGGATGCAGCTCGGGCGACTTCGTTGTGTGAAACGAAGTCCGTTGTACGAATCACGACATAAAGTTCGTTGTGCGCAGCGTTCGCTGTGCGAGGCGTCCGTTATGCGAGGCACCACTGTATATCAAATCCTATCCCCTTCCCTTTACTACTTCTAACGTGTTCTTGCATTTAGGTGCCAAGAAAGTTGCACACTAGAGTTATACAATATGGGTTAGCATCCAACTAGCATGCATGTAACTGTAACATTCACGAGCATATGTACCAGTTGTCCGGATTTACCCAAACATGTCCTCTTTTTAGAGGACTGTCCGGGTGTCTGGATGGATTTAGAAAACCTGGCACTTTGTCTGGGCTTTGGACGGCTCTAGCTCTGCCAGAGCTCATGGCTGCGTCCGGAGGGCCTCTGAGAATGCGGGTATGTGATGCGTTGACATCACACGTATGCATGTGATGTCATCGCATCACATCCGCACATGCTCAGAAGCCTTCCAGACGCGGCATCAAGCTCTGGGAAGAAGAGGAGATGAAGCTGTATGGGTGCGGGGCTGGAACAGAACAGCATGGGGGCCACGTGTTCTTTTTTCTTCCCATAACAAAAGAGGCAGAAAACTGTGGAGTCCAATGATCCTGACGTGATGTTTATTAAGCACAATAAGAACAAAACAATTTCCACGTCACTGAGTGACTAACAATGGTGGGATACAGACCCTTTTTCTTCCATAAAAATATGGTAACCCTATGCATTAGTGCTAGCATTCTGAACTTAAGCATGCATATTGGTGCCAAACTTTAGATTAGAGAATGACATGGGGAAAAATTATGTCCCCGTCACCGCCCCGTCCCTGGACCACCATCCTCTGCATCGCCCCGTCCCCGCTGTCCTTTTCACCGCCCCGTCCCCGTCTCTGCCGTCCCCTTCACCGCCCCGTCACCGCCCCATTGTCTCTTTCACCGCCCCGGCCCCATCCTCCCCTTCAGCGTCTTCTCCTCTCCATCCCCCCACCCCCAGCACCCTTCACGCAGCCCAGCAGCTCCCTTCCACCGGCCAGCCGTGCATTTCCCTCCCCTTCTTTTCCCTTACCTTTTCCTGTTAAAACTCGCGTTTTCTATAAGGCTAGGAGCTGTATTACAGCCGGAGCCTTGAAGTCGCGTCGGGTTGCCGGCTAGAAAAGTCTCCTCCGATGCAACCGGAAACAGGAAGTTGCATCGGAGGAGACTTTTTCCAGTGTGCAACGCGACTTGACTTCAAGGCTCCGGCTGTAATACAGCTCTTAGCCTTATAGAAAACGTGTGTTTTAACAAGAAAAGGTAAGGGAACAGAAGGGAGGGAGGGAGATGCATGATCGGCCGGCCGGTGGGAGAGAGTGGGCTGCCGCTTGTTCACTGCGTGTTCCAGATGGTTCACCGCCCCGTGCTACCATTCACCGCCCCACGGGGCGGTGAATTGCCTTGTCCCCGAACTTGCGGTGACCATTTTTTTTGGTCACCGTTTTGGCGGGTTACCCACGACTAAACACGGCTAACCGCAGGTAACCGACACTGTGTCATTCTCTACTTTAGATAACCTGTTATACTGTAGAATGAGGTGTAGCAGGAAGGGATAGAGGCATAAATTTACTTCTTCAGATGGTGTTCATGTATCAATGTGAAGGAGCCTGAATTATTTCCTTCTTAAAACAGCAATTATTTAGCTAGGCAGTTTACTAGAAAATCAAAGAACTAGTCTAGTAAGCCTCACATATGCAAGGAAAAAGTTAAGAATATCTTTAAGGAAAACAGAGGGAACATATTAAAATATATACAGTTTCTGAAAAAGCGGCCAATAAGATACTTATCCAAATCTTCTCAATGCTAAACGAAGATCCTAATTTTAAGATCCTAAGCTTTTATTAAAACAACTGTAAAATCTCTCCGCCTTAGTAAAACTTTTCCCCAAGTGTGCCTCAAACGCAACTTGGTTTCTCATGAAAGAGTTCAAAAATAGCACTAAAACATAGGATGGAACGTGGTTCTGCCTCAGGAATATTAAGATCGTGGAGCAGGTGTATGTTTCACTCATCAGATCACAGGCCTTCACTGTATTCCTCCCTCCCTGTCTCCCGAGGGATTGCATGAACAGCTGATACCTGTCAAAAGGAATGCACAGAAACAGGCAGACATTTTGGCACTAATGGCATCTCAGAATTAATTGAGCACCGCCCTTCACGCTGAATACCAAAAAAAAAGATGTATGCAAACAGAGCAAAAGGTTTTGTAATTAAAAAGAATGTTCAGACCCATCTACGTTCTGTTTATGAATGAAAGCGTTTACTCAGATCACTGCAGATATGGCAGAGGCAAAAGTATCTCTATAGAGCGAATTTCCAAGGATGCTTCAATCTAAAAATGCATTTCCTTTTCTACTGAATCTGCATGCCAGAACCTTGAAAGCCAAGTGGAAAATAAAGAAGCCACGAGAAATAGCATATGAATGACAATTCTACAGCAGGGTGACCATGAAAGTGATGACAGGACGACTAAGTTCTAAGTTCTGGAACACTTAAATGGCATAGGGGAGAATTTATTTATTTATTTAGTTGGCTTTATTAACTGCCCTTTCTCATGGAATTCTTTCAAAATGTATTTAAAAGATACTTTTTTTGCACTACTATCAGTTTAAGCACTGTGATATTTAAGGGTATTTTTATGGACTGATGAAAGACACTGGAACCATAATCTGAAGCGTTGGTTGCTAAGGTCCACTTTTCCCTTGTTAAGTAAATCTATTAAAATAGCAAATCTCATTGGTTTGAGATTGCACTCACAACCTCACGCTGCTGAGGCAGCAACTCTAACCACTAGGCCACTCCTCCTCCCCTCGGTTCTCAAAAGGTTGCCAAAATTCAGGCATCTGGGTGATACGTGCTAAGCCCAAATTCTAGAAATTATTTCACATTTGCAGCCAAGCTATGACACATTCTGTTCCCTGCCCTCTTTGGACAGCCTGCTCTAGAGCTAAAATGTCAGAAACAGCTGTGCTGACGTTACATCACTTATTCCGTATTTAATTTAGCTCTTTTTCCCGCTTTTATGCAAGGATGTTGCTTTGCAATTTCATCAGCCATTGTGAAAGAAAAAAAGTCTCCCAACAATGCCTAAGCAGCCTGACAGATATTTAAATAAGATGTTGTGCTCTGTTCTATTCTGTTCTAGTATTAAGAGTCTGTCTTATGTTCACTAAGACTCAAAGCGGATTACAAAAAAGTGGTTGACACTGATACAAAGCTTTACCAAATACAATTAGGAATAGCATTGAAGATCGTCTTAATCTTAAGACATATAATGCCATCTGCTGGTGGCGCTGAGCTTTCCAAGTATTTCACATTCAATGGACTATTCTATTACCTGGGCGCTAACATTTATGTACCTACTCCGCATGTAAATATTTAGAATATTAACTTATATCAGGGGTGTCAAAGTCGGTCCTCGAGGGCCGCAATCCATTCGGGTTTTCAGGATTTCCCCTGAAATCCCCTGCAGTAGGATGCACATGACTTACAATATTCTGTAAATGGGATATAGACATGTAAATGTGCACCTACATGCATATATGTCACAGGTGTCAGTCAGTCCTCGAGGGCTGCAATCCTGTCGGGTTTTCAGGATTTCCCCAATGAATATGCATGAAATCTATTTGCATGAACTGCTTTCATTGTATGCTAATAGATCTCATGCATATTCATTGGGGAAATCCTGAAAACCCGACAGGATTGCAGCCCTCGAGGACTGACTGACACCTGTGACAAATATGCATGTAGGTGCACATTTACATGTCTATATCCCACTTACAGAATATTGTAAGTCATGTGAATCCTACTGCATTTAGGTGCCCACACTTATGCCAACTCTATGGCTGGTGAAAATGTGAATGCCTAGATGTTAGCCACACCAATGAACGATTAGGTTCTTACCTTGATAATCTTGTTTTTGTTAATATACACAGGAGTCCGAACTTTAGCTGTTGATTCCCACTAATCGCGAATCTCCTACCCTTCTGCAGTAGAGAACCAAAGAAATCAAACTGAAACAGAAGAAAAGAGGAGGAAGAACACAGGGAACTTCCCTGGCAACAAATATATTCTATTCTGCTCTGAAACTTAGGCAACAGAATAGTGATCAATAACCATTTAACAATTTACAATGAACAACAAATTACACATAAGTAGCTAGGAACCAACTTGCAACTAGAAGTAGGGGCTAGAGAACCCTCCAAAGGAAAAGGGAATAGGGAGTCCCTGTTCCTTTAGCAACATCTCTGCTTAGTCTTAGATACAGTAGAAGAGGTCTCAAGATGGATACTGGCAACGTCCAAGGCAGAAATCAGGTGAATCAAAAGTCCTCACAGGGAGGGCAGTACGGACTCCTGTGTATGTTAAAAGAAACAAGATTATCGAGGTAAGACCCTAATCTTTCGTTCTATTACATCTACGAGGTGCTACCCAAAAGTTCAGGAAATTCAACTGTAAAAAAAAAAATTGCTTACCGAAACTCCTAGTTTCCACCGTTTCCTTCAAAGTAGTCCCCTTGAGAATGTATACAGCGATACCAGCATTTTTCACATGAGCCCATACATCTATGCAAGTCATCTTGGGTGAGTACCTTGAGGATCTTCTGCGATTCTGCCTGGATCTCTTCAATCGTGTTAAAATGGCACCCTTTCAGTCGTAAGTTCATTTTGGGGAATAGGAAAAAATCACAAGGGGCAAGGTCAGACGAATAAGAACCGACTGAAACGCGACGGGCCTTCTGTTCATCGGTTAGCAGTCTTGGCACAAATTTCACAGAAATATGTCTCATGTTCAATTTGTCTGACAAAATTCATTTAACTGTCCTCTATGACTGTCCTACTATCTTACAAACATCGTGGATAGTTTGCCTATGATCTGCAAGGATAGTCTCACAAACTTTTGCTATGGTTTCCGGTGTTGTGCTTGTTGACAGTTATCCGGAACGGTCATCGTCGTGGACAGATGTTCATCCGTCCTTGAAGTGTTTGTACTAAAGAAAGGTTTTGCTTTGGCATATGGCATTATCTCCAAAGGCTTCCTGGAGCATATGATGGGTTTCTGCAGCAGTTTTTTTAAGTTAGAAACAAAATTTGATACAGATTCTTTGCTCAGTAAAATCCATCATATCAAAATCCACCAAGTCACTAAAACACAACCTTTCAAAATCGCACAAACAAAACAACGCAACCACTCAGCTGCACACCCATTGGCACACTGATTCACAAAGCATACTGCTAGACACCTCTAATATATCCAGTTCACGCAGGCTGTTCACATTCCCCGAACCTTTGGTAGCACCTCGTTCACAAGAGTCCATACTTTAGCACCTTTTAATGATCACCCTCAGTAAAACTTTCCAGGGTAGATACAACCTGAAACATCCAGTTCAGTAAAAGTCCAACACAAATAAATTATTTTGTTTAAATTTGGGGAAGGTATTTTTTGCTATCTCCTGATCTTTCCTAAGCATTCCTTTTACCCCTTGGCTATCCAGCAGCCCAATCAACATCCTAAACTAAACTAAACCTTAGGTTTGTATACCGCACCATCTCCACAAGCGTAGAGCTTGGCACGGTTTACAGGGCTAGGTTGAAAAGGAGCTACAATGAAGGGTTATAGGAAAGGAGCTAGGAAGATAAAGAGGGATAGGGTACCAAAGAGCGGGAGGTGTTAGATTTTTGAAAAGAGCCAAGTTTTCAGGTGTTTGCGGAAGGCTTGGAGGGAGCTTGAAATTCTGAGCAGTGCATGCAAATAGATCTCATGCATATTCATTGGGAAAATCCTGAAAACCCGACTGGATTGCGGCTCTCGAGGAGGGACTTTGACACCCCTGCTCTACAGCAATCTTATTTTCAAAGTCTCTCTTGTCCTGGTTACTAATTTTTACACTTGACTTACCAGTGCCTGTGCTCATCCCTGTTTTCTTCACTAGGGTCTGCTTCCCATTTTCTAAAAGATGCTATTTTTACTTTTATTGTCTCTTCTATCTCACTTTTAAACCAGGCAGCCCAACCAGCTTTCTTTCAACCTTTTCTAATGAAAGTAATATAATTTTATCTGGGATTCAAAAAATAATCTCTTGATTTTATGTCTCATGTAAACTTCTGACCCCAGCAACTTCTCCTTTTAGTCTTTTTCAAATTTCCTCATTTTGCTGCAGTCTCCCTTTTTAAATTAAAACGCTTTGGGACTCATAATAATAATAATTTAAAAAAAAAAAACATATCCAAAAAGTGGCCTAAATCGGTACTTGGACGATCAGAAAGACAAATCATCCAAGTACCGATAATCAAAGCTGGTTTTAGACGTATCTAAAACCAGCTTAGGCCTTTTCCCTGCCTCTGAATGCCTAGAGCGAAAAGAGGCGTTTTTGGAGGAGGGGAAAGGGCGGAAGGTGGGCCGACCTAGATGTATAGCAAGTATAACCAAAAGTTTAACAAGGTTGCCCAGTTGGAACTTATATGTTTTAACTTAGACCAAGTCCGAATAGGAGCCACTGTATCCCCGGCATCCTGCCCACCCCTGCTGCGATCGCGTTCCCCCCCCCCCCCCCCCCCCCGAATTGCCGTGAATACCGGCAGGAGAGATGCCCAATCTCTCCTGCCGAGGTTCACCTCTCACACCTTCCACCCCCTTGAATACCAGCAGGAGGGATACCAAGCCCTCCTGCTGAGGCGCCCCCTGAACCGCCCCCCCCTGCGAATACCAGCAGAAGGGATCCCAAGTCCCCCTGCCGAGGTACATCCCTGACACCCCTACCCCCTCTCGAATACCAGCAGGAGGGATCCCAAGCCCTCCTGCCGAGGAGCATCCTCCGACACCCCCATCTCCCCTCGAATACTGGCAGAAGGGATCCTAAGTCCTCCTGCTGAGGAACACCACTGGAACCCCCCTGCCAAGGAACACCACTGGAACCCCCCCCAAACAACAACAGCAGGAGGGAGTCCAAGCCCTCCTTCCGAAGGCGCACCCCACCCCCGCAAACCCACAAACAGCCCCCCACTACCCGGCTCCCCTAACCCCAGACACCCCCCTTGCTTACCTGAATGTTGGCCGGCCGGCAGGCCCGCCATCCTCAGATTTGACCCAGGCGCCTAAGGCCCCATCCATGTTCTAAAAGGCTGGGCACAGAAATACAGACTACTTCCCTATCACACCTAACTTGGGTGCCAGCATTTACACCAGCTTTCAGCAGGCTTAAGTCTGGCATTCAAATATAGGCACAGGAATCAGCAGTAAGGCCCAGATACTTTATAGGGCACAGATATCAGCGGATGCCTAAAAAACAGCCTTTAATCACATGTCAATCATGCAACAGTGCTGTATAGAGCATCACACCTCAACGAAAGATAGGCGCTGGAAATGTAGGCCAAGGTTTTCCGAGCCTACATTTCCAGCACCAGCTTTGCCGTGAATCATGCTTATGTAGGCACCTTAGGCAACATAACGCCACTTCTGGCATTAGTCATGTCCATAGCGGTGTTAGGCATAGGTATAGGCATAATTCCAGCACTGATATTTTAGGCCCTAGTGGGTGCCTTGAAACTCAGTCCCTCTCATCCTTCTCTTCCCCATGTATCTCTACCTCACTCTTCTCTCTTTGCCCAACAATTATCCTCTTTCTTCCTATCCCCATGTGCACCATCTCTTTCCCTCTCACTCATGCCCAACAATTCTTCCTTTTTATTCCCTCCCTCCCTTCTGTGTCCAAAGTTCATGCCCCTCCTTTCCTTCATCCACATGCATCTTTTTTCCTCTTTCTTTTCCCTTCCAGCCATATGCATCTCCTCTCTCTATTTCCTTCCATTCCACTTTATCCAAGTGCACCTCCTTCCTCTCTCTTCTTTTCGTCTTCATCCATGTGCATATCTTCCCTCTCTCTTCAGATCCCCTTCCCTCCCCTCCATCCATGTGCATTTCCTACCCTTTCTTCCCTTCCTCTCCATCCCATAAGAAACATATCTCTTCTCCTCCATCCATGTCCAGCACCAGCCTTACCAGCTCTCTCCATTTTTCCACATTCTTCAGTCCAACATCGCTGTTTCTCTCCTCCCCTCACCCCACCTTCAGCAAGTCTAGCATTTATCCTCCTATAATCTTCTTCCTTCTGCCACCCTATCAATGTCCGACCCTGAATCTGGAGTCCACACAGGGCCCAGCACCAGTGCTAACTTCAACGAAGAGCCTTCACGTCCACATGCTCAGAAAGGCCTTGTCAGCTCCACCCATTTTGACACATTTGTGTCAGAGGGGCAGTACCAACAGGGCCTCACGAGTGGATAGACTCGACAGCTCTGCGTCAGTTATGCTAGCCACCAGTGCCGAGTCTTGTATAGACTCCAGACTCCCTGACAGGCAATAGGAGGGTGGCAGCAGACAGAGGGCTCTTCATCACTGGAGTTAGCTTGGTGTTGCCCGGACTGTGGGGCCACCCCAGCTGACTCAGAAGGCTTCCCTCAGACATCAGCTCTGACATCAGAGGAAAGCCTTCCAGGTCAGCTTCGGCAAACTTGCCAGGTCAGCTTCAGCAGCTTGCCAGGTACTTGTGACTTGGATTGGCCTCCGTGAAGACAGGATACTGGGCTAGATGGACCATTGGTGTGACCTAGTAAGGCTATTCTTATGTTCTTATATAAAAATCCCAGTGAAAACTGCCCCATAATTGCTTACAATTCTTCACACAGAAAAAGTGGAAGTGTTAAATGTAGTTATTTTTTTTATATCATAAAATGAGTGGCCAGAATGGGGCATAAGTGTTGGGGAGGAGGGGAGAGAAAACAGTAGTTGCCATAGACATTAAATTTCAAGTGGCCCTGAGAAGCTTGACTCAGAGCTTATAAACTGTATTTCAGTATTAGAGGTAGATGTTGTTAGTAATCACTAACATTGTGGGCTTCCCTGTGAGATAATTAACCTACTAGCAAAAGATGTCAATTCTGGCACTGAATCAATGGCAATTATTTTCACAAGCACACTGAAAACCTTTGGGAGTATTGCTATAAAAACAAACCTGAATATAATCAAAGAAACTGAAGACAAAAAAAATTTAAAGGAAAAAAAACATTTGAAATTACATAAAACAATGAAATTGGAGCAAGAAAAAGAAAGGAATGCTGTCTCTCTTTCAATTCAAAATTACTATCTTGCTTAAATATAAAGGATGCATGTGTCTAAAAATATGCACACATACACACAAAGGCACAGAATTTCCCATTGCCAGCTTGCCAATAGTGCTATCTCCCAATTTTCAGTGGGAAGACAAAAGAGACCAGAGAAAGAGAGAGAACAGAACAAAAGGAGAAAGAATGAACAAAGGCAGAGGAAGTGTAGCAAACAGAAAGAGGGAGAAAAAAAATATATATCAAAGGAGAGGAGAGAAAGCAGAGCATTGAAGGCAGTGAAATTGAAAATAGGGAAGGAACAAATTTAATACTAGGTTTGACATACGGGAGGTCCAAAGAGAGCAGAAACAGGCCCGAAGCAGGTAAAACATTACAGAGAGGAAGATGGAGAAGAAAACAGGGTAAAAGACATTAGTGGTAAGGGAGAATTGTTGAAAGGCCCAGTAGATCTAGTACAAGTACCAGGGAATGAAGGTTATAAATTAATCTCAAGTACAGAGGTCCGACAAGTGTAAACAGATTTTCATTAGTCCAGCTGAACTTGAAACTTTGTGCCCACATTTTAAGATGCTTCCAAAGTTTGCAATATACAATATGTTTGGATTCATCCATTACATAAAGACATAAAAACAGTCATACTGGGTCAGACCAATGGTCCATCTAGACCAGTCTCCTGTTTCCAAAAGTGGCCAATCCAGGTCACAATTACCAAGCAGAACCGAAATAGTGAAAACATTCCATGCTACCAAACCAAGGCAAGCAGTGGCTCACACATGTCTCGCTCAAACCATGGTGCCGACTAGAGGTGAGCAATGATTACAAATTTTAATCAAAATTAATTGTAAACTTCCAGAATTTAATCAAAGCCCCAAGCCCCACCAGCTGAAGACTGAAACTTCCCCCTCCAGCATTTCTCCCACCAGTCCCCCACCCCAAGCAACTAGGATCTCTCCTGCCCTGCTGCCTCTCCTATCTTTCTAAACCTTTAAATTAATTAGTTAGTTTTATATCCCATCCTTCCCAGGAGCCCAGAACGGTTACAAGGACACATACACAGTAGTTTTCAGGATCGATAACAAGCTACAGGAACAGTATACACGTTACAAAAAATCAAGACTTTTTTTTTTTTTAATATATATGACACAAATGCTAGAGGGGGTGGGGTTGAGAACATCTATGCTTTAGTTAAACCAAGAGAATACAACTATACAGAGTCTCAGAATGGTATCTGCATGGCCATAATAGACAAGAGCACAGTATTTTGGCTGACAGATTCAGGTGCTCCAAGTTATGGTGTGCTGGTTCCCGGCCGGTTAAAGTTTGAGACCAGGAGCGAGTTGATTCCTGAACAGTAGTGTCTTTACTGCCTTCTGGAAGGGAAATAGGTTGTCAATTTCACTAAAAGCAGGAGGGAGCTGGTTCCATAGTTTAGGCATGGTGAATGAGTACGATAGCTTCCAGGTTGTTTTCAAGTGGAGGCAGTTTGCTGGAGGGTTGGACAGCCTGAGTTCAAGTTGCAATCGGATCTTTTAGTTCTTTGCCGGCAGCAAGCATTGACCTTGTGCTGGCCCTGAGCCTTCCCTCTATCACAACTCGCTGTTTCCAAATAGGCAGGTCCAGGACAGAAGGAAGGCTCAGGTCCATTGTGAGCAGCAAGTATGTGTATGTGCAGGCAAACTAAAAGGTTTAAAAAGATACAGAGAGGCAGCAGGGAGAGGGGGAGAAGGATGGAAGAAAAAATGATGAATGGTGGGAGGGATGCTAGGCATCTCTAGCTGGAGGGGCTTGGGGAGCCCTGCCAGCCATATCAGAACTGCAATTAATCATTCATTTTTCTTTTTTTTTTTTTTTTTTTTTTATTTATTTATAGAATTTTTTACAATATTTCCAAGCGTATACATCTTGTACAGTAAAGTGAGATCAAACAACATATTAAATTAACATTCCAAAATTAATATTACTACAAGGAACTTCTAATCTAGCTGATCTCACACTAGTCCTCAATATTATTGGATCCATAATTAAGAGTAGAACATATATAATTCAAATTAGTTAAATAAGAAAAATCCTTATCTGACTAAAGTGCAGGGAACTAACTTTCCATAGACGTTATTATGTTGTTATTATTCCTTTTTCTAGACGTTTCATTGAGAGAAAGCTAGTCAGTTGAGATGGCTCTGTAAATATATACTTAAATGATAAATATCTAACTACACATTTACATGGATATCTCAAAAAGAAAATACCCCCTATTTGAGTCACTCCAGGTTTAAGAATTAAAAATTCTTTCCTTCTTTTCTGAGTCTCTCTAGAGACATCAGGAAAAATCTGAATATGCTGCCCCAGGAAGTCTTTGGATCTATTTTTAAAGAAAAGTTTTAATATCCAATCTTTGTCTGGAGCCAAAGCAACAGACAGCAAGAGAGTAGCTGGAACAGCCAGTTCCCTATCTGATTGTTCCAGTATTGCCGAAATGTCCATTGACCTCTCCCGAGGTTCCTCAATTTTTTCTTCTTCTTTGGATATGGGCTTAGCAGGTAGGTAATACACTCTTGTAAGAGGAGGTAAGGAGTTTTCAGGAATTTCCAAAATTTCCATAAAATATCTTTTCACCATTTCTCTAGGAGAAGTTGACAGGATTCTTGGAAAATTTATAAATCTCAAGTTATTTATACGACCATTATTCTCCTGCACTTCCAACTTCTTCCTGAGTAATATATTATCTTTAACCAACATATCTTGATTTTGTTTCAGTAGCATTAACTCCTTATTTGTATTTTGTGTCTCAGTTTTAAATTGTAACATATCCTGCTTTAAAACTTTTATTTCTTCCTTTTGTTCTTTTAATTCTTTATCCAAACTTTTTATTTGAGGATTTAAGGAATTCCCCAAATTCACTACCAAGTCCCATAATGCTTCGAGTGTGACTGTAGGAGGTTTTGTAAGTGGAAAAAGTTGTAATGGTGTAGTGTCTGAATGTTCTGAAATTAGCTTTACCTCAGTGACGTCTTGTATTCCTCCAACCTCTGTTGTTGTCCCGGTCGCAAGTCCCGTTGTCATATTCAGCGAGCCCTCCATACTAGCCTCTGTGGACAAAGAAATAGCCACCTCCTCAGGTGGATTCTGGTCCCGTGGAGAGCTGGCAGCTTGCGGCGTAGGTTGGAGGGGTGGCGTCCTAACGTCGGGGCTAAGAGTGACATCATGCTCAGGGGAACCCACCGCACTACTCTCCGGGGGTATCCCCAACGAGCTAGCACCCGACCCTTCTTGTTCCCGTTGTAGGCGTCGGAGAAAATCATCAATAGTAACCACTGGAGTTAAGGGTCGCCGGGAGGCTCCTCCGGTGTTCCTTCCTCGTCTTTTCGGCATTATTAGGGAAAAAAAAGAAAGAAAGAAAAACTTCAACGCCGTCCTCACTGCAGCAGTTAAGGAATAAACATCTTGGATCCAATAATAGGGAGCAGGATCTGATCCGGGTCTATATACCCCATATAAATTTCCCACTACCGGCTCCCGGACTCCACGTGGCTCCTAAGGCCCTGTGGCCCTAAGGCCCTGTGGCCGCGCGGCTGCGGCCGCAACCGCAGCAGCAGCTGCTTTAAATGATATCGGAGACGGACCCAGTGACGTCAGGGGTCCGTCTCTGCTAGTGCCTGCATGCACCGCCAGCCAGGCAGGAGAAGAAAAGCCGCCGCCGTACAATCCGGGGTCAGCAACGGGACACCCCACGACTCCGCTCCAGTCCAGTAAGCTGCTCCCCCATTCATTTTTCTATATCGTTCTCCCATAGGAGCTCAGAAGGATTTACATAGATTTATTCAGGTATTTAAGCATTTTTCCCTGTCTGTCCCATTGGGCTCACAATCTGTCTAATATACCAGGGGCAATGGGGGACCAAGTGACTTGCCCAGGGTCGCAGGGAGCAGCATGGGTTTGAATCCTCAACCGCAGGGTGTCGAGGTTGTAGCTTTAACTCCTGCACCACACTCTCAGACATAGTATTGTAGAAGGTAGCATGGCAAACATTGTCTGACAGAGCATGGCAAAACATAATGACAAAACATCGGTTTGATGAGACATAGCATGGCGAGTATAATACAGCAAAATATAGCATGGTGAGAACAGTAAGACAAAATATAGCATAGCAAACAAAATAATTACAAAGCATGGCTAACATAGTATGACACAACTTGGCAAAAATGGTAAGGTCAACGTACATGACGAAACAGCACAGAAGACATGGAGCGGCAAACATGGCATGAGAGATCACAGATGGTAAATCTTACCCTCCAAATTCAACTTCATACCATTTTCAGTTCTCAAACATTTTCTAGGTTGATAGATTTCAAAAAACTCCTTTAGTGCCCTTGAGGAAACGTGATATAAGATTTGCTGTATGACTGAGAGAATCTTAAACTGTACTTTCTGCTGCATACCTGTTAGATTTTCTTTCCTTTAGACCAGTGGTTCCCAAACCCTGTCCTGGGGGACCCCCAGCCAGTTTTCAAGATATCCCTAATGAATATACATGAGAGAGATTTGCATATAATGGAAGCGACAGATATGCAAATCTCTCTCATGCATATTCATTAGGGATATCTTGAAAACCCGACTGGCTGGGGGTCCCCCAGGACAGGGTTTGGGAACCACTGCTTTAGACGCAGCAAATGAATCCAGAGACTAGTAGGATAGCACACATCAGCCAGTAGGTGGAGATGGAGAACTGATTAACAGGTGATCTTCTTGGATGGAACATCTCCTGCACCTTCAGTCAGCGTGAGCAGCAAGTAGAACATGCTGCTCACATCAAACATTTCAAGAGGTACGCGGGGGGCAGGGGCACTCAGGTGGCGAGGAAGAGTGCCCGGGCGCCAACTTTCCTCGCTACGTCACCGATTCAATTCTACCAATCCCAGGGCAAGCAGCAGCTTCCTCCATGTCTGTCTCAATAGCAGACTATGGACCTTTCCTCCAGGAACATGCCCAAACCCTTTTTAAACCCGCAAACATTAAGCACGTATCTTAATTACTAAATCCAGCCAGGTGGATAGAGGGGAATCTATAGACATCATTTACCTTGACTTCCAAAAAGCCTTCGACAAGGTACCACACGAGAGACTGCTTAAGAAGATATGGATCCACGGCGTGCAAGGGGAGGTCCACCGATGGATCAAAAACTGGCTGGCAAACAGGAAGCAGAGGGTTGGCATAAGGGGCCATTACTCAGACTGGAAAGGGGTCACGAGTGGAGTTCCGCAGGGGTCGGTGCTGGGACCGCTCCTGTTCAATATCTACATAAACGACCTAGAGACAGGTACAAAGTGTGAGGTCATTAAATTTGCAGATGACACCAAACTATACAGCAGGGCTCAAACCAGGGAAGAATGCGAAGATCTCCAAAAGGATCTAACGCAGCTGGAAAAGTGGGCCGAAAAAAGGCAAATGAGCTTCAACATAGGAAAATGCAAGGTCATGCACGTGGGGAAAAAGAACCCGATGTTCACATACAAAATGGGGGGAACTCCACTAGGGGTCAGTAACCTGGAGAGAGACCTGGGAGTGATGGTAGACGCAACACTGAAGGCATCGGCGCAGTGCGCCACAGCCTCAAAGAAAGCAAACAGAATGTTGGGTATCATAAAGAAGGGTATTACGACCAGGACAAAGGAAGTCATCATGCCGCTGTATCGTGCAATGGTGCGGCCGCATCTGGAGTACTGTGTCCAGTACTGGTCGCCGTACCTCAAGAAGGACATGGCAGTACTTGAGGGAGTACAGAGAAGAGCAACTAAACTGATAAAGGGAATGGAAAATCTCCCTTATACCGACAGATTGAAGCAGTTGGGACTTTTCTCCCTGGAAAAGCGGAGACTTAGAGGAGACATGATAGAAACCTTCAAGATCCTGAAGGGCATAGAAAAAGTAGACAGGGACAGATTTTTCAAATTAAAGGGCACCACAAGTACAAGGGGGCACTCGGAGAAATTGAAAGGGGACAGGTTTAGAACAAACACTAGGAAGTTCTTTTTCACTCAGAGGGTGGTGGATACATGGAACGCGCTTCCAGAGGCTGTTGTAGACAAGAAAACATTAAATGGTTTCAAAGAAGGTTTGGATAGATTCCTAGAAGAAAAAGGGATTGAAGGGTATAGATAGGTATAGGCCACTACTCAGGCAATGGGCCTGATGTGCCGCCGCGGGAGCGGACCGCTGGGCAGGATGGACCTATGGTCTTCCTCAGCGGAGGCAACTTCTTATGTTCTTATGTTCTTAAGTGCCATGAAGAGGGGTCCTAGCTATAAGTCTTCAGACTATTCATGTGTGCTTGCATTACGTCCTCACATCTTTCTTTTTTCCCCTATTATATTTGATGCACTGAACATATTCTTGTGTATATCCTCATTTTTGCCAGCCTCACCTTTACTTTTTATACATTTTCTTTCAGAGTCCATTTTTAGCTCTTGTGCTCTATTTACACTTTACATGTTTCTATGCAATGCATCTGTGTTGTACAGGTAAAAATTAGCATAGCAACCCATGAATGTTGCCTCAGGAATAAAACAAGTCAGAAAAATGAGAGGCAGGCACTACAGATCCAGCGAAGAAAGAGACCCAGCTACTGCACAATAGTGACACCTACCAGTCAGGCTCAGGGTACGCACACAGAGTTCTGGCAGGGGACTACAGATAGTGGACTCTGACCAAGCGCTGTCACTGTAATTTCTGGCCTGAAGAAGGAGGTAATGAATCAAATGAAAACTAAAACTAATAGATAATTAATTAGCGTTGCTGCTGCTGCCACCGCAGTCCAGCAATTTCCTCCTGCCCTTTTTGGCATCCAGCAGAATCAGAACAGGCCTCTCTACAGGGTTTCAACAACCTGAATCTTGATTTTAAAACTCCCACCTTTTCCCCCTTCATCTAGCCCTGCCACCCAAGTATGTTTAAAAAATAATAATGATAACAATAATAAGCTAGACTTATCTGAGTTCCAAAATGTAATCAGCCCCTTGTCTATTGTACAGTGCTTGTATTTGGAGACCCACTTTTTCAAAACTGCGTTAAAGTCTTAACCTTACCAATTTGTAAAGCATCACATGTTTGTCATTCTTTCTGTAACCCCTACCCACTCCCTTTGCATTCTCTATATGAGCAGCATATATTGATTCACCATTTTTGTCCAGTGTGTCTTTCATAATTAGATTGTAAGCACTTTTGAGCAGGGGCCATCTCTTGTATTTTGATGTACAGCGCTACGTGCTTCTGGTAGTGCTACAGAAATAATAAATAGTAGTACTAGTGGTGGTACTTTTACCAAATCTAAATTCAAGAAAGATTGCAATCTGATGCTTATGGGCTTACCTGCAACGACATTAAGTGCCTTGCAGGTTGCGCAAAACTCAGTTGTCAGGACGCTGTTTCGGTTGGGGAGGACTGAACATGTGTCAGAATACTACATGATGTTATACTGGTTGAAATTGGAAAATCGAATACGGTATAAATTGGAATGAAGTACCAATGTATATATGCCAGCGATTATGGAAGAGACACTAGTTCTCTAAAATGAAATACGGTAACTAAGACTATTATAGCTGCTTGAGCGCTGATCGCTAATCTGTGTTTGTTTTAAACACTGTGTATGTTCTCACTGTAAAGCACTTTGTATAAAGCGGGATATAAATGAATTTTTTTTTTAACCCTCAAATTCCTACATTATGTCACTGGACATTGATGCTAAGAAGTGAAATCATTCAAGAACAGAAATTTGGGAAGAGTATTTCCCTGCAGTGCAGGTAGCACAGAAACCTTCATTACTGACGATTCCAAAAGGAATCGTAGACATTATAGACCACATTGTTTCCTTTGCAATCTAAACTGAAATGACTTGCTGAAGATCAAACCGAGCAGTGGGGAAAGCAGGATTTGAACTTCGGTGTTGCTGTTCCTCTAATCACCAAGCTACTCCACCATTGCCACAGTTTTACTGCTGGAAGACTTTCATTCCCAACATGAGGTAAAGGAATGATTTAAACATTTTTGATGTATGTTTATTGTGTTAGAAAGTGTTTATGAAAGATGGGCCAAATGTTAAAGCTTTAAATGACAGATCGGAACATGTTTCAAATCTGGGTTAATTCAGCTCTCTTGTATGTTACTACATGTTCAATATACAGTGCTTTCTAAGTAAGAGAAAATTAAATTCATACAGGGTGATTCATTAAGCCCTGACTTGTGGACTTTTGTGTTTGCCCATATAAATGTAGTCTAAGCCATGGCTATATTCTGGATCAGCTGTGTTTTAGTGATACTTCGTCAATGGTTTAAAAAAAAACAAAAAACAACCCAACACAGAGGCTTTGGCATTGAAAAAAACACTGTACATTCTGGGCCAGATTCTGTAAACAACGCCTACAAAATTGTATCAATCACACTTAGGTACCATTTACAGATTCACAGCTAATGGCGCCTATCAGGGTTTTACTAGCCTACATTGCAGGCATCTAATCTTTGATTTTTTTATACCGATTCATCCCAACAGCAGGGCTCGACTCGGTTAACAAAATATGAATAAAATTATACAGGAGATTAGAACAGAAACTATATCTTTTAGGCCAGATTTTTATCTTTTATGATTATTTGAAAAAGAAGGATCATTAGTAAATTTCTGAAATAAATATGTCTTCGGTACTTTACGAAAAGTGGGTAGATGAGAGAGAACTCAATTATAGAAGGAAGGTCATTCCAAACTTTTACGAATAAAATCAGAAAATGATCGACAAAAATTGGCCATAGGGGTCCTTTTATCAAGCTGCGGTAGGGGTTTAACGCGCGTAATACCGCATGTTAAACCGCCTGCCGCGCTAGCCGCTAACGCCTGCTTTGAGCAGGCGTTAGTTTTTTAGCCGGCCGCAGGGGTTAGCGCATGACGAAATGTCCAACGCGCTAACCCCACTAGCGTGGCTTGATAAAATGACCCCATACTTTTTATTCCTTTAACAGTGGGAAAGCCAAGTTTATATTTCTAAGAGCTCTTGTTAGTGAATCACACCTAACGGCACCTAAATCCCACTCCACTCCTAACCATGCTCACTTAGGGCATAAGGCGCTGTTAGACATCCCAGAGTAGACGCTTCCCAATGCCTACTTTTTTCTAACGAGTTTTATTCAGTTTTAAATGACGCGATCAATTATTGTGCAGATTAAAGCCAATCAAAACAAGCTAGGCAGCAGTACGGCACCTACTGACACTTAACTTAGAGCGCCGTTTATAAAATACGGCCCTCTCTTCTTTGCTCATACCATGCCCTTACCAAACCAGGTTTCAATTGTTGTGGATTAAACTCAGGTAAGAAAAATCAGACTATGCAAGTTTCTCTTAAAAAAAAAAAAAATGTTAACAATAAACTTGCCACATTAAAATGTTTATTGTTAATAGTTCTGTTATAGCTAAATCACTTTCACTGTATAGGTGGTTAGTGTTCCTTGTATTATCTTTCAAGACTGCCATTCATTGATTTTCAATAAAGATAATATATCGCGTCCAAAGATGAATAAAGGAGAAAAATACAATGTAGTCTTCCTCTGCTGTGTTAACTCTGCAGAATTTGAGATTGTTTAGATGAAAGTGTACTGGTAACTGCTATTGTATAATGAGATTTTATTAGAATTGTACATTTTTATATCTATGACAAAATTGGTTTAGAGTTGTAAACCACTATAGCACTACAGTTTTTAGCGGCATTATCAAGTATATTTGTAACCCGTTCTGAGCTCTTTGGGGAAAGCAGGATAGAAAATGGGCTTAAATAAATAAATAAACATTAAAATCAAATCAAATGTCAGAACCTGGCACATGCTGACAAGTCATGTAAACCGTTTAATTAAGTAGACATGGCATCAGAAACAGAACAAACACTATGTCTTAATTTCAGAATTGCATTCCAGTTGTAAAAAGAATAAGTCTGACAGAAAAAATAACTTTAAATTTTGGCTTGGAGCTACCAGGCACTCTGCTTTTGTACCCAGTAGTTAGAGCTGTCCTGTGTCTCCACTCCAAGTACTTGAGTAGTATGGAGACTGGCAGAACCTGACCGCACTCACAGCTAAAATGAATAGGATATGTAGCTCCAGAGCTAGAATTTAAAACACTAGGGTACTGATTCAATCATTTCTTCACTACAAGAGAGGAATGGCCATTACCAGTTTGAGATACATATTTGGGCAGAATGTGTCACCTGTTCATCCTTAACACTATGTTTTATCAAGTTGATATTGTTGTACTTTTAATTTGTATAGCCTTAGGACAGGGGTGTTAAAGTCCCTCCTTGAGGGCCGCAGTCCAGTCAGGTTTTCAGGATTTCCCCAATGAATATGCATGAGATCTATTAGCATACAATGAAAGCAGTGCATGCAAATAGATCTCATCATCAGGTTTCAGGTTTATTAGGATTTTATATACCGCCTATCAAGATAATCTAAGCGGTTTTACAATCAGGTACTCAAGCATTTTCCCTATCTTTCCCGGTGGGCTCACAATTTATCTAACGTACTTGCATGCATATTCATTGGGGAAATCCTGAAAACCCGACTGGATTACAGCCCTCGAGGAGGGACTGTGACACCCCTGCCTTAGGAGAACCCCTCCCCCCCAAAAAAATAGTACTCCTTGCTCAACTTACTATGTTCAGCCTTCATGACTTAAAACAGAGCTCAAGCAAGAAAATCGTACCCGAGCCTTAGGTGAAATGGCATTGCCCGTGTTCAATAAGTTGTTGGAAAACTTGTAGACAAAGGATCACATAAGTTCCTTCCTCTGAAAAAGAACAGGCTTTTCAGTCTACTGAACCATAGCTGATATACACCTTATAATCCTACAGCACGTTTTTAGTCTTTGTCCATACAAAAACCTTAGGCACAATGTCCTCGACCAGTACAGGTCAGAATCAAAGCTTGAAAACTGTCCTTCCCACTGCCTCTGGTATATCATGTCATTTTATTTTACTGGTATTAATCCCACTACATTTCTAGTTTTTTCCTTTTAACCATTTTATGTATTACTTAGGAACACATTTACAAGCTGTCACGACAATAAAATGCTCCGAATCAGCACAACCTATATACATATTTACTAAGCCATGCCTGTGTATTTTGGCCTAAAACATCTCCCAATAAAGTTTACCCTGAAGACATGTTAAACAGGAGAGCCAGGTGAGGAAGCACTGCTTAATTTGGGTACATTTTGACACTCTCCTATATTTGTAAAATTATTTCCCAACCACAACCACGATGACAACGGCTCAGTCAGAATCTACCCCCCTTTTTCTTTATGTTCATCTAAAGACGAGCACATTTACGGGGGTAGATCGGGGGGGGGGGGGAAAGGTCATATAATTCACGCTTAAGAAAATCAGTTTAAAACCGTTAGTTCTACGCTCTGCTTTTTTCTCTCTCTCTCTCTCCTGTAGAATGGCTGCAGCCACTGTCTGTCTCTCGTTCAACATCTGTATCTGACGCCAGCGCATACCAAAAATATTTTTTGCCTTCCCCAAAGTTCAGAAAACGGAAGTCGGTCTTGACAAAAAAACACAGCTCGTTTGCAATGCGCCACTTCGTTAATCAGGCTAGACAGGAGGGGGAGGGAAAAGCGCCCCCGCGAGGGATCTGCCACTTACCTATCCGGCTGAAACTCTCCGACAAAGTTCTGCGGAGCTTTTTCATTTTGCTGATTTTCTCGGCCGGCTGAGGTGCTTCGATCATGTCGCACATCTCGGGGGCGAGATTTGCACCGGGGGGGGGGTGTCTTTGCGACAAGGGGGGGGGGGGAATGAGAGGGACCAGTGAGGACAGCAGAGGTGCCAGGTGGATTCGCAGCTCCCTCTCGCAGGCTGCAACCGAGTTCACCTCCTAGGTTTTGCCCGGGGCAGCCGCACAGAAAGCTGGACTCATTTTGCCTTCCCCTTGGGGCGATGCACTGTTATTTTGGCAATCCAGAGACACTCTTAAGAAAACCCGAGAAAGGAGGGCCAGCAGCAGCCAAAGAGCCTCGACGGAGGGAGGGTTGCAGTTGGAAAGCACGGGCAGAAAAGGGACGGGATGCAGCAGCGCTCCCCAAGGCTCCAAGAGCCTACACGCGCCTGTAGTAAGGCTGAGCTTGCCCACGAGCCCCACTGCCAGGACCGCTCGAGCGTGCTCCACCCCCCCCCCCCCGTGTGCGGGAGGTGTGGCTCCTCGTCCTCCTGGGTCTCTCATTGGCTGCTGCGGGCGTTCGGGGACGCTCCCTGTGGATACGGCTCTGTGCAGCCTCCTGTGCCGGTTTCCATAGCGCGGGGATGCGTGACATTTGTACCAATAAAAAGGTACCACTTATTTAAATTTTGTTTTTAAGGCTTTCTGTCAGTGTGGCCTTTGGCGGCGACGGCGAGGTTTCACCTACCGATCGTGCCGTGCATTTGACCGCCACAGTCGTTGCACATAGGCGTCAACTTTTCATAGTGATTGGAGGTGTTAAAAAGCAACACAAATTATTCCTTCCTGAGTACAGTGAAGGACTTTGTTCAGTATTGGGGATGCTGGCTCACCCCATCATCTTGTAGGTTTTCTTCCTCTTCCGTTATTTGTGCTCCGAGGTTTCTTCTTACTAAACTTTGTGTGTGTGTTTTATTCCTAACTAGCAAGCGGTGAATTTTTTTGTCCCTAACCCCTTCACGGGGAGGGGGGGGGGGAATAAAATTAGGCGCCACCTCCCGCGGGGATAGTTCATTCAGGAAATTGCTGAAAACGCAATTATTTGTTGATGCATTTCTTTGAGCAAGGTTTTGATGCAAAGATTGAATCTATCTGCTTTTGCTTTTATCTGTTCTGACCTGTTTCAATATTTTATGTATGTAACTTTATTGTAAACTGTTTTGGAATAAAACGGTTTAGAAATTTTTAAAATAAAGTATGAGCAGGTAGCATTCCTTTTTGTGCCTAATAGGATGGCTTGGTCATTTTCCTAACTTTTCAGTGAATTGGCTTAAGGTGGTGCAGAAACAGATTTTTTTGTAAATCTGTGTTTGTTTTCATAGTGCCCTATAGTCTACTGTATCCCAAATTCCAATCATTGCACATCACGAGAGTCTGTCTGTAAGAGCCGGCAGCTATTTCCGGCGCACATTTCTCTCCCAGGGAAAAGTGAATGAGCCTCAGATCCACAGGGAGAAACAGGCACTGAACAAAGCAAAAAGCTTTGTTTGGAAGCAGCGTGCAAAACCGTTCCCACTTTATCCGAAGTATTAGCTCAGGACAAAGGAAACGACCTCATCCCTCCCAGAGAGCCAAATTTAGAAGAAAAAGAAGAGAAATGAAAGAACCTTCAAAGCAAAGCCACAGGAATACATGGAGCAAAATGAGGAAAAACATGAAAGAATGATATGTAGCCTATTTACCCTCATAGAAAGCTTTATGTTTTGCAAGTCTATACTTAGCCCTAGATGCACTATTTTTTAAAATAAATTTAAGTATTTATATACCACTTATAGCCTAAGTGGTTTACATTAAGTTACTCAAGCATTTTATCCCTATCTGTTCCAGTGGGCTCACACTCTATATAATGTACCTGGGGCAATGGGGGGATTAAGGGCTAGATTCACTAACCTGCCCGATCATGCCCGATCCGCGGCAGGCTGACTGATCCACAACTGGTCAGCATGCAAATGGGGGCGAATGGAGGAATGCCTCCCACCGACCACACAGATCGCTAGTGAATGATCCTGAAGCATGCGCAGACCAACTTCTTTGCCTATAGATGGTCTGCGCATGCTCTCTGCTGGAACTTTTTTAGACATCTATACTCGGCTCCATAGCAAACAATGAGCTGTAAATAAGACAGATTGGCCTGTCCTCAGCACTTTTCCCTTGTCAATCATAACTCTGTCATTCAGATCAAGATTAACCTTTCCATCAAGCAACTCTGGTTTTAAACCTTGACAGTCAAGCTTCCGACCTGTTCTAACATGCTCTTCCAGGCGAAGGGGAAGAGAGAGGGACGTCAGCGGGTCTCCTCCCTCCCACCGGTGTGCGAGTGCTGCCAACTTGTTGCAGGGGATGGAGGAGAACCAAGGGAGGCTGCAGAGGAGAAGTTCATGGCTTGTGCCCAGCGCAACATCAAGCTAATGGTTTGGGAGCAGAAACCAAAATGGAAATCCGTGCCACCCTGACTCTCCTGCTCTCTGCCACCCTACCCTGCAATGCAGCTCCACTTTAAACCCGCAGATTAAAACCACGGGCTTGCACTACGAGGAAGGGCGGCAGAGAGCAGGAGATGTGCCTCAGTAGTCTGGTTGTTTTTTCAGGGGACCCATAGGAGAGAATGCGCAGGAGAGTCGTCAGGAACGTGTGCGAATGGTCCTCAGCAGTCGCTTCTTTTGTGATCGGCCAGCCCAGTCGGTGTTCCTTAATTTTTTTTGTGAATCGCTGCCTTCCTACTTTTGGATGCCCGTCCCCTCATTTGCATGCACAGATCGGGATCAGATCGGGAGGAAGGTTAGTGAATCAGGTCCAGGTCGCAAAGGGATCGCTAAGTGGTCTGGACTTGATCGGTTGGCTTAGTGAATCTAGCCCTAAGTGACTTGCCTAGGGTCACAATGAGCAGGACAGGAGGGAGTGGTTGGGGTGCTGAGGCTGTAGCTCTAACCACTGCACCATATACTCCCCCACCAAAGTCAGCAATCATTGCTAAACCTGTTTTCACAACTTTAGCAACAATCATTGTTACTGATTTGATTCACAAAACGGTCCACCAAGTGTTTTTCCCCTCGATCGCCCATTTTCTGATCCGGCCATGCAAATGAGCAAAAACTCCATGCAAAATAATCAAGCAATTGATGCACTAACATAGTTTAACTATCCCAAATGGGGTTTTAGCAATCGTAAAAACCGACTGGGCTAGACCTGTCAATGTACCTGTTTTTGATTTTTTTTCTAATGGCACAGATATTTTGCATGTATTACACACGCAAAATATCTGTCCCATTAAAAAAAAATGAAAAAAGTCCCCCACCACCGATGATGGCCCTCCCTAATGACCTCCAACAAACAAGACCTTCCCCCTGAGCCACTGTCTCCCCCCAAAAAAACCCAAAACGAATGGCAGGAAGGATGCCCACTTCCTTCTGCCATCCCGGTGGCAAAACTGCAGGAGGGATGCCCACTCCCTCCAGCCATGAAGGCCCTGCGCACCAAAGCCCCCCCCCCCCGCCAATCATCCCCAACCTCCTCTTGAAAAAAGGCAGGAAGGATGCCCATTCACTCTTGCCACCGGAGGCTCCCTCTTGTACCTTTTAAGTTGGGAGCAGGAGGGGTGCTCAGTCCCTCCTCCAAGGACGCCAAGTCTTCAGTGCAGGGCCTTCCCCATCCTGGTATATCATGTGATACATGAGGAGGGACCTATGGCCCTGATTGTCTCAGATGCCTCAGGCCCCTCCCCTTGGGAGGAGTCTAAGGCATCTGAACCAATCAGGGTCTTCCTTAGGCTCTTCCCCCTTTTATCCGGAATACAGAGAAAGGGGCCTAAGGAAGTCCCTGATTGGCTCAGATGCCTAAAACCCCTCCCAAGGGGAGGGACTTAAGGCATCTGAACCAATCAAGGCATTAGACCCCCTCCCCGTGCATCACATGAATGCACCGGGAGAGGAAGGCCCAGCATTGTAGACTTGGCGTCCTCAGAGAAGGAGGGACTGAGCCCCCTTCCTGCTCCCAACTTAAAAGGTTTGAGGGGGGGCCTCCAGTGGCAGGAAGTCTCTGATTCACAGTTAAAATGTTTAGTACAAGAGATAGGAGAGCACTGCCCCTGGTATCCATAAGAGGGATCTCTAAAATTAGAAGATTGGATTAGAGTCGGGAAAGTATTGTATGCTGACCCTAGGGCGCCGGCAGCCATCTTAATTGTATGGCATAAGTACAAATGTGCCTTGGAGAAGGTAGGGGCAGAGGCATCCTCCAAGGTGTCAACGGTCTCTTTAACCGTTCCCCCCCTGACTATTCCAGTCAGAACATATATCCAAAAATCATACCTCCCACACAGTTACCTGCAGCTCCATTAAATGCAAAAAAGGAAGAAACATTAGTGCACCCTTTAAGTGTGTTTCAAGCAATGATAAAATGGGCCAGAGAGGAAGGGCAATTAGCAGCAGAAGATATGAAAGATTTAATTCAAGCCTACCCAGTCACATTTGCCCAAGATCCTAATGGTCCAGGACAGATAGCTACTTATCAACCATTATCCCTTGCAATTCGTAAATCTATTTCAGAGACAGATTTACGAAGTAATTTCACAGCCGGGTTATTCGAAACCCTGGTTGAGGCACATACCTTAATACCACAAGATTGGAAAGACATTATGCGCATGGTATTGACTACGGGTCAATATGTTATGCGGGATAGTGAATATCAAAGGGAGGCTCAATGAAGAGCTTTACAATCTGGAGGGCTTTATACCCCAGATCAGTTATATGGAACAGGAAATTTCTCCACTCTTCCCTAACAAGGTGTACTTCCAACAGAAACGCTGACGATAGGGAGTCAGTTTGCCTTCAGGGCATATCAAAGTATCAGCCTCAGGAACACCAATTAAAAGTTATGCGAGCATTAAACAGGGAGCTACCGAGCCTTATATAGAATTTATAAACAGGTTACAGGAAGCAATACAAAGACAAGTGGATAATAAGGAGGCTCAAAGTGATTTAATGAGGAAATTAACCAAAGACAATGCCAATTTAGATTGCCGTAAAGCAGTGCAAGACTTAGGCAACAGGGAAGATATTACCTTAGTCGATATGCTGCACGCCTGCGCTGACATTGGCACTCAAACATACCAAATGGGCCTTCTAGCAGCTGCAGTACAACAGGCACTTGTTATGGCTGTGGTAAACCAGGACACTTCAAACGAAACTGCAAGACAAATATTAATAAACTGCCCATATTGAACAGAGGACGACCCCCTAATATTGATCCAAAATGTAAGAAAGGATATCATTGGGCTAACCAATGTTGCTCAGAAACAGCTAGACACAACCCTTCAGGAAACTTCCCATTGGGCAGGTCTCTGGCCCCAGTACATATGGAGACTACAATAACATGCCCCTTGAAATTTCAAGCGCAAAGCCAACTGTGTTAAATTCAAAATCTGAAACAACTCAAAGTACGGGCATAGACTTATATATTGTCATCAGCACACACTGGGCAAGGTGTCCAGGCTTACTGGGACAAGATTTGAACACTTGTGAGCCGCGAGAGGCTACACAAGGAAAAGCAAACCCTTGCTTGAAATAAGAATTTTGCCACAAGTTAGGAAAGTTTTATAGCAAATCCGGACTGGATTTTTATTATGCTGCATAGCATTAAACAAACAAAAAGAAAACCAAAACAACCTTTCTGTCAGGATACCAACTTTAAATGCAGTCTTCAAAAATCAAACTTAGTTTCAGCAAGATATTTTAAAGTCCAAACTTCTTTCAGTAAAATAAAGAAAGGCTCTGTAATTCTGAGCCACAGTATTAAGTTCTTTCCAAGAAGATGCAAACTAGAAAACACACAGTGTTCTTTCCTCTGTATAGGATTCTATCCCAAGGATCAGCAGCACTGCACTGTCTTTCTTCAGCAGATTGAAAAATGCTGGCCAGGTGGTGTGCTCCACGTGCTGAAATTCGCTACACAATGAGCCCTCAATCCCACCTCAAAAACGTGGGGCTAAATCCCCCACCACACTTGGCAAAAGTCAAACAAAACAGTTCAGTGTCCTCAAAGACAAAATAAATTGTAGTACCTTTTTCCTTAGGCAGCCTGGGTATTGGCCTTGGAGACACATACTTCCATTGGTAGAACTTCAGAGACTGGTTCACTTTCCAATTCCATGGCTTGTGAAATTTCCATGCATTCAGGAGACAAAACAGAATCAGCTTCCTCAATTTCCATACCTTCTGGGCTTTGAAGTTCCTGCAGAGCTCCTAGTCCTGAGCTAGACTGCCAGAGCTGTTCTTGTGACCGGTCTCCTGTTCTCCAGTTCTCCCTCTGTCTTTCTAACTGATCAGCTCTACATTTAAGGAGCTTACAGCCCCGCCCAACCTTCCCAGGTGAAACGCATTTCCTGTCCCCAGCTTTGGGAAGGTGAGGGGGAGGGGAAGCCTGCAACTCTGCTCCTAAACTCCGTCTGCTGGATTTAGAAGGGAAGTCGGGCAGGAAGGCAAAATGTTCTTTACTTTGCACAGCATGAGAAATACCTGCTCTAGGTATGGGCATAGTAGTAGGACCAAACCTAGCAGGCTTATCTCGCATACCACATATCCCCCCCCTTAAAAGACTGCTAGGGGTGAGCCTATGCTTATTCGTGTCCATTTCTCCCACCCGGGACAAAGCATCAGTGTTTTCTATGTTTACCCCCCCTCCTAGCGGGAGGTTTAACAGGACCCGCAGTATAAAAATCTCCATCCCAAAGTAACTCCTGTGACTGAGATAATTCTGCTGTTAGCGATCTTACAGGAAGGTATTCTTCCTCTAAGGAACCTAAGCGAGTATCAAACCCAGCCATTAATTCACACATTTCTTTGAGATCATTTCTACCTATTAGTTCCACTTGAACCTGTACCTTTTTCACCTCTTCCCGTACCTCACTAACCGCACATGCAATGTTTTTAACTTCGGCTATGTGGTCCGGTTGTTCCTCAACATGGCATTCAATATGCCCTATCTGTTCTTTGAGATCTTGGGTGCTAGATTTCAGTTCTTGTAAATCTTTCTGATATTGCTGTAAATTTTCCTCCAGGGTGGTTTTAAGCAACCGATCAGTTTGGGAAATTGTTTCCTTTAATCTGTTGCCTAAACTCCCGTGTATACCCTGCACTGCCTTTTCCCACAGTTGCTGTTGATCTTCCTGTCTTTGAGCCAGTTCCTGATGTAATTTGCTGAACTGCTGTTCTACAGCTTTCTCTATCTCAACCAATGAGTCCGAGCTAACCTGGAGTATACCAGTAGTAGGAGGGCTGGTCTCCCCCCCTATCGGAGCCCCCGAGGAACCAAATCCCTTGCCTCCTCTACGAGAGGGTAATAGTTGCTTCCATTGTTCTAACTTAGGGTGCCAGATCCGCTCACATATCAGTTGGGCGATACGGTCCCCTTTTTTTACTTGGAACTCTTTTTCAGCCTGGTTTATCATTAAGATGAGGACATTACCCCGATAATCGGGGTCAATTACTCCCGCCCCGATATCAATGGCATGCTGGACAGCTAATCCAGACCTTGGGGCTACTCTTAAGTAAGATCCCGGTGGTGGAGATACCTGAATATCAGTTGGTATTAGCACTCTTCCTTTAGCCCCCACCAGTGCGTCCTGGGCAGCATAAACATCGCACCCCGCTGCCTTCTCATAGGCAAAGGTGGGCGCTAAAGCGTTTTCTGATAAAGGCGCCCATCTAATCATTGGACACCAGCGAGACTGGCTCCTTCTTCCCCAAGGGAAATACCCTTTATGTGGCCTACGTTTCCTGGATGGTTCCCTAGAGCCGTCCCTCACCATCAAAGTACACCTCTCTCTTTTGGTCTGGCTCTTAGAGCATCTCCTATATTGGATAGTTTCTCCTAGCTCTGTCCAATCCCGTCCTAAAATCAAAGGGACCGGGGCTTTGGGTATAACCGCTACCCTCAGGGTTTTTACCTCCCCTTTGTATCCTATAGGGATGAGATACTGAGGATAGGCGCTTTTACCCCCATGCACACAGACCACCGTCACCTTCCCCGGGATCTTGTTAAAGGGACTCCTTTTCCTGGCCTGATCCCAACAAGCACGGGAAATGATTGATTGTTCTGCCCCTGTGTCCAATAAGGCTTTAATTTTCTTACCATTTATTTGTACCCATAATTCGTAAGGCCTCGAGGGGATTTCAGTTTCACTACAGGAGGTGGTAAGTGCTAACTTGACCCGGCATTGTTTTTGTATATGCCCCGTTTTCCCACATCTAAAACAAGTGATGGAACTTTTCCCCTGCAGCGATGGGTCTGGAGCTTTCTTCAGGGACGCTGTGTTATTTTCAAAGGCTTTATTTAAAGGTCTCAATTGGTCCCCTTGGCCCCTACGTGACCACCTACTCCCCGGGGCCTCTCCCACAGGTGTAGTAGTGTACAGGGAGTCTAAATAGGCCTCTGCCAGGTCGATTACCTGAGCCAGAGAACGGCTACCCTGTCTCAGGATCCAGGCCTTTAACCCTTTAGGCACCGCTTCAAGGAATTGTTCATGAAGTATTTCGGTGAGTAACGCCTGGGCATCCCCGAGACAGGGTTGTAGCCACCTTTCAGCTAACTTTTTCAGCCTATGTAAGAGGGCTTTGGGCCTTTCCTTCTCTCCCATTTGTGCACCCCTGAATTCCTGACGGTAGTGCTCCCTAGTGAAACCCAGGTAATCTAATATGTGATTCTTAATGGCTCTGTAGTTACTGGCTAGCTCAGGACTAAGAGTCTGATAGGCCGTTAAGGCCGCACCCGCAAGGCACGGTATCAGTCGGGTAGCCCATTGTTGCTCAGGCCAGCCTGCTGCCACAGCCATCCTTTCAAATGCAAGCAGAAAGTCATCAGGCGCATCTGTGGGGCCCATTTTACATACTTGCATAGCGTGCAAACTTTGTAGTCCTACCGGAGGTCCTGCAGGTGCCGGAGATCCAGCTATAGGTCCACCAGTAGTCCCCTGAAAGAGTTGCACCATGGTACGTGTCTGGTCTGCCATTGACTTCACCAGCTCCTCGTGCCGCCGCCCAGTCTCTGCTTGACTTGCTCGCCAGAGTTCCTGGTTACTTTGCAGCACGACCTTTAAGTCCTCTGTCTGCTTCTGTCTCTCGGAAGCCAATAGGGAAAACAACTGCTGGAGATCCATGGTGAGGCTGAAATAGAAAAACAAAGAAAAAGAAACCCAAGTGCGGCTTTTTTTTTTTTTTTTTTTTTTCAAGCCCACTCCCGCAAGCTAACCCCAGCCTATGCCTCCCCGTTCCTTTACCACTCCCGTATCCTCAATCAGTTGCCCAGGGTACTCTTACCCGACAGACTGACGAGTCTGAGCCTTTGGGTAGTGATAGCTGGAACTGGAACACTGGAACACAGCTGGGCTCACTCCGGCTTGGTTTCTTCCTTTCCTTTCACGCCCTTCACTGGCACGGATTCTCCCACCGATCACCGTTGAACGACTGTTGCACTGGTGCACTTGTCAACTCCAACAGCTTCTCCTTTGAACAAAACTTTTTAGTCCTAACTTCAGGCTTAGTCCTTGCAGTCTCTCATGAAGGAAAAGTCAAAATCCCATGAATGATACCAATTTGTCATCAGCACACACTGGGCAAGGTGTCCAGGCTTACTGGGACAAGATTTGAACACTTGTGAGCCGCGAGAGGCTACACAAGGAAAAGCAAACCCTTGCTTGAAATAAGAATTTTGCCACAAGTTAGGAAAGTTTTATAGCAAATCCGGACTGGATTTTTATTATGCTGCATAGCATTAAACAAACAAAAAGAAAACCAAAACAACCTTTCTGTCAGGATACCAACTTTAAATGCAGTCTTCAAAAATCAAACTTAGTTTCAGCAAGATATTTTAAAGTCCAAACTTCTTTCAGTAAAATAAAGAAAGGCTCTGTAATTCTGAGCCACAGTATTAAGTTCTTTCCAAGAAGATGCAAACTAGAAAACACACAGTGTTCTTTCCTCTGTATAGGATTCTATCCCAAGGATCAGCAGCACTGCACTGTCTTTCTTCAGCAGATTGAAAAATGCTGGCCAGGTGGTGTGCTCCACGTGCTGAAATTCGCTACACAATGAGCCCTCAATCCCACCTCAAAAACGTGGGGCTAAATCCCCCACCACACTTGGCAAAAGTCAAACAAAACAGTTCAGTGTCCTCAAAGACAAAATAAATTGTAGTACCTTTTTCCTTAGGCAGCCTGGGTATTGGCCTTGGAGACACATACTTCCATTGGTAGAACTTCAGAGACTGGTTCACTTTCCAATTCCATGGCTTGTGAAATTTCCATGCATTCAGGAGACAAAACAGAATCAGCTTCCTCAATTTCCATACCTTCTGGGCTTTGAAGTTCCTGCAGAGCTCCTAGTCCTGAGCTAGACTGCCAGAGCTGTTCTTGTGACCGGTCTCCTGTTCTCCAGTTCTCCCTCTGTCTTTCTAACTGATCAGCTCTACATTTAAGGAGCTTACAGCCCCGCCCAACCTTCCCAGGTGAAACGCATTTCCTGTCCCCAGCTTTGGGAAGGTGAGGGGGAGGGGAAGCCTGCAACTCTGCTCCTAAACTCCCTCTGCTGGATTTAGAAGGGAAGTCGGGCAGGAAGGCAAAATGTTCTTTACTTTGCACAGCATGAGAAATACCTGCTCTAGGCATGGGCATAGTAGTAGGACCAAACCTAGCAGGCTTATCTCGCATACCACAATATTCAAGCAGAACAGGAATTGAAAAAAAGCAGGAGATGAGGTTAGAAGTTTGTAGGTGCAGGAATTAGCTTAGTGGAACCGAGGATTTAGAGACTGCATCTGTGTGTGAGAAAGATAGTACTGTCTGCCTGCATGAATGTGTGTTTTTCTTGTGTAGAGAGGTCTGAAGAGAAATTAGCGAAGGAGGAGTTAGTCAAAAGCTCTAGAGAGAGGATAAGGATTGTAACCTCTTATCTTTATAACCTCTTATATTCATAAATTTGAGACTTGGTTCAGAAAATACAACAATAAATTATATTTTTGTACATTGGTTGAACTACTGGTGACTAAGATGTGGGGTGTTAATTGTCCCTCATAAATTGGAGTCACTGTTCAATTTCTAGATTCACGCTGACACTGGCTGGGGTCATTTTCTTCCCAAACTACCTGACCTTTGCACATCTTAATCAAGTCTGTTGACAGGCTTCTCCCCAGCTCCTTTATTTGCTATTCTTCAGAATGATAACTTTGATGTAATCTAGGTTTGTCCAAGCTTAGATATGAAGGATGTAACCTTCCATAGCTTTTGCTCACTCTAGTTAAGCCAATTATTAACTGCATTACAGAGCTGACACTGAGAAGAGTGTTAAGTTAGGAACCTTTACAGTGATAGTGGTTTATTCATGTAAATGGAAAGTTTACTTTTCTCCTTTTGATACTAATGAAATTGCAATTTAATAATTGTGGTATTTCATTTCTTTTATTTGTGAAAATCAACATGTTTTACAGAAAAAGTGGGTAAGTGATTCAGTGTCACTGAATGAACTATCCCCAGATATGGAATGCCTTCCAAGATACTTACAATTCAGGTAAGCTATTTCTGAATCATGTTATTACAAGAATTAATAGACTCCTCATTGATTGGGCACTCTTAATTGGGTACGCCCCTATTTTAATATACCTACTGATCTTCTCAGCCCCTTATTTCATCTTTTGACTAAAGGCAGATGAAGTTTAATGTGGAAAAATGCAAAGTGATGCACTTAGGCAGAAAAAATAAGGAACACAAGTATAGTATGTCAGTTGCAACTCTGGGAAAATCTGAACAGGAAAAGGACCTGGGAGTATTAATTAATAGGACACTGAAGCCGTCGGTGCAATGTGCGGCCGTATCGAAGAACGCGAATAGAATGCTAGGCATGATAAAGAAGGGAATCACGAGTAGATCGGAGAAAGTCATAATGCCGCTTTATAGAGCGATGGTCAGACCACACTTGGAATACTGCGTCCAGCATTGGTCTCCATACCTAAAGAAGGATATCATACTGCTAGAGAGGGTGCAGAAACGAGCAACAAAGCTGGTGAAAGGTATGGAGAACCTGGATTACGAGGAAAGACTTAAGAGACTGGGGTTGTTCTCCCTTGAGAAAAGGAGACTAAGAGGTGATATGATCGAGACATTCAAAATACTGAAAGGAATCGACAAAATAGAGCAGGAAAAAATGTTATTTACAATGTCCAATGTGGCACGGACAAGAGGACATGGGCTGAAGCTAAGGGGGGACAAGTTCAAGACAAATATCAGGAAGTTCTGCTTCACGCAACGAGTGGTGGACACCTGGAATGCTCTCCCAGAAGAGGTAATTGCGGAATCCACCATTCTAGGATTTAAGGGTAAGTTAGATGTACATCTTCTTATGAGTGGCATGAAGTGACATGGGTAGGGGTAGGCTAGATGCACTTCTCTTTACGAGAAGCTTGGAGCGATATGGGGACCAAAACTATGCCAGGGTACACCTGGCGGGGCCTCCGCGTGTGCGGATCGCCGGACTTGATGGACTTAGGGTCTGTTCCGGAGATGGCACTTCTTATGTTCTTATGTAACCTGCAGATTTGATCTATATAACACCAGACATTCAAAAAGTGATAGCGATTATTAATCAGCATTTATTAACGCAATGGGTTGATAGGATTCAGGATATTATAGCACTTTCCTTATTAATCTTTCTGCAGAAACGCCAATCGATTGCAGTTTTAGGCCAGCTAACCCCAGATAATCGATTACATATAGTGGAATGGATCTATTTACCACATACGCCCCTTAAAAATATCAGCTCTCCTCAATACATGTATAGTTCACTAATATGTAATTCAAGAAATAGAGCCTTAGACATTTTGGGATTCAACTTGGTATCTATCACCGTTCCCATTTCACAAGAGCAATGGGAATTTCTTTTTAAATATAATGATGAATTTCAAATTGCATTAACAAATTACATCAGTCATATTTGTAATCATTATCCTAAAGATAAACGATTAATTCTAGTTGCAGAAGGCATTTTAGATGTTCATTCTGCACTAAGCTTAACACCTATAATTGACGGGCTCACTGTCTATACAGACAGCAGCAAGACAAGCGGAATCGTGCACTGGACCCAAGAAAATGCTTCTCAGGTCTTATTCACTCCCTTGCAACAATCCACTCAGCGATCAGAAGTAGCTGCTGTTATTCTTGCACTGCAAATCTTTTCCCACTGTCCATTGAACCTAATCACAGATAATCTGTACGTTTGTAATTTAATTTATCAGCTTCCTGGTGCCTACATCACCCCGTCAATTGATGACAACTTGCTATCATTGTTTCTTGAATTACGCTCATTATTGTCGACACGTAAACACTCTCTTAGCGTGTTTCATATTCGTAGCCATCAAAATCTTCCTGGCATCATTTCTGCAGAAAATAATATTGCAGACGCTGCAACCAGGAAGGTTTTTGCACAATTTACTACCCCCATAGATAGTCATGCATTCTTCCACAAAAATGCCAAAGCCTTGGTAAAAATGTTTAAAATTCCATTAAATCAAGCTACAACTATAGTTCAATCTTGCCCACAATGCTCACAGCTTCATTCGGCTGCTGAGTATGGGGTAAACCCCAGGGGACTTGCAGTAAATCAAGTATGGCAAATGGATGTCACACAATATCCCCCTTTCGGGAAATGGAAATATCTACTATTGACACCTATTCTGGCTATCTTTGGGTGACGTCACAAACAGGAGAAACTACGAATCAAGTAATTAATCATATGTTACAATGCATTGCTGTTATGGGAAAGCCAAAAACTTTAAAAACAGATAATGGTTCTACATATTCTTCCAATGCTTTTTCTGAGTTTTGCTTACAATGGGATATCCAGCTGATTCACGATTTGCCTTATAATTCTACAGGACAAGTCATTGTAGAACAAGCAAATCGTACATTAAAATCATATTTATTAAAACAGAAACCTGTGAAATATGCCGTTCCTAATTTGAGACAGGTTCAAATGTCTTTATCCATTGTTTTATTCACTATTAACCTTTTTTTTTTTTTAATAATTCTTTATTCGTTTTCAAATTAAACAAGTGCACAAAAGAATATATTACAACATCATTATTCCACAATAGCACTTTGATATCTACCATATAAAAATCTAGTAAATCAATACCACCCACCCTTCATCATATTTTCAATAAAAATATACACATAGGGGTAAATTCTCTATTAGTACGTCTAACATAGGCGTGCTTTAGACGTCCGGCAAACGCAAGTGTCAATCAAACGGTACTTAGGCGTGCGGTAGACGTCCCTACAACCTCTTCGCGCAAAATAGACGCAGGTTTCTGAAATGTCATTAAGACGTCTCCAATGGACCCGTGATAGACGTGGGTACGGTTGTTTGGTTTTTTAGATTATACTTTATTTATACTCTTTATTATCACTCATTCAGCATTGTAAGTATAGGATGATGAAAAAGATAACTAAAACACAGTATACCATTTTGTAAACTATATATTAGTTGATCTAGCAATATCAGTGAGGTAGGGAATGGCAGACAGAGAACACTGCTGTGTTGTATCTTTTTCCTCTAGGATATCAGAATTGTACAGTTTACCATTAATACAAGGAAAAAAAATATGTTATGTTTCAAAGGAGAACTAGAAGATGAAACGTACCGAGTGGGTGTTGAACTTACATTATCAGTATGGAAGGTGGGAACCGGTAGATGTATGCTACACAGAAAGCTGTACAGAAATGTCATACTCACCTCCTATTAGAAGTGGAAAGGATAGGACTTTGAACACCATATAAACTTCGTTTAAGTTCCACAAAGACTGGCAGGAAAGGCACCCTAAGTCATCCAATAAACTTTCTCTCGATTTCCCAGAGACATTATTTCAGAGAGGATAGTTTAGAAGTGATATCTTGCTCAAAAGAACACTCTCCTGGTCTTAAAACATTGCAACAATCAGCTCATTCTTCAGAACAAAGGTAAATCCCATAACTTACACTGGCCCAACTTAGAAACAGAATCAAAACACAGATTAGACCTGAATGTGGCTTCTAGTTCACAGGAAGAGGAAGTAGCAAGCAGCACAATGCTGATCTCATTGTGACATCATCAAGGTGCACCTGGAAGGTAGATATGCCACAAGTAAAAGACTTCCTCTCTGCTTGTGTTCTGTTGGAGGCCAGGTTCCTGAAGAAGGGCTGAACCTCTCCTCCTGGCGCGGTTTTTCCGTTTGTGTGACAGTTTTGGATAAGTATTGTTTCTTTTGGACATGTTTTTCACTTTTTGGTATGGTTTTTGACTTTGTTTGTGATTTTGTGTGAGTTTTTTGAGGGGGTTTGGCTGGCAGGGTTTGTGTGGGGGTCGCTCAGGTTGCTTGTGTTGAGTTTCATTTACTCACTTTGATTGTTGATTGGTTTGATTTCTGCACACACAGGGCGCTCGATGATGGTGTGCGGGTGGAGGCTTATGGCCTTGGCCCAGAAGTGAAGTGTTGGAGCTGTGCTCCTATCACTGAGGGTTCACACTGAGAGCGCCCTATAACATCATATAATGTGACATGTTCTTTGACATATTACACTATATTTGGTTTGCAAGTTGTGAGCCAAGTTAGGCACTTTGAGCTTCCCCCTCACAGACCTTGATGTGACTTGGTTGCCTTCCTTGTTTTTTCTAGTTTAGGATTTGTTTGGCAAATTAGGAGTGTGTTGTTTTTGACAAGTAAAAGACAAGCCGGGAGTTGAACTCACAACCTACAGATGATCGATATAGTGCTTTTACTCACTGACCTACACCTGTGTCTCTGGTTCCCCTGTCATAGCATACCTTAGTGATGTGCTAAAGTATACTCTACTTAGCTATCATATCACAATCAGTTGAGGCAAAAGACTGGTAGCTCAATGGTGTAAAGCACTGTTGTCACGGATGCAACACCCATATTCTTAAGTATGGTTCAATAAATGTAATACAGAGTCATAATTATGCTGTTTATTTTATCAAACCCAAGCTCAACTTTGTAATGTATTGTGTATAGTCTCGCTAATGTGTTTGTGATGAAAATGAGATGCGATAGGTGTATATCCTATATAATAAAACACTAGCCGCGCATGCGCACATACCTGCGTGCTTCTGTGATCTCTGCTCTGTGATCAGTAGGTCTGTGGCCAGCAGGAGTGCAGATGCAGCAGCCAGGCGACTCCCCTGTAGATACTTGCAATGATTACCCCTTGTCAAAGCTTGTATCTAAAGCCATTTCTGGAGACTCCCATTCCCAAGTCCCCAACATAGCTCAGTGCTTAAAAGCACTGCATGTATCTTCCAAAGGTCAGGGGTTCAAGTCCTGATTAAGGTTACCAAAGACATAATATTCTTTTTATTTTCCACCCACCCTAACATGCATAGCTAAGCTAAAATATGTGAACCTCACTTCCCAATCTTCATTTATTTAATTTATAACTTGTCATTGTGTTTGGGGGAGGTGAAGTTTCATTAGGTTTACATGGTAAGCTTCTAAGCGTTCTGCTATACTTTTTTGTATAACAGCGATATCGGCATGCTTTAGGATGTAATCAACAGTGTTGATGTAGCGCGGAGCGGCCGCTGCAAGCACGCCCAAGCGGCACAAAAACGTCATCACGTTTTTTTGCATTGTGATGTCATAGAATCACCCGTTCTTCATATGCAGTTATTTCTCCTAAAATGGCTGCCAGGAGACAGCCAAACTTCAGTACTGAGGACTCCAGGCTGCTGGCCAGGCTCTTTTTGGTCCATGAGCACCACTATTTTAGAGTGGCAGGCTCATACCTGCAGTTCAGGAACTCCTGGACCCGCCTGACCCGGCGGTATAACAGAAGAGCCTCATGTCCCAGGGAAGTAAGTATTCCAAGTCAGGCCCTCACAAATAATCATGTAATGATGATGGAAACCTGTCTCAATCAAATTGGTCATGTTATTGTGGGTAAATCTTGATTCCTTTAAAAAACTACAATTGTGCATAATAAATCTTTTACATTGAATACTGAAATTAAGGCACATCCCAAAGAAGCAGTAGTAGGATTTTAAATGACAAATTCAGCTCCTAGAAGGCATCTATTCCATTCACAACATGCACACAACTAATTTTTGGGTCATGAACATCGCATTTGTAATAGAAACATCTTGAAATCAACTTTGCCAAAGGAAAACAAATATATTAAAGTGCTGCTATGTCATTTCAAATACCTTCAACTTTCCTGTATCAATCTGCTGGTCTAGGGAGATAGTGGCATGACGTTTAAAGTGACAGCGTCAGTACCCTGACGTCAGGGGTTTCAAGCCACGCTGCTCCTTCTGACCAAACTATTTTATTGCCCCTGCTGCATGATTGTAAGCTCACCAGGACATGCTGTAATGTGGGGCAGTGCTGATAGGCTACAGCCTCAGCACCCTGGGGTTGTGAGTTCAATCCCACACTCCTCCTTGTGATGCTGGCCATGTCACCTCACACCCCCCCCCCCCCCCACTGTCCCAGGTACAGTAGAGAGATAGCGATGCCTCCAGCACAGAAAGGGGAAAATGCTGGAGTACGTGAATACATTCATGTAAAACATGTGGCAGAAGGGGGTGGAGGCAGGCAGCAAAGCGGATAGGGGCTCTTGGAAGACACTCCATTTTTATGTGCTTATAGAGGTCAATACTTAAGTAAACATGTTATACCACAGTGCTAGATGGCACTCATCATATCCCTCCCTCTCTGTTCTTTCTCTCTCTCTCTATTATCCAGGTTGAGGATCTCAGGAAAAGGGGGCGGCTGCTGAGGCGCCAGGAGCAGGCCTTCCTTGAGGGGGTGAGGGAGGAATTGCGCGCTGAAGCCGGTGAGTAATGAGTCCAGCGTGTGTTTCTTTGTGATCAGCCTACCAGAATAAATAGATGAAAATGCTTGAGTAGCTGTAAACCATTCTTAATCATAAAATCTGCAGTAAAGCTGCTATTGTGATATCATGTCACAATGGCGTTATGGTGTTCTACTTGCCTCACTTACTTACGCTACATTTTGATGTTTACAGTGGAGTAGGTGCTTTGCATCCTGTTATTAGCATTTGAAGAAAATAACGTAGTAAAGAATGTCATGTTCAAAAGTGTTGTGGACATATCTGACTGTATCCTATTTCTCTCTTGTCAAGCAGCAGCGCAGGCACCCCCTCAGGAGGCCCCGTAACTAATGGAGGGAGCCCACCCTGGTCCTCGGCGGAGGAGGAAGAGGAGATGGAAGAGGAGGAGGAGGAGGAGGAGAAGGAGGCCTGGCAGCCCTCAGGACCACCCACACCGCCTGCCCCACCACTGCCCCCTGGACCCCCACCACTGCCCCCTGGATTGCCTGCCCCACCACTGCCCCCTGGACCCCCATCGCCTGCCCCACCACTACCTCCAGGACCACCACCACCATCCCCTGTTGGACCTTCCCCTTCCTCCACCCATAGCCCTTCCCCTCACTCTCCTGCCCTTCCTGTTCCCATCCCACCCCCTTTCCTTGCTGTTCCCCCCCAGGAGCAGCCTGACCAGCCTCAGGAGGGGGTGGTCAGGGAGATAGAGCCCTACTCTGCCCTCTTGGAAGAGGTGCAGGTATTGAGAGGGTGTGTTGAGAGGATGGAACATGCCCTCTTGCGGCTGGTAGCTTATACCACTTCTTATAGGAGTTGAATATAACATTACTGTACAACTTTGCTGTGTAGCAGAAAAATAAACTTTTCCCCCTTCCATGCTAAGAATTTGAGTTCAACTCATCTTATATTTCTCCTTTTAAACATGGCATACTTTGTTAGTTTTTATCATGGTAAAGTATACATTTCTGAAATGGTGAAGAAACAATAATATACAACTGCAGTGTTTTGTCTCTTAGCAGAATTAACGGCCTATAAGAAGCGGTATAAGCAAATCCAAACTGCTATAAGCACAAGAAAGCATTTCTAGCTCAACACGGTAATGCTCCTGTTCTGAGCTCTGACTTCTGAAACTCCCCGGTTTGACTCCCACCTTTGCTCATTTTAATAAGGTCCTAGTTTTTTCCTATTAGCTCTTATAACAGGGTCTACATGGTGGACTTTGCCATTTGTAAGGTGCACATTTCCCTTTCCAGGCAAACCTATTTTCAACTTACCATGGCTCGGACATCCTAAGCAGTGATGAGAGCACATTAACCAGGCGATCCACAAATGTCATCTTGCTGTCAGAGGAAAGGTTTACTCTCATCAATGCTTAGGATGTCCGAGCCATGGTAAGTTGAAAATAGGTTTGCCTGGAAAGGGAAATGTGCACCTTACAAATGGCAAAGTCCACCATGTAGACCCTGTTATAAGAGCTAATAGGAAAAAACTAGGACCTTATTAAAATGAGCAAAGGTGGGAGTCAAACCGGGGAGTTTCAGAGGTCAGAGCTCGGAACAGGAGCATTACCGTGTTGAGCTAGAAATGCTTTCTTGTGCTTATAGCAGTTTGGATTTGCTTATACCGCTTCTTATAGGCCGTTAATTCTGCTAAGAGACAAAACACTGCAGTTGTATATTATTGTTTCTTCACCATTTCAGAAATGTATACTTTACCATGATAAAAACTAACAAAGTATGCCATGTTTAAAAGGAGAAATATAAGATGAGTTGAACTCAAATTCTTAGCATGGAAGGGGGAAAAGTTTATTTTTCTGCTACACAGCAAAGTTGTACAGTAATGTTATATTCAACTCCTATAAGAAGTGGAAAGCATCATCAAAGTGCACCTGGAAGGTAGATATGCCACAAGTAAAATACAGGCTGGAATTTGAACCCTCAAAGCCCGGAAGATTGGTAGAGAGTGCCTTTCCTCACTGAGCTACAGCAACTTTTGCTCTAATGTCTCTGGCTCCCTTGTCATATCATATCTTAGTGAAGTGCTAAGGGAAAAGGAGTTTAGCTATAATGTCATAGTAGGCTGAGACAAAAGAGTGGTAGCTCAATGGTTAAAAGTGCTGCTTTCACTGAGCCCCAAACCCATATTCCCAAGTGTGCTTGAATGCATGTGAGGTGAAGCTCTGTTTTTCTCACACGCTAATCTTCATTCTAAGCACTGTACTAATGGATATATGACTGTAAGTAATCTGTTCCGTTTAGGCGTCATACCCGGAAAAGTGGTGGGGGTTTTTTGCCCTTACCGATCAGCGTCATTTGTGCTGCAATTCTTTAATACATATTTGATATTTGTTTTCTACTTGAAAACCTTCCAAATCTTTAGGCATTCCTTTGCTTAAACTTATTTGAGTTCATCCTGATATGATAGCTAATGAGCATAGACAGCTCAGTCAAGTATGATATGAAAGGGTGGTGAGATGAACCTAAGTAGAAGCAGCTGTAGCTCTATGTGTTAGGAGCCAGCATGTGCTCCTTACATCCAGAGGTTGTGAGTTCTACACCCAGCACATCTTTTAATTGTGGCATACTACTTTGAAGGTGCAGATTGATAAGGTCACAATGAGGTCAGTTTTGTGCAACTGAAGACCTCCATTTTGCAATAAGGGAAGCTGAATGTTAAGGTGTGTATCTGTTTATTCTCTTTTTAAGTGCTGATAATGTGTGCTGATTTTTCTTTGCTTTCAAAAGAGAGCCGATTGCAGTGCTGTTTGTTGAGAAAAAAAAAGGGGGTTGTAAAAGCCATGTGTAAATTATATTATTGTTCGGGCAGAAATGTGGTTTGTTATCCATGCAATATAATGTGTTCCATTGACATTATATTTATTAGGACAGAGAAAAGATGAAAATTACCTATTCAAACTCACTATTGGAATTATTGATGAAAAACACAGCGAACGTCTGCCTCGCGTCTAACAAAGAGCCGCAATTACGAAAGTTGAAACGGCATTGAAATCCAAGTTAGACCAGGGTTTCTTACGTCTACATAACACACGATATTTAGACGCAGGCGTTCGCTCAGGTAGCGCCTATCTAGCGTCCCCATTTGGCACGCCCACGGAACGCCCACGTCCAGAGCTGGAGACGGGACTATGCTTTCTGTAGACGTCAGTCCGTCAACTACCTCTTAGGGACGTCTATGTGTCGTTTATTTCCCAATTAACATTAATTAAGACCCTTAACTCTGTAATTATTCACTTACATCGGACGTCCAAAGCACGCCTAAGTTAAACGCAGTAATAGAGAATTTACTCCATATTATATATCATAGTATAACATATTATGTATTAACCATTTGAACTATTTTTCAGAGTATTCTGAACATGATAAACATCATCAAAAGGCAGTTCCATTACCGCAACCTTTAGTTAAATATAAACTGTCTCTTAATTCTGTCTGGCATGGACCTGCTCCCTTAATAATTTGGGAGAGGGGCTATGCTGCTGTTTCAACTCCTACAGGTCCTGTTTGGGTGCCAAGCAGACACGTACGACCGGCACGTGCAGCCACGGACCCACAGCCTGTTCCTATCTCCAAAACTACAGAAGAAGCTGCTGACACACCTCCTGTTCCAGTTTTGGAAACTACAGAAGAAGGAGGGAATGTCCTGGCATCAACAATTGCAGAATCCCATTCCTGAATTTGACTTCATCTTACAGAAACCACAACAAATTCCCATACCACAGCAAGATGACCGGAAAAGAAAGCGTTATTCTAAGACTGATCCTGTGACTTGGGGACACATTAAAAGCTTAAGTGATCAAGCCGTTCTCACTTTGAAACAAAATGAAAAGGACATGACTCCTGAATATTTTACTGCTGCTATTTTTGCACAATTAACTTATAATTCATTAGTGATTGTTATTTGCTTGTTAATTTTTCTTAGTCTTCCTTTACCTTCTGCTGGGGAATCATGGGAGCAAAGAATGCAATATAACATTTGGGGAAAAAATAGCAGATATTTCAGGTAATGACAACTTCTGCTTACAGCAGAGCATAGATGCACACATTTTGTTAGGTTCCTATTTAATTCCAGTGTGTAAAGCTCCAGGGGGAATAGGAGATATTTCCCAACTAACCAATTTTATGACTGAAGATGAAGTATCATATACCATGTTTACATCATGGGGAAAAGTAGCCAGAAAATTACCCTGGGATGCCATGACCATTTATACCCCTATAGTAGCAAATCATAAAAATCTGTCATATGCTAAGGTACAAAATTATACTAGAAATTGCATTAACAGTGGACTAGCCTTGTGGAACTGTTCGAGTTTTGTAAATATTTCATATATTAATGCGCACCTTCTCCTGCCTGCAGGTTGGTTTTGGACATGTGGAAAGTGAACAGGAATTACATTCCTGCTAATTTAACACACAATACCCAATGCTGCCATTATGAACTTTCCACCTCTCTAACCATCCATTTGTCATTTTGAAGTCTTCTACACCCAGCTCTTCAGATAACTGTGATGCTTTCTCCATCATCAGAGGTCCACTGATTGGCAGTTGTTGACTTCTAGCTTCCGCAAACGATCGCAGCAATGCCTGTTCAACATCTCCAGCCTTCCTAATTCTTTTCCGTTTTCTAGTAGGATTGCTGTTGTTATGCCAGTGAGAGATTAGAGAAACTGGGCCTCTTCTCCCTTGAAAAGAGGAGACTGAGAGGGGACATGATCGAAACATTCAAGATAATGAAGGGAATAGACTTAGTAGATAAAGACAGGTTGTTCACCCTCTCCAAGGTAGAGAGAACTAGAGGGCACTCTCTAAAGTTAAAAGGGGATAGATTCCGTACAAATGTAAGGAAGTTCTTCTTCACCCAGAGAGTGGTAAAAAACTGGAACGCTCTTCCAGAGGCTGTTATAGGGGAAAACACCCTCCAGGGATTCAAGACAAAGTTAGACAAGTTCCTGCTGAACCAAAATGTACCCAGGTAAGGCTAGTCTCAGTTAGGGCACTGGTCTTTGACCTAAGGGCTGCCGCGTGAGCAGACTGCTGGGTACGATGGACATCTGGTCTGACCCAGCAGCGGCAATTCTTATGTTCTTAATATCGCTTGATTTTTTTTTGTAAATCTGAGAAATCTGGCTAGGATGAATGCTGTAATGTTCTCCCTTTGGTCAAGTATCTTTAATACATCAAGATGTTCAGCCAAAGACAATGAATTTTGGCCAGCATGGTGGACATGTGGTGGTCATGTGCGGATAACTGAAGCGTGCGCTTAACTGACATGCACTTAGGTGGAGTCGACTGTACTTCCATTGAAAGCAATGGATGTAAGGAAGACAGATTGAGAAATCTCTCAATGTCCTCCTATTTTTGTGACCACAGAAAGCTAGATAAATTATGCCTTAAGAGGAACATGGTTCACTGCTGACTCCAGCATTCCTGTCATAATCTATTAGTTCATTTTCCTCCAGTGAGCTGTCTAAATAAATAATGACCCCCTTGCTCTCTGGTCTTTTTAACAATGTTTGCAAAAACTAAATATTTTAGTGGCTTTTATCTCTTTAGACCAACTGACTTTTAAATACATATAAAATCTGAACAGTCTTAACTTTAAAAAGAGAGGATAATAGTGAAGTAGTGATATAGTATCAAAGGCCAGGCAATATTTTGCACCCTGTTCTTGGCATGGATCACAAACCTTACAATGAAATAAATGTTAAGGATCTCATTCTGGTAGGAGTAAATGTGAGATTACAAAAGATAAACAGCATAGCTATCTGCCCTGGTAAAGTCTCATTTGCCTAAGCAGCATTTGTGATAAACTTTCTGAATGTGTGCTAGCAGTGGCGAACCTAGCATATGTGACACCCGGGGCCCATCATTTTTTGACCCCCCCCCCCCCCCCCATATATATGAAAAATATGATTTTTAGTAACAATCCACATATCGCACAACAAGAGTGTACCTAGGAAAAGGCAGCAACTTAAACACTGCAGTGAGCACTAGAACACCAACACATACATTGTAAAACTAAACAAGCCAGATCCTGCATAGTCAATTGATCCTGTACAGTCAATGCTATCAGAAAGCCATGTCCCTTTCATACACACAGACAGATACACCCTCACCCAATATGGATAATCACAAACTAAAAATAGAAATATGTAGACAAAAGTTAAATTGAACCACCAAGAAACCAGATTCTGCATTCAATGCAACACCACAAAAACAGTAAAGCACAGTTACTTACCGTAACAGGTGTTATCCAGGGACAGCAGGCAGATATTCTTAACGTATGGGTGACGTCACCGACGGAGCCCCGGTACGGACCTTTTTAACTAGAAAGTTCTAGTTGGCCGCACCGCGCATGCGCTGGTGCCTTCCCGCCCGACGGAGGAGTGCGTGGTCTCCAGTTAAGATAAGCCAGCTAAGAAGCCAACCCGGGGAGGTGGGTGGGTCGTAAGAATATCTGCCTGCTGTCCCTGGATAACACCTGTTACGGTAAGTAACTGTGCTTTATCCCAGGACAAGCAGGCAGCATATTCTTAACGTATGGGTGACCTCCAAGCTAACAGAAAGGGAGGGGGGATGGTTGGCCATTAGGAAAATAAATTTTGTAACACAGATTGGCCGAAGTGTCCATCCCGCCTGGAGAAGGTATCCAGGCAGTAGTGAGTAGTGAATGTGTGAACTGAAGACCAAGTGGCCGCCTTGCAGATTTCCTCAATAGGCGTAGAGCGGAGGAAAGCTACAGAAGCAGCCATAGCTCGGACCCTGTGGGCCGTGACAGCTCCTTCCAGCGACAGGCCAGCCCGAGCATAACAGAACGCAATACAGGCAGCAAGCCAATTGGACAGCGTCCGTTTAGATACAGGGTGACCCAGACGGTTAGGATCGAAGGTCAGAAAGAGTTGAGGAGAGGAGCGGTGAGCCCTGGTACGGTCAAGGTAGTACGCCAGGGCACGCTTACAATCCAGCGTGTGAAGAGCCTGTTCCCCAGGATGAGAATGGGGTTTTGGGAAGAAGACAGGCAGTACGATGGACTGGTTGAGGTGAAAGGCTGAAACCACCTTAGGAAGGAATTTAGGATGGGTACGCAGAACCACCTTGTCATGGTGAAAAACAGTGAACGGTGGATCGGCGACCAGTGCATGTAGCTCACTAACCCTCCTGGCAGAGGTGATGGCAATGAGGAAAAGCACCTTCCATGTGAGAAGTTTGAGCGAGGTAGTAGCAAGAGGCTCAAAAGGAGGTTTCATGAGGGCTGACAAAACCACATTGAGGTCCCAGACGACGGGGGGAGGCTGAAGAGGTGGTTTGACATTGAAGAGGCCTCTCATGAACCGGGAAACCAGAGGATGAGCCGTGAGGGGTTTTCCAAGAATAGGCTCATGAAACGCAGTGATGGCACAGAGGTGGACTCTGATTGAGGTCGACTTGAGGCCAGCGTCGGAGAGAGAGAGCAAATAGTCCAGTACAGTTTCCACCGCCAGGGAGGTGGGATTGTGATGGTGAAGGAGACACCAAGCGGAGAACCGGGTCCACTTCTGATGGTAACATTGGAGTGTGGAGGGTTTCCTGGAGGCATCCAAAATGCGACGGACCGGCTGAGACAGGTTCGCTGGAGAGGTCAGCCCGAGAGAAACCAAGCTGTCAGGTGGAGGGAAGACAGATTGGGATGTAGCAGAGACTGATGTTGCTGCGTAAGCAGAGAAGGAAATACAGGAAGAGGAATGGGCTCCCTGGAGCTGAGTTGAAGCAGAAGGGAGAACCAGTGTTGTCTGGGCCACCGAGGAGCGATGAGAATCATGGTGGCCCTGTCCTTGCGGAGCTTGAACAGGGTCCGCAACATCAGAGGAAGTGGAGGGAAGGCATAGAGGAACCGATCCGTCCAGTCGAGTAGGAAAGCATCCGGGGCCAGACGATGTGGAGAGAAGAGTCTGGAGCAAAACTGGGGCAGCTGATGGTTGTGAGGAGCTGCGAAGAGGTCCACCTGTGGAGTGCCCCAACGAGCGAAGATGGAGTGGAGAGTGGGAGGATCCAGGGTCCACTCGTGAGGTTGAAGGATGCGGCTGAGCTGGTCGGCCAGGGAGTTCTGTTCGCCCTGGATATAGACCGCTTTGAGAAAAAGATTGTGGGTTGTGGCCCAGGTCCAAATTCGGAGGGCCTCCTGACAAAGGAGACGAGATCCGGTGCCGCCTTGCTTGTTGATGTAGTACATGGCGACTTGGTTGTCCGTGCACAGGAGAAGAACCTGAGGATAGAGAAGGTGCTGGAAGGCCTTGAGAGCATAAAACATGGCTCTGAGTTCCAGGAAATTGATGTGATGTTGACGCTCCTGAGGGGTCCAGAGTCCCTGGGTGCGTAGATCCCCCATGTGAGCTCCCCATGCATAGGGGGAGGCATCTGTGGTGATGATCATGGAATGAGGGGGCGGATGAAGAAGGAGGCCCCTGGAAAGATTTGAGGAGTTCAACCACCATTGAAGAGATTGCTGAAGAGATGATGTCACAGAGATGGGATGAGAAAGAGGATCCCTGGTCTGTGACCATTGGTTGGCGAGGGTCCATTGTGGTATTCTCAGATGGAGTCGCGCCAGAGGAACCACATGGACTGTCGAGGCCATGTGACCCAGAAGAATCATCATCTGGCGAGCAGGGATGGATGGTTGGAGGAGCACCTGTCGACAGAGGTGAAGCAGTGTCCGGTGCCGGTCGGCAGGAAGGAACGCTCTCATGGAGTTGGTATCGAGAAGAGCTCCGATGAACTGAAGGCGCTGCGTGGGAAGCAGATGCGACTTGGGATAATTGATCTCGAACCCCAGGAGATGGAGGAAAGAGATGGTGTGGTGAGTGGAGTGCAGCACAAGTGGAGCGGTTGTTGCTTTCACCAACCAATCGTCCAAGTAGGGGAACACTTGTAGGTTGTGGGACCTGAGAAAGGCCGCTACCACAATCAGGCATTTGGTGAACACCCTGGGCGATGATGCGAGACCAAAGGGCAGCACCTTGTATTGATAGTGGTGATTCTGAACCTGGAATCGGAGGTAGCGACGTGAAGCCTGATGGATTGGAATGTGGGTGTAGGCCTCCTTGAGGTCCAGGGAACATAGCCAGTCGTGTTGAGAGAGAAGAGGATAAAGTGTGGCAAGGGAGAGCATTCTGAACTTCTCCTTGACCAAACATTTGTTGAGGTTCCTGAGGTCGAGTATAGGACGAAGATCTCCCGTTTTCTTGGGTACCAGGAAGTAGCGGGAGTAAAAACCCTGACCTCTTTGGTCTTGCGGAACTTCTTCGATGGCATTGAGGAGGAGAAGGGATTGGACCTCCCGAAGGAGGAGAGGAATTTGGGAGGAGTGAGAAGCAGACTCTACGGGAGGATGATCCATGGGTAGAGTGTGGAACCTTAGTGAGTATCCGTGACGGATGATGTTGAGAACCCACAGGTCTGACGTGATGGCCTCCCAGCGGTGGAGGAAGATGGTGAGGCGGCCTCCGATAGGCTGAGGAAGAGGCATGGAAGGTTGGAGACTGGCTATGCCCTGGAGAAAGGAGTCAAAAGGGCTGAGGGTTTTTAGTCGAAGGGAGAGGCTTGGTCACCTGGTGGGACTGAGAACGAGCCTGAGTGTGCTGTTGTTGTTGGTGGCGAGGCCGGCGGGATTGTTGCTGAGGAGGATTCAGCGGCCTGGCAGAGAATCGACGTTGATAAGAGGACTGAGGCCTGTATGGTCGTGCAGGTGGAGTCTTCTTTTTAGGCTTAATGAGGGTGTCCCATCTGGTCTCATGAGCCGAAAGTTTTTGTGTTGTGGTATCAAGAGATTCCCCAAAAAGTTCATCACCAAGGCAGGGCGCGTTGGCGAGACGGTCCTGGTGGTTCACATCAAGGTCAGACACCCTCAGCCAGGCTAGGCGTCGCATGGCTACAGCTAGTGCGGAGGCTCGTGAAGTAAGCTCGAAGGAGTCGTAAATCGAGCGCACCATAAATTTTCTGAGCTGAAGGAGGCTGGAAATCTGCTGTTGGAAAAGTGGGAGTTTACGCTCGGGTACATACTTTTCCAAAGCAGAAAGTTGTTGGACCAGATGTTTCATATAAAATGAGAAATGAAACGAGTAATTGTTGGCTCTGTTAGCCAGCATGGCATTCTGGTACAGGCGCTTTCCAAATTTGTCCATAGTTTTTCCCTCTCTGCCAGGGGGAGTGGAGGCATACACACTGGATCCCTGAGATTTTTTTAGAGTGGACTCTACGAGGAGGCTCTCATGGGGCAATTGGGTTTTATCAAATCCCGGGATCGGGATGACCCGGTATAAACTGTCCAGTTTTTTAGGGGCACCTGGAACAGTCAGTGGGGTTTCCAAATTTTTATAAAATGTTTCCCGTAGGATATCATGTACGGGAAGTTTAAGAAATTCCTTGGGAGGTTGGTCGAAGTCCAAGGCTTCTAAAAATGCCTGGGACTTCTTGGAGTCGGACTCAAGTGGGATGGAGAGAGCCGCAGACATCTCCCGAAGGAATTTCGTGAAGGAGGATTGCTCGGGCTTGGAAGTGGTTTCAGCCATAGAGGGTTCCTCATCGGTAGAAGAGGCATCCTCTTCGGTACCGAGTGGGGATTGCTCCCACAGGTCTGGGTCCTTGACAGCCGGCTCAGTATGGCGTGTTTTAGAAAGGGACTTGCCAGACCGCATAGATACGGTGCCGGGGGATGAAGACCGGCGTCGATCCCTGTCCCTGGAGGAATGGTGCCGATCCCGGTCCCGAGATGACCGGCGTCGATCTGGGGCCTGGGTCGGGTCCTCTGCCGAGCAAGTCTGAAGTACAGGCTGAGCAGATAAGACCGGCATGGATGTATTCAGCGGTACCGAAGGGGTGGATACCGGTGGGGCGGTACCAGGCTCGGTCTGGACTGGTACCGGAAGGAGCGGTGCCAGTATGGTTGGAAGGAGCTGTTGGAGTTGCTTCTGTAGCTGCTCCTGAAGTTTGTTCTGGAGGATGGCCGAGATCCGGTCCTCCAATGGGGGCACCGGTACCGCTTTAGATTTCTTCGGTACCATAGGTGCTGCTCGACGCTCCGGCGATGAGGAGGCCGATGACGAGGCACTCACCGTGATCGGAGCGGAGCGTTTACGGGATCGGCGGGACGTCGGGAGAACCGGTGTCACCGCTGTAACAGGAGGTCGCTCAAGGGAAGTGGAAGGCTTCTTAGCCGGCTTACCTGGCGCTATCGACCCCGAAGGGGGATCAGGCGGTGTCGATGTGGTTGGTGCCGATTTAGGCGGTGCCGTCGACGTCGGGGCCTGCTCCATGGTAGAACCGGTACCGAAAAGAATATTTTGCTGTATTTGCCGGTTCTTAAGTGTGCGTTTCTTGAGAGTTGCACAGCGGGTGCAGGTGTCAGCCCGATGCTCTGGACCCAAACACTGAAGGCACCAATTGTGTGGGTCAGACAGAGAGATCGGGCGTGCACACCGCTGGCACTTCTTGAAGCCCGGTTGAGGGGGCATGAAGGGAAACACGGCCTCCGCGAAATCAAACCCGGAGGCTTGTATGATTACAACAGGCCCCGCCGGGGCCGGCTGCAAAAAAGCAAAGAAAAGACACGAGTTTTTTTTTTTTTTTTTTGTAAAGGAAGTTAAAGTCAAAGGACAAAATATAGAACAAAAAAGGGATCAAAAAATCGCGAGCGGGAAGGCAAAATAGAGTTTTCAACGGCCGTTGAAAGCACATGCGTCTTCTTCGCTCCGCGGAAACGAAGAAACTGGAGACCACGCACTCCTCCGTCGGGCGGGAAGGCACCAGCGCATGCGCGGTGCGGCCAACTAGAACTTTCTAGTTAAAAAGGTCCGTACCGGGGCTCCGTCGGTGACGTCACCCATACGTTAAGAATATGCTGCCTGCTTGTCCTGGGATAATACATGTCCTCTAATATTTTTATTTTTTTATTTATTCAATTTTCTATACCGTTCTCCCAGGGGAGTTCAGAACAGTTTACATGAATTTATTCAGGTACTGGAGCATTTTTCCCTGTCTGTCCCGGCAGGCTCACAATCTACCTAATGTACCTGGGGCAATGGGGGGAATAAGTGACTTGCCCAGGATCACAAGGAGCAGTGTGGGTTTGAACCCACAACCCCAGGGTGCTGAGGCTGTAGCTTTAACCACTGCGCCACACACTCTGTGCAAAATATAAAGACAGTAGATGTAAATTTGAAAAAACTGATACATAACAATCACTACTTTACAAATTAACAAAAAAAATAAAACAAATAATGAGAAATAAGAAAATACCATTTTATTGGACTAATTCCCGTAAGCTCAGTCCCCATCCCTGCAAACCACCTGATTCCATCCACAAAAGCCTTGAATTGTTTTATATTGAACTTATTATATTAAAGTATAAAAAGAAACTATTCTGTACAATTGTCAATTTATAAATCAGCGTCTTCTCCCCACTCTCTCTTCCCCATTTCCCTTCAGCGTCCTCAGCCCACTCTCTCTTCACTTTCCTTCAGTGTACTCTCTCTCCACTTTCCTTCAGTGCAAGTAATTTTATATCATTTTCATTCTATTCATTCACAGAAATTAAAGTCTAATAATGCCAGTCACATAACAAAACATGATTTTACAAAATAATTCCCTGCACAGTCAAGCCTGCAAGGATTACTAGATGTTTTTCAGCAGCTCCCCTCACCCTTACCTTCGTGGCCAAGTCAAAATGATCTACCAGCAATAAAATTTTAAAAACACAAAGCTCACTGTACACAAAGAAAATGTTAATTATCATTTATATTTCGCGGGTTTTCAAAGAGGTCAAGGCAGATGACTTTTTGCAATGTCACCTCAGTAACAACTATACAAAAATAGACAAATATACCCCCTCCCTTTTTACTAAACCGCGATAGCGGTTTTTAGCGTAGGGAGCTGCGCTGAATGCCCCATGCTGCTCTCAACGCTTATAGGCTCCCTGCGTTAAAAACCACTATTGCGGTTTAGTAAAAGGAGGCCATAGTGCAAAATATAGACAGCATATATAAATTCTCAAAACAGACACATTTTGATCACTAAATTGAAAATAAAATCATTTTTCCTATCTTTGTTTGATAATTTCATCAGTCTCTGGTTGAACTTTATTCTTCAGACTGTGCATCCAATATTTCTTCCCTTCTTTCAGCCTCCTGTATGCTTCCTTTCCTCCAGACCTCATTCCCTCCCCCAACGTTTTCTTTGTTTCATCCGGCCCCTTCTTTCTTTCTCTCTCCATGCCCCCTTTTTTTCTGTATGTCTGTCTTTCTCTCTCTCCGTGCCCCATTTCTTTCTTTCACCCTGCCCCCTTCTTTCTTTCTCTCTCCATGCCCCCTTTCTTTCTTTATGACTGTCTTTCTCTCTCTCCGTGCCCCATTTCTTTCTTTCACCCTGTCCCCTTCTTTCTTTCTCTCTCCATGCCCCCTTTCTTTCTGTATGTCTGTCTTTCTCTCTCTCTCTCTCCGTGCCCCATTTTTTTTTTCTTTCTTTCTTTGTTACACCCTTCCCCTTTCTTTCTTTCTCCATGCCCTCCCCCATGCCACCGCCATTGGGAAACATGCTGCTGCCACCGCCGCCAGGGAAAGGCTGCCACTGCCGGCATCAGAAACAGGCTGGCACCAAGTTCTCCCTCCCTGCTTTTCTTCCCTACGGGGCCGACCAACTCTCGCTGCCCGACGTCAATCCTAACATTGGGGAGGACGTTCTGGGCCAACCATGCAGTGATTGGCTGGCCAGGAACATCATCTCCGACGTCAGAATTGACGTCGGGTGGCGAGAGTTGGTCGGCCCCACGGGGAAGAAAAGCAGGGAGGGAGAACTCGGCGCCAGCTTGTTCCCGGTGGCGGCAGTGGCAGCCTATTCCCCGGTGGCAACCTATTCCCCGGTGGGTGGCCAGTTGTGCACCCCCTTGGGGCGTGCACCCGGGGCGGATCACTCCCTCCCACCCCCCACTTGGTATGCCACTGTGTGCTAGTTAACTGCAACCTCTACCTTGTACCTGTGACATTTTATATCCAGGGTAGGATTAATTCATCGAGGGCCCCTAGGCATACAAGTATACTGGGCCCCCTGCCCCGCCCCACCCCACCATGTGCCCAGGCAGAAATAGGAAGCTGTGTCAGAGGGAAGCTTTGGGCAAGCAGCACTGCTTGCACAATTACAGTTCCCGTTGCCTTCCTTACCCACGTTGCATGTTTGTCTTACTTTCCGTCGATGGAGGGAGGCTGCATTGCCGATCGGGGTGGGGCCCGCGTTGCTGATCAATGCTGGAGGGGCCCATTGCCGTTTGGTAAAAACAATGTTGATGTCCTCCTTCATCAGGCCCCCATGACCATTTCGGGCCCTAGGCATGTGCCTACTGTCACAACCCTAGCACTAAGGTTCAGCTTGTGCTAGGGAGGGCTACTCCTAGCCCTGGCGTGGCTTTGACCCGGGCTAACCAATGTGATGGGTTAGACAGAAAGAAAACAGAAAGGTCAGATTTCCCATTGAAAACTCAGGTTACAAAACCCTGGGGAGGAGAGGATGATGGGGAGAAGAGCCTGGAGCGGAGGGAGATGCCTTGTGCAAAGGAACAGCCTAAGAACCAAATCACAAGCACAGGTAGTTCACAGCTGCTGGGTCTGATTAAAGCTCAGAAGAAAACCCAGCAAAAGCTACAGGCTGCCCTTCTCCCTCATAGAACAGGGCATGGTCGCCTCAGTGCTTTAGAGGCAGCACTGAGGAGGAACCAGTCAGTTTACCCTGGGACAGCCCAGGAAGGAGGTTCGCAGGATTGCTCTCCTGAACCTCAGAGCTTCCAAGACATTGAGATGGTAGAAGCAGCCCCTGTCTCTGAAGCCAGCCAGCCAGCCTACCCAGAAGCCATGGAATTTATGGACACTGCCATGGATTCAGAAGCAACTGCAATGGATGAAAGCTAAGTGCAATACCTTTATCTTTTTGCTGTGCTTAGTTTGTGGACTTATGGGATTTTGAAAACTGTATGCACCTGTTTGGAACCGGTGAGCAGTGCTGGGCTCATGCTGCAGAGGTGCCTAAACCTGGAAGCCTCAAAAACCAGGTTTATTTTGTTTGAAAGTTTTGTTTGTGTTTGCCTTTTTAAGGATTGAGTGAAACTGCAATATGGACTTTGTGTTAGGGCGATAGTGGGGAGAATCCACAGAAGATCCTCAGGGCGGGATTGTGGGGCCATTTGTGGCAAGTTTTTGAAATAGTGGATTCGGCTACTCCCCTCCCACACCAACTGCTTATTAAGTTGGTTGGGGCCAGGCCTGCTTCAATCCAGGCCTGAGTGCAGCACTTTCATTCTACAAAGAAAGGGCTATAGTCTTATTCCTGCCTGCTGACTAAAGGCAGACTTATTAAGACTGGACTATCACAGACTCTGGAATTACTCACCTGTTATACCTGCAAGGAAGGTGTGGGTTGTTTGTTTTTGTTGCAACCCAGTTTTTCTTTCATGTTTGCTTTTGTTCATGGAAAGAATTAGGTATACCCTGTTCAGGGTTCGTGAACTCAATAAATTGGGACTTTATTTTATTATGAACTTTATTATTCCTGACCATTTTTGTGTTCCTTTATTGACTGAGAGACCAGCAGGACCTCCAGCGTCTTCTGGAGGCACGTGGAGCGCAGGCTATTCTGGGCGCTGACCGGGGCCATAGCTCAAGCCGGCACCGGCAGTGTCACACTACTTGGCCTATTGGTTAATCCTGCTCTGTTTATATCTGCATTGTTAGATTTATTTGCAGAGTGAATACTCATACGCAATTTTCTTGAAGACTCTATGGAAAATATTGAGGCAGGATCTTAGAAATCAGTTGCAAAACCTCATGCTGGCTCAATTAAATATATTTATATTTTTTCATCATGGGAGAAATATTTAAAATAATTTATTTATAAGGCAACAGATTTCAATAGGGAAATTAAGCTAACAAGACAGACGGACCCTAACAACTTTCCCTAAGTATCAGCTTTTTTCTCTGTCTCCTTTCACTGACTGCTGGTTAGAAATTTGAAGAGTTGTATTTCCCCACTGTTGTTGTTAGTTGCCATTGACTCATGCTTGAGTTCTAGCAACTTGATGACTTAAGAACATAAGAATAGCCTTACTGGGTCAGACCAGTGGTCCATCAAGCCCAGTTGCCCATTTTCACGGTGTCCAATCCAAGTCACTAGTACCTGGCCAAAACTTAGATATAAAAAGAAATCAGTTATGTGCTAGTCCAGAAAGTTCCTCCAGCATCATCCCCATGGTTGTTTTCAATGTGTCCAGCCATCTGGTTGTAGGTTGCCCTCTTCGCCTGGTTCCTTCAATCTTCCCAAACATGATGTCCTTCTCCAGTAATCTCTCTCTCTTCTGATGGTGTGACCAAAATAAAACAGTTGTAAGTTCATCATATGGGCTTCAAGTGACATAGCCTGTTTGATCTCTTCCAGAATCAATTTGTTGGTTCTTCTAGTGGTCCACGGCACACCTAAAATCCTTCTCCAGCACCAAAGCTCAAATGAGTCAATCTTCTTTCTGTCTTGTTTCTGTGTCCAGCTTTCGTATCCATAACTAACCACTGAGAAAATTAGTGTGTGGACAAGTCTGATCTTTGTTTGGAGTGTTATCTCCTTGCCTTTGACTATTTTGTTGAGGACCTTCATTGAAAAGTGACCAACTGCTATTCTGCGGAGTATTTCCTGCTAGTTGCTTCTTTGTTTACAAAAGAGCCCAGGAGATTCAAATCCTTTACAACTTCTATTCTATCACCTTCAAGCTCGAAATCTTTATCATTTTTCGTGTTCAAGATCTTCGGCTTGTTTATGTTCAGTTGTAATCCCATGTTATGACTTTCAGCTTTGATTTTTCTCAGTAGATAACAGCATGTCTTCTTTGCTGCTGGTGATGAGCGTTGTATCATCTGCAGAGCACAGGTTGTTTATATTTCGGCCACCAAGTTTAAAACTGACCCTCTCTTCTTCCAAATTTGCTTTTCTGAAGATGGTTTCAAAGAACAGGTTGAATAGGTAAGGTTACAAGATGCATCCTTGCATGAAGCCACATTTAATTGGAAACCAATCAGTGTTGCCGTATTCAGTTCTCACTGCAGCTTCTCTTATTTCTTGAGTTTTCTATGTGTCTTTTCTGTGGATTCCTGTGTGATTAAACCAGAACCTCATGGATACCACCGGGCTGTTCTTCTTATAATAATAATAACTTTATTTTTATATACCGCAATTCCACAAACAGTTTAGTCTCTGCAGCTGCCTAAGCAGCTTTTGAGAATCGCATATGGGTGTCCTATACAGAATCGCATCTGTCCTAATGGACAAACATCTTACCCCACCTAAAAACCCGATTCTCTAACTGGCGTCTATATCCCAGGCGTTGGTTAGAGAATCATGTTGTCGCTGAGTTAATCACAGCAAGGGAATCTCCCTGCCGCGATCAGCTGTGGCAGCAATAGGGACCCCCCCGAAACAACCCCCAGCAGATGAAGTACCCAATTCCTCCTGCTACCACCCCTGAACCCTCCCCCTCAAAGTCCGCCGGCAGGAGGGATGCCCATTCCCTCCTGCCAGAATCCACAAAACACCCCCAACTATGATAGGCAGTAGGGATGCCCACTCCCTCCTGCCAACAAGCCACCCCTACAGAGCACAACCCCCACCCCAAAACCACTGCAGAGCACATCTCCCCACCCTGGCACCCCTCAGAGCAGAGCCCCCATGCTGGCAACTCCCCAGAAAAGTCCCTACTCCAGGACTCCAAACTCCCCCTAACTTTTGGAGTACTGTAGGCCGGAGGGATGCCTACACCTGCAGCCAGCAGGCCCACCTCTTCAGAATGGTGGGTCTTCCCCTTCCCGATGCATCTTGAGATGCACTGAGGAGGGACCTAAGGCCCTGATTGGCCCATAGGAAAGGCTTTATGCACTTGGGCCAACTGAAGTCTTAGGCCTCCTTCCAGGTGCATTCTGGGATTCACTGGGAGTGGTCTAAGACTCTAATTGACCATATCCCTAAGGCCACTCCCATGGGAATTGGGCATCCCTTTGTTTTGGGGTTTGTGGCAGGAGGGATTAGGCATCCCTCCTGCCGTGGGAGTGGTGGTTCGAGGGTGACAGTGGGAGGGAGTGGGCATCCCTTCTGCTGGCCGACTTGTGGTGGGGTTCGGGGTTCCCTGCCATAGCTACTCAGCATTTTACTGGCCTACATTTCATGCACGTATTGCAACCCTAGGGAGATGCCTAGGGCCACTTAAGCTTGTCTAAGGCCACTTCTGGGCAAAACCACACCCATGTCCAGCCTTGGGTGAGCTTAAGCATCCCTAGGCACCTCCCTGCACCATGACAGATGCCTACAGTGTAGGCGGCCTGCTTTGGGTTGTTGTTTTTTAGAAAATGTGCATCCCGATTGGCTGGCTAGACAGCGGTAGGATGCCTACCGCCGTCTACAGTTGAGACACCATTTATAGAATATGGCCCTAAGTCTTTATATCATATTTTCCTGTGGTAGTTAAATCCTTTGATTCCTATTCAGTTTACTATATTTGCCCAATTCCATTCTTTCCACCATAAGATAACTTCCAAAAAGCCTTTGACAAAGTACCCCTACTTCGGAAACTGAAGAACCATGGGGTGGAGGGAGATGTACATAGATGGATCAGAAACTGGTTGGCGGATAGGAAACAGAGGGTGGGAGTGAAGGGCCACTACTCGGACTGGAGGAGGGTCACGAGTGGTGTCCCGCAGGGCTCGGTGCTTGGGCCATTGCTATTTAATATATTCATAAATGATCTAGAAACAGGGACGAAGTGTGAGATAATAAAATTTGCAGACGACACCAAACTATTTAGTGGAGCTCGGACTAAAGAGGACTGTGAAGAATTGCAAAGAGACTTGAACAAACTAGGGGAATGGGCGACGAGATGGCAGATGAAGTTCAACGTTGAGAAATGTAAAGTACTACATGTGGGAAGCAGAAACCCGAGGTGCAGCTATACGATGGGAGGGATATTACTGAAGGAGAGTACCCAAGAAAGGGACTTGGGGGTAATGGTGGACATGACAATGAAGCCTACGGCACAGTGCGCAGCGGCCGCTAAGAAGGCAAATAGAATGCTAGGCATAATCAAGAAGGGTATTACAACCAGAACGAAAGAAGTTATCCTGCCATTGTATCGGGCGATGGTGCGTCCTCATCTGGAGTACTGCGTCCAATATTGGTCGCCGTACCTTAAGAAAGATATGGCGTTACTCGAGAGGGTTCAGAGAAGAGCGACACGTCTGATAAAAGGGATAGAAAACCTTTCATACGCTGAGAGATTAGAAAAACTGGGACTCTTTTCCCTGGAGAAGAGGAGACTTAGAGGGGATATGATAGAGACTTACAAGATCATGAAAGGCATAGAGAGAGTAGAGAGGGACAGATTCTTCAAACTTTCGAATAATAAAAGAACAAGAGGGCATTCGGAAAAGTTGAAAGGGGACAGATTCAAAACGAATGCTAGGAAGTTCTTCTTTACCCAGCGTGTGGTGGACACCTGGAATGCGCTTCCAGAGGACGTAATAGGGCAGAGTACGGTATTGGGGTTCAAGAAAGGATTGGACAATTTCCTGCTGGAAAAGGGGATAGAGGGGTATAGATAGAGGATTACAGTCCAGGTCCTGGACCTGTTGGGCCACCACGTGTGCGGACTGCTGGGCACGATGGACCTCTGGTCTGACCCAGCGGAGGCACTGCTTATGTTCTTATGTTATGACTACCTCCTGACTTTTCTGATGGCTATAGGTGAACACGTCCTTTCTGGCACTTTGTCCTGCAGATGGCACTACATTTTATTGTGATCAAGTTTCAAGTTTATTTTGTATTTGAAAAAAAATCGTTTTTTTCAAAGATTACAAAGCAATGAACAATAAATAATTTTTTAATGAAGGAGACATGCAATGTAGGGATAGACAGACTTACACTTCATAGGGAAATCAGGGAAGAACTACAATTTGAAATAGGAAAGAGAACAAATAAGGATAAACAATAGGAGTTATGTTATATTAAATCAGTACTTGCCTACTTCAATTGGAAATAGTAATTCGGTTTAAGAGGCTAACTAATTAATTAAAAGTGTCTCTATACAAGAAACTTTTTAGTTTTGATTTAAATTTTTCGAGGTTCTTTTCTTCTCTTACCTGAGCTGATAGTAGGTTCCATGTTTGGGGAGCGGTGACAGAGAAGAGTGTGGCACGTCTAGTATTTATGATTCGTAGGACTGGAATAGTAAGTAGATTTTTATCCTCAGATCGTAAGGAGTGGAAAGGAGAATATGGAATAATGACTCGGTCTAGGAATAGAGGTGCATTGAATTGTAAAACTTTGAATGTGATGAGCGCCTGTTTATAAGTTATTCTGTGGTTGATAGGAAGCCAATGTGCATTCTTTAATAATGGTGTAATGTGGTCAAATTTTCTTATACCTGTGATGATTTTTATTGCAGTATTTTGTATTAATTGTAGTCGTTCTATTTCCTTTTGTGTGAGTCCTTTATAAAGTGAATTACAGTAATCCAGTTTTGAAATGATTAATGAGTGAATTAAAATGTTTAGTGAGGGAGCATCCAGAAAGTTAGCTAAGGATCTTATCATATACAGCCTATGGAAACAACTTTTAACAACGGAATTAATTTGATCATGGTGGTTTAGTTTATTATCTATGAGAACTCCGAGAATTATTATCTTATTGACGGACTGAATTAGAAAGTTATTAATGCAAATTGGTGGTGGATTCTTGAGTCCTTCTTTCCATAGTTATTGGATGAGATAAGAAAACACGATTTCTTCTCATAGAGAGAGTGTTTTAAAATTATGGTACCTCCCAAAGATTCCATCCAGAAGGACTAAGTGCATACATTTGTGCCTGTAATAATTCCAGAGCTGCCAATTTACCCAGTTTCAAGAACGGGATTTTAAGCCGATCCTGGATTTTTGTCAAGTCTGTTCTGATGCCTTATGGAACTTGCTGCACCAATTAAAAAGTGTAGATCTGGGGACTACAAATACCCCAAAGTTTTGGGTTGAAGTTTAAAACTAGGACTGGCCCAAAAAGTCTATCTCCTGGAATTTGACCGTTAACCCCAAGAACTGTGGTGTGTTTGTTCTTAGTTGTATGTACGTAGCTTCCTTCCTAGACCCACTTTGTGTTCAGGCAAGGGTTACTTCTCTGTAGACAAACTTTGTAAGATCCAAAGAGAATGTTCAGAAATATCATTAACTGATTATTAGTGTTTTAGAATTGATTTGGTGTATCCAGACTTAAGCTTCCTGCAGGTAATCTACTTATATCACACTGTTGTTCTTCTAGGAATATTGAGGAGCATCTTAAAAACATACATTTAAGTCCAATTTGGACATATGGCGCTAGATGTTCAAAGTCATCAGAAAGAAAATGCCTATTTTCAAAAGGCAAGCCACCATACGTCTAGAAATATATATATTTTAAAATCCTTTATCTGGACATCCAGGCCATTGGGACGCCCAGACTGTCAGGATGTCTGTCTTCATACCACATATTCGACCAAAATTTCGCCCAAGTCCCAAGTGCCCAGAACAAGACCTATGTGGAAGGGGCCAATCTTGTAATGGACTGGCCACCCAGACATGGCAACAGAGCAGTGGGGCACCTTAGAGGGAACTTCACATAAAGGGTGTCAGATAAACATCTCACCAGAACTCCCTTATAGGTTATTGTAATCCCGCCCAAAACATCCCCAAAACCCACTATACCCACCTGTCTATAACCCAATAGCCTTTATGACTGCAGGTGGCACCTATTTGACAGTAGAGTAGGGTTGTGGGAGGCTCACATTTTCTACCATAAATGTAGTGGTTAGAGTGGATTATGGGATCTGCTACTCCTCTCTATGGCCCACTAGCCTGTCCACCAGGCTACTTAAGACACCTGTGTGCAGCTCTAGTAGGCTTTCCTATACCAGGTGCTGATGTTCTGGAGAGAGGTATGTACATTTGTATTCTGATCTTTGTGGGTGTGAGGAGATCAGTGAGCACTGGGGGAGTGTCTTACCTTGATGCATGCAGTGGTCATCTGATCAGTTTGGGTACTTCTGTGGCACTTATACCCTTCTAAAACAGGTCTAGTTCCAAACATATAATTTCTGTCCAGGATGTCTTACAAAATGTTTGATTATCGCTGCAAGACGTCCATGTCTAACCCACCCTTGAGACTGCCCACCTCTACCATGCCCATCTTGTGCTCTGAACGTACAGATGCTGGAACACTTCGCTAGACATACAGAAAGGCAGTTTTGATTATCGGCACTTGGACGTTCTGGCAATTAGGATGCCCAAGTGCTGATTTAGGATGCTTTTTGGACATCTGTGTTTTTTGATTATGTGCCCCATTGGGATCTATCCAGTAATAATAAACTCCAAACAAATAAGGAAGAAACAGCATGTTGCCTCCTCCACTTTGAAAATAGGGAAACATGAACCCATCTGATTGCTCTGAATCTGTTTTCAGGTAAGTGTCAGACTATAGAAACAAAGCAAACTGATGGCTGGCCAGGGGCCACTAATTCAGGCTGATCACGTTGCTATTTCATTCTTATTTTTTAGTGTTATTTTTAGAAGGACTAGGAATTTAGTCCATGGGAATGAAGAACATGTGATCTTGGGAAAAAATGGCAACAGCATCTGCCAAAGAAACACTAGCAGCAGTTGCAGCAAAGCTGTAGGAAGAAGCAGTCTCCTGCAGCTTTGTGAGAAGAGTGTATTGAAAAGAAATGTTTCCAATGAGAGGTGAATGAGTCAATTATTAGCCAGTTTATCCTGTGTTTGTCTAAGAGGATGTCAGCTTGCCACAGATGATTTGTAAATAATAATGTAAATGGATAGTGATAATGGTGAAATGAATGCACCATCGCTTATCATCTAGCCCTAAAGAAAAATCATCACTATTACTACAGTATGCCAAGATTTGCAATGGCACCTAACAAGAAGAATTAAATGATTTAATTTGGGCCATTTTGTTACATTTTCCTAAATTCTAGTGGTTACAGGTGACTAGCTGGTTAACCCATATCATCAAGCAAAAGAAGAAGTCTAGTGGGAACTACCAGGATCATCATTTTGAGCCAATCAGGGCCTTAGGCCCCTCCCACTGCATCCCAAGATGTATTGGGAGGGAGAAGGCCCATCATTCATAGCACACAGCCCTGTAGACAAGAGGGAGTGGACTTCCCTCCTACTGATCTGTCATTGGCAGGTATGGGGGCTCCGGGGATGTGGAAGGGGGGTCCAGCAATGTTGGGGAATTTGGGCTGGGTGTATGTGGGAAGGGGGCTGGGAGGTGGATGGGAAAGGAGGGAAAGAGATTCTTCCTGTAGGGGGGAAAGAAAAGGGAGAATGTTTGGACATGGTTTGGACATGGAGGAAGATGGAAAGGAAGAAGGTGTGAAAATTGTTGGACATGGTGGTGGAGAGGAGGAAGGGAGAAATATTGGATATTATGGAGAAAGAAGGGTGGGACAGATGAATAGGGATGCTGGAGGGAAGAATGTTGGTCATGGGGGTGGAGGGAAGGGAGGGAGAGATGCAGCAAGGTGGAAATTGTGGCACCGTGTAGGAGAGGTGAGGGGGTTGGCAGGGAAATTAATTAGCAGAGGATAGCGATTATAGTTGGTGAAAATATGGTATTGGAGAGTAGACTGAAAATGGAAGGGAACAGAAGAATGGGTGAGAGAAGAAGATGCAAATTTGACAGGTAGCTGAAAAGTGAAGAGAAGGGAGAAAGGTAGAAAAGAAAAAGGGGAAGCAAGAGCTGAATGGAAAGGTTAATGTGTCAGGCAGTTGTAGTGAGGGAATGGAACAAGACATGAGAGAGAAGAAAAGGCTGATGGACCATAACCACTTGAAGAAGAATTGGCAGAAAAAGAGAAAATGGAACCAACTTGATGGAAAGATAAATCTCAGACAACAAATGTTAAATAAGAAATTTATTGACTAAAATACTTTAGCTTTGGGACTGGGGCAGGGTGTGGGTGTGGCAGGGTCATGTGTCTTCTTTTTTGTCTTCACAAATATGGCAACCCTACTTCAGAGCTTTCTCATTTTAACACTGCGACTCTTTCATGTAATGCAGTCCCAAGCTGGAGTGGGGAAACTGTTTTACATTCCCCTGACACACTAACCCCCCTCCCCCGAATCTGGCAACTTGCTCCCTCACACACTACTGCCACTCTCAGAACTCCCCTCCATCAGAACACACCAAACCCCTAAACAACATCAGAGTGCTGGCATAGCCAGGCCACACCTTTCTCCAAACCTTGCCCTATATGAAATTCTACCAGAGCCCTACTCTTCCACCACCCCCACTTACCTGGGGATCAGGAATGGTGATTGAATGGTTCCAAGTGACAGGGAACCTCCTTTGCTGCCAACTGGGCCAAAACCCAAATCCAAATTGGTATGAATGAACCATTGTGGTAGTCTTGCAGTGCTATGACTGAGGGTCATTCTTCCTAATCTCAATATATGAAAAGATGACCTCTACTGGTAGTACCATGAGACTACCTCTAAAGGTCATCAGCACCATTTTAGATTTGGGCACCGACCTGTGTGGTGGCAGAGGAGAGTCCCTGCCACCTGTGACCACTCAAACATCAATGCTGATTCCCAGGCAACTCCTGGAAAAGGATCAGGGGGTGGTGGGAGGGTAGGGCCTTGAGGGGATGAAATGGTAAAGTCTAAGATGTGAGGTTTAGAGAAAAGGAACAGCCTGGCTGTGCCAGTGACCTGATTTTGCTTGGGAGTTGGATTTGTCATGGGGTTGGGGTTCTGCGTTTCAGAAGTGTGTCGGGGGTGGATGCCAGATTGAGAGTACTGGGAGTACATCAGGAGGGTCAGCTGCTACATTGGGGTGGGTCGATGAATGCACCACCACATCGCCAGTGACAGTACACTGTGCTACCAGACTGCCAATAGCACAACTGCACTTACCACCTCCTCTTGAGGTAAGTTTGGCTGTGTAACTGGCAGTCAGGACAGCTTGCTCATGGTAAAGACCAGTGCGCTAGCTGTCACAGCCCTGACCCAACCCACTCCCACATTAGGCAGCTGGCATGGTGTTTTTAATGCAAAGCCCATGTTTTAGTACAATAGACAGTAGCCTAGACCAGTGCTAACATCTAACATACAAATTCAGATGCAAATTACCTTCCTATTTAGGTATGCCTATCAACCATAAAAAAAAATAAAGAGACATCTCAACAGCCTTCCAGGCCAAAGTAATGATCTCAAACCACTTTTAAGAAGCGCTTTCCCCTTCCTATTGTTACTTCCACCCCTTTTTTACCTCCCTTTTATTTTATCTCAATGTATTTTACTTATCCTTTCCCTTAGGCCCCTTGTTACCATTTGTCTTTGTCTGTGTCGTCCTTGATATTTTTACTTTTAATACCCCCCTTCTCTTTTATTTTTAAAATATAGTATTATAAATCATCTAGGTAACCTTTGATAGATGGTATATTAAATATGTAATAAACTTGGAAACTTGGATCGTGCCACATTAAGTTGCTTAGCGCCAGGTTGGTAAAAGGGCTCTTCTTTCTGCAGTCTGTTTTGCTGCTGTGTTGCGTGATCCTCACTGTGGATGTGAGTTTCAACAGGGTTGCCTTGATTGGTCTCTCTATTACTGATACCTTATTTGAAATTACTGTATACTTTACTGGATCCTATAGCCAATCTTATAATTGGGCCGCCGCCTGTTAACCTTAAAATCTATGTTTGCCCTTGGGCATGACTGATTCAGATATTACGAGGTAAACAAAATGAGTACTGATTATAATTGGATAATACTGTATAAATTGTATGTGTGTAAAATGCTTTGTAAACTATTATTAGGTCAAATGCAAGCCAAGTGTTTACTGTGTTCTGAAAAAATGCAGAATATAATTGACCTAAGATAGTGATTTCATTTATGACTAATGTATTTCAGGAAGAGAATCTCCTTCCTGGAGACCCAGCTCACCTTTTAGCTCTCACTCCTGTATGTCAAATATATCATAATATATTGCTCCTATCCTTTCTGAAAATATCTTTATTGAACTAAAAGTAGGGTACTAACAGCAGCATTAAAAATATCATCAACGATGCATAACAGATATATATTAAACAGAATAATGTGACAACCCTGACAGTTGGATACCACATGAAATAGTAAACATTAAACAACAGAAAGCTAGAACTCTGCAACTGGAGTTTTACCAAATAACCTTTGCAACCCAGCCCTCCCCCTGACCTATATCTTGGAGCATTCCATGGCACGATCCCGAAAGATGTCCAAATGTTATTCCAAGGTCACTTCTAAAAACTTGCTTCAGAGTTCATGGTAGTGGAGATGAGAGCCTTTGAGATGGAATGTCCACTAAGGTTGCCATTTCATTTATCAAGGTTTGCCAAACCTCATGACAAGGTCCCTCCATTGCAATTCAAGATGGCAAAGTAAACTTTTTAACAAGAAGTACCGTTAGCACTGAGAATCTGTCAGCCCCGATAGAAAATTAACACTGTGCAAGCTTACTACATTTGCATTTCCTTCAGTTAAAGGTTGTGTCTGTGTTTTTCCAAACAATTTTAGCCTATCAGGTTGCATTATGGGAAAGGAATTTGGGTAAACTAATACAGGATTCTACTCCTTATCAGGTTTTTAGAAAGGTATTGAAGACTTGTTTGTTTGATACATTTTATAAATGAGTTTATAATCTGTTATGCTTGTATAATTTTCTTACTTTGTGAACCACTTTGAACTGAAAGGTACAGCGGTATATAAGTGCATTTTTATGTTATGTTTGCAATGGTTCATCATAACCCATTAGTAATGTACTATAAGATTAGTCAATTTGGATCTGCAATATTTTTGCAATAATATCCAAGGCCCTAGTCCATAGAGACTTCAGTACAGGACTTTCTAGGAAAGTGTGTAAAAGAGTTTTGGCATTGACTCGATATTTTAAACTGTTAGGCTCATCCCACAACCCTAATTGTGCTCCCATTTGCCTAGTGATATAGATCCTATGTAATAGCTTGAGTTGTTTGGTTTATAACATGCTATTGGGCGTAATCCACTGGATTAAGAATGGCCTTACTGGATCAAACCACTGGTCCATCTAGCCCAGTGTCCCATCTTCACGGAGGCCAATCCAAGTTACAAGTACCTAGCTAAAACCCAAATAGTAGCAGTAGTCCATACCATTGATCCAGGGCAAGAAGTGGCTTCTCCCATGTCTTTCTCAACAGCAGACCATGGACTTTTCCTCCAGGAACTTGTCCAAACCTTTTTTAAAAAAAACATCTACATTAACCACTCTTCACGGTCTGTGTCTGTATATGGCCATTTGGTGGAGGATGGGCTGGGGAGGGCTTCATTGGCTGGGAGGGTGTAGATGGGCTGGAGTAAGTCTTAACAGAGATTTCGGCAGTTGGAACCCAAGCACAGTACAGGGTAAAGCTTTGGATTCTTGCCCAGAAATAGCTAAGCAGAAAAAAATAAAAAAATTTAAATTGAATCAGGTTGGACAGACTGGATGGACCATTCGGGTCTTTATCTGCCGTCATCTACTATGTTACTATGTTACCCCATCCTGGCAATGAGTTCCAGAGCTCTTAACTTACTTTCTCCTGATGGTTACTTTTCTTCTGTGTGGGCAGATTCAAATTCTTTGTTCCCTCCCTTACCACATTGTTCATCCCTTTCCCCAACCTTTTTATTTTTATTGTAATCCCTGATTCCCTCTTTGCCCATGTTCTCAATTGTTTCCCTTTATATTATGTCTTTTTTCTGCTCTTACCCTACTTAATTTGGTTTGGGTTTTTAAAAAATATTTTTTTACTGTAAACCGTTTAGATTTGCCTTTTGGTTTTATATTTGCAGTTTATTAAATACACTGAACTTGAACTATTCTCTGAGTGAAAAAATATTTCCTCCAATTGGTTTTAAAAGCATCTCCCTTCAACTTCATTGAGTGTCTCCCTAGTCTTTGTAATTGTTGATGGAGTAAAAAAATCAATCCACTTGTACCCGTTTTATACTACTCAGGATTGTGTAGACTTCAATCATATTTCCCCTCAGCCGTCTCTTTCCCAAGCTGAAGAGCCCTCACTTCTTTAGTCTTTCCTCATACGAGAGGAGTTCCATCCCCTTCGAATGACTGTTGTCGATCTGTACACATTATATTCTCTGATACATCTGACTTCCAGCGTTGTGCCAGGTCTAAGTGGGAGGCCTTCATACCATCCCTGAGTATTTGGTACCATTGTGAGAGTTTATTACATTTGGGCAGAAGCTGTAAGAATAAGTTATCCAGTTCCAGATGTGTATTTTTATTTATTTTAGAAGTGTAGTTTAGCATGGACACCAATATAGAAGCCAATATCTGTACATCCTGATTTAAAAGCGAGATATGGCGGGATGAAAATCACCTTCCCCTTATACAGAATTACAAGGTAGGGCTGGTCCTCTGGTCTACCAGAAACACTATGCTGTTGTGCAGTAGTGCTGCCTGATTCAGAGAAAAAAATTTTGATTTGATTCGATTCGATTCACCCTGTTGAATCGATTTTTTGATTCGATTCGATTCGATTCACCCTGTTGAATCGATTTTTTGATTCGATTCGATTCACTGTTAATGACACAGCTTTTTAAGTTTAAACAAAGTACAACAATAAATTTCACAAAGTACTTAAAAAAAAAATCACATTTTTCCATTAAAGCAGTTTTGGAGACATTTGCTTGAACAGTCTTTTTTCCCAGTCCATAAGCAAGCAATATGAAAAAGATTTCCTTAATTATCTACTCAAACATTTTTGCTATTTACTTTTATTGTACCTAGACTATTATTCAGTAGAAAAATTTAGTTTGTTCAATCAAGCAGAACATTCACTCATAGAAGTCCAATGTCCAGACAGGATTTGATTGAACAAACCAAATTTTTTCTACTGAATAATAGTTTAGGTATAATGAATAGCAAAAATGTTAAAGCCACACAGAAAAGCAGTAAAAGTCAATAGGTTCTCCGAGTGGGAACAACCTGATGTCTCAGCACTTGAGGAAAAGACCACGTAATAATGTTTATAAGATAAATCATATAAATGATTATACTGAAGCAGGGTGTCCTCAGCGTGAGAGGTAAGCGAGGGGAGAGAATTCTCCAGCGCCTTAAACAATAAGGCACAGGTTAATCACCCTCTGCCTGCACACCATCATAGGACACCTCACGTGTGCTCAAATTAATCAATGTGATAAATTAAACAGCGATATACAATTGGTCAATCACACGAGTGCAAGATCAAACAGGTTGTTCCCACTCAGAGAACCTATTGACTTTTACTGCTTTTCCGTGTGAGTAGATAATTAAGCAAATTTCTGATAGCCTACAGAAATGATTCTCAGCTTCCATCTCCAGCTCCCAAGATTCACCAGCCCCCCTGCCAATTTCAGCTTCCATCCCCAGCCCCCAAGACTCACCAGCCCCCCTGCTAATTCTCAGCTTCCATTCCCAGCCCCCCCTGCTGATTCCCAGCTTCCATCCCCAGCCCCCAAGACTCACCAGCCCCCCTGCCAATTCCCAGCTTCCATCCCCAGCCCCCAAGACTCACCAGCCCCCCTGCCAATTCCCAGCTTCCATCCCCAGCCCCCAAGACTCACCAGCCCCCCTGCCGATTCCCAGCTTCCATCCCCAGCCCCCGTGCCGATTCCCAGCTTCCAACCCCATCCCCAGCCCCCAGGACTCAGCCCTCCTGCTGATTCTCAGCTTCCATCCCCAGCCTCCCAGACTCACCAGCCCCCCTGCCGATTCCCAGCTTCCATCCCCAGCCCCCAAGACTCACCAGCCCCCCCTGCCGATTCTCAGCCCTCAGCCCCCCTACCAATTCTCAGCCCTCCCTGCCGATTCTCAGCCCCCCCCCCCGGCCGATTCTCAGCCCCCCCTGCCAATTCTCAGCCCTTCTGCTGGTTCAGTTACTTATTTGACTGGATGTGGAATCAAGGGGAAGAGAGGAGAAATGTGGAGACAGAGCTAGCATAAAATACCCTTTGCTTCTGAGGTCCACTGCACGAAGTCTGCTCGCTCCCCCCTCGACGCTCCCATGTCCTTTGTTTCTTCTGATGTAACTTCCGGTTTCGCAAAACTGGAAGTTACATTACATGGGAATGAGTCCGGCGGCCGGCGGTGAAAAATGAATGAACTTGAATCGGGGCTGAATCGGTGAGTCCGGTTTTTTACAAAAATGAACCGATTCACCTGATTTGAATCGGTGAACCAATTCGAATCGTGAATCGGGCAGCACTATTGTGCAGTGTGGCTCACTGGTAGAACTGCTGCCTCTGCACCCAGCAGTTGTGACATCAAATCCCAGTGCTGCTTCTTGTGACCCTGGGCAAGTCACTGATCCACAACGCGTCCTCATGCAAATAGGGGTGATCGGAGATATGCCCCCCACCGACTGCAAGGATCGCTGAAGAGCGATCCTGACGCATGCGCAGACCATCTTAAAAGTGGGGCTGCACTGCGGCGTGCTCTGGAACTTAACAGAACACGCTGTAGTGCAGCCCCGCTTTAAACCCGCAGGTTAAAACCACGTAGTCAGAGCAGCAAGAACAGGAGAGTCGGAGCAGAGAGCAGGGTTTTTGCACAAGCGACTAGTCCTCGGCAGTCGCTTGTTTTTGGATCGGCCAGTCCAGTCGGTGTGCCTGCATTTGTTTAGTGAATCGAGGCCCTTCCTACTTTGTATTCCATTTCCCCTCATTTTCATGCGCGGATCGCATTGGAGAATGATCAGCCACGAGGTTAGTGAATCAGATCGGAGGAAAATCGGGTCAGTGCACGATCACAAATACGATCGGTGGGCTTAATGAATCTAGTCCTTAATCCTCCAGCCCACTGCTTTGAATGTCAGCTTTGAAATACCAAAGCCACAAAAAGGCAATATACAAGTCCCCATTCCCTTCCCTTCCTGTACCTCAGGCTGGCTGGGAGTGGGGATAATGCTGAAGTACTGAACAACATTCATGGCACGTGGTAGGGGGACTTTGCCATTGCCCTACAGTGACACCTGCCAGCTGTCATAATATACAGTACATGTGTACTGAGCTCTGAAGGAAACCATGATCCACACGTCTTGGCCAAGAATCAGCGCAACAAATCTAGGCTGAGGAGGCTGGAAAGAGAAAATCATGGCATTAAACCTCTAAGCAGGCAGGGACTGCCCAAGTCAGAAACCCAGAAATGAAGTTGCTGGACTGAGACTGTAACATTTGTTTTTTAAATGCAGAAAAATAGAAACTGTTATTTTAGAAAATCCTCAGAGAAAAACAGGCATGAAAGATGTGTGGGCAGCTCAGTGCCTTGGAGTGCTGTTTCCTCTGCTGTATATAAAGGCTGCGCTGTGAAACTTTAATGTATTTTCTTGATCTTCTGCTCCTAGAAGGGATTACAAAGAAAGGCATACCTCAGCCTGGTTGTTTGTTCAAGAAACATATGAGATGGCCTTGGGGGACAGAGAGAATATATCGAACTTTAAATGAAAGAACTCTGTGGATTATTAAACCTACCCACTTACAGCATGTAGAAGACGGTGGTCTGTGCAAATGTCACATCAGGCGCCAGAAGTGTAATGTTATTTTTCAGGTGGTAATTTAAAGTGTCTCTCTGCACTTGAATCATCTTATGTGGCATCCTAATGTGTACATGAGTTTGTTTGGCAAGGCTGTGGTTCATAGTTTTTCCTCAAGGCCCAACTGTTTTCTTTATTACTAAAAACAATTGAATTGAACTGCCAATCACTCGTAGAACCTCACTTTTTGTGAGTCATTCTAGTACTATTGAATCAAGATAACGTGTTTCCTTTGGCAGAAAGTTGAAGTACCAGCCCCAGAGCAATTTAAGTGATTCTAGAAGGGTTGCACACATAAAAAAAGAAGCTGATTTGCATATGCAAATGAGCATATATTACATGTGCAAGGAGAGATTGTCGAATAGCCAGCACTCATACATTCATGCCCAATGCATGCACAGATTTGAAGGAAGCATATTCTGGGTGTGATGTGGGTGGACCGTAGAAGTATTATATGCATTCTCTATTCTGTAATGTTAATATCTGTTTTAGGAATATAGGATTTTCTATAATGCTTTGATACACTGTGACATTGCAGTATATCAAATTTTACAACTAAGAAATACGTATACACATAGGCCTAAATGCTATATATGGTGACAATAAAATCAGCACTGATTAGCATGGTGCTTCGTGTGGTTCTATAAAAAGCTCCTGCTGTATATAGAATCGCACTTAATGGCTGTAGGCAGCATAATATTTGGGGATACGCATTTAGGTCAAAGAAGACCAGGCCTAAATGCTTGCGCCTAAATTGTGCATGGATCGGGCATATGCTATAACAGCATGCTAAACTTTTAGGTACACCTAGAATCCACCCATGCTTCTCCCCTGACTATATCACCATTCAAGATATGTGCACTAGAAGTGACGCGCACCACTTTATAGATTGTGTCTACCAAGTTATATATTTAACTTCTAATTGGTATCAATTAGCATTGAATATTAGATGCTAATTTCCAATTATTGGTGCTTGTTAAACAATTAAGTTGTGTGTGCAAATCAGCTGTGTGCACTGATTTGCACACACAACTTTTTCCGCCATATACATAATTTGGGGAATAATGTATAATTTTAAAAATTTCAACATTCAAAGGGACGATATTCAGGCAGCGACCAAGCCCTGTCTGGGCACTGGCACTGAATTTCTGGTTTTCCAGAGCCTGCTAATACAAAATTGGTTAAATGCATTACTCAGCACTTAACCAGCTATAAGTTTCCATATAAATATAGGACAGCCTTTATGCATTTTCATTTATGCGGTTATCCTACTTGGTTAAATGCTGACTACACTATGTAACAAAATTTTATATTTTATTTTTCTCTGGGTAATAAGTGTTCTTTCTTATTTGCCTATGCCATAAAAGTATAGAAAATAGCTATCATTCACCTCAAACTTTGCTTTTGTGATTAGGACTTTGATATTCTAAATTTACCTTTTCTACAGGTGGTAGGCTGCGCTAATTTTGGCCATAGGCCTTAGTAAAAGGGCCCTTTAGAGTAACTTCAATAATTTTCTAGAACTTTCCATCAATATAAATAGTACAGTATAACTATAAAGATCTTAAGTCCACCAGCTCAGTTAAATTCCAAGGGCCTAAGTGGTAACATATCTGCATTGTTTTAGATGGCATCCAGAGGCTGCAAACATTTGGCAGATGCATTATGCTATGTATGAGTCCAATATATCAAGACAAGAGGGAAAAAGTACTCCATAGAAGCATCTGCTAAGATGTTTGATGCCTACAAGTCATATTTCGGCCTGTTGGGGGTCAAGAAAAGCCCTGGGCACCTCATTTCACTTGCGAGCACAGCCAAAAAACTCTGGAAGATAAGACAATTTTGTTTCTCAATGGAATAGTGGAATTTTTTGCTATAAAATTTCTTAGAATGTTTAACTTTAAAAAATATTTAAATTTAAAAATTTTTCAATGTTATATGAAAATATATCATATGTGAAATATGTTGCGAGAATCTCATATACATTAGCCATAGCTGAAATAAATTTATTGTTTTCATTACCACAATTTCATTTTGTTGTATAAGATGGTATAGAGGGGAAAAGAGAGCCATGACATTTGCTATCCCAAGATTTTGAGGGGAACCCATTGACCACTCAAGCAACTACTACTTCTGCATGGTGGATCCTTCCAAACATCAAACTGGCAAATTTGCATCTGCAATCACATATCCAGACATTCCTTCAATATCCAGCCATACCACATTGCTCTGAGCTCCCCACACCTACTCCCCAAGCGAGACCTGCTGTCTTCAGGAATGAGGGAGAAGTTGTAGATCCAGTTTACAATATCACTGGTGTGACTTATGAGAGAAACCCATACTATCTAAACCAGGGGTGCCCAACACGTCGATCGCGATCGACCGGTCGATCGGGAAGGCAACGCCAGTCGATCTCGTGTTGCCGTTCCAATCGGCCAGCCGATCAGCCTTCCTCTCCCCAAGGTTCCCCACCGGAATCTCCCCAAGGTTCCCCACGCACACTCATTCTTGCTGCACCCTTCCTGCCCGACTGCCAGAACCCGTCGCCGGACTGGGGGATGATGTCACTTCCTTCGGGAGAAGGCGGGAGGGAGGTCTAGGGAAGTCACGACCCTTGAGAGCTGAGCGCAGGCTGCCCCTGGCGGAATTGACAAGCCAGACTGGAGAAAGGCGGTCGGGAGCAGGAGGTGCTCTGCCCAAAAATGCCGGAGCTGCTGCTGCTGCTCTGACGTCTTGAGCCTGAAAATGGGAAGTTGAGTGTCGTGCTAAAAAGAGACTGGAACGGCTCTCATGGAAGACTGGCTTTTTTTCTTTTCTTTTCCTCGGCCCTGGGGATCCAGAGATTTGGGCCTGCAGAAGCCTCACGCTGACCAGCATTCCTCTCCCCGACATCAATTCTTACATCGGAGAGGAATTTCTGGGCCAGCCAATCGCTGCCTGACTGGCCCGGAACTTCCTTTCCGACATCAGAATTGAAGGGGAGCAGAATGCTGGTCAGTGCAAGGCTTCTGCATGCAGAGCTTGGGGGGCGGTGGCTTGGAGGCCTGTTCCCCGGTGGCGAAGGCAAACCTAGTGGCTTGGGGGAGGGCAGGGAGAAAGAAACAAAGGGGGCAAGCAGGGAGACAAAAAGAAAGTGGGCATGGAGAGAGAGAGAGAAAGAAAGAACAGGAGGCAGGGAGAAAGAAAGAAAAAAGTTGGGGGAGAGAATGAGGTATGGAAGAGAGAAAGCATATAGGAGGCTGAAAGAAGGAGTGGGCTGAAATCAGAAGATGTCAGAAGAAGTGCAGCCAGAGTGAAGTGAGAAGAAGTCAGAAGAAGAAAGTGCAACCAGAGACTCATGAAATCACCAAACAAAAGTAGGAAAAATGATTTTATTTTCAATTTAGTGATCAAAATGTGTCTGTTTTGAAAATTTATATCTGCTGTCTATATTTTGCACTATGGCTCCCTTTTACTAAACCACAATAGCGGTTTTTAGCGCAGGGAGCCTATGAGCGTCGAGAGCAGCGTGGGGCATTCAGCGCAACTCCCTGCGCTAAAAACTGCTATGTGGTTTAGTAAAAAGGGAGGGGCTATATTTGTCTATTTTTGTATGGTTGTTATTGAGATGACATTGCATAGAGTCATCTGCCTTGACCTCTTTGAAAAAAACTTTGAATATGAATGATAATTAACATTTTCTCTGCCTTTCAGTGTGCTTTGTGGGTTTTAAAAATTTTTTTTATTGTTGGTAGATCATTTTGACTTGGTCATTTTAAAAGTAGCTCGCAAGCCCAAAAAGTGTGGGCACCCCTGATCTAAACCATAAAGATTTCAATGACTTGATCAGAGATCTTGGTCTCACCAAATCCAATGCCAAGCTTTTGATGTCTAGGCTCAAGCAGTGGAACCTGTTGGATGAAAGTGTATGTCACAGATCAGAGGAAGCACCACTAAGCTTTTCCCACCTTCTTCATTCTTCAAGATGAGTTCTGCTTCTGCCACAGGTGTTCTGTTCAAGGTAATTGGAACACCTGTAACCTGAAAGAATGGTGTCTCTTCATTGACACCTCATCCAGGATCATCAATGCCATGCTGTTCCATAACAGGAACAAATACTTGTCTTTTTCACTGGTTCACTCAGTGCACCTCAGAGAGGATTACAAAAGCATCAAGAGCTTACTAGTTGCCTTGAAGTATGATGAATGCGGCTGGAAGGTCATCGGAGACTTCAAAATGACAGATAAATAAGATCCTGGAGTGCAAGAAAATTCATAAGAAACTGACTAGGAAGGAGAAAGTGGCTTGGGATAACTTTGTCGCAGTGGTTTGGGGCTTTCTGGGCAATCACAAGACCAAAAACTATATGGAGTTGGTTGAGAATCTGATGAAGAATTACAGAAAAATAGGGTGTAGGATGTTTCTCGAAGTCCATGTCTTTGATACTCATCTTGAAACACTCAAAGAGACCATGGGAGCATACTCAGAGGAGCTAGATGAGCATGTCCATCAGGATATACTGGACTTCAAACGCCTATACCAAGGACAATATATGAGAGAACATGATGGGAGATTACTTCTGGGGCTGATTTGTGAAAGTTACTTACATTATAATCATAAATCTTGAAAATACTCAATTCTAAATCTTCTGTGGTCATCTTATTATAACTTCAATATAAATACAAGTTAATTGTGATTCATATGTTGCTTTTTATTACTTTATAAGAATGAAAAGATGCAAATTCGGTGTTTTTATGTTTTAAATAGGTAAATTGTAAAATTTGACTATCCTGGTCACAAAATCAAAGTTTTATGGAAATAACAGACATTTTGTATACTTTTTACATTACATTACATTACATTACATTAGTGATTTCTATTCCGCTTGTGCCTTGCGGTTCTAAGCGGATTACAAGTTAGAAGACTGGACATTTCCAGTAGCATTGCAGTACATATAATCAAGAATGCGTTAAGTTACAATTGTTATTCTGGACTTTTCCAGGATAAATTGGTAGTAGATAGTAGATAGTGATAGGTTGTTTAGGCGAATAGAGATAATATTGTCCGGATTCTGTTGTTTAGACGAGTAGAGATAATACTGTCTGGATTCGGGTGTTGCTGGTGGTGGTGTTTGGGTAGTCATGAGAGTATTTTCTAATACTTTTTAAGTATGAGCAATTAGGAATTTACACTTAGGAAATTACACATAAGGCCTGATTCTGTATAGGATGCTGGTTTCTGCAGCCACCTAAGAAGCGGCTGAGAATCACACACCGGCATCCTATATAGAATCATATATGCCATAAGGGACAGATGCTCAATCCCACCTAACTGGCCCAATTCTCTAACAGGCACCCATGTCATAGGCGCTGGTTAGAGAATCACGCCTGATCCCTTGTCATCAGCTGATCGCGGCAAGAGAATCCCCCCTGCCATGATCAGCTGAGCCAAAAAATATAAAGAAGTCACTCTATATTCCTTTAACAGTGAACTAGAGGCAAATGTACATCAATTGCTGTTGAAACTAATGCTCAGAGACATGAAGGCAGATGTAACCGCCTCACCACTCAATACAGTGTCAGAACTATAACAGCGGTGAATGTTAAATTTGCAATTGCCTGATTGGCTATAAGCTCTATATCTTAAATAGATTACTTAAGATGGTGAAACTTAACTTCAGGTTAACTCCAGGTTAACTGGTTCCGCCGTGCCACATTTCGATACAACTTCAGGGAACCGACATTGCACTGCTAAACCACCTCAAACTTTGGGTAATGAAGTCTCTGAAATAAACATTTAAAAAATGTATTACTTTATTTAGAAATCAAGTAAAACCCAAAATTTTTCCTATTACTAGTTAATCCTAGCTCCAATACAAGGGGGGGAGGGGGGAGAAGGGAAGGGGAGAAAGAGGGAAGAGAACAGGAAAAAGGAAAGGAAAAGGAAAGACTGAGCATCACTGGCTGAATATCGCCCCCTTGAATGTTGAAAGTTTTTGAATTATACATTATCCCCCATCTCCTCCCCTGGAATATTCTCAAAATAGCCAGTTTACAGTTCAGTGTTAAATGGTTAAGTACCACTGAAAATTAACAGTTAGTCCCAAATAGGAAATTTAACTGGCCAGGGCACAGCAATGGGTGCCACCATAGCACCCTCTGTGGCAAATCTGTATGTTACTGATTTTGAAAAGTGATTTTTCCACAATTCAGTCTGGAATGATAATATTATTCTATGGAGAAGATATATAGACATCTTTTCGACTTGGAGAGGTACTCAAACAGAATTTAAAGCTTTTTATTTGTGTCTTAATTGTTGTGACCAAAATTTAAAATTCCAGATCTGTTTTGATAGTGTATATTGTCTTTTGGGGAATTCAATTTTTTTTTGAGAAGGGATCTTTCTACAGCAACCTGTATAGAAAACCTACTGATATCAATAAGTTTTTAGACTTCAGGAGCTGTCACAATTGTTCCCTTAAGGTAAATCTACCACATTGCCAATTTTTAAGTAGAAGATTAAGTTGCAAAGACAAATTTTTTAGAAAACAAACTAGAGACTTGTCAAAATGTTTTTAGGAGAAAGGATACCCTATACAGGCGATAAGAACTGGTTATAAGAAAACTGCGATAACCAGTTCTTATCGCCTGTATAGGGTATCTATCTGCAGATATTATCAGAATTTTACAGAAGCATTGGCATGTTGTACAAATTATTGAACATTTTCAAGATAAAGAAATTTTGATAGATCATAAAAAAGGAAAGAACCTAAAGGACCTATTAATACATTCAGCACTTCCAGTGGATGACACTTAATTCTCAGACCCACTGGATATCACAAGTGTGGCACCTGTTCCATACACAAAGTCAATATCAAAATCAATGTATTCATACACCCAAGTATGGGAGAGATGTTTGAATTATGCAAGTTTACTAATTGTAAAAGTACAGGTGTTGTCTATGTGTCTTTCTGTCCCTGTAATAAGATCTATATCGGGAAAACTATTAGACCATTGAATAAAACAATCACAGAATATAAAACTTCTATTATTAGATCTGCTATCGATAAACCATTAGTTCAACATTCCATTAACAGATCACACTTTTTTTGATCTGAGTATGACACCTACCTGGAGGAGTGGAAATTTGGAAAAACTACTATTATAAACAGAATAGAGACTGATTTATAGGTTTAATACAGTCAATATGCATGGACTCAGTCAGGAAATAGATTATACTGTGTGTTTATGATGTTGTATAAGATTAATTTTTAGATGTTCAGCTATACCTTCTCCATATAACTCACTGCCTGATTTATCTTTTTTTTGTGTGTGTAACAACATTTTATCTTTATCTTTTAATTGATGTATTATTTATGTATTAATTTATGACTGATGCTTAGTAATGATTGCTGCTTGGTTACCATTTTTGTTTTATTTGAGATGTTTTCAATTTGTTATAGTGTTTTTTTTAAGTATCAGGATGGCTTACTTGCTTGGTTACTTTGTGATTTCTAATTCATTCATTCATTCAGTTTTCTATACCACTGTTCTTCAACCGCCGGTCCACAGAAAATTTCTGCTGGTCCACGCAGGGACAACGAGTTCGAGTCGGCAGTTAAATTTCCTGCCGATTGCAGTTCCTCCCGACTGCGATTCCTGCCGACTGCGGTTCCTCCCAGCCTCGGGCGATCAATACAGGCTGCCGACGTCGGGGCCTTCCCTCTGTGAGTTCGCCTGTTCGGAAACAGGAAGTTGAAACAAAATAGGCGGGACTCAGAGAGTGACGGTCCTGACGTCAGCAGCCTGTCTTGATCGCCGCCCCTGCCGAGTTGCTGAAAAGGGCCGCGGGGAAGGTGCAAGTGGAAGGGAGAGAGCTGCAGGTACAAGGGAGATGGTCAGCGTGCGTGGGAGCAAGATCCTGGGGAGCCTTCGACAGTGGCTGTCTGCCCTCCCAGCAGCTCTTCTACTTGCCAGGGCAGTGATTCACCGACCCAGAGGGTGGTGGATACCTGGAATGCGCTTCCAGAGGGCGTGATAGGACAGAGTATGGTTTTGGGGTTCAAGAAGGTATTGGATGATTTCCTGAAGGAAAAGGGGATAGAAGGGTATAGATAGAGGATTATTATACAGATCCTGGACCTGATGGGCTGCCGCGTGGGCTGACTGCTGGGCATGATGGACCTCTGGTCTGACCCAGCAGAGGCATTACTTATGTTCTTATGAGCTTTATTCAAATAAAGAACTTGAGGGTTTAGAGTTTTTAAAGTTAATAAAGGGGCCAAAAATCCCCGTGCATATAAAGGGAGATCTTGAGGTGCCTATATCATTAAAAGAACTTCAGACAGCATTGAAGTCTCTTAGAGTTGGATCTGCTCCAGGTGGTGATGGGTTCACTGTGGAGTTTTACAAATCATTCTAAATTATATTATTACCTCATCTTTTAAATTTATATCAGGCTCAACTAACTACATGTTGTATTTTGGGTACTATGGCAGAATCTTTAACTATTGTTTTACCGAAGCCAAATAAAGATCCCATGTTGGTTTCAAATTACAGGCCTATTTCTTTGATTAATGTGGATGGAAAATTTCTGGCTAAGTTATTGGCTTTACGCTTGGCCAAGGCTCTCCCTTATATTATTGGTATGTACCAAATGGATTTCATTGCTTAAAGATATTCATCAAACACCAGACTGGCTTTTCATATGTTAAATTTAACAAAAGCTATGGAAGATCCGGCCTTCTCTGTATCTTTGGATGCAGAGAAGGCCTTTGATCATGTGGAATGGACCTTTATGTATCAAGCAATGGATTGGTTTGGTATTGGTTCAGGATTTATACAAATGATTCAAACCTTGTATAGTTCCCCTTCTGCCAGATTATATATTAACTAGTGTTTAAGCCTGTTACATTAACGGGTGCTAGTAAAGCCTCCTTCCCTCACATGTCCCCTATTTTCAACCCCAGCTCCAAACCCATTTTACCCCCACCCCCCCAGCCCCCTTCTCCCATCTGTTCCCTTTCAGTCCGAGCCCCCTTTTCTCACCAGCAGCATTTCCCTCCCCACTCCACTTCCCTGTCCAGCAGCACCTCTTCCCTGCTCCCCCAGTCCAGCAGCACCTCTTCCTTACTCCCCTGCTCCTCTTCATTGCTCCCCAGCCCAGTCGCCCCTCTTCCCTGCTCCCCCAGTCCAGCAGCACCTCTTCCCTGCTCCCCCTGTCCCTCTTCCTTGCTCCCCCCCGGTCCAATAGCACCTCTTCCTTGCTTCCCCTGTCCCTCTTGCTTGCTCCCCCGGTCCAATAGCACCTCTTCCTTGCTCTCCCGGCCCAGCAGCACTACTTCCCTGCTCCAGCAGCACTCTTTACCTATTTCCCCGGTCCAGTATGCAGCGTTGTGAGCATCGCGGCCGGCTTTTGCGAACCTCATAGGCCGCTCTGCCCCTCAGAAGTATGTTCCCTCTGACGCAATCGCATACGTCAGAGGAAACATTCTACTGAGGTGCTGTGCAGCCTGCGAAGTTTAGTAGAGCCATCCACGATCCACACGGGAGCAGCACCCGACCCTCAGCAGCTCGAAGCCCTCCTCCCGGCAGCTGCTGCCAGTGCCGCTGCATGAAGCCCTCCTCACAGCAGCTGCCGCCAGCACCGCTCCGCACCGCCTCCTCAAGCCGCCGAATATGGCCGGCTTCCTCCAGCGGTTGGTGAGTGAGGAGGGGAGTGGCCAGAATGTTCCCTGCCGCTGGGTTCTAAAATGGAATACGGCCACGGATCACATACCACAGCGGCATGGATCATGCCGTTTTAAAAGCGCATGCGCCGGTAAGGTTTTATTATATAGGATAATACTTTTTCTGAACGTTTTCGACTGGAGAGGGGAGTTAGACAAGGATGTCCATTATCTCCTTTGCTTTTTGATATTATTTTGGAACCCTTGTTATTGACTATTCAACAGGCATGGGAGATTCAGGGTATTTTTTATGCAGGTTGGGACTATAAGGTCTCTGCTTATGCAGATGACATTTTGCTTTATTTGAGAAATCCTGGATCTACCATCCCGCATTTATTGGATTTGATTGACTGATTTGGCAAATTTTCTGGATATAAAATAAATTGGAGTAAATCAGAGGTTCTTCCGCTAAATGTACACTGTTCAAAAGGATTATTTGACTCATTCCCTTTTCTTTGGAAAGAAGATGGTATAAAATATTTAGGCATTTGGATTCAAAAAACATTGGAAGACACGATGAAAGTAAATGAAAAATCTTTATTGCTAAAGGTCTCAGAAATGTGTGAGCAATGGAACCCCTTACATCTGTCTTAGTGGGGGAGAGTTCAAACGGTTAAAATGCTGATTTTGCCTGTGGTTTGCTACCAAATGGGTATGCTGCCAGTTTATTTTCAGGAGTCCTTTTATAAGAAATTGAATAGTATTCTCACTAAATTTATTTGGCTGGGTAAAACTGCTTAAGTTGTTTTAGTATCTTTACAAAAACCAATTGCGGCAGGTGGGATAAATTTCCCAAATTTTTATAGGTAACATCAGGTCTATATACTACATCAGGGTATGTATTGGATCCTTCCTGAGCTCATGGAACATCTCCCTGATTGGCTTTACTTAGAATGGCAACTCCTGTCTCCATTGAGATTATGTCATATTTTAAGTATCAAGTTATCTAGGATTTATAAAGACGATAGAATTTTACTGCCTTTTTTACAAATCCGCGCAGCAACAGCCCTGAAGCCCTTTAAATCTCTATGGGCTTCGGGGCTGTTAGCGCAGCGCAGTCGCTAGTGCGGCTTTGTAAAAGAGGCCGTTAGTTTCCACATGGTAAACATTAAAATTTATTAATAACTTAACACCTATTCCAATTCATCAATCCACGTGTCAGTCCTTATGGTTGAACTCCAAGATTCAAATTGGTGGGTTTAAGATCATCTGGAAGCATTGAATGTAGGCAGGTATACGTACACTGGATGATGTGTTATGAGATGGAGGACTGCTTGAATTTTCACAACTGCAACTATCATTTGGCATTGCAAAGTCTCAAAAATATAAGTGGTTGCAGTTGAAACAGGCCATTCAGAAGGGGTTCCCTGATTGGCGTAACTTGAAAACTCGGTATAGCTTGCTTCCAGAGTCCAGACAGATTTCCTAGGGCACCAGGCCACCAAGTGGTACAAATTAATATCAAAATATTTGAATAAGAAACCAAAAATGGGCATAAAAGTTATTTGGAGCATTGAGATTAAGCAGCAGATTTCTGTGTCTCAATGGCCACAAATTTGGACTTGGAGGATGAGATGTACAGTGTCAGCATCTATGAGACAAATATGTTTTTTTTTTTTGTTGCACAGAAGTTTTTGGACCCCTGTTAAATAACAAAAATTAGATAGTTCTAAGTCAAATAGATGCTGGCACTGTCATCTCGATATAGGGACACTGGATCATCTGCTTTTCTTTTGTCCCTTGATACTTAAATTTTGGCAATCCATTTAGAGTCAAATCAATAGAATACTGGAAAATCCAGTGGCATTGACATATGATACAGTGCTTTTTGTCACGTTAATGAGGACCAAGAGTCCAATAACTTCCCATAACAACAAATTACTTTTCATCATGATGGGAGTCGCTATACAACTTATTCTGAAAAACTGGAAAAATTTGGGATAGATTAAACTATAGTTTTTGGTGGGAATCCTTGTGCCAAACTTATAAATTTGAACATATGAGAACAAAACAATTGGGACATTATAAAAAAATTTAAGGATGTTTGGGACCCAGTAACAAAATTTAGTAAAGATTGATTATTGGATTTAGCCCTTTGATTATATGCATCCAGGATGGGTGGGTGGGAGAGGGGGGGTATGTAATTAATTTAGTATTGGATTGCAAGGTTGTTTATCTTGTTCATTTGCATTATATTAAATGTTTTTAGACTTTTAGGAAGGATGGGTGGGGATGGGGAGGGGGTTATGTATTTATTGTATCATTAGAAGGAATTGATTGCTGTCTATTGAGTTAATTGATTGATAATATCTTGCACTTTATGCTGGTTTTAAAATGAATAAAGATTTTTTTTTAAAAAAAGATAGTGGCTGAATTTGCACACAGATTTTGTTTTATTGTCATATTTAAATGCCCCTGAAGCAGCCTTGTGTGGTGAAACATGTCAGGCACTATTGCTAGAAGCACCTTGAATAAATGTGATATTATCTCCAGATTGTCTGCCTGTTTTCTATATTTATTTTTTTTTGATCTGGACATCTGGTAACCGTAACATATCTACTACATGAACCTTCTTCCATGCTATTATAGTATCATTTGTATTCTGAATTCATTTATCATATTTCTGTTACACAATTGTTTTACATGACTGTTTATATTTCTGATACTGTTTTATATTAGTCCTGCTGCTAGGTTTCAATTTGCCATTCCCAACTTTACCCCATCGATTATACTTGTATTTATGCTTAAGTCTGGCCACTTTACTATTGTTATGTTGTTAATAAAATTGGGTGAATCTCTTCATAAAAGATGATTAACAAATCCCAATAAATAAATATAGGTATGGGTTTTCTTATTTTGCATATTACAGACCTGCTAATTGCATTTTTTGTGGGGTGCAATGACCTGAAGAATTTTCCCCATTGGGTTTCCTTAGGGAAAATGCTTACTGCAAAGGCTCCTATACTTCATCCAGTGCAACCTACTCTGGTGCTCGTCTTATGTTACTGAATAATCATCCAGTCACCTCAGGGAGAATGCTTCCTCCATTTCAGACACAGAGCCATTAACGCTCACATGTGCTTCAAAATTACGTACTAATTAAGGGTATGTTGGTTCAATAAATTTAGGGAAGGCTCTATTCTTAAGGTCAACTGGGGGGCATTCCTTTGGAACATTTTTCATAGTTATAGATTGACCCTGCTTAGACTAGTGACGGTTCATTTGCTTTCAGCTGAACGAGTCTCTCAGTTCTCTAATTTATTTTTTTTCTGTACTGTCAGCGCTGTTTCCCATGCTGCAGGGTAAGGGGAAAAATGCCTGTAAATTAGCCTTTTCAAAATAGGGCAACCTCTTTGTTTTATAGTTGTCCTTTGCAAATCAGCCATCCATAGATAGAGGTTTAACCCCTTCAGAGTAATTTTCTTTCAGAACTGGGCTTCTAGAAAAAAAATGTGACCAATATATGCATTTTATCTTTATTTTGTAAAAGCAACCTAGGCACCTACATGTCTCTAAGACAGAAGTTCTCAACAGGGGTCCTTGGGACACACCTGGTCAGTCAGGTATTCAGGATACTCACAATGAATGTACATGAAGTAGATTTGCACACATTGAAATTAGTGTATGTACATTTATTTCATGGATATTTATCATTGTCGATATTCTGAAAACCTGACAGGCTGGGTGTATTCCAAGGAGTGGATTGAGAACCCCTGCTCTAAAATAACAGCTGTGTGGGTTGTCATTAGAGGCAGACTCAGGGCTCCTTTTACTAAGGTGCACTAGCGTTTTTAGTGCATGCACCTGCTTAAAAGGAGGTGGTAGTGGCTAGCGCGCGCTAAAACCGCTAGTGCACCTTTGTAAAAGGAGCCCTCAGTGTTTGCCCTTCCTTGCTCTGATGGCCTGTCTGGGTTATACCTTGTTGAGTTGCAGCACAGGTAAATGCTAAATTGCACCCTAGCATTGGGGGTTGTATTTGAAGAATTTTGGTTTTGGATTTCACCTCTTTTATCGGAACTTTCTATTATCGTGTGATTTAAATAACAGTCACAGAATTCAAAAGGTGTGGGATAGACATGGAGGATTCCTAATTAGAGAATGGTCCAAAACCTAACTGATTGCATGCATGTTGATGTGTTGAATGGTACTTAGTGACTCGGGCTTTGAGGAACTAAGTCTGGTGCTGGGTAGACTTCTATGGTCTGTGTCAGCTGTTTGGCAAGGCAGATTAGGTTGGGCTGGATAGGGTTTCCATGGCAACTTCAGTAGTTGGAATGTAAGGACAGTGTCAGGTAGACTTCTGCAGTCCGTGTCTTATGTATGGCAAGATGGATTAGGATAGGCCAGGGGGGGGTGTCCAACCTGCGGCCCTGTGAAGTATTTTGTGCGGCCCCAGTCGAGGGCGATGCAGTGTTTTCCTCTGCTGCCCCCGGGTGTTTACCGTCTTGCCGGCTCCCTCCTCTGTCTTGCTGCAGCATTTGCGCGGCCCCAGAAATTTTTTTTCGGCCAATGCGGCCCAGGGAAGCCAAAAGGTTGGACACCCCTGGGATAGGCTGAAGTGTACTAGGATGGCAACTTCAGTAATTGGGAATAGAGACTGACCAAGATTTTCAGTTTCAACCAAAATCAAATCTATGGCCAAAATAGCAGCTTAATTTTGGCTAAAACTGAAAACAAAAATGTCTCTATCCTGCTCTCAAACAGCACCTAATCCTTTCCCCACCTGATCACAAAAAGCCTCCCTCGTGGAGCCACCTGATGGCAACAGCCCCCCCTCCTGAGACTGCCAATTTGTTGGTGGTTAGTGAGATCCCATTCACTCCTGCCCATGCTGGCTCCTGAATCAAAATGTCTGCTGGGTTTCAGCAGCAGTCTCATCAAACTGTCACTAGAGGTTGTGGCAGCCATTTTGAGATTAGAGCTGGCACGGTCAGGAGAAACTGAAGATCACTCCTGTGTGAGCCGGTTTGAGAGACTGCTGCTGGAAGTCCAGCAACCATTTTAATGCAGGAGCCAGCATATACAGGAAAGAATGGGGATTCCTCCTTTCCCCACTAGCCACCAGTGACTTGATAGGCTCGGGAGGGGACTGCTGCAAGTGGGTGAGTGCAGGATGGGGGCTCTTTTTGGTCAAGAAGAATGAGGGATTAAGGGAGTAGGAGCTATGCAGCACAGTTTCAGTTCCAGCTGAAAATGCACAGGCATTTTTGACTAAAACCAAAATAAGACTGAACACCAATTTCAGGCCAGTTTCAGTACCAAAGCCAAAACCAAAATTGAAATTTGGTTGACATAATCTAATCTTCTATTTCTGTATCACTCATACCTAGGCATGCTCAAGGCGACTTATAGAGAGGGGCGAGGAGGGAGAAGGATGGGAGGTGGGGGAGAAGAGAAGAAGGTAGGTAGGAGGGGGTAGGGGAAGGGAGAGGAAATGGAGGGGGAAGGATACAGGAAATTAAGTGTCGAATAGATGAGTTTTCAGTTTCTTCCGGAATATGGTGTGGTTAGATTCTGTTCTGGTCGTTTCTGTAAGGTCATTTCAAGTTTTTACTCCTAGAAAGGAAAGCATGGAGTGGAAAACATGCTTGTATTGAAGATGTTTTGTGGATGGGAGATTTAGAAGTATCCTGTTGAGGGTTCTGCAGGAAGTAGACCATGCCATGGAGAAGAGCTGGATGAGAGGAGCTGCGGAGTTTCCGTAAAGTATGCGGAGAATGATGCATGATGTTTTGAAGGTTTTTCGTGATGGGATGGGTAGCCAGTGCTGTTGTCTGATGAAGGCTGTGATCGAGTCGTATTTTCTCAGGTTGAAGATTAGTCTTACAGCAGTGTTTTGGATGAGTTGCATTTTGTGGATTAGAGCGGTTTTGATTCCCATGTAGATGGAGTTGCTGTAGTCCAGTTGTGTTAATATCATCAGTTGTACAATTAAGGCGAAGTGGTGTTGGTGAAAGTATGGTCTGATAAATCTTAGTTGTCTCAAGGTGTAGAGGGATTTCTTTCAGAGACTAGAGATTTGTGATTCCATGGTGGAGTCCAGTATGCAACCTAGGATTTTGGAGGATTCTTCTACAGGGAGGATGTTGCCCGATCGAAGGGTGATGCTTATTGGTGCTGTCTGTTGGAGTCTGTGGAAGTATAGAACTTTGGTTTAGTTTTGTTTAATTTTAGTTTGTTGGTAGATACCCAGATTTGGATTCTTTCAATATTATGTGAGACTTTATTGGTGATGTCCGAGTGATTGTTGGTTATGGGAATAAGGAGAAACATAGGACATTATGCTTTCATCTTCAAATTTGATATTACCAAGAGAGCTCATGAAGAGGTTGAATAGGATGGGGGAGAGTGGGGAGCCCTGTGGCACACCACAGAAGGCCCTCCAGGAGTTGGAGATCTCTCCATTCTTTTTGACAATATATTCTGTTTTGTAGAACCATCTTAGCACTGTGCCTGCTATGCCAGTTTCTGACAGTTTTGTTAGTAGTAAGTGGTGGTCTACCAAAGGCTGCTGAAATGTCAAATTGGAGGAGTATTGCTTGACATCCTATACAGAGCAGTTGTTTGGTTTTTGTGATCAAAGTGAGGAGGAGAAGCTCTGTGCTGTGTTGTTGACGGAATCCGAATTGGGAGGGGTGGAGGCATGAGTGTTGTTAAATGTAGGTTGTTTGTTCAGGTGGATCTCGATGATTTTTTGTTAGGATGGGTATGCCAGCGATGGGCCTATAGTTTGAGGCTGAAGAGAGATCTGCCTTTGGTGATATTGGTATATGAGTGAGTTGGGACATAAACACTGTGCAATCTTTGCCCTGAAAATGGCACAGAAAGATCAAGATCAAGTATATATATTTTATACCATGTTCATTGTTAGTTTAATCAGTGTGTCTGATAATGAGTATGATTGTTCAGGTCTTTATTTTCTGTTATCAACTAAGCACCCAGAATATGCACAACTGCAAATGCTCAAATTTAAAATGGCTTCAAGGTAGGTGTAAGTGTATAGGCGTTGGAACGGGGGCCACAGGGGCTGTGGCCCCCTAAAATTGCCACTTAATCCCTGGTGGTCCAGAGGTACAGCGGGCAGGAGCGAGCTTTCCGGCTCCTGCTCCGCTGCTCACCCAGTTGATCGCGGCTGCTTTCTTCTGCCACTGAGCAACAATGAGTGGGAGCACGCTTTGGCGCTCCTGCTCGATGCTCAGCAGCTTCTTTGACTGGCGAGAATTCGCAGAAGCCAGTCAAAGAAGCCGCTGAGCACCGACCAGGAGCACCATAGCGCTCTCCCACTCATTACCGCTCAGCAGTAGAAGAAACCAGCCATGACTAGGCCACAGGAGATAGGATGATGGGGCAGGTGCACAGCGAGCAAGTAAACAAGCGAGGAGGGAGAGAGATAGAGGGGTGGGGGTGAAATCAGATGGACGGGGGAGCAATCTGACAGGAGGGGCTGGGTGCAGAGTCTGGGGGGGTGGCTGGCTGGGTGCAGAATCTGATAGGGGGTGGCTGGCTGGGTACAGAGTCTGACAGGGTTACTGGGGGGTGCAGTCTGGGGGTGGCTGGGGGGTATAGATTCTGATGGGGGTACAGAGTCTGATGGGGGTGGCGGGGTGCAGAGTTTGACAGGGGGCTGGGGATGCAGAGTCAGGGGGGTGGCTGGGTACAGAGTCTGATGGGGGCTGGGGGTGCAGAGTCTGACGGGCTGGTTGGGGGGGTGGCTAGGTGCAGGGGATAGGGAGTTGGGAAGGAAGGGAAGACAGATGTTCAGGGGGTTGGGAAAGACAGATACTGCACGTACTGGGAGAGTGTTGGGAAGGACAAATGCATGAGGGGTGGGGGGGTTAGGAAAGGAGGAAAAAAGATGCTGCACCGGTGGAGTAGTGGGAAGGGAGAGAAAGAAATGCTGCTGGTGGGGCAGGGAAAAAGAACGGAAAATTGTTGGACATAGGTGGTGTGGCATGAGAGGGAAAGAGAGATGATGTATAGATGTATATGGGGAAAGGAAGAAAGAGGGAGAATTGTTGGACAAGATATTGGTGGAGAGGAGGGAGGGAGACATGTTACACTGGGAGGGAGGAGAGATGACCTAAAGAAGGGAGAGATGTTAGACCACTGGATTGGGAAGGAGAGAGAGAGAGAGAGAGGGAGATGCCAGACCACAGAATGGAAGGAAAGGAGGGGAGAGAGAGATGCCAGACCGCAGAAAGGAGAGGAGAGAGATGTTATACCTCGGGAAGAGGGAGGGAAGGAGAGAGAGATGCCAGACCATGGGAGAGGAGAGAGATTCCAGGCTATGGGAAGGAGAGGAGAAAGATGCCATACCATATGATGGGGGAAGGGGGAAAATACAGATGTCTGACCATGGGAGAGGGATGAGATGGTGCATAGGGATGGAGGGGAAGACAGAGGGATGGAGGGATACAGCGGGAAGAGAGGGTACACATGGATAGATGGGAAGGGAAGGCATGGAACAGTAGATTTTGAGAATAAAGCAGAATGTTAAAAGTTAATGCTAAAGATGGATGTATCCAAACAGACCGGGGATTTTAAGTTACAATCCACTCGAGGGGGCAATACTTTCAAAATGGAACAAAACAACAAAAGACACCCCCCCTCTCATCAATACTAGGCAAGACTCTCAAATTGATATCATCGGATAACATTTAAAGGCTTTTAAATATTTAAATGTGCTCATAAGGCACCACAGCAGCGGTACAACGTCGCTGGAAAGGTTGCAGTGCCTGAGTCCTTTGACATACACACTTGATGTTGGGCGTCTTTTTTTCAACATCAAGTGTGTATGTCAAAGGACTCAGGCACTGCACACTGCAAACAAAATCAATATAAAAAGCTTATCTTTCCGGCTTCCTGATGTAGCTTAGCGAAACAGACTGTGTTGGAGCCATGAACTGACCTTTTCAGATAAGTGGTCTACTGTTAAATGTCCTTTGTAGAGCCATAACATTTGTCACTCCACCAGAAGCAAGATTCCTTGCACCATGAAATGTGTTATGATTAAAATCCAAGCACCTTTCCAGCGATGATGTACTGCTGCTGTGGTGCCTTGCTAAGAACATAAGAAGTTGCCTCCATTGGGTCAGACCAGAGGTCCATCCCGTCCAGTGGTCCGCTCCCGCAGCGGCCCATCAGGTCTGTGACCTGTGAAGTGGTTTATGACCACTTCTATAACCTACCTCTAGTTTTATCTGTACCCTTCAATCCCCTTATCCTCCAGGAACCTATCCAAACCTTCCTTGAACCCCTGTAAAGTGCTCTGGCCTATCACACCCTCCGGAAGCACGTTCCATGTGTCCACCACCCTCTGTGTAAAAAAGAACTTCCTTACACAGAGGGTGGTGGACACATGGAACGCGCTTCTGGAGGGTGTGATAGGCCAGAGCATTTTACAGGGGTTCAAGGAAGGTTTGGATAGGTTCCTGGAGGATAAGGGGATTGAAGGGTACAGATAAAACTAGAGGTAGGTTATAGAAGTGGTCAGAAACCACTTCACAGGTCACAGACCTGATGGGCCGCCGCGGGAGCGGACTACTGGGCGGGATGGACCTCTGATCTGACCCAGTGGAGGCAACTTCTTATGTTCTTATGTTCTTAGCAAGGCACCACAGCAGCAGTACATCATTGCTGGAAAGGTGCTTGGATTTTAATCATAACACATTTCATGGTGCACGGAATCTTGCTTCTGGTGGAGTGACAAATGTTATGGCTCTACAAAGGACATTTAACAGTAGACCACTTATCTGAAGAGCTTATGAGCAATTTTAAATATTTAAAAGCCTTTAAATGTTATCTGATGATATCAATTTGAGAGACTTGCCTAGTATTGATGAGAGGGGGGGGGTCTTTTGTTGTTTTGTTCCATTTTGAAAGATGGATGTAAGGCAGAAAGTAAAGGAGAGAAAAACAGCAAATGGGTAAGGTGGCCCTGGATACATAGTTAAGAGCACAGATAGAAAGAAGTGCAGCCAGAGACTGGGAAAAGAAGGTTGGAAAACTAAAATCACCAGACAACAAAGGTAAGGGAAATGATTTTATTTTCAATTTAGTAATTGAATTGTGTTAGTTTTGAGAAATAACATCTGCTATCTGTATTTTGCATTGTTCAAGAAGAAATATGTTTGTTTCTATTTCTCTGGGTTAGGGGCAGAGTCTGTGGCAGAGCTGGTGGGCCTCCCAAAACAAAAAAGCGTTCCACTGCCTATGTACCCATCATGCCTAAACTATGGAACCAACTCCCTCCTGCTATCAGGAAAATTGACAATCTACTGCCCTTCCAGAAGGCAATAAAGACACTACTGTTTACAAACCAACACACTGCTGGTCTCAAACTTTAACTGGCTGGGAACGCTTGCACTGTAACTCGGGGCACCTGAATCTGTCAGCCAATACTGTTCTCTTATCTATTACGGCCATGCAGATACCATTCTGAGACTCTATATAGGTGTATTCTCTTAGTTTAACTAAAGCATTGGTGTTCTCAACCCCCCCCTAGCATGTGTGTCATATAAAAAAGTCTCAATTTTCTGTAACACATGTGTACTGTTCCTGTAGCTCGTTATTGATCCTGTAAACTACTGTGTATGTACCGTGTTTCCCCGAAAATAAGACACTGTTTTATATTAATTTGGGGACCAAAAAACGCACTAGGTCTTATTTTCGGGGAAACACGGTAGTAATTTCCTTAGCACCTTACTACCATAGCTCAAAAATGAATGAAATTCATGGGGAGGTAGGCGGCATTATGTGCTTGATTAGTCCTGCTAGCTTTCACCCCCCCCCCCGCACTGCGCATCCCTCTCCCGTTGATCCTTCTATCTCTCCCTCCCATCCGAACCCTGCCGATCGCGAGACCAAAATACCTTGTTCCAAACAGCAGCATCGGCAGCAATATAGATAGGCTGCTTCAAGGCCTTCTCCTGCAGGGGCGTTCCATGTGCCGCATTACTGATGACATCATCAGTGATGCAGCAGAAGAATGCCCCGACGGGAGAAGGCCACAAAGCAGCCTGTCTAGATTGCTGCCGTTTGGAACAAGGTATTTCGGTCTCACGGTCGGCGGGGTTTGGATGGGAGGGAGAGATGGATAGGTCAGCGGGGGTTGGGATAGGTGAGAGGCGGGTTGGGATGAGGGGAAGTGCTGCTACCGGCGAATCCAGCGCTTCAACAAGGGCTCATTTTTGGGGTAGGGCTTATATTAAGACCTACCCCAAAAATCATGCTAGGTCTTATTTTCGGGGGAACATAGTATTCTTGTAACCCATTCTGGGCTCCTAGGGAGGCTGGACTATAAAACTAAATAAATAAATAAAATAAATAAATGTATTTTACATAATTCGCATGTATATTGCATCCCTGCCCCTGCTCCATCCCTGCACACATACTGTATATGAATGTCCATTATTGCTGACGTGCAAATCCAGCTGAGTTATATTAGGAAAGCCCTTTTTCACATGTAAGAGAGGCTTTAGTGCAGAAAAGCCTTCCCAGCATGACTTCTTGTCTTACACTATTCCGCTCATCCTCATTTGTCATCACATCAAACTTTTGTTTTCATTTGCCATTCAGAATTGATATTTCTATGAAGAGTTAAGAATTAAGAAAACTAACAGTAGGGCAATTAGTAGAATGGTGTTTGTAACAATTCATTGGATCAATGGTCCCAATGAATTGTTACAAGCATCATGCACATGTGCAGATGCACTCCAGCCTCTCAAAACTCGAACAAAATGCTGGGTTTTGAAAAGCCATCCAGACACCCATACCCTGCTTGGAACATGAAAGAAGTTTGTTGCCATTTAAGTCAACAATCATTTTGTTTTCATTGTTCTCATTTAAGTAAGATTAATACATGTGAGGATTGATTTCAATGGAAGTCAGTATTTTGCTATTGTAGTAAATGAAGTCTCGCTGTTCACTAGAAATTTTAATTTTGTGGCACATGCTGATATCTCATAGAAGAACACTTTTAACAGGAAACAGCTAACCCCAGAGGCAACATGTCTGCCATTTTAAATAGTCCTGCATTTTCTGCAACAAAGAATTTCCTTTAATCTTGTTTTGCCTCTGAGACATTAGCCACTGTAATGCACGTGGATTGAAATGGCTGTCATGATAGCAGACTTAAGAGCTGAGGTCATTTTTTACCTTTCCATTTAGGGTACAGAGATGAGCAAATTACTTCTATCCAATCCTTTTTATAAATTATGCTGGTCAGGGAACTGACATTTCTGTTGCTCATATGAGTTATTTAATAATTAATATGTACCAGCTTGCAAGGTCTAACCTCATTTAACTTTAAAGATGAGGATCAGTGTGGTAACTCAGTAGAGTGCTCTGTACTGCTGTGCAGGAGATCATTGTTTCAGAAAGAATCAGGGTATGAATGGGCAACTAAAATGGTTAAGGGGCTGGAGGAGTTGTCGTACAGCGAGAGATTAGAGAAACTGGGCCTCTTCTCCCTTGAAAAGAGGACACTGCGAGGGGACATGATCGAAACATTCAAAATACTGAAGGGAATAGACTTAGTAGAGAAAGAAAGACTGTTCACCCTCTCCAAGGTAGGGAGAAAGAGAGGACACTCTCTAAAGTTGAAAGGGGATAGATTCCGTACAAATGTAAGGAAATTCTTCTTCACCCAGAGAGTGGTAGAAAACTGGAACGCTGTTCTGGAGTCTGTTATAGGGGAAAACATCCTCCAGGGTCTCAAGACAAAGTTGGACAAGTTCATGCTAACCTGGTGAGACTGGACTCATTTGGAGCACTGGTCTTGACCTTGGGGTCGCCGCGTGAGCGGACTGCTGGGCAGGATGGACCATTGGTCTGACCCAGCAGCGGCAATTCTTGTGTTCTTATGTTTCTCAAGCCTTGCATTGAAGAATACTGGTGTATGAGCTTGAGATAGACACTAAAGAATGACATGGGATGGTTTCCTGCGGTTATCCATGGGGACAGTGACAAATTCTGTTACTATCTATTAAGGCACTATTACTTAATGGGGAAGGAATCTCAGCTGTGACACAACAGTGTCACTTACAGGCCAATTTGGCACCCTAGGCAGTTGTCTGTGCTATCTATTCCTAAATTTGGGCCTGTTTTATATGTCTGCTGACTATGATCACAGTCTAGACCAGTGGTTCTCAACCCTGTCCTAGGGGACCCCCAGCCAGTTGGGTTTTCAAGACATCCCTAATGAATATGCATTTTTCTAAACACAAAGAGCTATATTTGTTACAAATTTATAAACTAAAATTCTACACATTCATGAATCACTTCTATTTATTTTATACTTTTTTAAAAAATATTTTTTTCACCCCACACGTGTTAATACTTCACATCATATAAATATACACATAAATAACTTACTAAAACCTTCACAACCTACCCAATCAACCCACTAAAAGTTCATTTCAAAACTACTCTATTGCAGTACTGTCCATATACTGGCCTAAAAAGTTCTTGATATTGTGCAAACATCACTTCAGGAGTATGTTATTCCAATGGACATTCTCTTCATATTCCTTGTATCACTGTTCACCATAAACTGAGCACAATTGCCCAACACAAATCTGTGTTTCGCCTGTTGGCGTCGTCAGGGGCTAAAGGCTGATCTCGGCTTCAGTAATGAATCTTAGTTCTATAATACATAACACACACTCCTTATAATCCTGCTTACAACATGCCAAATTATAATCTTCATAATTAAACATCAAAATCATTCATCAAAACCACATAATGTTCCTACCTTGTTATTCATTATACAATATATTTGTGTGCCACACACCAGTGGGAAAAATCCAGACCAGGACCTCTCACTTCACAAGCTGAACAGAAGCTGACACCATTCCAAATCTCTCAGCCTCATTCCCATTTTATCCCTTAATTACAGCTGATACTAATTACAGTAAATGCCATTCTACTTCTTTGTGTAAACCATGGGGTTCCATAGTATCCCATAAGTAAATCAATTTTTGTTCCTTCCTGAGTAAGATATCAGACATATTACCCCCCCCCCCCCCGATTTAAATACACTACAATTAGTACTATAAATTTCAAATCCTTCACCTCATGTTTCTGTTGTACCCAATGGGCCACTAATGGGAGATCTAATTTTTCTATCCGCAAGTTGCTCACATGCTGGGCTATTCTTTGTTTAATCTTTCTCCTTGTTTGCCCAAGATACCATAATATGCATGAGAGAGATTTGCATATAATGGAGGAGATAGGCATGCAAATATGTCTTATGCATATTCATTAGGGATATCTTGACAACCCAACTGGCTGGGGGTCCCCTAGGACAGGGTTGAGAACCACTGGTCTAGACCTTCTGTCTGACTGAAAATATTTTTTTCTCTCTCCTTGGTCTGTCTTTTAAATCTATAAAGAGGTGATTGTAAGCACATTGAATGATTATTCTTGCCCTCTTTTATCCATTAAAAGATTATGTTTAGGGTGTGGGAAAGGGCTGTTGCCTATGGTCTTAGTCCTGAACTCTCCTAATGGTTTGGACAAATGGAAAAAAATAAGAACATAAGAACTTGGTCCATCTTGCCCAGCAGTCTGCTCACGCCAGAAGCCCATGAAAGCTGAAAGAAAAGAGTTTCAACTTGCAGCCAGGAATGTTAAAAGAGACTAAAAAATAATCATAATGGTTAATATCAAATTGAATTAAGTTACAGAGGCTTAGAGAGTATCTTTATAACACAGCAGCAGGGATGTAGCTAAGTCACACTATGGGCTCCTTTTACTAAGATGCGCTAGCGTTTTTAGCGCACGCAGGATATTACCGTGCGCTATACACTTCTGATTCTGGAACCTGGAGGCTGAGTGAATGGCTGGCTAAAGACTGAGCTCCCTCCTCTGAGCATCTAATACAAGAATTCAATATTCAATAATTGTCATTTTTGTCTTCTTTGTGGGAAAATCTTCAAAGATGACATCTACTAAACAGAAGATACAGGAAATTTCAACAAAGTCTGTAGGAAAAAAACAAGATTGAAGGAGGATCCACAGACATCAAGTGGAAGTTCATCATCTATAGATGCATTGGATATTATAGATGTTATGGACAAATTGGAAAACATAAATTTGAATCTGATGGAGATGAGAAAGGAAATGAATTATATGAACAGCAAACTAGATATAATTACCAACAGAATTGATAACGTGGAAAACAGAGTAGGAAAAATAGAACAAATTCAATAAGAAAATAAAGAAGATCATGAAATGTTAAAAGTATTGCAGAAGAGGACGATAGATCTTGAAAATCATTCTAGTAAACAGAATTTGAAGATTATAGAATTAAAAGAAGGAAGTGAAGGGAAAAATATGATTTCTTTTTTAGAGGAAATGATTCCAAAGGTTCTTTCACTTAGGTTTAAAACACCAATAGAAATAGAAAGAGCTCATAGAATTGGAGAAAAAACATCCCAAGCCAAGAACAGAAATATTCAAATTATACACTTCCCCCTCCCCATTTGAGGTTTCGGCAATCGCAATTTCACATATTCGCAATTTTTGGGGGAGGGGGAAAAAAGACCCCCCCCCCATACTTTAGCCTTCCCCCCGGCGTCCCGGCCTTACCTGGTGGTCTAGCGGGCTTTCGGGGCAGGAGCAATCTTCAATAGGAAATGCTTCCCTGACAAACCTTAAAAATAGAAAAATGTTTTTGTATGTAACACCACACAAAAGACTGAGACATAAAAATGAATAAAAGGCACAAATCATAAAGATAAAATCAAGCAGTATGGCAGTTAATGTATAGCATAGATGAACCATAAATTTTAAATATTACAGAATATAGGAATACAATAAATATAAGAATAACCACAATACTAGAAGATAACTACTAAAATGACATGCATTATTATTCCCATAACCTCACTGACTCAAGAGACAGAATAATTAATCTTATCTGTCCTTAAGGTAGAACAATGGACTACGCAATTTAAATTAAAACTGAATTCATATAAAACTAAGTTCTTTTTGGCAAGTCCTAATAACAAGATCAAGATTACCTCTTTGAGATTAAATGGGTCAGACCACCCAATTAATTCTACCATCAAAATCCTGAGTGTCATCTTGGCCCAAAGCTTGACTATTGAAGATCACACTCTCTCAGGTTAAAAAATGTTTGTTTTTTTCCACATTGTGGAAACTTTTGGCTCCTTTTACTAAGATGCGCTAGTGTTTTTAGCGTGTGCTGAAGATTAGCGTGCGCTAAACCCCACGCTACGTGGAAAATACTAATGCCAGCTCTATGGAGATGTTACCATGTAGCATGCGCGGCAATATAGCGTGCGCTAAGCACGCGCTAAAACCATTAGCGCAGCTTAGTAAAAGGAGCCCTTTGTACCATTAAACACTATTTTGACTTCTCTTTCCGACTGCTGGTTCAATCTTTGATCTTAAGTATCTTAGACTATTGCAATATTATATACTTGGGATCGTTTAAGAAAACTATCAAATGACTGAGAATTGTTCAGAACGCTGCAGTCCATCTCATCTACGGTCTCAAGAAATCAGATCATGTAAGCCCATATTACAAAAAACTACACTGGCTGCCCATGGAAGCAAGGGTTATTTTTAAGTTTGCTTGCCTTTGCTTCAAAACCATAACAGGTTCATCCCCAATCTATCTATCTCATCATTTCGACTTTCCAGGCACAACTTGTACACGTAGTGCCTACTTGTTCGCTTTCCCATCCTTGAAGGGATGTATCTATGAGATTCCTCGATAGAACACTATCATTCCAAGCAGGCAAATGGAATAAATGTTTAACCAACTTTATCTCAAATGCTCTTTCTTACTAAACTTTTAGAATGTCAATCAAAACTTATCTCTGTGACAAATTTCTCTGACTCCATTTCTACCATGATGTACTTCTAAAACACTGCCAGGAAAAATTGATTAATCTTACCATGTTAATATAATTTTGAAAGTTTTTTGTAATATCACTATCTGTATACAGTCTCTTCCTCTATAAACCGCTCTGAACTGTTTGTGGTATTGTGGTTATTATTATGCGTGTGTACCATGTTTAGGGTTACTAGATTTTCCATCTAGTAAAAGAGGACGTGTGGCTCTTCTCTGTTCTGCCCCGGGCCCGCCCTATTATGCCCCCGGGTCTGCCCCACTCTGCTCTGCTCCGGCCCCCAAACCCAGCCCCACACAAACCTCATCTCTTCGGACCCAATCACACCAGCTTTTCAAAGACAGTATTGGCCTAAAAATCTACTACTTCTACTACTATTAATTATTACTAGAGTGCTAAAAATCTGTCTGAAAGGTCCAATACAATCTATTTAACAAAGGAGAAGAAGAATAGAGCAAGGCCGGACTGAGAATTTATCTAGATAGCAGCGATATTCAGTCATTGTCTGGATATAGGTTTAGGCTGGTACACTGACCACAAAATTCAGATATTCAGGGCTGCTGCTGAAGATACATATGAAGATACATGTCGATAAATGTCTACAAAATCCTGAGTGGTATAGAACAGGTACAAGTAGATCAATTTTTTACTCCATCAAAAATTACCAAGACTAGGAGACATGTAATGAAGTTACAGGGAAATGCTTTTAAAACCAATAGGAAGAAATATTTTTTTTTCACTCAGAGAATAGTTAAGCTCTGGAACACATTGACAGAGGATGTGGTTGCAGTGGTTAGTGTAGCTGGGTTAAAAAAAGTTTGGGCAAATTCCTGGAGGAAATGTCTATATTCTGCTATTGAGACAGACATGAGGGAAGCCACTGCTTGCCCTGAAAACGGTAGCATGGAATGTTACTACTATTTCGTTTTCTGCCAGGTTCTTGCAATCTGGATTGGCCAATATGGAAACAGAATATAGGGCTAGGGTGTAAATAGAATATAGGGTGCTGAGTTTGTAGCTCTAACCACTGCGCTGCCCTCTCCTCAGCTCCTCTCTTCAGCTACTTCCTCTGCTTATATGCAGACTCTTTTATGTCTCGTGCTAGAATTTTCTTGTGCTCAGATCTGAGTTTTCTGAGTTTTGGTATTTTAATCTCTCAAGGAAGAATCCTTAAAAACAGGCTACTGCCATATCTGAAATGGAGATTGATGATCTTTGTCCCGATGAAAGAGACACATAAAGTTGCTTGAAGAAATGAAGCAGAGAACTGAACCAGCTCAATTCTGCCTGCTTGCTGCCTATATATACATACATACACCCATTAAGCTCTTTATTTTCAAAAACAAAAAGTATTGATGACCAATATTACAAGCTGCTTAATTCTATGACCAACAACAACACACTCCTAATTTGCCAAACAAATCCTAAACTAGAAAAAACAAGGAAGGCAACCAAGTCACATCAAGGTCTGTGAGGGGGAAGCTCAAAGTGCCTAACTTGGCTCACAACTTGCAAACCAAATATAGTGTAATATGTCAAAGAACATGTCACATTATATGATGTTATAGGGTGCTCTCAGTGTGAACCCTCAGTGATAGGAGCACAGCTCCGACACTTCACTTCTGGGCCAAGGCCATAAGCCTCCACCCGCACACCATCATCGAGCGCCCTGTGTGTGCAGAAATCAAACCAATCAACAATCAAAGTGAGTAAATGAAACTCAACACAAGCAACCTGAGCGACCCCCACACAAACCCTGCCAGCCAAACCCCCTCAAAAAACTCACGCAAAATTACAAACAAAGTCAAAAACCATACCAAAAAGTGAAAAACATGTCCAAAAGAAACAATACTTATCCAAAACTGTCACACAAACAGAAAAACCGCGCCAGGAGGAGAGGTTCAACCGCGCTGGTTTCGGGAGGAGCCCTTCTTCAGGAACCTGGCCTCCAACAGAACACAAGCAGAGAGGAAGGCTGGAGGGAGGGGAGTTGCTTGTGTTGAGTTTCATTTACTCACTTTGATTGTTGATTGGTTTGATTTCTGCACACACAGGGCGCTCGATGATGGTGTGCGGGTGGAGGCTTATGGCCTTGGCCCAGAAGTGAAGTGTCGGAGCTGTGCTCCTATCACTGAGGGTTCACACTGAGAGCACCCTATAACATCATATAATGTGACATGTTCTTTGACATATTACACTATATTTGGTTTGCAAGTTGTGAGCCAAGTTAGGCACTTTGAGCTTCCCCCTCACAGACCTTGATGTGACTTGGTTGCCTTCCTTGTTTTTTCTAGCTTAATTCTATGAGACATTTCCCAAGTGGCTCATCTTTGGAATGCCTCATAGTAAGCCTAAGAAAAGCAGAAACACTTTTAACAATGATGTCAGTTTCCCCCTGTATTGTACCCCCTCCCTGGGGCATTTTTTCATCCATAAGTTTTTCTGCAAGAACACCCTCTACCATTCTCTCTGTTCCTCCCCACCTCATTCTTTTCCCATCCTGGTGTTCTCTTTCTGAAATGCCCTCATATTCAATCAAATCTCCTATCTGTGTTCTGCTTCAGGGTCATTAGGTATTACATCTGAAAGTCTGCAAATGGGTTTGTATTTCCCTCAGCACTGGAGCCTCCCTGGCCTTCCACTTGTGTGCCACCTGTAATCTCACAGCTATTGCCCCCAGCCTCAACAATTGTGCCTCTTCCTCCATTAAATTAGGAGGGGTGCCTTTTCCAGCAAAGCATACTCTAATTTAACTAGAACCTGCTTGTGAATCATATCCACAAAGTGCTTGAACACGGCCTCCCAATATAGTATTTAGACATTTTCCTACCAAATGTGAATGAATTAACCATTTCAACCATACTCATAGGAACATACAAACATAAGAATAGCCATACTGGGTCAGACCAATTGTCCATCTAGCCCACTATCCTGTTTCCACAGTGGCCAAAATAAGTCACAAATACCTGGCAGAAACACAGATAATAGCAAAATTCCATGCTACCAATTCCAGGGCAAGTAGTGGCTTCCCCAAGTGTCTCAATAGCAGATGATGGACTTTTCCTTCAGGAACATGTCCAAACCTTTTTTTAAACCCAGTTATGCTAATCACTGGTACCATATCTTCTGGCAACGAATTCTAAAGCTTACTATTCTTTGAGTGAAAAAATATTTCCTCCATTTGTTTTAAAGGCATTTCCATGTAACTCCATTGAGTGTTCCCTGGTCTTCATAAATTTTGAAAGAGTAAAAAGTTTGATTCACTTTTACCCATTCTACACCATTCAAGATTTTGTCGACCTCAGTCATATCTCCCCTCAGCCAATTCTTATCCAAACTGAAGAGCCCTTTCTTCATATCAGAGGAGTTCCATCCCCTTTATCATTTTGGTCACTTTTCTTTGAACCTTTTCTAATTCTTGTATATCTTTTTTTAAATACAGTTACCAGAATTTAATGGAGTCCAAGGTGAGGTTGTACCATGGAATGATACAGAGGCATTGTTATATTGTTCTCCAATATATTCCTAGCTATAATGCCTTTATTCACTAAAATGCTGCTCCATTGCTTATCTTGTTCCCAGGTCTATAGGAAGGGTAGCCTCCTGCTGTCTGTAGCTTGTAACAGGTGAAAAAATGTAATTATTCTCAAAACTTTAACGTGATCGCTAAACCCGTTCCAGACGGTTTAGTGTTCATGTATTTTAGTGGTGGATTATCAAAACAGCTTACCAGCTCTTTTCTGAGCTTCCTACTGGTCTCTGACTCTGCCATGCAAATGTATTACAATGAGGTCATTAATATTTAAAGGAGCACTCTGGGTGATTTTCTGTTATCGCCAGGTGATTCCCTAAACTCACTGTTCTACATATGCGAGCAAAATTTTCCAGCAGGTCTGAGCTGTCGTAGCCTTACTTTCTGGTCAGTGGCCTGAGCGCTGATTGGCTCAAGCATTGATAAGAAAGTAAGGCTCGACAGCTCAAATCTGCCAAAAAATGTTGCTGCCATCAAGCAACCCCCCCCCCAGCAGCATGAGGGATGCCCACTCCCTCCCGCTGTTGCCTTTAAGCAAAGCCCCCCACCCCACTCCCGAAGCAGGAGGGATGACCAGTCTCTCCCGCCACCAAGCAACCCCCCTCCTGCCACATCTGGCAGCGGAAGAGATGCCCATTGCCTCCTGCTGCCAAGTAGCCCACCTGACACCCACCTTAGTAGGAGGGTATGCCCACTACTTCCCACTGCCACCGTCGTACGTTTGCCGCCCCCACCCCATGTGCCTCCATTGACCCCCCCCCACACACCCTTCCCTTGTTTACAAAGGCCAGCCAGAGGGATGCCTCCGGTCAGCAGGCCTGCTTCTTCAAAATGACAGGCCTTCTCTTTCACAGTGTATCCTGGGATTTGCCGAAGAGGGGCCTAAGGCTCTGATTGGCCCAGGTTGCATCTTCCTTCCCTGTATCTAGCACACTGTAATAGTTATGCATCTTGTGATCTTCAGATGCATGACCAGTTGTTGCATTCAATATTTTAACTACTTGGCTAGAGTGTGCTCTTACAAATTCTTAAGGTAATGAACATCTAGAGCAGGATGTTTCCAGTGTGAGAGGCTGAAGCAGCAACTGCATCTGTCTTACTGAGTCTTTTTATAGAGAGCCCTTAGATTCCTGTTTCTAATCCCTAGATCCTTAGATTCTTATGATTGCAAGTGTTATCTTCTTTGACACCAAGAGGATTGTGCCTCCTCCTCTCCAGATCCTCCACAAGATAGTCATTTTCCTTTACGGCAGGTGCCTTTTCTGTCTGGCCTGAACTGCATCTGTCCTTCTTACAGCCCTTAATCTGTTTCTATACAGTGCACAGCTCAGCTGCTCTCAGAGCCCACGCACACATGACCTCTCCTGTCTCATATCTGCCAGGTCAGCAAACTACATGTCTGCTTTAGCAAATTATTATTAGAATTATTGTCAACTAGAGATCTGGACCATGGCACGGCAAACAGTTCTTTAGTTCAGTTCATCTTCGGTTCAATTACCCTTTCACTGTGATTTCCGACCCAAACTACTGGGAGAGAGATAAAGTGGCACTAACACTGGATGCAGAGCCACTTTTTGTCCCTAGACATAGTAGGTGTCTACCTAGGGTTGCACAATTCTAGGGGCAGTGCTGGCAGTGGCGTAGAAAGGACAAGCGGTGCCCGGGGCGGTGGTGCCCCTCCCCTGCCCTCTTCCCCACCCCCTTCCATTTCACCGTACCTTTTTAACTTCTCCAGCGTGAGCAGCATGCCCACATCGATGTTGGCTCGCCCTTTGACATCGCTTCCTGGGTGCAGATCCGGAAGTGACGCCAGAGAGAGAGCCCCGAAGCGGGCAGCAACCTTGCACCAGGGAAGTAAAAACAGTATTGGGGGAAGGCAAGGGGGTGTGCACGTGGCAAGGAGAGGAGCGGGGGAAGCGGAAAGGAGGAGGGGTGCCACGCCCTTGGCAGGACGGCACCCGGGAGGAACCACCCCTATCATCCCCCCCCCCTTACTACACCACTGAGTACTGGCACAGTAGTCAGTGTCACTAAAGAAGAGTCTGCATGGTTGGCATGGGGTAGGGTTACCAGATTTTGCGTCTGGCCTCCACACCATTCTTCCCCTGGGCCTGCCCCGTTCTGCACCCCAACCCCGGCCCCACACAAACCTCATCTCATCAGGCTGAGTCTGGAGTACATCTACACATGCGCAGATGTGACATGATGACATTGCACACATGCGCTTGATGTCAGCGCATCACATGCGCAGATGCACTCCAGGCTCGGCCCCCAATCTCAACAGCTTTTCAAAACCCGGGCAAAGTTCCAGGTTTTGAAAAGCCATCCGGATGCCCGGACTGTCCTCTAAAAAGAATTTGTATGTACTCAAGGCCCCATGCTAGGGTTACCAGACGTCTGGATTTACCCGGACATGTCCTCTATAAAGGGTCTGGTAACCCTAGCATGGGGCCTTGAGTACATACAAATTCTCAAGGCCTGTTGCATTCTGCCCCTTCGAAACAGGAAGTTTGGAGGAGGAGAAACACAGCAGGTCTTGAGCATGTGCTGATGCCTGAGGCCCCAAACTGGCCACATTGACAATTCTTTAGGCCTGGGTGACTTGGTGGCATAGCAGCAGTGACAGCTGTAGATAGACCTAGCAGGAGGAAGGGTGGAAATGCTAGACATTGAGGAGGGGGGATAGTAAAGTAGAGAGGCTACCAGACGTACACAGCACTGTACAGAGTCACAAAGAAGACAGTCTGTGCTCAAAAGAGCATATAATCTAAACAGACAAGACAGACAAACAGGATGTCACGGATACAGTTAAGGGGAACAGTTAATCAGCTAGCTGGGTTGATGGGTAGTAATGCTGCTCAATTCAGGGAAAAATTTTTCAATTCGATTCAATTAGACCTATTGAATTGATTTTTTGATTCAATTAAACTTTTCCCGCCCAATCGGGTATTTTTTTTCAAACAGCCTGGCGGAGAGAAAGAGGGGAGCAGATGCTGGATGGAAGTGGACAGAGAGGAGAAGGTACTAGATAGAAGGGGTAGAGAAAGAGGGCACATGATGGAAGGAGGGGATAAATAAAGAGGGCACATGATGGGGGGAAAAGGATTGAATTAGTGAAATACTGGAGGGGGTGAGGGAAAGAGGTGGCGAACTGTAGGTAGACAGTAAAAAAGGAAATTGATGAGAGGATAGTAAGAACGTAATCTAGACAGATGCAGAAAATAAATTGAAAAGGAAAATGAGGGAAAAAAGGGAAAGGGATTGCATAGGAGAGGTGAGGGAGAGGGAAGGAGAGGAGAGAGATGCCAGACCAATGGGGGTGAAAGGAGAGATGGAAGGGGGAGGCATACAGTTTCCTGGAGGGGCATAGAAGGAGAAAAGATGCCATATAGGGGCAAAGAGATGGCAGACAGTGGATGGAAGGAAGAAAGTAACAAGAAGATAAGGAAAGCAGAAACCAGAGAAGACAAAGGTAGAACAAAAATTTCTATTTATTTTTTGTTTTAGGAGACATGTGTCACTATTTCTGTGGTATTGCATTGTATGCAGAGTCCAGCTTCTTGCTGGTTCAATTTAACCTTTGTCTTTATATTTCTATCTTATCCCCCCTTTTACAAAACTGTGAAGCGTTTTTAGCGCCAGCCGTGATGGTAGCAGCTCTGATGCTCAGAATTCTACCACCATGGCTAAAAACCACACTACAGTTTTGTAAAAGGGGGAGGGGTTAGTTTGTGATTACATATTCCATACTAGGCGAAGGTGTCTTCTGTGTTCTGTGTGTTCAAAAGACATGGTTTCTGTTAGGATTGACTGCAGAATTGATCTGTACTAGTCTGGCTTGTTTAGTTTTACAATGGGTGTATTGGTGTATTGATGTACTGCTCACTGCAGTATGTAAGATGCTGCTTTTTCCTAGGTATACTCTTGTGTGACGTTTGGATTGTTACTAAAAATCATGTTTTTCATAAGGATGGAGGGGGTGTCAAAAAACGATGGGCCCTGTGTGCCACATATGCTAGGTACACCACTGATCTAATCTTTAATTTTATATACCGATTCATACCTGCAAGAGGGCTAGACTCGCTTAACAAAAATATTAATGAAATATACAAGAGATTAGAGCAGAAACTTTATTTTTTATACCGAAAATTTGATCTTTTATAGTCATTAATTTGAAGTGGAAGAGTCATTAATACATTTCTGAAATAAGTATGTCTTTAACTAAAATTTTGCCCATCACAGCATCAGCATCTAGAGAACCTAGGGGTGGGGTTGAAAGCTGGGTTGTTTGGTCCTTCCACTGCCTTGGTTCATTTAAGGAACACAAACTAAAAATGAAGGCAAATCCCTGTCTTTCTTTTCTCAATTTGATATCACAGATTTCACTGCTGTTTTTATCCCCTGGAATGCTGCATTTCACGTTTTCACTGGCACCGTTTTTCATGTTGACACCAAAAACAAAATTAAAAAACAACATAAAAGGAAACACCTAAATCTGCACTCAGGAAAGGAGTGGCACCTATGGAGCTAGAAGAGGTCTCAATTTGCTAGTCTGGGATAGCTTCTGTTTATTACAGCATTGTAATAAACAAGGAAATATATAGATAGATGATGTGCATGGGACAACACATCAAAGAGAAATTAATGACCCATACATAATTAAATTATGGCCCCTAGCCTAATTATCCATGATTCAAGCTAGATGCCTCATACAGAAGGCAGGTGCTTCTAATGAAGTGAAGAGTGACCACTATAACAACAGAACCTGCAATCAAGAATACTAGTTTTATAAAAACGCTTACAAGTTAAAAAAAAAAAAAAAAGATTGTAAAAAAACCTGAAAGCTTTTTTGTTCAATCTTCTTTGTTGTCAACTCCCTCATTGGATGTGAAGATCTAACAGACTTTTCATAGAAAGAGTTCTGTGGCAATGTATAGCTGACTAGCAGAAAGGAACATGTCAAAGTCTAATTGTTTAAGTCAAGACAAAATACTGCTTGCTTTCTCTTTCTCTCTCTCTCACTCACACACACACACTCACACACATGTGCTTGCATGATAAAGTTGAGAGAGCTCTGACTTTCAAACTAAAAAATAATAAAAAAATAAACAGTTTAGAATTAGAGATTAGGGGGTAAGTTTATAACTGCACATATGCATAAAAAGAATGTACATAGTCAGTCTTCTCAGTGTGGAAAATTTTCAAAAGGAAAGCTTGGGCATAGAGCTTATACCCAAGGGAAATAATGCGCTTACATTTTTTTTATCCAAGATATTTTTTTAGAGAATATAATTAGAAAAATAGTAGATGCTCAACAATCTTAACAACATAGTTGAATTAAGTATATAAAGAGCATAAGAAAACAAATTGTTACATTAAATACTACAAAATACAAAAGTTGGAAGCACAGTGCATAAAAAAAGAGGGGAAGGGGGAAAAACCGAATTATACCACTATACCATTTTCTCAAAAGGATTGAGACTAAGAAGGATCACAAAAAGAAGATAAAAGGGACCAGTACTTGTGAAATGTTTTAATTGTTCTCAATTTTTCTGCTATCACCATTTCACATCTCTGATCTCCACCAAATAGAGATATTAAGAAGATGCAAAGTTTTCCAATTGGAAATAATTAGCTTTTGAGTAATTGTAATAATAATATCAAATAACTTCATATTCTTTTTAGAAATGCTAACGTCTGGAGAATGAGATTTGAATATAATAATTGAAAGAGAAATCTGAACCGAAATGCCAAATAGCTTTTGTATCATTATCCAAACTTCTTTCCAAAAGGAATTAATAATAGAACATTCATATATCATATGCATTAGAGAGCCCCAGAGTTGTTTACAATTCCAACATACATTAGATGACACTAAACCCGCCAATGAAAGTTTATGCGGAGTCCATACTAGCTTATGATATAGAAAGAACATAGATTGTATGGAACTTGCTGAAGTTAGAGGCCTCATAGTTCTGGTCCATGAAAATAACCAACTTGGCTCATCCAATTTATGTCCGCAATCCTGCTTCCATATATGTTGAAGAGCTGAGGTGTATGTTGAAGATGAAGGGGAAATTCTTTTATATACTTGAGAAGCAGTGTGGCCCTTTGTTAATAAGTTTGTAGCTAGGTTATATATATCTGGAATGTGATCCCGAAGGGATTGGACATATTGATTATTTTTAAAACAATGGTATGATTGCATCCATTTATAGTATTTTTTTTTTTGTAAATGTTTATTGAGGTCAACCAGAGTAACAAAGGCATACAAGAAATACAAATGCAACCGGATAATACAAAGGCAAAGAAGTACAAGCGGCTGGGAAAAGTGCAAAAAGCAATACAGAACAAGCAGCCGCACCAGCATAGAACATAATACTAGCATAGAGGTTACATGATACATAATTGAAAAAATTAAACAATCAAGAAACAGGTGGAGCTACAGATCAGCATCAGCTCCCTAATCCAAGAAATCAGCAACAGGGAGTGGCAGATATCTCTCATCCACGCTCTCATAGCTCATCAAATATGAGAATTGCCCAGTTCCCCCTCTTGACCCCAGAAAGTTTTGTCATAACAATGTAAGGCTTACCCCAAAGAAACCTCTACAGAAGATACAACACCCACACCAGCCACCGCAAACCAGTCACACACCCATGCTCACACCACACATCCACCCCAAACAAACATCCCCCTACCACCCCCCCTACCGCTTCTCCCCCTGGCTAGAGACTAGAGGCAGCTGCAGGAACACCCTCCATAAAGCCAGATAGGCACGGACTTCGGAGCTGGTGGATCGAGTATGATAGCATAACTCAAACTGTGCCATCTCAGACATCTGAGTAAGCCAGCAGTTCACGGGAGTCCAGTATTGTAGAATCATCCTTTTAACCGTGAGAAGTGTCAGATAGATAAAACGGCGCTGAGGTACAGTGAGGCCCTGTGCTTCCAGCAGAGTTTGATCGCCAAGAAAGCACAGTTACTTACCGTAACAGGTGTTATCCAGGGACAGCAGGCAGATATTCTTAACGTATGGGTGACGTCACCGACGGAGCCCCGGTACGGACCTTTTTAACTAGAAAGTTCTAGTTGGCCGCACCGCGCATGCGCTGGTGCCTTCCCGCCCGACGGAGGAGTGCGTGGTCTCCAGTTAAGATAAGCCAGCTAAGAAGCCAACCCGGGGAGGTGGGTGGGTCGTAAGAATATCTGCCTGCTGTCCCTGGATAACACCTGTTACGGTAAGTAACTGTGCTTTATCCCAGGACAAGCAGGCAGCATATTCTTAACGTATGGGTGACCTCCAAGCTAACAGAAAGGGAGGGGGGATGGTTGGCCATTAGGAAAATAAATTTTGTAACACAGATTGGCCGAAGTGTCCATCCCGCCTGGAGAAGGTATCCAGGCAGTAGTGAGTAGTGAATGTGTGAACTGAAGACCAAGTGGCCGCCTTGCAGATTTCCTCAATAGGCGTAGAGCGGAGGAAAGCTACAGAAGCAGCCATAGCTCGGACCCTGTGGGCCGTGACAGCTCCTTCCAGCGACAGGCCAGCCCGAGCATAACAGAACGCAATACAGGCAGCAAGCCAATTGGACAGCGTCCGTTTAGATACAGGGTGACCCAGACGGTTAGGATCGAAGGTCAGAAAGAGTTGAGGAGAGGAGCGGTGAGCCCTGGTACGGTCAAGGTAGTACGCCAGGGCACGCTTACAATCCAGCGTGTGAAGAGCCTGTTCCCCAGGATGAGAATGGGGTTTTGGGAAGAAGACAGGCAGTACGATGGACTGGTTGAGGTGAAAGGCTGAAACCACCTTAGGAAGGAATTTAGGATGGGTACGCAGAACCACCTTGTCATGGTGAAAAACAGTGAACGGTGGATCGGCGACCAGTGCATGTAGCTCACTAACCCTCCTGGCAGAGGTGATGGCAATGAGGAAAAGCACCTTCCATGTGAGAAGTTTGAGCGAGGTAGTAGCAAGAGGCTCAAAAGGAGGTTTCATGAGGGCTGACAAAACCACATTGAGGTCCCAGACGACGGGGGGAGGCTGAAGAGGTGGTTTGACATTGAAGAGGCCTCTCATGAACCGGGAAACCAGAGGATGAGCCGTGAGGGGTTTTCCAAGAATAGGCTCATGAAACGCAGTGATGGCACAGAGGTGGACTCTGATTGAGGTCGACTTGAGGCCAGCGTCGGAGAGAGAGAGCAAATAGTCCAGTACAGTTTCCACCGCCAGGGAGGTGGGATTGTGATGGTGAAGGAGACACCAAGCGGAGAACCGGGTCCACTTCTGATGGTAACATTGGAGTGTGGAGGGTTTCCTGGAGGCATCCAAAATGCGACGGACCGGCTGAGACAGGTTCGCTGGAGAGGTCAGCCCGAGAGAAACCAAGCTGTCAGGTGGAGGGAAGACAGATTGGGATGTAGCAGAGACTGATGTTGCTGCGTAAGCAGAGAAGGAAATACAGGAAGAGGAATGGGCTCCCTGGAGCTGAGTTGAAGCAGAAGGGAGAACCAGTGTTGTCTGGGCCACCGAGGAGCGATGAGAATCATGGTGGCCCTGTCCTTGCGGAGCTTGAACAGGGTCCGCAACATCAGAGGAAGTGGAGGGAAGGCATAGAGGAACCGATCCGTCCAGTCGAGTAGGAAAGCATCCGGGGCCAGACGATGTGGAGAGAAGAGTCTGGAGCAAAACTGGGGCAGCTGATGGTTGTGAGGAGCTGCGAAGAGGTCCACCTGTGGAGTGCCCCAACGAGCGAAGATGGAGTGGAGAGTGGGAGGATCCAGGGTCCACTCGTGAGGTTGAAGGATGCGGCTGAGCTGGTCGGCCAGGGAGTTCTGTTCGCCCTGGATATAGACCGCTTTGAGAAAAAGATTGTGGGTTGTGGCCCAGGTCCAAATTCGGAGGGCCTCCTGACAAAGGAGACGAGATCCGGTGCCGCCTTGCTTGTTGATGTAGTACATGGCGACTTGGTTGTCCGTGCACAGGAGAAGAACCTGAGGATAGAGAAGGTGCTGGAAGGCCTTGAGAGCATAAAACATGGCTCTGAGTTCCAGGAAATTGATGTGATGTTGACGCTCCTGAGGGGTCCAGAGTCCCTGGGTGCGTAGATCCCCCATGTGAGCTCCCCATGCATAGGGGGAGGCATCTGTGGTGATGATCATGGAATGAGGGGGCGGATGAAGAAGGAGGCCCCTGGAAAGATTTGAGGAGTTCAACCACCATTGAAGAGATTGCTGAAGAGATGATGTCACAGAGATGGGATGAGAAAGAGGATCCCTGGTCTGTGACCATTGGTTGGCGAGGGTCCATTGTGGTATTCTCAGATGGAGTCGCGCCAGAGGAACCACATGGACTGTCGAGGCCATGTGACCCAGAAGAATCATCATCTGGCGAGCAGGGATGGATGGTTGGAGGAGCACCTGTCGACAGAGGTGAAGCAGTGTCCGGTGCCGGTCGGCAGGAAGGAACGCTCTCATGGAGTTGGTATCGAGAAGAGCTCCGATGAACTGAAGGCGCTGCGTGGGAAGCAGATGCGACTTGGGATAATTGATCTCGAACCCCAGGAGATGGAGGAAAGAGATGGTGTGGTGAGTGGAGTGCAGCACAAGTGGAGCGGTTGTTGCTTTCACCAACCAATCGTCCAAGTAGGGGAACACTTGTAGGTTGTGGGACCTGAGAAAGGCCGCTACCACAATCAGGCATTTGGTGAACACCCTGGGCGATGATGCGAGACCAAAGGGCAGCACCTTGTATTGATAGTGGTGATTCTGAACCTGGAATCGGAGGTAGCGACGTGAAGCCTGATGGATTGGAATGTGGGTGTAGGCCTCCTTGAGGTCCAGGGAACATAGCCAGTCGTGTTGAGAGAGAAGAGGATAAAGTGTGGCAAGGGAGAGCATTCTGAACTTCTCCTTGACCAAACATTTGTTGAGGTTCCTGAGGTCGAGTATAGGACGAAGATCTCCCGTTTTCTTGGGTACCAGGAAGTAGCGGGAGTAAAAACCCTGACCTCTTTGGTCTTGCGGAACTTCTTCGATGGCATTGAGGAGGAGAAGGGATTGGACCTCCCGAAGGAGGAGAGGAATTTGGGAGGAGTGAGAAGCAGACTCTACGGGAGGATGATCCATGGGTAGAGTGTGGAACCTTAGTGAGTATCCGTGACGGATGATGTTGAGAACCCACAGGTCTGACGTGATGGCCTCCCAGCGGTGGAGGAAGATGGTGAGGCGGCCTCCGATAGGCTGAGGAAGAGGCATGGAAGGTTGGAGACTGGCTATGCCCTGGAGAAAGGAGTCAAAAGGGCTGAGGGTTTTTAGTCGAAGGGAGAGGCTTGGTCACCTGGTGGGACTGAGAACGAGCCTGAGTGTGCTGTTGTTGTTGGTGGCGAGGCCGGCGGGATTGTTGCTGAGGAGGATTCAGCGGCCTGGCAGAGAATCGACGTTGATAAGAGGACTGAGGCCTGTATGGTCGTGCAGGTGGAGTCTTCTTTTTAGGCTTAATGAGGGTGTCCCATCTGGTCTCATGAGCCGAAAGTTTTTGTGTTGTGGTATCAAGAGATTCCCCAAAAAGTTCATCACCAAGGCAGGGCGCGTTGGCGAGACGGTCCTGGTGGTTCACATCAAGGTCAGACACCCTCAGCCAGGCTAGGCGTCGCATGGCTACAGCTAGTGCGGAGGCTCGTGAAGTAAGCTCGAAGGAGTCGTAAATCGAGCGCACCATAAATTTTCTGAGCTGAAGGAGGCTGGAAATCTGCTGTTGGAAAAGTGGGAGTTTACGCTCGGGTACATACTTTTCCAAAGCAGAAAGTTGTTGGACCAGATGTTTCATATAAAATGAGAAATGAAACGAGTAATTGTTGGCTCTGTTAGCCAGCATGGCATTCTGGTACAGGCGCTTTCCAAATTTGTCCATAGTTTTTCCCTCTCTGCCAGGGGGAGTGGAGGCATACACACTGGATCCCTGAGATTTTTTTAGAGTGGACTCTACGAGGAGGCTCTCATGGGGCAATTGGGTTTTATCAAATCCCGGGATCGGGATGACCCGGTATAAACTGTCCAGTTTTTTAGGGGCACCTGGAACAGTCAGTGGGGTTTCCAAATTTTTATAAAATGTTTCCCGTAGGATATCATGTACGGGAAGTTTAAGAAATTCCTTGGGAGGTTGGTCGAAGTCCAAGGCTTCTAAAAATGCCTGGGACTTCTTGGAGTCGGACTCAAGTGGGATGGAGAGAGCCGCAGACATCTCCCGAAGGAATTTCGTGAAGGAGGATTGCTCGGGCTTGGAAGTGGTTTCAGCCATAGAGGGTTCCTCATCGGTAGAAGAGGCATCCTCTTCGGTACCGAGTGGGGATTGCTCCCACAGGTCTGGGTCCTTGACAGCCGGCTCAGTATGGCGTGTTTTAGAAAGGGACTTGCCAGACCGCATAGATACGGTGCCGGGGGATGAAGACCGGCGTCGATCCCTGTCCCTGGAGGAATGGTGCCGATCCCGGTCCCGAGATGACCGGCGTCGATCTGGGGCCTGGGTCGGGTCCTCTGCCGAGCAAGTCTGAAGTACAGGCTGAGCAGATAAGACCGGCATGGATGTATTCAGCGGTACCGAAGGGGTGGATACCGGTGGGGCGGTACCAGGCTCGGTCTGGACTGGTACCGGAAGGAGCGGTGCCAGTATGGTTGGAAGGAGCTGTTGGAGTTGCTTCTGTAGCTGCTCCTGAAGTATGTTCTGGAGGATGGCCGAGATCCGGTCCTCCAATGGGGGCACCGGTACCGCTTTAGATTTCTTCGGTACCATAGGTGCTGCTCGACGCTCCGGCGATGAGGAGGCCGATGACGAGGCACTCACCGTGATCGGAGCGGAGCGTTTACGGGATCGGCGGGACGTCGGGAGAACCGGTGTCACCGCTGTAACAGGAGGTCGCTCAAGGGAAGTGGAAGGCTTCTTAGCCGGCTTACCTGGCGCTATCGACCCCGAAGGGGGATCAGGCGGTGTCGATGTGGTTGGTGCCGATTTAGGCGGTGCCGTCGACGTCGGGGCCTGCTCCATGGTAGAACCGGTACCGAAAAGAATATTTTGCTGTATTTGCCGGTTCTTAAGTGTGCGTTTCTTGAGAGTTGCACAGCGGGTGCAGGTGTCAGCCCGATGCTCTGGACCCAAACACTGAAGGCACCAATTGTGTGGGTCAGACAGAGAGATCGGGCGTGCACACCGCTGGCACTTCTTGAAGCCCGGTTGAGGGGGCATGAAGGGAAACACGGCCTCCGCGAAATCAAACCCGGAGGCTTGTATGATTACAACAGGCCCCGCCGGGGCCGGCTGCAAAAAAGCAAAGAAAAGACACGAGTTTTTTTTTTTTTTTTTTTTATAAAGGAAGTTAAAGTCAAAGGACAAAATATAGAACAAAAAAGGGATCAAAAAATCGCGAGCGGGAAGGCAAAATAGAGTTTTCAACGGCCGTTGAAAGCACATGCGTCTTCTTCGCTCCGCGGAAACGAAGAAACTGGAGACCACGCACTCCTCCGTCGGGCGGGAAGGCACCAGCGCATGCGCGGTGCGGCCAACTAGAACTTTCTAGTTAAAAAGGTCCGTACCGGGGCTCCGTCGGTGACGTCACCCATACGTTAAGAATATGCTGCCTGCTTGTCCTGGGATAAGCAGCGTTTTTTAATCCCACAGAGTAAGTTCCGGACATTCCAAAAAGGAATGCAGAAATGTCCCAAGGGCCTGTTTGCATTTAGAACACAAAACGGTGTCCCAGAGACCCATACGTGTATCCCGTTCACTAGTAATATATGCCCTATGAAGAATCTTGAATTGGGTCTCCTGCCAAGCTGCGGATTTCACAAAAGCATATAAAGTATGGAAGAGTTCGAGGAAGGTATCAGGAGTGTAAGACACAGCAAGTTCCCGATTCCACAAGTCCCGAAGAAAATTCAAGGGCCCCAAAGAGACAAAAGAACGAATCACCCTATACCACACAGAAAGGGAACTCTGGGAATCCGGTACAGTAAGAAGAAACTCATCGAGAGGGCCACACTGCCCCGCTGCACCATACTGCGAATGGAGACTCTGAAAATAATGACGAGCTTGCAAATAAGCAAAAAATTGATGGCGAGGAATAGTCCACTGATCTTGGAGGTGAAGAAAAGTAGAAAAGACCCCTGATTCCCGATCAATCAGATGGAGAAGAAGAAAAGCCCCCCATGAAGTCCAACCCACGAATGGAGAATGACCAAAGCCCGGTAGAAAATTGGGGTTACCCTGCAATTGCAAAAAAGGAGAAGCAACTGGAGACCGGGCTTGCAGTGCTCGCCACCACCACCAGGCCAGACGAAAAGGGCACAGAAATCTCAGTTTAGAGGACAAGACACCCCTCTGCAAACCCTGTTTACGAGGAGAGTGCAAAAGATTCAGAATGTGAAAGGTGCACACCAACCATTTATAGTATGAATGAGAACATAAGAAGTGCCTCTGCTGGGTCAGACCAGAGGTTCATCGTGCCCAGTAGTCCGCTCGCGTGGCGGCCCATCAGGTCCAGGACCTGTGTAGTAGTCCTCTATCTGTACCCCTCTTTCCCCTTTTCCTTCAGAAAATTGTCCAATCCCTTCTTGAACCCTAGTACCGTACTCTGTCCTATCACGCCCTCTGGAAGCGCATTCCAGGTGTCCACCACCTGTTGGGCGAAGAAAAACTTCCTAGCATTGGTTTTGAATCTGTCCCCTTTCAACTTTTCCGAATGCCCTCTCGTTCTTGAAGTTTTCAAAAGTTTGAAGAACCTGTTCCTCTCTACTTTCTCTATGCCCTTCATTATCTTGTAAGTCTCTATCATATCCCTTCTAATTCTCCTCTTCTCCAGGGAAAAGAGCCCCAATTTCTCAGTGAATGAAAGGTTTTCCATACCCTTTATCAAATGTGTCGCTCTCCTCTGAACCCTCTTGAGTATCGCCATATCCTTCTTAAGATACGGCGACCATTATTGGACGCAGTACTCCAGATGCAGACGCACCATCGCCCGATACAACGGCAGGATAACTTCTTTCGTTCTGTTTGTAATACCCTTCTTGATTATACCTAGCATTCTATTCGCTCTCTTAGCGGCCGCTGCACACTGTGCCAACAGCTTCATTGTCTTATCCACTATTACTCCAAGTCCCTTTTCTGGGTACTCTCACTCAATAACATCCCTCCCATCGTACCTGCCCTGTGCTGAGCCCCTCAGAATGGCTGCTGCAAATTCTTGCGCTTCAGGTGTGTACCGGAGCTGTGCTGCTTGCTGAATGGTTGCCGTGGTTCTCATGAGTCCCACGAGAACTCATGGCAGCCATTCAGCAAGCGCCTCAGTGCTGGGCAGGAGCGCAGAAAGCTCACTCCTATCTGGTACACCGCCGGACCACAAGAACTCAGAGCAGCCATTCTGATGGGCTTAGTGTAGGGCAGGAGTGTGGAAAGCTTGCTCCTGCCCGGTACACTGCTGAACCACCAAAAAGGTCTGCGGGGGGTGGGGGGTGGCAGGAGGGAGGTAAAAAAATTGTCAGAATTGGCTGGGACAGGAGACAGAAGGGATCTCTCCTGTCCCAGCTCACCAGGTCCTAGGGCAGGCCCAGCGGAGGCCAGCAACAAGTCCGGGAGGGGGGCAGGTGTGCGCTGATCCGAATATAAGATGAGACCCCCATTTTTGGCCATTTTTTTTCTTGTCGAGTATATACAGTATTTGGGAAGTTTTTCTCTGCAGTTCATCTAAGCCACAAGGGAGCATGTTAGAGGCATGTTTCAGGTGAGATTAATGTGGGATTATGATTTAGATGTTTTCCTACAATAATGGAACATGAACAAAATGTCCAGGCCATAAAAAAGTACATTTTTGTCTAGTCCTGTTCAATAATGACTAAGGGTTAGCTGGCAGTAGGGCGACCGACCACTGGCTAACCAACCAATACAGAAGCACGTTTTCTGAAAAAAATGAAGGTGCGAATGGAGCCTTCATTTACGACCTTTTTCAAGTTTCAAGTTTTATTAGGATTTTATATACCGCCTATCAAGGTTATCTAAGCGGTTTTTACAATCAGGTACTCAAGCATTTTTCCTATCTGTCCCGGTGGGCTCACAATCTATCTAACGTACCTGGGGCTATGGAGGATTAAGTGACTTGCCCGGGGTCACAAGGAGCAGCGCGGGGTTTGAACCCACAACCCCAGGGTGCTGAGGCTGTAGATCCAACCACTGCGCCACACACTCCTCCTAAGGCTGGCGTGGGTGTGGCTTGCACAAGAAGTGTCTTAGGTGTTCTTAGGTGCCAAGGCACTTCCGTAAGCATGACACCAGCACCGTAAATGTAGGCTTCTAAAATACTGGCCTACATTTAAGACGCTGGTGTAAAGAAAAGTGAAATTCTATAATTGGCGCCAGTTTGTGACCGACATATTATTGGTGGCTGTTTCTTAGACAGCTGCTGATTATAGAATTTCCCCCAAGTGCTAAAAAGGTGACCAAACTGAGCAGATGACCATTAGAGGAATGAAGGCATGTCACTCTCTTAATCCCCCTGGTGATCACTGTCCCCTCCACACCCCCTTAAAAGTGACAGTACTTACCAGCTCTATGTCAGCAGCAGATTTAATAGGATCGGTAGCATGGAATGTTGCTACTATTTGAGTTTTTGCCAGGTACTGGCAAATTGGTTGCTGTGGAAGCAGGATACTGGTCTAGATGGACCTGTGGTATGACCCAGTATGGCTATTCTTACATTTCTCTTAGAACATAAGAATTGCCATACTGGGACAGACCAATCAAGCCCATTATCCTGTGGCCAACAGTGGCCAACCTTGGCCTACCCAGATCCCAAGCAAGCAGATCCCACCCAATTCTGGAGCAGTGCCATCCATATTTCCTGCAGAGACAGAAGGGCACTTTTCCAAAGAAAATCTCCCATTTACCTTATAAAATCCCTTTAAAAGTACGGTAATCCTCTTTTATGAAAGTGGATTAAGCTTAGTTTTTGGTCTTTAGCAGGTTTAACACTGTAATTCAAAAGGATTACTAAATAAATTTTGTGTTTCCATCTTCTTTTGGGTGCTTATCTGATTTGACTCCTAATCTTTCTTTAAATTTTTCTTTTTTTCTAATTTTTTTTCAGAGAGATATGAGCATGTAAGCAGTAGATAGTTTTTAATTCATAAGTTTCAATCATAAATATGCATTTTGACATTTTGACATTCTGCTTTATGTTAACTGTGATATACGAGACTATCATTATGCCATTATGAAATAAGATTTTTTTAAAGTAGTTTATTAGCTGAAGAGTTTCAAACTCTGATGATGACTTTTGCTGACCTTTTCTTCCAGCTTGCCATAAAGCTTTCTTCCGTTGCTCTTCACAGATGTGAGATCCCAAGAGGAAAGCTGCAGCTTGCAATGCCCACACTCCAACTACTCTTCCCTCTTCAGTTCTCCAACCACCCTTAATGACTCCCTGCACCCCTTTTGATCAGTCTTCCATCTCCTTTGCTTCTTATGCCCCCAAGATGAAAGTCAGGTTCAGAGCAGCCAGGCCAGAATCGTACAGATAAAATGGAATTGGAAGAATGGTCAAGCATTTGGCAAATAAGCTTTAATGAAAAAAAGAAAAACACAAAATACATGCATTTGGGTTCAGAAATCCAAGGGCCAAATATCATTTGGAGACAAAAGACTAGTGCAACCAAAACCCAAAGGGGGAAGAGAGATATTTCTGCTGACCTCAAGGTAACCAGGTAGTGTGTTGAATCATTTGGGAAAGCAAATTATATACTTGGATACATAAAGACATAACACTAGTAGAAATAGAGATCATTACCTTTGTTCAGGTCTCTGGTGAGAACCCATCTTGTGTTCTGAGTAACAATTCTGGAAAGAAATACACAGAAGGATACTGATAAGGCAGAGGCATTGAAAAGGTTGGAGAATAAAACCACATGTAAAAAAGACCGACAAAGCAGAAGTTGTATTCAATAGAAGAAAGGAAGCAAAAGGAGATAAAGGACACAAACATGCAAATATTGAGCTGTTTTCAATAAGGTAGCAGAAGATAACATTTTCAGAGAATGAAAAACTTGAGGACAAATAGGTTAACATATAGAGCTGACAGGAAGAAGGCTAGCCTGAAAGATGTATCCAAGACAATACTTGTCCTGAAAAGGTGTTGCGTGAGGATCTGATCAGAGGAAGAAAAACTCTATTGAAATATCTTACCTGCTGGCAATCAAACTTGGGAAAAAGTAAAACTTGGGCTTCAGTAGGTTATTTCATTGTCCTCCTCTTTTACTTTTTTATTTCAGTACTCTACTTTTTTAGCAAAGCCAGTTTAGAGGCTCTCTTAAGGTTTTTATATAAAAAGTATTTTAGTCTAGATTAATATTTTAGGTTGCATTTCAGAGCACAAGATAAGATCAGATTAGGGCACAGATAGCAGTTGAGGAAAGACTGTGTTTAGTGTTTAACATTAGTTTAAAATACAGTTAGAAAAAAATAGCTGTACAGAGCATATTTTTTGCAAAGGTCTTTTCAGTTAGGCAGTTAGAAATTGCTCTTTTGTTTAGTTTCCTTTCAGTTAAATAATAGTGCCTGATTAAAGGGATAAGTTAAACGGTCAGGATCAGCGCAGGGTGACTCATCCAGGAGGTGTAGCTGAGAGAGGACAGTCGCTAGATGATTGGAGAGTTTAATGCATCTAGCTCAGAGAGATCTTCACTAGTGACTTTGCTGGGAAATTGCTTACAAACTTGGGAAAAGGGAATCCTAAAGCTAAATAGATAAGCTCAGGAACTTATTTTATTTAAAATACTTGCTTACTTAGCAAGGGAGTTTTAGGGATAATTTTTTTTTCTCAGCATAGGAAGTCTTTGTTAGTGTACATAGGCTAGTATTTCTAGGGGCTATTTTAAAATTGCTATAGTATCAGTAAGTGCTGCCCGATTCAGGAAAAAAAATTTCAATTCAATTCGATTCAGCTTATTGAATCGATTTTTCGATTCAATTTTCCTGCCCAATTGGGTGTTTTTTTTAAAACATCCTGGTGGGTTTATTTTATAACCTCTTCATCCCTTTTATAGCCTCTTCACCCCTTTTGCCTTCTCCTAACCACACTGGTGTAAACAAATAAAAAAGACTTTTCCTCTCTCTGTTAAATCCTAGCTCACATTTGTGATCTAATACCAGCTCTGGCAGGATACACGTTCCAAATCTGACATTGTAATCACAAAACAGAAAATAAAATGAATTTTTCTACCTTTTGTTGTCTGGTCATTATTCAAATCTTGTTGGTCCCAGGCTCTGGTTGTCTTCTGATAACTTGCTTGCCAGGGTCTCCTTCTTTCTTCTTTCTCCGTGCTAACCATCCATCTGCCATCTCTGTCCCTTCCGTTTCCCTTCCGTTTCCTGGAGGTCTGGCATCTTTCCTTTTTTTCGTCTCTATCCACAGATCCACCTTTTCTCAACTACCTTTTCATCCAGCATCTCTCTCTCCTTCCCCACCACCCCAGGGTCCACCATCTCTCCCTTTCTTTTCCCAACTACCCTCCTATCCAGTATCTCTATCCTACCCTCCACACCATCTCTTGTATCCAACTTCTCTCCCTTTCTGTTCCTTCCCTCTCTAAATCCCATTGTCCATCATCTCTCTCCTTCTCCTCTAGTTTTAGACCCATTATTTCTTCCCCCCAAAGTCCGGCATATGCACATCTCTTTGAACCCCCCCCTTCCCTCCCTCCTTCCCTCTGTGTACTTCTACACCAGGGCGCATTCCCCTGAAGGTCTGTATCCAAGGCTTGCCTGTCCCCCTTGAAGGCCTGCACTCAAGGCCTGCCTGTCACCCCTGAATGCCCGTACAACCCCCCCTGAAGGACTGCATCCCCCCAGAAGGCCTGCGTGTTCCCCCGGAAGGCCTGTACAACCCCCCCCCCCCCTCTGAAGGCCTGTGTGCTCCTCCTGGCCTCCCAGCATCAATTTATCTAATTTCAGCAGCCTGCATAAGATCGCTAGTGCTAGTGATCTTTGCAAGCTGCCATCGGGTCTTCTGAGCTGCCTTTTTTCTGCCGCGGTCCCACCCCTCCTCAGTGTGCATCTTAAATGCAGTGTGTTAGACCATGTGCCACTGATGAGAAGGAGAGGAGATAGGAAATTAATCCTCTTATACAGGAAGCAAGAGTGGATCCATCGAATGAGCTCAGAGGAGCCAGGGGGGACTGAACTTGATTGAGTGGCATTTATTTTTTTGAAGAAAGGGCCATTTTTTTAATGAGAAGTAGCCAGAGAGGAGTCTTTTCAATATGAAATTTCGCATAAGAGAAATTTTTCAGAACTATGTTGCTTAGTGTATGATTCCTTTATCAGGAATGAATGCTTGCCGCATGAACATTGTTTATGGGTTATAGAGATTATGTTGCATTGCAGATACCTCAGCGGGTGCTTTATGTCTAACTATACATTAAAAGCGCATGGATCGTTTTGAGATCCCAGTGGTAAAACATACTGTGAAATTCAACTCATGTCCTTTGAAATATTTTTGAAGAATTTTTCTGAGGTTTTTGACATCTTCATTCTAGAGAGGGTGTTGAAATGACTTTTAATGTGCATGACGTTAGTTTTCAGATGATGTCATCATGACATCATCCACTGATTCAAAGCGAGGCCGCTGAGCCGTGCGGTCATGTTTGCTGTGGAATAATGCGCATGAAGAGAAGTGCCAATTGCTAGTAAGTATATGAACACCAGGACAAAGATTATTAAATGCTTGATAGAAATTAACAATATTTGCTGCTTAAGTAAAAACATGTTTTATTTTAGAACATTGGGTCCACATCTCTAATGCAGCTATCAGCGAAACGCTGGCTGGCTACTGTCGGAGGATGATTAGAGAAAAGTACACAGCTCTGGAGGGCGTTCATAAAAAACCGCAAACCGGTGCACTCGTAAACCAAGGTTTGACTGTATTCTTGTTAACTGAAAGATTGGCAGACATCTGGAATGGACTCCCAGCAAAGGCAGAAGGAACCAAACGGACATAATTCAAGTACTCTAGTGACAAACAAGGAAAAAAGATCACACATTAAGTGAGACTTGAATTATCAGTGCAGGGATTGGGTACAAATTAGCACACTGGATGGACCAAATGGTTCTTATGTTCTGACAGTGTCTTTAATTTCTGTACATATGACCTTTCATAGGAGCAAAATGCAATAAGAGCTGAGTTAATTTGTCTAAATACAGATCATCAACATGTGTCCCAATTTGGGTTTTGTTTGGTTTAATTAGACTATCTGAAGTCTGTTTTGATGAATTTATAGTGCATACCTTTAATTCTGCTTTGTCCATCAATAGCTTAAACATGAACGGAATACATAGAAAGAAGCCAGCTGACTTCATCTGATCTTTAGTTCCCTTGCTACCCATCCAATCTTTAAATCATACTGACAGCTTTTGGTCCCCTATTACCAACACATGACAGCTATTCATACATTGCAGCCACGGCAAAAGAAAAATGCTTTTCTATTAAGTCATGCATGTCACTGTTCAGCGATGCTGTGATCAGCACACTTCCATCATCTTTACCAGAGAGGTCCCTTGGGAGACTAGTCCTTTTAACCTGCTTCCACACTGTAGCCATGCCCTTATCACAACCCCATGTCTTTAAATGACAGGCACTTTAAATAGTGGTATAGGCCTGAAATAGCTTCCGTTGTTTAACTCTTTCTTTCAGTATGGGAGACAAACAACTTAAGCCACTTAAACACACAGTAATAAAAATCAAACTCTAAAGGGAATGTTATATTAGTGTTTATGGATTGCTAATATTCCCCAGAAGGAGTTCAGTGCGATATACAATTTAGAAGAGCCTGGCCATATCCAGGAATTACATTATAGTCATGGGCCGCATAACATCATACTGGACAATGCCCATATAATATGATGGGGAAAAAATTCACACTTGAAAGATGGGACATAAGCGGACGCAACTGAGTGTAGAGCAGGCAACATGTGTTTCCCACATGTATAAGACAAAAAGACAAAATCCAACAAGTCTGCAGTAAAGGAACAGTAAAACCAAAACAAAAGAAAAAAACTGCAGAACACTGTACAAGATATACAATCCACAAAGACACTGGAAGGGTCTGCGGTGACAACTGCAGACCCTAAAAACAGAGGCAATAGACCAGGCTTCCCCAAAGAAACGATAGACGTCCACAAGATGCAGGCAATGTTTATTCAAATAAACAATTTGTTGTGCACAAATAAACCACTTGCTAGGTAAAGGGACCCAACACGGTCCCTATTTCTAACGACATATCTTCATCAAGGGTCCCTAAGATGGTGGCAAAAAAATAAATAAATATATATATATATACTAGTCTTTAAGCTCGTTACATTAATGGGTGCTAGAATAGATGTGTCTGTCAGTCTGTGTTTCTTTATCTCTCTCTCCTTGGCTGCTGTCTGTGTCTTTCTGTCTTTCTCCCCCCCCCCCCCGAGCAAAGCAGTCTGCCCCCAGCACACACCTCCCCCCAAAGCAGCCCCCTTTTCCTCTCCCTGTCTCTCCATGGCCCTCTTCTGTCTTCCCCCCCGAGCAAAGCTGTTTGCACCAAGCACACCCCTCCCCTCAAAGGAGCCCCCTTTCCCTCTCCCTGTCTCTCCATGGCCCCTTCTGTCTTCCTCCCAAAGCAAAGCTGTTTGCCCCAAGCACACCCCTCCCCCCAAAGCATCCCCCTTTCCCTCTCCTTGTCTCTCCATGGCCCCTACTGTCTTCCCCCCCAGAGCAAAGCTGTTTGCCCCAAGCACATCCCTCCCCCAAAGCATCCCCCTTTCCCTCTCCCTGTCTCTTCATGGCCCCTTCTGTCTTCCCCCCAGAGCAAAGCTGTCTCCCCACAGCACCCCCCCCCAAAGCAGCCCCCTTTCCCTCTCCCCCTGGTCCCCTGTATTGATCCCCTTCTTACCCTCCCTCCAGCCCGGCGTCTTCTGGCCTGCTCCTCTTCAAAGCAGCCTGCGATCGTGGTGGCCGGCTTTAGCGAACCTCGCAGGCCGCTCTCCAACTCGGACGTGATCCTGTGCATCAGAGGGAACGTGCTATTGAGGTTGGAGAGCGGCCTGCGAGGTTCTTTAAAGCTGGCCACGATCACAGGCTGCTCTGAAGAGGAGAATCAGCGGTGGTGGCGGCAGCAGTGAGCGAGGGCAGGAGGTGTGTTCCCTGCTGAGCTTGCGGGCAGGGAGAGAGCTTGCCTGCGCTTCCTCGCAGCAGCAGTTGGTGAGTGAGGGCGGGAGGAGGGGAGTGGCCAGAATGTTCCCTGCTGCCGGGTTCTAAAATGGAACACAGCCACGGATCACACACCACAGTGGCAGGGATCACGCTGTTTTGCGCCGGTATGCTTTTATGACTGCCGTGAGCTCCTGTAGTCTCTTGAGACTACGATGGGAGCTCACGGCAGCCATTTCCTATTAGTGATATGCATGGGGCAGGAATGTAGGAAGATCGTTCTTGCCCCAAAAGCCCGCTAGATCACCAAGTACGGTTCAGGGGAGTCTAAGAGGGCTTAAGGTAAGGTCTGGGATTCCGGGGGAAGGGTCAGAATCAGCCTGAATATTATTCATGATTATTTAATATTCGAGGGCCGGCTCTGCCCCTAACCCCCGCGAATATTGAGGGAGAAGTGTATTTGTAAGCTAACTAGTAATATGCGTTCGAGAAATTTGTTAAATAAATAATTCCCTTTAAATCTACCATTAAATCAAGTGCATTGCATCTGTATTCCGATTGGTCATACACTGGGAAGGAGGCCTACTTTTGGAGGCAGAGGGGCCTTAGGCATCTGAGCCAATCAGGGCCTTAGGTCCCTCACCGGTGCATCCCAGAATACACCGGGAAGGGGATGGCCTTCCATTTTGCAGTGGTGGGCCTGCCAGCAGGAGGGAGTGGGCATCCCTCTTGCCGGCTAACAAATAAAGGTACAGGGGGCATTCAGGATGGAGTCAGGGAGTGTCAAGGGGATCTTGGGGTGTTGGGGTAGGGTTGAGGATGTTGGGGGTGTCGGGGGTGGAGTCACGGAGTGTCGGGTGGAGTTGGGGAATGTCAGGATGGAGTCGGGGAGTGTTTGGTGGTGTTTGGGGTATGGGGCCAGCAGCAGGAGGGAGTGGGCATCCGTCCTGCCTTGGACTGTGTCGGTAGGGTTCGCCATTGTAGCAGGAGGAATTGGGCACTCCTCCTGCCACAGCTATTCGGGGTGGGAGGGGGGCTTTGGGGGTTGATCTTAACTGGGGTTTATTTTTGGGGTTGAGCTTATATTACGAGCATCTTGAAAAATCATGTTAGGGCTTATTTTCCAGTTAGGTCTTATTTTTGGGTACATATAGTATGTGCACATATAAGCATTCTGTAGACACTTAAATTTTAGGCATCTATACTAAGAGAATACATGCACACCTACAAAGAATATCTGCTCTGCTTATTAAAAAAATTCTAAGCCACTGCATATGAGAAAAGATTGTACTACTCACTATGGGCTAGATTCACTAAGGACACCAATCGTGTCCCGACCACTTTGTGACCCCGACCCGATTCACTAATCTTACTCCGATCTGATCCGTGCCCGATCCGATCCATGCATGCAAATGAGGGAGAATGGCATGCAAATACAGGAAGGCAGCGATTCACTAAAAAATTTCAGGAACACAGACTGGGCTGGCTGATCAAAAAATAAGCTACTGCTGAGGACCAGTCGCTCACGTCCTTTCCGACTGCCCTGCTCTCTGCCCCGACTCTCCTGCCCTTCCCCGCAGTGCAAGCCCGAGGTTTTAACCCGTGGGTTTAAAGCGGGTTAAAACCACTGGCTCGCGAAGCAAAAAAGTAAAAAAAGTTTCAAGCTCTGTAAGAATGCGCAGGCCATCTACAGGCAAAGAAGATAGTCTGCGAATGTGTCGGGATCGCTCTTTAGCTATCTGTGCGGTCGGTTGGGGACGTGACTCTGATCACCTCCATTTGCATGAGGACGCATCGTAAATCGGGCAGCCGGCAACCTCACGGATCGGATCGCTAACGGATCGGATCCATGAGGTTAGTGAATCTAGCCCTATGTACAACTACAATTTCAGAAAAAAGGAGAAATTGGATTTCAGGGTGACAAAGATCTTCATGCAAATATGGCTTATAAATACACATGAAAGCCAAAATACAAAAACTAATGGAATCCCAGCTATCTGAACACATCTTTTCACACATTTCTCTAAGGTGCTTCTAGATCCTGATGCATCACACCCTTATTTACAAAAAGAGTAATCAGGCAGAAACAAACAGAAAAGCACAGGTGAACCTAATTCTCAACTCTTTAATGAAAGATTTCTTATCTACTGATGCTGTGGATAAGGACAAAGAATAAAAGAAAGAAAACTGGCTGGTGAAATCCTTGTGTGCAGTAAATTGAAATACACGGTACAATAGATCAAAACAGTCCTATTTGAAATTCATATTAAAATGAGAGAGATATCAAGGAGAATCTTTAAAGAGGGAGGTTTATGCTATCGGTGGAGCCTAGAAAGAAAGGGAGAATGGAAAGAAGAAGGGGTTTTGGATTAAACTCAAACACCTTTTTCAGAAGTAGTTCAAGGTGAGTTACATTTGGGGATTTTCCTGTCCCCAAAGGGTTTATAACAAAAGGTTGCATCTTGGGCAATGGAAGGTTAAGGGCTAGATTCTGCAAATAGCATGCAAAGATAGGTGCTAAAATGATGTGCAATAAGCTAGTATTCTGTCTGTCCAAATTAGATTGTAAGCTCTTCTGAGCAAGGACTGTTTATTGCATGTTAAATGTACAGCGCTGTGTATGCCTTTCAGCACTATGTAAATGATAAATAGGAGTAGGTAAATTTTGTGAAGCATGACATTTACAGAATACTAGCTTAGGCCCTGATTCTATAACACTTAGGCACCAGTTATAGAATTACGCTTAACATCATTTGCATGCAGCAAAGACAGTGAATCAATTGTTGTTTCAAAATCGGCCAGAAATCGGCCAACAGCGATTGAATCACTATCTTTAGTGAATCTGGCCCTTAATTACTGCCAATTGAGTGCTTGTTTAACACTAATGATTGATTGTTAGCACTTAATTAGCTAACTAGTTTACATGTAGATTTCTGATCAGTGCCCAGATTTGCCTGCTCAACTTTGGGTAACCTATACAGAAACTGGTGATAAGTGACTGTCCCAAGATCACAAGAAATCACATTAGGATTTTAACCAGGCTGCCTTGGTTTTCAACCCACTGCAATAATCATTAGGTTACACAAAATAGAGCTAATAATGAATAGGATATTTAACTTGGAAGCAAGTAGCACTCCTTGGTAAATTGAGGCAGATCAGGGACTAATCTCTTTAGATTTATCTGCTGCCTTTGATCAACCATACCACTCTCTTTCAGCTGCTTCCTGATCTCCATATCTCTGATGGCCTCTATTCTTGCTTCCAATCTTACCTTGCCAATAGGACATTTTGAGTCTTCTGGCCCAAGATGATCTCTTTCCCTCTAATTGCTCAGGTGCTCGTTCTGGGTCCTATACTTTTTAACATTTTCCTTGCCTTTTGTGCTTTACTAACCCAGTTACTGAGTTTTATTTATGGTGTTGATATCCAGCTTTGCTCCACCATCTCTTCCTACTCCCCTGATTTGGTGGTGGCTATTTCTTCTACATTGAATAGAGTTGCAACTTGGTTAAATCATTATATATTTTTGTACATGAAGACATTTCAGCATCATATTTTTTCATAGTACCAGTAAATTTTCATGATTGTTTTTTTTTAGTATCTTCTAGTTTTGTGAGATAAGTTTGTTTTTCTTTTGATTAACTTGGGTTGTTTTTAAGACAGGCATGAGAATTTTTTTATTTGATTATGTCATCCCACATATTTAAATGTGGGCATCTGACACCATGGGAGCCATTTTGGATATGCAGTGAATGGCATCCTGAAAGTGTTTGTTTGAATACAAGAATAACTTGTATTTAAACTGTTTTTTTTTTTTTTGGTGTAGCTGAGTATTATTTTTTCAATTCACAGGATTAAACTCACAGTTTATTCAATGGGCAAACACACTTTTTATCCTTGAGGAAGCCGACGGCAGTTGAGTGAAACAGTGGCAGTCCCCATCAGAAATTGAAGCTAAGTGCCCTGTTCTCTAAGCTTTGTTAGTTTTGAGCCATGATGTATTGAAGCACTGCACCCAGCTCAGCATATTTGGATTTGATCATTTAAAGTTTAATACAAAGAAATTCACAGTATGATTGATATTGTATATGGAGAGTTAAGAGACTTTGAACCCTGTTTATGTCAATTTATATGTCTTTCATTTGGGTCGCTGAAGTCTCTTTTATCTCTCCATTTCAAGATATTCAGAATCTATATTTGGCATTGGTTTGTACCTAACTGGATAAGTGCCATGGAAAATGGCCAGTTAATCTCAGGCAAGCCATTTAACTGGCCAGGAGCCATTTCTGGCTGGTTAACTCAGACCCAGAAGTTTATTATTTAAAAGCATGATCCAGAAAGCAGCACCCGTAGGTGCTGCGTCCAGAATCACATCTATTTTTTGTACAGACGCCTTAAATGTAGGCCAGCATTTTACAGGCCTACATTTAAGGCGTTTGACTCATGACCAAGCATACCTATGGATACCTTCCGGCATAAGCCAGGCCTATGCTGACCATAGGCATCCATAGGCGTGCTTAGGCGCTACCATAGGTATGAGTCAGTCACCTATATTGTAGGCATCGTTTGCTGAACTGATTTAAAAAAACAAACAAAAAACGTGCATCCTGATTGGTCCTAGACGGCAGTAGGACACTTACCGCAGCCTATAATCGGGATGCTGTTTTGAGAATCAGGCCCTATATGTGTACACAGGATTGTACTGTGAGTAGTAGAATTGCTATGATCTTGATTGTTGTATTTAATGACCACAATCTAGGGTAGAGGGGAGCGGAGAGTCTATGGTCTTGATATTTAATTGTTAGAGGCATTTAAACATGAATGCTCTTTGCACTGGCCATGAGATTGATATTTAAAAAAATATATATTAGAAGAGCCAGCTGATATTTGATTTCTGCATCTAAATCCTTAAGAGGTCTTTCACATATATTTTGCACCATGGGCAAGCGCTACTATGAAATTAACTTTAGGTATTTATTGTTTTGATACGTGGAGCTTTTGTTTGAAGCATACCTAGAGAAATGCATTCTAAAAAAAAAAAAAAAAATACACCCCCCTAAGATACTGAGAGGCATAGCTATCCCTGGATCGTCTGTCCATGTTCACCAGCAATTGCACATGGTTAGCAGCCAGTCCTCTTTGAATTAATATAATTAAATGGGTTAGAACTACTTTCATGTGGACCCCCTTTTTGTCCTCTCTGGGAATTCAGTCCCTCAGTTTGTTGCTCCTCCCAAGTTTGTTGCTCCTCCCAAATGAAGTTGCTCCTTGGAACCAACTGAAGCTCCCAGTTCTCAATTCAATGCAAACAGTCAATATGTGTCCTCAAATGTCAGAATTAATTTCATAGCAATACGGAGTCCAAAAGTACAGAATCATAAAGCTTACTTGTTCAAAAAGGAATCCAAAACAAAAAAGGTCAGACTTCCAAGCCTTTGTGTCACCTCCTAGGCTTTAACTTTCTCCCCAGCTCTACATCATCTTGCTGGCAGGTAAATCAACAAAGGTTTTCACCAATTAGAATTCAATTCTCCAGTAAGCTCCAAACCAAAGTTCCACGTATCAAAACAATTCATAACCTTAAGTTTTGCTGGTGTTCAGTCTAGATCTCCTCTTTTTCTGGCCTCTCAGCAGTGAATGTGCTCTTTTTGTCTTTCCTTCTTATAGGTTTCTTGGCTCCTGGGGTTCTGCCCTCTCTAGTTGTTCATGTGTTAGTCTCTAATACAGAAGCAACACTAGCGTAGTAAAGTGGAGAAGCAAGTTTTATCTCATTGGGGTTCCCTGAAGCAACAGCTCATGAAATATGATCCATGTTAGGACCCTTACTAAATAAATAAACCTTTATTAATGAAATATTAAATGGAGTCAAGTGATGACTGAATTGGATTAAAGCAAAGCCTCTGTCAGATGAATCCTCTAATAACACTTTTTCATGAAGTATTTTTCGGAACACATTATGTGCTATCATTTCAGAAACAGCTGCAAGCACATTTATTTTTACCAGCATATTGCTGATTTTAGTTACATACCATATTTTTTGCTCCATAAGACGCACCTGACCATAAGATGCACCTACCTGTAGAGGAGGAAAAACCAAGAAAAAAAATTCTGAACCAAATGGTGTGCCCTGTACCCTGTTCCCTCTCTGGTGGTCTAGTGGTAGGCCGGGACAGGGTACAGGGCACGTCTAGTGTGGGCAAGTCTAATGGTAGGCAGTCTAATGACAGCCAGCCAGCCCCAAGCCAGCCAGTCAGAGAACTGACATAAACCAATCAGAAAGCAGTGCAGGGCCAGGCAGGAGCGCGGAAAACTCGTGCCTGACCTCCGCTGCTCCTGTCCAGAAAATAGGAGATGGCTAGCCAGGGAAGAATCACGCTAGACCACCAGGATGTTTTTAACAAGGTACGACAGCGGCGGCAGGTGTTTGTGGGGGGGATGTTTTAAAAAAGCGTGGTGGTGGATGTATGTGGAGGAGTGTGTGACTGAAAAAGATGCGGTGGTGGGTGTTTGCTGGGGGGGATGTTTTAAAAAGGTACGGCGGCAGGCATGTGGTTTTTTTTAAAAAGGGGCTTGCAGCAGGGGGGGATTTTTTAAACGGTACGGGGGTTAAAAATTGTACCTTTGCTCCATAAGATGCACGAGATTTCCACCCACTTTTGGGTGGAAAAAAAGTGCATCTTATGGAGCGAAAAATATGGTATTTTGGATTTAATGCAGATGGAGTGCTATTATATGCTATGTTTGTTTTGTTTTTCTTTGTTTGAGACAAATTTGTATATATTTTGTAAGCTGTCCAGATTTGTAGATGGGCGGCATATAAGAAACTGTTAAATAAAATAAATAAAAGTTGAGCTATAGACTCTTGAGATCTATTGATCTGTGCTGGTCTCTCAATTATTATGAGCACATAAATATTAATTTAAATAATTTCAATATGTACACTTGTTTGAAGTAATTATTTTGTTGAAGATCCATTGAAGTTTGTTAAATATAATGAAACTGTCAGAAACAAAGGCAAGGGAGAGGGAAAGAACAGACTGGGAAGAAAAGGTGGTAGTAACAAGTGAGATGAAAGAAAGATGTCAAAAGGGAAGGAGAAATGGAGACAGAAAAAAGACAATGGAAAGGAAACCCAGGGAAAAGATTCAGAAGACAGATGAGGCTTAAAGCAATATAAAGAGAACAAAAGACACCAAAAGTTTAAAAAAGAACTTTAATTTTCCTTTTTAGTTCCAGAATGCAACTTTATTTACATATTGTATATACAATCAATTACATTTTTAATTGGATCTTCTACTAATTGACAAACAGCACTGCTCTAGTGAGCTACAGTATATTACCTGGGTCTAACATTTAAAATGCCTGAAGTGCTAATTTTTAAGGTAATTTTTTATTCAGAGGGCATCAGCGATCAGCTGGCAGTCATTTTGTTATAGTCATGCATAAACCTTTTCACACTACAAAGTACTGGATACCTTCCCTAACTTCCACCCTATAGCTCCAATTCTGTCTCCCTTTCATCTCCCAGGTTGATTCCCTCCACTCTCCACCAACTGCAGCCTAGATGCCTGCTCTGAGAGTACATTACAAACCAGCGTGTATGATGACTGAGTTAGCTTGTAGACCTCCATTCATAGGCCTTGCCTCTGCATGGAAGCCAGGAGGGGGCAGATATACAGCAATGCATGAGTGGGGCATGGGCTGACTTGGTCCCTACACTCCTTGTTTTCTGGTGACAGCAGAGCTGAAGATCGAGGCAAAAGATCACAGATTTGGGCTGGGGGTGGGTGGGAGGCAATCTAATTTGAAAAGTCCACTGAAAGAGGGGTGTGATATCCTAGGGCTGTAAAAGCATTCACTAGTTAAGACTGTATTCTTGCAACAATTTGGAGACAGATTCCACAAAGGTCAGAAAACTCTGTGGCACATTTTGCACACATTTAATTGTATAGTGGTAAAGGGGAATTTTCAAAGTGATTTATCAGGTAAGTAGTTGGTGTATCTGGAACTGTCCTCCTTTGCTGTACATGGGGCTTCCAAAGCACAATTACTTTTAGCCATATGAAACAAGGCAATCCTGGTTTTGAGCTGACAAGGGGAAACAGCAGCATGTACAATGTGGAATGGTCAGTGGGTGTTCTGTATTGCCCCCTTCTCTGCTTGCAGAAACAGCAGATCCAAAGTCTGTAGGGGTTTTACTGCACATTCTTTATGCCAACTAATTTTCAAAAAGAAGAGATGCTGGATAAATGTAGTTTCTGGTTGCTTGAGAGTTACTATTAAAAATAGGCCTAATACTATACCCCATACTACAGTGCTCCCCCGCGAATTTGCGGTCCTGGTCATTTGCAGTATTTTCCAACCTCGAATGACCAGGCAGGAGAGGGCAGCCGGAGCGCTGGCAAGTGAAGGAATTCACTTGCGGTATGCTCTGACTGCCTCTTCCTGTACTAAAGTCGGGCCTCACCAATCAGGAGCTGCGTGTCAAAGCAGCTCCTGATTGGTGAGGCCCGACTTTAGTACAGGAAGAGGTGGTTGGAGCATGCGAGTGATTTCCTTCACTTGCCGGCGCTCCAGCTGCCCTCTCCTGCCGCTCCGGCTGCCCTCTCCTGTCTCCCCTGCTAAAAACTGTATTCGTGGTTTCTCAACATTCGCAGGGGTTACTGGAACGAAACCCCGTGAATATCAGGGAAGTACTGTATGCCATATCATAAACTGTTCCAGATAAACTACTGGACATGTGGCAGGCAAAATGTGAGCGTACTCAGGTGTGGCGTACCAAATTTACACCAGAAATTAATTTTATTTTAATTTTTATTTAAAGTATTACAGTATTTCTTAGGGGTTTTTCTGGTTGCTTGAGAGTTCTGGTTGAGTTCCGATTAACAGAGAGTCTACTGTATCTGGGTTATATCTCTTTGAAAATTTGCTACGAAGTTGGATGTGATTAAAGTACCATATACTTGCAACAATGATGCTCACGTGTGCACAAAAAATGAATTTACTGTCAATTCTAATTTCAAATTCAGTATTTGTAACCAGTGTTCCCGCTAAGCTGCGTTGGCCTGCGCTCGCGCACAAAATATTACATCGCAGCGCAAAGTTTCTCTTCACAGCGCACACACGCGTCGGTAAGGTAAGGGGACGCATTGGGGGGATTGCACTTCCCCACAATTGCCATGCTTCGGTTCCTCTTCTTCCTTCCTTCCTCCCCCCCCCGCGGGACCCTGCGGCACCATCAACTCTTACTCCCTCTAATGTCGGCCCTGCAGCTCCAGACTTCCTCGCACCTTCTCCCCTCCCCCTTTGGATCGCTATTATTTTAAATGTTATAGCCGCGGAGCTGTATCCATCAGTGGAGATGTCTAACCTCGGCCTGCCCCGGAACTCTTACTGCAGCAGACGCCCGTCTAGGCAGGAACAGGAAGTCACTGTTGCAGTAAGAGTTCCGGGGCAGGCCGAGGTTAGACATCTCCACTGATGGATACAGCTCCGCGGCTATAACATTTAAAATAATAGCGATCCAAAGGGGGAGGGGAGAAGGTGCGAGGAAGTCTGGAGCTGCAGGGCCGACATTAGAGGGAGTAAGAGTTGATGGTGCCGCAGGGTCCCGCGGGGGGGGGGGGGGGAGGAAGGAAGGAAGAAGAGGAACCGAAGCATGGCAATTGTGGGGAAGTGCAGAGCTGCAGGGAAGAGTGTTGCGGTACCCAGCTGGAGGGAGAAGGAAGATGAGGGAGGGAATTAAAGGAGATGCCAGGGCTTGGAGCGTAGGAGGAAGGTATGCCAGTCTAAGGGAAAAGGAAGGGGGAGATGTGAGAGCATGGAGGGGGAGCGAAAGATGGAAGAAAAGGAAAGGAGAGAGATGCCAGAGAATCAGGGAAGGGGAGATACCAGACTATGAGGAGAGGTGTGGGAGAGGGAAGGCGAGGAGAGAGATGCCAGACCAATGGGGTGAAAGGAGAGATGGAAGGGGGAGGCATACAGTTTCTGGAAGGGGCATAGAAGGAGAGAAGATGCCATATAGGGGAAGAGAGACGGCAGACAGTGGATGGAAGGAAGAGAGTTACAAGAAGATGAGGAAAGGAGAAACCACAGAAGACAAAGGTAGAAAAAAATTTCTATTTATTTATTGCTTTAGGAGACATGTGTCACTGTTTCTGTGAAGCATTGTATGCAGAGTCCAGCTTCTTGCTGGTTCAATTTAACCTTTGTCTATGTATTTTTATTTTATCCCCCCTTTTACAAAACTGTGAAGCGTTTTTAGCACCAGCCTTGGTGGTAGCAGCTCTGATGCTCAGAATTTTATGAGCATCAGAGCTGTTACCTCCGTAGCTAAAATCCACACTACAGTTTTGTAAAAGAGGGCGGGGTTAGTTTGTGATTACATATTCCTTACTAGGCGAAGGTGTTTTCTGTGTTCTGTGTGTTCGAAAGACATGGTTTTCTGTTAGGATTGACGGTGTAGGATTGATCTGTGCTGGTCTGGCTTGTTTAGTTTTACAATGGGTGTATTGATGTACTGCTCACTGCAATATGTAAGATGCTGCCTTTTCCTAGGTACTCATGTGTGACGTGTGGTTTGTTACTAAAAATCATGTTTTTCTTACAGATGGGGGGGGGGGTGCCAAAAAATGATGGGCCCCGGATGTTACATATGCTAGGTACGCCACTGTATGTAAAGATACCAGAAAGCTGGCGTAGCAAAAACTTCTAAGTTTTGAGTATTTAACCCTCCCACAATCTCACGGGCACTCGTTTCAAGTTTATTGAGATTTTGATTTAAACGCAATATCAAATATTTTCAATGCGTATAACAAAAATAAATTTGGGGAAATAAATAAAACCATTTGAACCAGTGTTCCCGCTAAGCTGCGCTGGCGTGCGCTGGCGCACAAAATATTACATCGCAGCGCACACGTTTCTCGTCACAGCGCACGATCGGAAGAGGCGTACGGCAGATGGCAGGGCGGCGAGAGGAGAATCGGGCGAGTTGGCTCATAACTTGCTGGCGCCCGATATTTTTGGCTCACGGTGAAAAAAGTTTGCTCACAACACCCGCCCGCTTAGAGGGAACACTGTTTGTAACCCATCTACAACTCCACTCTGTGAGGATCTAACAGGATATAAGCCTACATATAACATTAAATGTTTTCTAATCTCTGCTAATTAAGTCCATATTACTTTTTTTTCTTGCTTCAGTTTTCTCTTTTGATCTGCTGTTTTCATCTACTTCTATTACTCCACTCACTCACGAGTGCCTGTTTCTTTTCTTTAAAAAGATCTTCATTTATTTGAACTCATTCCTTAATCTGTTCTTTTTCAACTTTCCTTCCCCTCACATCTCTCCTTCCATTTTTTCATGACCAATTGCATCTCTTTCCCATTTGATTCTTATCCTCACAATCTGCTGTGACAGCCTTTCCTCCATTCTCACCCCCCCCCCCCAGTTCAGGTAGAAGATTCTTCCTCTCTTTCCAGTCCCAACCCAGTCTCCTCCTTCTTTCCCTCCAATCAGTCCAAAGTTTTCTCTTGTTCCTCCAGATAGGCAATGGCATCCTATTCTCCCTGTCCCTCTGCTCTTTCCCCCAGCCAATCATCCTCTTTCTTCCTCCCTACTTTCTCATAGACGGTCTCTTTCTGTGCCCTTTACTCTTTGTTCCAGTTACTGGTTCCCTTTGTTGACAGTGACTGCTGCCGCACTGTTCCAAAGCTCTTGTCACCATTGTTATCACACTGTTGTTTACTATGAAGTGCATGGTGCGATGCTAATTCTCTGATCAGGTACAGTTGCTCATTTTGGAGATATTGTATTACTATAACCCTTGTACGAAAACCTGAAAACTTAAGGAGTGTAGAGTAGATGGATTATGCTTTTCAATTGTCATAAACATAAGAAAATAAGAAGTTGCCTCCGCTGAGGCAGACCAGAGGTCCATCTCGCCCAGCGGTCCGCTCCCGCGGCGGCCCATCAGGCCTATTGCCTGAGCAGTGGTCCCTGACTATTTCTATAGCTTACTCTTACTTCCCCCTTAATAAGGACAAATGCTTACTGCTGAGACCATTTCTCCAGAATTCACGTAACCGCAAGCATTTCAGAGAAAATTGATTTGATTTATTGACTTACTATTCCTCTTAGCGCAATAGTATTAAAGCAGTCAAATGTCAAGTTGCATTCTGGCAATATCATTTTCTTTTAATTTTAAATCACTGGATTTTAGGATCAGATCAACAAAAAAGTAAGCAGCATATAGCCTCTGAAATAGAATTTTAAATTGAATACCTGTCGAAACACTACTGCAGTCCAAATGGGCTAAGAAAAAAAAAAGCCTACTCTAGGTAAATAGGTAATGTATTTATAAAAGGAAAACACATTCTTTTTGGTTAGTCTCCCTTAACATTCTTGAATCAACAAAGCCATAACCTGACAGCAATGTGTAGCCATGGGAAGAGGGCCTGGAGGGCTCAGGCCCACCTCTCCCAAAAATTAGCCATCTTCCTTGCTGTAGCTGCTGGGGCCTGGGTTTCCCCATCGCTCAAGTATTGGAGGGAGGGTAGAGGGCTCAGGCCCTTCCAAAACTCAGCCGTCTGAAAAGAGGGTGACCGCCCCTTGCTAAGTTCCCAGCAGTAACTCTTTCTGGGCTATCTTCCCACTTTCTGCCAAGAAAGAGAGAATATTACACTGGAACACATGTTCCCAAAAGTACAAAGTCAGTTACAATACAGTGACTTGCATCTAAATAATCAACTGGCAACTATCTGAAGAAGTAACTAGAGGAAGTATGGAATTATGCGGACCAACCAGGCTCATATTGAAAAAACCAAAAGGAACGTCAGAACAATTCTGTCAGCTAATGGTGACCTCAGTTTGCTTTTATGCAGTCCAACAAGAATATCAGAATGTTACTTTTTTTTTTTTACTTAGAAGTGAGAGTTCATTTCAAAAATAGAATTTTACAGTTAGAAAGTAGTCCAACTTAGATGTTTGTGAAGAACCGACCTGCTTTATTTCTGAATTTTAACATTTTTTAATTCCAAAAAAATCAAGACTTAAAGTGATTGGAATCAGCAGCCATTTTCCCAGCTTTTGCTAAAGCCAATGTATCATTCAACAATTTCTCTTATTATTAAGCCCAATGAAAACTCTTTTATGACTGCTGAGAAAACAGTATTTCAATATTCATTTTTGTATTCTGTACAAAAATTCAACCTATTTTCAGTTCTATTTTAATCCTGAACATGTTTAGAAACCCTATTTTTTTCAACATTAATACAGAAAAAAATGAACTTAAATGAACTTACTGAAATGAACTTAAAAATGTTTTTTTAAAGTGCATTATTCAACATAATTGAAAATCTGAATACCAAAGTGTATAATGATAACAACAATGTAATTATGAACTAAGTCAAGTGCTGGCCTTATTGTGCTTTAAAACGAAGGCAAACATGAGAACAGAACAGAACAAATTTCACACCTCATTATAACTGAATTGCAGAAAACATGCCAGTTTTAAGAATGCTGTGATTTTATAAATATAAACTGTGTAAAAAACAAAACCCCGACATCTCTTAAAAGAAAGAATAAAATATCAGAAAAATGCACAGCTTTTTCCTACTCAGAACTGTATAGATTTCTAGTTGGGAAAGACTTGTGAAGTATGAACACAGCAGATGACAAAGTGAGGTGCACACATTAGTTTAACAAAGTTCATCCATCCGCATCAGGGAAAAAACGGCCACTTTTGCCCAAGAAAAGTTCCACCAGATTTTTTATTCATTTTCAAACTTGCTGTAAGGATGCTCTAAATCCTGAAGCAGACCTGCAAGAGAGAAAAAGAGCGTAATGATCTTTGGGAACCGCTATATTGATATGTTATTCTACTGTACTTGTATATCCAATAATAAGAAAGGGGAAGGGGTTGGGATTTGACTTACCCACTGAAGTGCCGCAGTAATAGTATATTTTATTCTTTTAGTTTTTTATTCAATCTTATACTTTAATCTTAACTATCAGTGTTCTCTTCTGGAAATGATGTATTAATAGCATTTTCATTTTTGGCTTACATTTTATGCCACTCTGATCTTAATCATTTGTGAACTGAGTCGAGCTCCTTCAGGAGATGACCCGGTATATAAACTGAAGATTCGATTAGATATACTGCCTTTCTGTGGTCACAATCAACACAGTTTACATCAGGGGTCTCAAAGTCCCTCCTTGAGGGCCACAATCCAGTCGGGTTTTCAGGATTTCCCCAATGAATATGCATGAGATCTATTTGCATGCACTGCTTTCAATGCATATTCATTGGGGAAATCCTGAAAACCCGACTGGATTGCGGCCCTCAAGGAGGGACTTTGAGACCCCTGGTTTACATATTATATACAGGTACTTTTAAGAGGCTGGTTAATTCAGCACTTTTTATGAAATAAAGCAAATGTTTGCATTTGTTTATCTGGATGATTGTCTCAAGTGTGGCATCTACCATAATTTTGTAGTTTGATGTTGGTTCATAGACAACGACGCGAAAGACAAAAGCGCGCGCCGACAATTGAGTGCAGCCGCGCCGCTCTAAATTACAGTTTTTAGGGGCTCCGACAGGGGTTTTTGTTGGGGAACCCCCCCTAGTTTACTTAATAGACATCGCGCCGGCGTTATGGGGGGTTTGGGGGAGTGTAACCCTCCACATTTTAGTGTAAACTGAACTTTTTCCCTAAAAACAGGGAAAAAGTTCAGTTTACAGTAAAATGTGGGGGGTTAGAATCCCCCACACCCCCACAACGCGGCGCGATGTCTATTAAGTAAAGTGGGGGAGTTCTCCCCCCCCATCAGAGCACTAAAAACAGTAATTTAGAGTGGTGCGGCGGCGCACGCTGCGCTCAATTGTCTGGGCGCACCTTTGTCCCGGCGCGCTTTTGACCTGACACCTTTGATGTTTTAAACCTTTGACCATTAGGAACTCCCATTGGCAAAACCAGTGTACTAAAGTAGCTAGTAGTTATCATACTGCAGCTAATTTTATCCTAAAGTTGACATATTAACACAAAAAAGCCAACTGTACTGTCTCCAGGTATAGCTTATTTTCTTGCATTAATGGGTCTGCTTTAACATTAGCACATTTCACCATGTGCTTACAGCTAATGGGATGATTCACTTAATTTTCTCAGCTTATTATTTTAAATAATTTGTACACAAATATTTATGAAAGCAAATTAAAAACTCTGATAGTAAAGGTCGACTACTATTTTAATTCCTGTGCAGGTACACAAATACACTTTAAAACTTCAACCGATGCTCAACACTAACATGCACGCTGTTAAGTGTTGAACATTCATCAGTAAGGGGTCAAAATGTTCCTGGGTTCATGCCCTTAGGCACAAACCTTGTGTACATGTCCAGCAGATCTCTCCTGAACCACCTCCAGCAGACCCGCCCCCCCCAAGCTAGAAAAATCCCTTCCAAAAATAAGTTGCTTGGTGGTCCACTGGGCCCAATGACCCAACCAAACCCAACCTGGTGAGCCCCAGGCTGGACTCAACCCCCTAGTCAACACTGAGCCCCCCAAAACCCTTCCATGTACCTTCTGAAGCAGGCAGGAGGGATGCCCACTCTCTCCTTACACCCCCCCCCCCCCCCCCCCCCCGTAATCTGAAGATTGGCAGGAGGAATGGCCACTACCTCTAGTCTCTTCAAAATGGCCCTGCACCTTTTCGGTGCATCCCGGGATACACTGGGAGGGACCTAAGGCCCCGATTGACTCAAGTGCCTAAGGCCCCTCCCACCCGATTGGTGGCATCAGGGAGTCTTGCTGGCTTAGCTGTTTGGGGATTCCCCTGCCTCAATCAACTGGGCAGGCAGGGAGAGCAGGAGCTGCTTTTTTTTTTTTTTTTTGACAGGGTAGACAGGAGGAGTTGTGCTAGGAATTGCTCTTCTTAACAAGTAAGGGAATTGAGACTGAATACCTCACGTAAAAGCTTGTTTTCCTGCAGGGGCCCCCAAGAATGGAATCAGCTACTTTTGTACATTAGAAAGCCATGTAATTTTGATGCTTTCAAGAAGTTATTGAAGAGACATCTATTCTGTAACATGAAATATGGGCATTAAGGCATTTGCAATTGTGTAAGCGCTGATACTCTTCTCTCATTCAATGCTGTGTTTGCACAGCATATTGACAGTTTTTTCGAGTGCAGAAGAACAACCACCTTATCTTTGTTTCACTCAAGTTATGCAAAATGTGAGTTCCTTGAAACAGACGGCGAAACATGGTCCACGTCGGGACCCTTGAACATATTTCAAAGCTAAGTGTTTTTTTGCTTCAAATATATATTTTTGCAGTTTTAGAGAACATACAAATCTAAATAAGCATAAAATATAAGTTATCACAGTTGCAATGATTGGGTGGAAGGTCCTATTATAGGGGCATTCAGCCCTTGGTAGGGCTACACAGCTCTGAGCAATTGTATGGTACAGTGAATTCTATAAGAATAGTTTACTATTTGAGTACACATTACAGAGATCTGTTTTTCAAAAACGTATATTGCAGTACTATAGGCCAACCGAGGCTAGTTTCAACGGAGTTGGAAAACTTAAAGGAGCAGTAAAACTAATGGGTGGGAAAACCCCCCTGTTTATAACTGTTCTCAAAGAACCACTAATTAAACCTCTTATCATCACCACATATTTATTTAATTTTCTAGTAGCAATGGTTTTGTGTTCAGTGCAGTACTCTGATAATTACCTTGGACTTCCTTGATGTGTCCTTGCCTCAGGGAATAGCTGTTCTGCAATTGCCAATTATTAGGTAGCAGAACAACGAGGAGAATTATGTAAAGACTTACTGATGACAGACTTACAAAACATACAGGACAAATATGAACAGTTCAAAAACATCTAATTCATTTTCAACCTTTCATCTACAAAAAAACAAATTGCAGAGATCTGAAAGCATGGAAGTCCTATTGCCTTCCAACGGTTGTGGCGTACCAAGCGGGGGGTGGGAGGGGCGGTCCACCCAGGGTGCACCCTCTAAGGGGGTGCACAGCTGGCACACCGGATCCGGAACCTCCCGCCCTACTCTGCAACTGCTGTTTTCCTGAATCAGCAGTAGAAGCAGTAGTAATTAAATTCAGTCATCGCAGGACCTTCCTGCACTTTCCTGTGGCTGCTGGTCCACCTCCTCCGACGTCACTTCCTTGTTCTGGAGCAGAGCTGGCAGCTGTGGGGAGATGCAAGCAAGGTCCTGCGATGATTGCGTTTAAGTTTACAGCCGCTGTTGCTGGTTCAAGAAGCATACAGCAGCGGTAGGGTGGTGAGGAGGCAAGATACTGGATGGCATTGGGATGGAGGGAGAGAGAAGGGAGCAGGATACTTTTATGGAAGGGTGGTAGAGGGAGAGATTAGGGGAAAATGCTGTGGAATTGGTGTGCAGGGAGAGGGAGAAAGCAACAAAAGGGGAAAGGATACTGGATGGAATCGGGTTAGAGAGAGAAAGGGGCAGAAGCTGATGGAAGTGGGGTGAAGGGAGAGAGAAGGGGCAGACTTTGGATGGTAGTGGGGAGGGAAGGGAGAGCCTATACTGATTGGAAGTGGGGATGGGAGAGAGAAGGGAGTAGAAGCTGGATGGATGTGGGGATGGGAGAGAGAAGGGAGCAGATGCTAGATGGAAGTGGGGACAGGAAAAAGGGGAGAGCAGACACTGAATGGAAGTAGACAGAAGGGGTAGTTGTAGGATGAAAGTGAGAGGACAGAGAGGAGAAGGTGCTGGATTGAAGGGGTAGAGATAGAGGGCAAATGATGGAAGGAGAGGATAAATAAAAACGGGACATACTGGATGGAGGGAAGAAGACAGAGTTAGTGAAATACTGGAGGGGTGACAGAAAGAGGTGGCAAGCTGTAGGAAGACACAATGAAAATGGAAATTGAGGACTGGATAGTAAGAATTTAATCTAGACAGATGCAGAAAATAAATTGAGAAGGAAGATGAGGGAAGAAAAGGGAAGGGGGAGGAGAGAGTGAAATGCCAGATGATGGGGATAGGGCACAGGTGTCAAAGTCGGTCCTCGAGGGCCGCAATCCAGTCGGGTTTTCAGGATTTCCCCAATGAATATGCATGAGATCTATTAGCATACAATGAAAGCAGTGCTTGCAAATAGATCTCATGCATATTCATTGGGGAAATCCTGAAAACCTGACTGGATTGTGGCCCTCGAGGAGGGACTTTGACATCCCTGGGATAGGGTGTGGAGAGCGAAGGAAAGGAGAGTGAAATGCAAGATCATGGGGGTGTGGAAGAGGGAAGGGAAGGAGAGGAGAGAGATGCCAAACCATTGGGGGAGGGGAGGGAAAGGAAGAAGATGGATGTCAGACCAATGGGGGTGGAGGAAGAGATGGAAGGGGGAGGCATACAGTTTCTGGAAGGGGCATAGAAGGATAGAAGATGCCATATAGAAAGGGCAGAGAGAGGGCAGACAGTGGATGGAAGGAAGAGAGTGATAAGAAGATGAGGAAAGCAGAAACCAGAGAAGACAAAGGTAAAAAAAAAATTTCTATTTATTTTCTTGCTTTAGGATAAAGTAGTATTGTTGCTGTATTGATAAATATTTATAAATATTTACTAGTCTTGATAAATATTTACAATCTGTACTAGTCTGGCTTGTATGTAAGATGCTGCCTTTTCTTAGGTGCACTCTTGTGCGATGTGTGAATTGTTACTAAAAATCATATTTTTCATATAGATTGGAGGGTGTGAAAAATAATGGGTTCTGGGTGTCATATAAGATAGGTTCGCCTCCGTCCAAAGGTCTCCAGTTTTGGGAGAAAGAATGTTTTATTCTGCTCTTGCCTGGTGGGCCTGGATATGATGAACTGGATAAGTGTAACCCTGAAATCAATATACATTACGAAGTACTACAGCACATTAATATCTTTTTTTTCAAAATGGGGGTTTCCACAGCACTTCTAGAGGACCTGATTTCCTTTTTGTTCACAGGAAAGGGGCCACCCTAATAAAACCAGCAAATTTTGGCAGACTGCGTTTGAAGATAATGAAGTATGGCATTATGCGGCTGTGCCCCAATTCTTTCCAAGCACACTGACCAATCAAGAGGCAGCTTTAGTAGTGGCTGATGACATCACAATGTGCTTAAACCATATGGAAACTTCACCTGAAACGTCTCAATAATCGGCAAAGGAAAGAAAGAAATTAAATCAGAAATTATATTTAAAAGAAAATTTTGTATATATTTTGGGGTTTGAAAAAAATATAGAAAAGTAAAAAAAATATATATATATATATCAACAGAGGTTCTAAAAATAGTAAAAATAATGATAACGCTTACTTGCACTAGAAAGGGGCCAGAGGCTTCACCCATTTTGTGCTACAGCAGGGGTAGGGAACTCCTGTCCTCGACAGCCGTATTCCAGTCGGGTTTTCAGGATTTCCCCAATGAATATGCATGAGATCTATTTGCATGCACTGCTTTCAATGCATATTCATTGGGGAAATCCTGAAAACCCGACTGGAACACGGCTCTCGAGGAGCGGAGTTCCCTACCCCTGTGCTACAGTGAGGGCTCCTTTTACAAAGGTGCGCATGCGTTTTTAGCGCATGCACCGGATTAGCGCGTGCTACCCGAAAAACTACCGCCTGCTCAAGAGGAGGCGGTAGTGGCTAACCCGCACTAAGGCCCTAACGCACCTTTGTAAAAGGAACCCTGAGTCTTTCTTTATTTCACTTAAAGGGATCACAAGTTCAAAATTTCAGCTACTTCTTTCCCACTAACTGTACAAGAAATAATTTTGCTGGCAGTACTGATTATATTAATGGAAAATATAATTCTTAATGGATTTTCATCTTTTTTACAGACTGATCACTGTAGCACGCAATCACATACTCAAAACAAACAAAAATGGTACCTATTTAATAGATCTTTCTCAAATATTTGGAAAACCGTTTTAATGGCTCACTTTCCTTCATAAGCAGAATTGGACACATCTCCTATATCAGTCTATACATATCCTCCTCGTGCTTTTAGCATAGAAGAGGGTTCTCTCCAAGTTTGAAATAGCTTTTAACAATTCACTGGGGTTAACAAACTGTGGAGTCCTTTCACTAAGGCGCGCTAATGCTCCCATTATATTCCATGGACGCGTAGCGCACGCTAAATCAGCTAGCACGCCTTAGTAAAAGAAGGGGGGGGGGTTATCTTCAGTTGCTCCGCATTTACCATTGCTGCAGTTGCCTTCATATTTTTCTTGTTTCTTTTATTCTTTCCATCCAATGGAATGTACAAAATAAATGACAGAAAAGGAGTTGTAATGTCTCTCTACCAATCTGAGGGGCAAAATAACTGGAAAACTGGGAAAAAGACACAGAGTAGGGAAAAAAGTTCAAGTTCAATTTATTTAATATACCACAAATATAAGACCAGAAGGCAAATCTAAGCGGTTTACAATAAAAAATTTAAAATTAAAACCCCCCCAACAAAAACCAAATTAATAATAATAATAACTTTATTCTTCTATACTGCCATTATCGTGCGACTTCTAGGTGGTTCACATTGAAGAGAGCTGGACAATCAGCGAGTTACAATATGCAGATAGTCAGTGGATTACAGTATGCAGAATTTTAAAATGCAGCGAATAACAATATAACATACAGTTTGTTAAAAATTTCAGAGGGGACATATTAGAAATAATAGAAATTAGATTTAGTGTTTGGTGTAGTTACTGTTTAGGTGATATATCTGTCGAATAAGGCAGTTTTTATGACTTTTCTAAAAGCGTCGTAGGTCAGTCTAGCTCTATTAATATAGTTGTCTAACCAGTGTTGCTGTTTATTTGCTTGGTACATAAAAGTTCTATCCAGGAAGGTTTTGTATTTACAGCTGGTGATGCTTGGGTATACAAATAGATTGCAGTTTCTGGTTTGTCTTATAGGGCTGTATAATACGAAGTGAGATAGCAAGTATGTAGGAGCTAGTCCCCAAACCAGCTTGAAACATATGCAAGAGAATTTGAATATTATTCGTGCCTCCACTGGCAGCCAGTGCAGCAGTCTGAAGTATGGGCTAACATGGTCGCTTTTTTTCAATCCAAATATCAAGCGGACCGCTGTGTTCTGAACAATTCTAAGTTTCCTCACTGTTTTTTGGGGTATACCCATACAAATGATATTGCAATAGTCCAGTGTAGAAAGCACTAGTGATTGCACTAGTAATCTAAATGATAATGGGTCAAAGTATTTTTTGATGGTCTTTAACTTCCATAGTGCCAGGAAGCACTTTTTTACCACTAAATTTGTGTGTTCAACCATTGTCGAATGTGTGTCTAATGTGACTCCCAATATTTTTATTGTTTTAGTAATCGGGTAGTCATGATCTTTTATATGAAGCGTTGTTTTGGTAATTTTGTCTGTGGGGTTTGCAAGGAAGACTTTTGTTTTTTTCTGTGTTTAGTTTCAGTTTGAAGTTGATTGTCCAGTGTTCTATTATGGTCATAATATGAGAAATGTATTCTGAGGTTTCGTTTGTTATGCTGTTCACTGGGATTAAATAGGGTAAGAACAGAAAGAAGACAAAACATAAAGGAAAACAATTGAGAACATGGGGAAAGAGGGAATCAGGGATTATAATAAAAATAGAAAGGTTGGGGAAAGGGATGAACAATGTGGTAAGGGAGGGAACAAAGAATTTAAATCTGTCCACACAGAAGAAATGTAACCATCAGGAGGAAGTAAGTTAAGAGCTACAGGCCAAAGAGAAGTAGTATGCCTTTAATTGTGCCTTTAAGGCTACAAATGATTTCTCTGAACGAAGGTAAAAAGGCAAAGAATTCCAGAGCGTAGGAGCTATATCACAGAATGCCTATGGAAATCCAGAAAAAGTTGTCTAAATGAGAGAATGACTAACGACTGCTGTTGTAAAGTTTCTTTGAGGTGAATTTGGGGTCAGAAGACTATATAAAAATGAGGGCAGACCACTCGAGAAAATCTGGTAGGAAAAGATATTATATTTAAAGGAGATGTGATTTGACACTGGAAGCATGGGTTCTGATCTTAGAAGCAGTGAGATGTGATCGAACTTAGAACAGTGATGGAGTAATCTCACTGCAGTATTTTAAACTAATTGTAGATGATGTAATTGGTATTTTGGGAGTCCAATGAGAACAGAATTGCAATAATCAAGTTTGCTCAAAACAAGAGAATGTATTAGAATACGGAGTGAACGAATGGATCGAATTTGGCGGAGAGCAAAGAAAGATGAGGAAACCAACTTAGAAATGTATGAATGAAAGCTTAGGGTATTATCTATTGTTACATCCAGAATTTTGGTTTTAGATGAGAATTGTGAGGGGATTCCTTTCACCGGAGAGAATAGACTTGAAGTTCTACACAGCTTGGTCCAAGTCTAACCTGACACAGAAAGTTCTAGAGCTGTATTAAGCCCCAAGGTAGTGGCGTACCTAGCATATGTGACACCCAGGGCTCCCGGCGTGACTATGACTGGCTAAGCTGTGTTAGCTTGAAAATTTGCTCCGACAGTTCCCCAACTCTGAAGAAGTTTCAAGTTTCTTTATTTTTGATATACCGTCTATCAAAACAAGTGTTTAAACGGTGTACAATATAATGAGATTAAAGAAAGCAATCAAAAAAGGTAAATAAAAGTAATATCTTATCAAATATTAAAAATACTAGACGGATTCACATTGACGTACATGGAACAATAGGGAAGTTGGGGAGGGGAAGTTTTTTTAAATACATTAAAAAAGGAAGGTAAGTGGGGAGTGGTAGGGGCTGGTGCAATCATGCAGCCATGAAAAAGCTAAGTTAATCTTAATGCATTATAAATCTTTCTGGAATAAGAAAATAACATTATGAAGTATTGATAAAAATCAAACTATAATAAGACTAAAAGAATAAATAGAGTTTGAATCACACGTTAAAAATGGACCAATGAGGAGTGCTGCCACACCTTAGATGTTGCTTCGGGTGGTGTTCTGAGAATCCTATAACGAGTGAAGTTGTATTTAGCGCTATTGTATGTGTTTGCCACTTTTTGGAGAGATTAAACTTTATTCCTTGCCATATATTGCGTGGTGGCAGTTAAAGACCAACATAGTCCATCTATTGTGGCACTCCATCCTGGTTACCTTCCTCTATGCCTTTGTTTAGGGTTGTACCTCAATTCATTATGTAAGCCACTGTCTTGCAAACTTTGCAAGCTGGCAATACATGAAATGGGGAGGGGGGGTGGTTCGAGGGCAACCGGAAGTGCACAATGTCATCACGTCGACATTTGCGCATGCATGGAGGCCCTCCAGACAGGGCCCTGAGATGCCAGTGGGGGAGGGAGGGGGGTGCTAAAAAAGAAAAGCGTGGAGAGGAGGAGAGGTGCTGGCTGACTGCCTACAGGATGTGCCTCTCGCCACGAGAGGCATGTCCTATAGGCAGTCAGCTGGCACCTCTCCTCCTTCCTGGCATATGTGCAGCACACTTGGAATCTCCCGCAGTACACAGTTTGCGATACACTGATGTAAGCCCTTAATCTCAGCTGTTTAGAGACTGACCACATTTTAAAATTTACAATAGTGCTCATAAGGAAACAAAAATGACATCCGAGTTTGAGTGGAGTGCAGTTTTTGTTGTCCCCTCCACAGATGTCATCCCTAAGCCTGTTCAATCATTGTGTTTTATAAAATCATGCAGAGAGGATGGGACAAATCAGTTACGCAAGAACATTTACCCAGGGTGGAAAGTTTTGCATTGGAATTTCATTTGGAGAATATATGGAGGGTTTCCTGTAGGTATGTACACTTTTTCTGATTATTTGGGGGGGGGGGGGAATAGTTGTACATTAATATCTATAAATTTAATGTGCATTTCGTGTAAACTTATGTATATTGAAATTGTTTGTTTGCACTATGGTAGTTTGGAAATTTAATAAAGATTTAGAAAAAAAACAAACAAACTTGAAAACATTGGACCCCCCCCAGAAACTCCCCCCCCCCCACTTCTTGCTGGGATCATTGCTAGAATTGTGAATATTAATGAAATATGGTCAGCCAATATATACAACGTGCTTCACTGATAGTACACTAGCTGCAATAAAATGTTCATTCACCTACAGCATCAACAAACGGCAATAACCATGGAAACAAAACAATGGTAACCCCTAATAAACAACATCCATCTACCAGGAAACAATATACTGTCAGTATATTACTTCTCCTGGGTACTATACTAATTTACAGCTGGTTCTCAGCAGTATTCTAAGGACAGATTACACGTATGGAAGTTTAAGTCTATAAAGGGGCACCATCTACATTTAGTTGAAAATCAGAATGACATGCCAAGACCGTGCCCACATTCTAGGCTTGATCACTGACTAGACCGAGAGCTGGTGTGGGTGATCACACTTAGATTGGCCCCACTTGATTGAGGCTGTATCAAAGAAAAAGAAAGTGTGGCACTTTTTTCTTTTTTGTATGAATCTATGAAACAGACAGTAAATGAACTTCGTGAAAAGAGAGCAAAAGCCTTTTGAGGACCGACTGGCTGAAAGGTCTACCAAAGCCATTTCTAAGGCTAAGCCAGGCAATGCTGCTTTTGGGGAAACCTGGTTAAAATGGCAGAAACACATGGATTACTTTTGGTTTTGGATACCGTAAATGGATTGTATTTGATATCATTTACATTACATTAGTGATTTCTATTCCGCTTGTGCCTTGCGGTTCTAAGCGGATTACATTAGAAGATGGCTGGTCATTTCCAGGCGATGATAAAACAATTCTTTACATTACTTAACAAACTTTGCATACCTAACTTTACATAACTTTTCGTACATTTGCGATTACAAATTGCTAGAACTTTTTGAGTTCTCTTGCTGAGTTGGAAAAGAACCTCCCCCCCCAAATAAAATAGAAACAAAACCCTAGCCTGGAATAGCTTATAGCCTGGAATGAACTTTCCAAGATTTTGAGTAATTCCAGGCTATAAGCAGAGAGGTTTCTGTGGCTGAGAGGGACCCGGATTATCACAGTATGCAGCAAAATCAAGGTTAGTTTATAAGCAGAGAAAGGAGGGAGGACATTTCTAGAGACAATCATCTTTATTTCAATATTTGGGTTACCTCAACATTCTTCTATATGTAACCCAAACAGGCACTTCTATCTCTTACACTGACAATCAACAAAAGAAAATTTCCATAAACAGAACATGAGAGGGTTTATATTAGTCTGTAATGATTTGTAATGCCTGGGAAATTGGATGGCAAGGCAGATTACATTTTCCATTAACTCACCAGGGTTAAACAGTTGAGCAGTTACAAAAAGACAATGAATGAATCAAACATCATCTAAGCACTGGTCTGGCACCAAGGTTAAATATGTAGGCTCCTGATAAAATGAATGTGATGTCTTTTATCACCTTAATGGTTCCTTATACAATGCAAACAAAAAGTTTATATTTTTTGCCAGTATAAGCATGAACAAAACAAAAATTACATCTGCGTATTTTTTTTAAGCAGGCCAGAAACTTTGAGATGTCCATCTAGAGCTCCCTATTACAAATGCATACCAAACAATTGCTTTAATAGATAGAAAAAGTGCTTTAGCAGCTCAAATGCTCTTTACAAGTAGAAAGGGAAGATTATTCCCTTGCAGGGAAATAAATTAAAGCATTTGCTGAGAGATTATAGCATTCTGTGTGACATCAAACTTTGATTATTTGGGAAAGATAAGGCATTTTATTACTCAGGTCATAAAAAATGACAAAAGGCCAAATGACAAAAGGCCGAAATCAACAAGCTTGCTTAGGAAGTTAGAAGTCTTTCAGGCACTACTAAGTTAGAAAATATCTTGCCTGTGTCTGAAGTTGACATATTTCTCTCACATTTTACCTTTCCAAAAACCTGTGCCTCTTAAAGAGACAGCACACAATAGAAAGAATTTTGGCATAAGGAGTTTTGAAGAACAAGAAATTGTGTTCTCGGCATGCCACAACTTTAAGCCTCACTTTGAAAGGAAAACAAACTGGATTCTGATGAAATAAAATTCTTAGAAGAAAGCTTACGATTTGAATTACATTATCTTACACCCCTATCTTACTTTGTTCTCAGATGTGACACATAACTAACGATTAATACTTGAATATTCTGAATGTGGAATATGTCTTATCAGTTGCGAGAAATAAATTCTCTTCTTTAAAGCAGACATGGAGATTAAATTGTCTCTCTTTTTTCTCTGTTTCATCCATCTTTTATGTTTAAATCTTATTAAGTTTCCAAAGAACAAACAAAGTAAACACACACACAGTAAAGCACAGATACAATACAAAAGTCCTCCCTACCCTGTCCCCCGCGGGAACAGCTAAATCAAGTAGCACAGTTACTTACCGTAACAGGTGTTATCCAGGGACAGCAGGCAGATATTCTTAACACATGGGTGACGTCACCGACGGAGCCCTCGGTACGGACCTTTTTAACTAGAAGTTTCTAGTTGGCCGCACCACGCGTGCGCGAGTGCCTTCCCGCCCGACGGAGGAGTGCGTGGTCCCCAGTTAGGATAAGCCAGCTAAGAAGCCAACCCGGGGAGGTGGGAGGGACGTAAGAATATCTGCCTGCTGTCCCTGGATAACACCTGTTACGGTAAGTAACTGTGCTTTATCCCAGGACAAGCAGGCAGCATATTCTTAACACATGGGTGACCTCCAAGCTAACAAAGAGGGAGGTGGGATGGTTGGCCATTAGGAAAATAAATTTTGTAACACAGATTGGCCGAAGTGTCCATCCCGTCTGGAGAACGCATCCAGACAGTAGTGAGTAGTGAACGTGTGAACTGAGGACCAAGTGGCCGCCTTGCAGATTTCCTCGATGGGCGTGGAACGGAGGAAAGCTACAGAAGCAGCCATAGCTCGGACTCTGTGGGCCGTGACAGTTCCTTCCAGTGAGAGACCGGCCCGAGCATAGCAGAAAGCAATACAGGCAGCAAGCCAATTTGAAAGTGTCCGTTTGGAGACAGGACGACCCAAACGGTTGGGATCGAAAGATAAAAACAGCTGAGGGGATGTTCGGTGAGCTCTGGTACGATCAAGGTAGTAAGCAAGGGCACGCTTACAATCCAGCGTGTGCAACGCCTGTTCCCCAGGATGCGAGTGAGGCTTAGGGAAGAAGACGGGCAACACAATGGACTGGTTGAGGTGAAAAGCCGAGACCACCTTGGGAAGGAATTTAGGGTGGGTACGCAGAACAACCTTGTCATGGTGAAAGACAGTGAATGGTGGGTCAGCAACCAGTGCATGCAGTTCGCTAACCCTCCTGGCAGAGGTGATGGCAATTAGGAAAAGCACCTTCCAGGTAAGAAGCCTGAGCGAAGTAGTGGCAAGAGGCTCAAACGGAGGTTTCATGAGCGCTGAGAGAACCACATTGAGGTCCCAGACGACAGGAGGAGGCTTGAGAGGCGGTTTGATATTGAAGAGACCTCTCATAAATCTGGAAACCAGAGGATGAGCCGTGAGGGGTTTTCCGAGAATAGGCTCATGAAACGCAGTGATGGCACTGAGGTGGACTCTGATGGAGGTAGTTTTGAGGCCAGCGTTGGACAGTGAGAGCAAATATTCCAAGACAGTTTCCACCGCTAAGGAGGTGGGTTCTTGATGATGCCGGAGACACCAGGAGGAAAATCTGGTCCACTTCTGATGGTAACATTGGAGAGTGGCCGGTTTCCTGGAAGCGTCCAAAATGAGGCGGACCGGTTGAGATAGATTCTCCGGAGAGGTCAGCCCGAGAGAAACCAAGCTGTCAGGTGGAGCGAGGACAGATTGGGATGTAGCAGAGACTGATGCTGTTGCGTAAGTAGAGTAGGAAACACAGGAAGTAGAATGGGTTCCCTGGAGCTGAGCTGGAGCAGGAGTGAGAACCAGTGTTGGCGAGGCCACCGAGGTGCGATAAGAATCATGGAGGCGTGGTCTTTGCGGAGTTTGGACAAGGTCCGCAACATCAGAGGAAGTGGAGGGAAGGCATACAGGAACCGATCCCTCCAATCGAGCAGGAATGCATCCGGGGCCAGACGGTGAGGAGAGAAGAGTCTGGAGCAGAATTGGGGCAGCTGATGATTGTGAGGAGCTGCAAAGAGGTCCACCTGCGGAGTGCCCCATCGAGCAAAGATGGAGAGCAGAGTCGGAGGGTCCAACGTCCACTCGTGGGGTTGAAGGATGCGACTGAGATTGTCGGCCAGAGAGTTCTGTTCTCCCTGGATATAGACCGCCCTGAGAAAGAGATTGCGGTCCGTGGCCCAGGTCCAGATGCGCAGAGCCTCCACACAAAGGGGGCGAGATCCGGTGCCGCCTTGCTTGTTTATGTAGTACATGGCGACTTGATTGTCCGTGCAAAGGAGGAGAACTTGAGGGCAGAGGAGATGTTGGAAAGCCTTGAGGGCATAGAACATGGCTCTGAGTTCCAGAAAATTGATGTGATGACGACGCTCCTGTGGGGTCCAAAGTCCCTGGGTGCGTAGATCTCCTAGGTGAGCTCCCCACGCGTAAGGGGACGCATCTGTGGTGATGATCATAGAGTGGGGGGGCAGATGAAAAAGCAGGCCCCTGGAAAGATTTGAGGAGTTCAACCACCATTGGAGAGATTGCTGAAGAGATGATGTCACAGAGATGGGATGAGAAAGAAGGTCCGTAGTCTGTGACCATTGGTTGGCGAGAGTCCACTGAGGCGTACGAAGGTGGAGGCGTGCCAGAGGAAGGACATGCACCGTGGAGGCCATGTGACCCAGTAGGACCATCATCTGTCGGGCAGGGATGGAGGGGTGCATGAGTACCTGACGGCAGAGATGGAGCAGGGTCCGCTGGCGATCGGAGGGGAGAAAGGCCCTCATAAGCGTGGTGTCCAGAACTGCTCCAATGAATTGAAGTCGCTGGGTGGGAAGCAAGTGCGACTTGGGGTAGTTGATCTCGAACCCCAAGAGGTGGAGGAGAGAGATGGTGTGATGAGTGGCTTGTAGCACGAGTTGAGATGAAGGTGCTTTCACCAACCAATCGTCCAAGTAGGGGAACACCTGGAGGTTGTGAGACCTGAGGAAGGCCGCTACCACTATAAGGCACTTGGTGAAGACCCTGGGTGAGGAAGCTAGGCCGAACGGTAGCACCTTGTACTGATAGTGATGGTGCAGTACCTGGAACCGTAGGTAGCGGCGAGAATTCTGGTTGATGGAGATGTGAGTGTAGGCCTCTTTGAGGTCCAGGGAACATAGCCAGTCGTGTTGAGAAAGAAGAGGGTAAAGCGTGGCAAGGGAGAGCATTCTGAACTTCTCCTTGACCAGACACTTGTTGAGGTCCCTGAGATCGAGAATGGGACGGAGGTCTCCCGTCTTTTTGGGGATCAGGAAGTAGCGGGAGTAGAATCCCTGACCCCTTTGATCTGGAGGTACTTCTTCGATGGCATTGAGAAGGAGGAGGGATTGAACCTCCCTCAGGAGGAGGGGGGTTTGGGATGAGTTTGAAGCAGACTCTACGGGAAGGTTGTCCGGAGGTAGAGTCTGGAAGTTGAGAGAGTAGCCGTGGCGGATGATGTTGAGGACCCACTGGTCCGACGTAATGACTTCCCAACGGCTGGAGAAAATGGTGAGACGACCTCCGATGGGTTGTGGAAGAGGTAGCAAGGGTGGATGACTGGCTATGCCCTGGAGAGAAGAGTCAAAAGGGCTGAGTTTGTTTAGTAGGCTGAGAAGGCTTAGAGGGTTGAGTGGCCTGAGATCGAGCCTGAGCATGATGTTGCTGTTGACGGGGCCGCCGAGATTGCTGGGAAGGCGGGTTGAGTGGTCTGGCTGAGAATCTCCGTTGATAAGATGTTTGTGGCCGATAAGGTCGGGTAGGCGGTGCCTTCTTTTTCGGCTTGATCAGGGTGTCCCACCTGGTCTCATGGGCAGAGAGTTTCTGTGTGGTGGAATCCAGTGACTCTCCAAAAAGCTCATCCCCGAGACAGGGGGCGTTGGCCAGACGATCCTGGTGGTTGATGTCCAGGTCGGAGACTCTGAGCCAGGCCAAGCGACGCATGGCTACGGCCATGGCAGAGGCCCGAGAGGTGAGCTCGAAGGAGTCGTATATCGAGCGGACCATATACTTGCGCATTTGGAGAAGGCCAGAGATGTGCTGTTGGAATAGCGGGACCTTGCGCTCAGGAAGGTACTTTTGGAGGGCAGACAGTTGTTGGACCAAATGTTTCAGGTAGAAGGAAAAATGGAAGGAATAGTTGTTTGCCCTGTTTGCAAGCATGGCATTCTGGTAAAGCCTCTTGCCAAACTTGTCCATGGTTTTACCTTCTCTGCCAGGAGGGGTAGAGGCATAGACACTGGAGCCCTGAGTCTTTTTTAAGGTGGATTCAACCAGAAGGGACTCATGGGGCAATTGAGATTTGTCGAATCCAGGAATGGGAATGACACGGTAAAGGTTGTCCAGTTTATGGGGGGCTCCCGGTACCGTGAGGGGATTTTCCAAGTTTTTGTAGAACGTTTCCCGTAGAATGTCATGTACGGGAAGCTTGAGGAACTCCTTAGGAGGTTGCTCAAAGTCTAGAGCCTCTAGAAAGGCTTGAGAGTTTTTTGAGTCCGATTCCAGAGGAAGGGATAGAGCAGCAGACATTTCTCTCAAAAATTTTGAAAATGAGGACTGCTCTGGTTTAGAGGTGGCATCGGGTGCCGATGGTTCCTCATCAGATGAGGAGGGATCCTCCTCGGTACCGAGAGGAGTTTCCTCCCATAAGTCAGGGTCCCTGACTTCTGGTCGAGACACTGGGGTGGAGGGCGCGGTATGTCGAGTTTTAGACAAGGACTTTCCAGAGCGCACCGAAACGGTACCAGGGGAGGACGACCGGCGTCTATCTCGGTCCCGAGAAGAATGCCGTACCGCCTGGTGCCGAGGAGGATCCAATGTGGCCTGAGAAAGAACCACCGGATCGCCTTGCAGTTGGTGGGCCGAAAGGATCGGCATGGATGTGTTCACCGGTACCGAAGGGGTGGACACCGGGGGCTCGGTACGGGGCTCGGGCCGGTCTGGTACCGGAAGGAGCGGTGCCAGGATAGTGGGCAACAGTTGTTCAAGTTGTTTCTTCAACTGTTCTTGGAGTTGAGCCTTTAAGATGGCCGAGATACGGTCATCTAGGGGTGGCATCGGAACCGCTTTCTTTTTCTTCGGTTCCTTAGATGCCGCTCCACGCCCCGGCGATGAGGAGGCCGATGACGAGGCACTCACCGAGATCGGGGCGGAGCGTTTGCGGGACCGGTGCGATGCCGGTAGGGACGGTGTCGCCACCGTAGCCGGAGGGCGCTCGAGGGAAGAGGAAGGCTTCTTAGCCGGCTTACCTGGCGCCAGTGACGCCGATGCGGGGTCGGTCGGTGTCGAGGACGACGGTGCCGATTTTTGAGGTACCGCTGTTGAAGGTGAGGATTCCATCGCCGACTCGGTGCCGAAGAGGAGAGTTTGCTGAATTCTTCGGTTTTTAAGGGTTCTTTTTTGAAGAGTAGCACAGCGGGTGCAGGAGTCCGCCCGATGCTCCGGACCCAGACACTGCAAACACCAATTGTGTGGGTCAGTTATGGAGATCGGGCGCGCACACCGCTGGCACTTCTTAAAACCGACCTGCGGGGGCATGAAGGGGAAGATAGCCTCCGCAAAATCGAAGCCCGAGGCTTGTATACTGGCAACAGGCCCCGCTGGGGCAAAAACGAAAGAAAAAGGGAAAAAAGCAAAGTTTTTTTTTTTTTTTTTTTTTTTTGTCAAATCAAAGAAAAATAAACCCGAAGGTAAAGGAAGAAAAATTAAGGAAAAAAGCGCGAGCGGGAAGGCAAAAAAGTGGTTTCAACGGCCGTTGAAAAAACACACACGTCTTCTTCGCTCTGCGGAAACGAAGAAACTGGGGACCACGCACTCCTCCGTCGGGCGGGAAGGCACTCGCGCACGCGCGGTGCGGCCAACTAGAAACTTCTAGTTAAAAAGGTCCGTACCGAGGGCTCCGTCGGTGACGTCACCCATGTGTTAAGAATATGCTGCCTGCTTGTCCTGGGATAATGAGCATGTCAGTTCAAAAGTCTGCTTCTAGCAGTGGGTGTCAAAGTAGAACAGAAAGGCAACCAAAGTCGAAGAAACAATGTGCCTTGCTTAGAGTCCATATCAGAGATAGCCTGGCGCTCATACCCTGCCAATGGAATCATTTGGGTCCGCCACCGGGGGAGTATGCGGAGTCAGCCAGCATTGAAGGATAGTTTTGAGTCCCATAAAAATAGCTTTTTGAACAAAGGCATCAGTGCCTGGTCGAACAGAGATCAACGAAAGTTTCAAGGTAAAAAGAAATTTATCCGTGGGCACCCAAGTGCTGTTCCACAAAGATTTGATCTGGAAACAGAGGCGTCTCCAGTATGCCTGAATGTCTGGACATAACCAAAACATATGGCCCAAAGTGGCTCTGGAGGCAGCACATTTAGGGCAACTGTCCATAGGACTAGTATGTGCTCTGTTAGGTGCAAAATAAGCCCGAACCAGGAATTTATAGTACCGCTCTCTTTCCGCTGCAGAGACCAATAGTTTGGCCCCCAGCTTAACACTCCGCTTCAGCATGGCAGCAGAAAGTTGCAGCTGTAGATCCTGAGTCCATTTGGTTGCCAGAGTCTCACAATCCAAATCACCTGCCAGCTCCTGCAAAAAGCGGTGATGAAAACGCAACGGTATGGGTACCTGCGCAGTCAAACAGAGGGATTCTGACAGTTTCTCTTGAATATCTTCCGACAAAGCCAGGCTGGGGAGGGAATGAACATAATGCTGCAGTTGTCTATAAGAGAACCAATCCCCAGCCACCAGGTGTAAGGAGTCTTTTAACATCTGAAATGATTGCATCGTACCATCAGACTACAATACTTGAGACAAATAATACAAGCCCTTCCTAGACCACAGAGAAAGCGACCCAGGACTCATGCCAGGTACAAAGTCCCATCCATCTTTTAAACAATGTATAGAGATTTAAAATTTCACATTAGTAAAAGCACACTAAACCACAAATCAAGGCCTAAATACAGAAAACTTCACATACTGCAGAAATCCTGAGTAGTTATAGTCAATTTTCTAAGTACATATTTACCCTAACCTAGGTATAATTTCTTTTGTACTGAATGAATCTTTTTCCCATGGGAATACTTCATTTAAAAAGCTCAAGGATTAGCCCAAATCCCTCAAAATGAAATAAAATATATGCCTGAAGGGAAACGTTTACCCTCTGTACTAGTCCCCGACTACCATTTTTTTTAAATTATGAAGAGAATAGAACGGTTCCTGATAATTACTTCTTCCAACTGGGGTCCTGCCTTTTCTTTTTTCTTGCAATGTGACATGTTACTTTTGCTTGACTCACTAGGCAACTGAGATAAACAGTGGCATGTTTCAATTTTTAAAAATGAGCAAATGATATGAAAATGGCAGACAAAACATATGCAAACCAGTACTTTTTTTTTTTCTGCACTAGCCTGTATTCTATGCTGAGCACGTTAAGAAAAGAGTACTGTTAAGATTTATGAAGAATATATTAATACATCAGTTGAACTTTTATAATACTCGCCAGCAGTATTCTTCATCGGTTCATACGATATAAAAACAGAAAATGCCACATCAGTGCTTCCTGGCCCAAAATATGTAAATGAATCAGAAGCTAAAGTTGCTGTTAACAAACATGTCCTATGTAACCCTGCAGCCCTCAAGGACAAGATTTGGCAACTTTTATACATAATAAATGCCTGTCAACAAGATATAATAATGTAAAAGATGATAAACTGGTGACTTGAGACATGAGGCACAATCTAGCTTTTCAAAACCCTGCTTGACATGGGCACCTTTGCCCTCCAATCTACTCCCCAAAATGGCATATTGACACAGAGCTACACTAATATGCCCTGTTATAATATAGTGTCTAAGTGTTTCCATGCGGATCTGAAAAGGGGGCATTACGATGGGAGGGGTGTTCCCTTAAAATGCGCACAGTACTATAAAATTTGGGGGAATTGCACTCAACTTACGTGCTGGGATTTACACCTGGTTTCGGTTGATGTAAATGCTTATGCCCTAAGTTGGGTACAGATTCTGGTGCTAAATGTTCAATAAAGAGCACCCATCTTGGGGCAATCTTTATAGCATACTTTTCAGTGCTGACTCTGGCCCCATCACAAATAATATTTATGACCTCTCAGGGTTTCCACAGCTGGCATTGGTGCTTGTTGCAGGTTTCCGGGTCTTGATGCATCTAGTCAGGTAGAAACCAGTGTTTCAACCGCCATGCTGTGGCTTTCTTCAGGGTATGCTGCGAGGTTTGCAGTTTGTCTTTATAAATAGTGAGTCCACTGATCTGATTGGGAACAGGGCAGTCCGTTGGTCACCAATTTGAATTTTGGTGGGAAAATCAGTTGGTCTCTTCCCCTCCCCACCATAGAATGGAAGAGTCTCTGGTGAGTTTAAGATGTTCTCCCCGTGAAGCTGGATTATATGTTCTCTCAGGGTTTATGTAGCTGGCATCGTGCTTGTTGCAGGTTTCCGGGTCTCACTGCGTCTTGTCAGGTAGAAACCGACGTTTCGGCCACCATGTTGTGGTTTTCTTCAGGGTATGCTCTGAGGTCTGCAGTTTGTCCCATTGGTACAAATTCATAACGAATAATCCCTCTGATATGAAAAAAGGTTAGCAACTTCGTTTTGACTCTTGACTGACAGAACCTTTAAGGTCGAGGAGAATTGGCTGACTTCCATTGTACACTTTGACGGTTTGTTTCAAGGTCGTATTAGTACACTCATGTTTTCATCATCAGTGATAACATAGCCCAAAACATCATCTTGCCCAAAAGGTCTTGGCAAACTTCAACTCTCCTTTGTTTTTGTTCATCAGTGAGCTCCTTCGGGACCATTTTTGCATACACCTTTCTCATGCCAAGATTTTCAGTTATGATTTTTCCTGTCGATATTTAATTGGTCTGCTATGCTTCCTACAGTCAGCCGACAATTCGATAACTTTTTGCTATGTTTTTGTCAGTTCTGCTTGTTGGCTGCCCTGGCCTCTCTTCATCATTGACGCTTTCGCTCCCCTCAGAAAAACATTTAATCCATTTGTACACTGCCATTTTCTTCATGTCATTACCCCCCATAAACTTGGATTAACATGTCCCTGATTCCACTTCCACTCTTGCCAAGTTTAAACAAGAAATTTAATGTTTGTTTGTTGCTCTAATTCAAGATCTGACATTCTCATGATGGCACACAAAAACATGCAACAATAATGAACGCTACTCAGCAAGACACCGCTACACAAACACAGCTGTGAGACACTGATATACCACTAATATAATATAATATATAAGGTTATAAAACCTCACCAAGCTGTTTGTACAGTGCTGCCAACGTAAGCACACGGTGGCAAGTTCATGAACTTAATTGTCAGACCTCATAATTTTGTTACAAATTTTTGCTTCTATGGCAACCTTTTTGCCTGCCTTACAGTGCTTTATACTTAACTTGCCAGAACTTATGGTTGTTTCCTTTATTCTTCAGGGCTACAGCTCTTCCTCCGTATTCGCGGTTTTATTACTCGCGATTTCGATTATTCTCGATTTTTACCATGCTGGCTCCTCCCCCCCAAAATGACATCATCCCAGCACTTTCTTCAGTGTGCAGCATTGCTAAGCGGGCACTTTTCCCCATGAAGTTTCACTTACAGTATGTCTTTCTTTCTTACCTTGTTGCTAAGGACAATGAACTACAGTTTACCCTCCTCTCCCTCCTAGCTCCTGCACTGAACACGACTGTAAGGGAGAATGTGGAACCACCCCTCGCTATTGCTCCGACGGCTGAAGACATCTTTTGAAAAGGCGTGGAACGACAGAGGAGCTTGCGCTACGAAGCAGACCGTAAGAAACAAAGCTTGGGGGAAGCACTGTTGCCTTTAAGTTATTTGTGGGTTTTCCGTATTCATGGGTCCGTTCCGCCCCTAATCCCCATGAGGGGAAATGTATAGATAAAATTAAAATTAAAATGAGAGAGTATTTTTCATCATAAGCACATCAGTGACAAAGAATATGGCAATTTACTACCTCTAAAGCTGTGAATAGAGGGTCTCCCACAGTACCAAACTAATATAGAATCTTCTGCAAATCTAATCTCTTTAAGCCTTCTGCCATAGACAGGAGACTCAATGGTGTAATTTTTGCTATGCCAAAGGTCTAATGGAAATCTTAAAAAAACCCCAAAACTTACATTTTCCATATACTAATGTAAATTATCTATGTAGTAACATCTAAGTAAAACATGTGCAAGTACACTTATATGAAATAAGCATACTTTGCAACAAAAACCACCACATCAATCAAAACCCAGAAGTCAGTGACTAAATCCTTGCTGCTTGCCATGGTCCTCCTCTAGGACCGAGGCAAGCGTGAGTGACATCCTCAATGCATTATAAATGTGTAATTACCATTTAAATGAAGTTAGAAGGATTGGTGGGAAAAAGGGAAAAAGAAAGACATTCCCTTAAAGCCAACCAAGGGTTGACATTTCTGACAAGATCATCCTAGGGGCTAATAAAGGTATCATTAGTCTGCCACTCATCCTTTCCCCATTTAGCCCTGAATCCCATTTGCTGGGCAACTGAGAGGAAGAATGATATAATAAACATCTTTCATAATTTTCTGTCTTTCATTTGACACTGGTATTTTTCAAACACATTCTAACGTCATGTGTATTTAGCATTAGATAGCCAAAGGAAATGAGAATGCAAATGCACAAACTTGAAAAGTTCAGCTGGAGAATTACGTTTCAGAATCAGCTTGATTATTCTCACAAAACTGAGACCAAACTACAGTCGGCGGAGGGAACACTAGCTTATATTCATAGTATTGTGCATAATTTTATACAGAAAAAGCCATTAGGTTAGCAGAAGGAAACTATTTAGGTTAAGAAAAGAAAAACCAACAAAAGCCCTCAATAGTCTGTAAAGAAATACATTTTTTAAAAATCCAATTATTTCAAATCCACTGAACATTATATTCTCTGAATTAACCATGCATCACAGCTGGCAGGAACAACAAATCTTGTTTTCAACACAATTGTCACTGGATAAATCATGATAAGCGGTTTAGTGGCTGCCAATATTTTTCAATTAAAACACAATTCTTGTTTCATTTTGCAATGGAGAGGTTATTCCTGCTAATTCTGTTTTAAAATTGGTCTCTAACTAATTTTGAACTCCTCTGCTATTGGTGCTCAGTACTTTACAGGTAAGATGTTTTTTTTTTAAAAAAAGCAGCCACATCTGCTCTAAAGCTCAAATATCCATGCAAATTAGCTAAAACCACATACCAAGTAGCCAAGCGATTGATGCACTAACATCGCTTGGTTATTATTAAAAAAAAAAAAAAGGGGGGGTTTAGTGATTGGAAAAAAAGACTGGTCTAGCTAGACCTGTCAGTAACTGTGTTACCGACAGGTCTGCCTGTTTTTTTGCCATTGACACAGACATTTTGCATGTGTTACACGTATGCAAAATATCTGTTCTATAAAAAAAGAAAAGAAAAAAGTCCCCCACCACCAATGATGGCTCTCCCCCATGACCCCCAACAAATGAGGCATGAGAGAAAATTGGCAGGGGGTATGCCCCCGTGCCATGGCCCCTCCCCTGCCCCAGATAACCCCGAGCCACTGTATCCCCCAAACATGGCAGGAGGGATGCCCACTCCCTCCTGCCACGCAGAACACCTCTCCACCATGGTCCCAACTGCGCCAGGCACCCTGAGCTACTGTCCCCCTGAACCCAAAATAAATGGCAGGAGGGATGCCCACTCCCTCCTGCCACCAGATACCCCCCGAGCCTTCCCTGTACCTTTTTAAAAAGTTGGAAGCAGGAAGCCCGCTCTGCGGCTTCTGTTTCGGGCCCGCCAGTCATAAATGGTGGGCCTTCCCCTCCCTAGTGCATCAAGTGATGAACGGGGAGAGGCCAAAGGCCATGACTGGTTCAGTCGCCTAAGGCCCCTCCTGTGTTTCAGCTAACTATAGCCTTCCTTATATTTGTATCCACCTTCTCATACCATCGAGTGTTCATTGACCTGTTCCCCAGAGGAAGGCTATAGTTAGCCGAAACATGGACCATGTTGGGTATGCCACCAACTGTTGTGTTAGTCACTTTGTAAAGTGGATAACTGAATTTCTTTTATTGCATCTTAATAAATATCATGTCAAGAACATTGGACTCCACAGTTTTTGTTCCTTTTGTTTTGGGCCTACATTTTGGGGGCAATTTATTGAATTGCCACCTTAATTTATACTGGTTACATATTTCTACTTGTCAAGTCTACACAGAGGGCAGGAGGTCTACTGTATTTCTCTCAATTTTAATTCTGCCTAGCCATTACACAGGAAATTATTTCTCATATTAACAGAAGTTTAGTTATACATACCATATTTCTTGCGTATCTCATCATGCTTTGCCTTTCTTTCATTCTTTCTGTAATGAGAATTAGAATAAAACAAATATTACACTTTTGTGATCTGATAAGAGGAAGAAGAAAACTATTATCATAGTAATGTTTCCAAAGACACAGAACTGGGGAAGAACATCTTTGAAAGCAGGTATATGAAGAATGGAGTTAAAACCCTACTTCGTTTCATATCTAAATTAGAAAGTTCTGAAGGTAAATCAAATACTCTCAAACTTTAGAACTATAATCAGAGAAGGCCACAGCCTTTACACTAATTACTTACATAGGCCCGGATTCTATAAATGGCATCCCGCACAATCAGGACGCACATTTAAAAAAAAAAAACAAACCTCCCGAGGCAAGCCGCCTACATTGGAGGCGCCTCTGGGAGACTAGGGAGGCGCGCAAACCTACCTAAGGCTAGGCTTGGGCATGGTTTGGCCTGGAAGTAGCCTTAGGCGGACCTAGGTAGATGTATGCTTCTCCCTAGGCCAGCAAAATACTAGCCTACATTGTAAGTAGATGCAGCTGCTGAGCTTATCATGGCAAGGGATCTCCCTGCTGTGATAAGTTTAGCGGCCATCGCGGCAGGAGGGATGCCCAATCCCTCCTGCTGGAACCCCCTCCATAGATCGCCCAGCCCACCCCACCCCCTGGACCCCCTCCACCCCCACCCCTACTAGAACCCCTCGAACCCCCTTAGGCACCTGGGCCAATCAGGCATTAGGCCCCTCCTAGGTGCATCCCACAATGCACTGGGAAGGGGCAGGCCCAGTAGACAGAGGCAGGCCTGCCAGGCTGGGGGGACCCATCCGTCTGTTCAACAAAAAAGTTAGAAGGGTGTCTGGGGGTGGGTTAGGAAGGGTTCTAGTGGGGGTGGGTCTGGGGGGTGGGCGTTTCCAGGCGATCTACGTGGGAGGGTACCCTCCTGCCGTGCAATCTACGGGGGGGGGGGTTCCGGCAGGAGGGATTGGGCATCCCTCCTGCCGGTAGTCTTCGTGGGGGGGGGGGAGATGGGTTGCCACTAAACTTATTGTGGCAGGGAGATCCATTGCCGCGATAAGTTCAGTGGCAACCCAATTCTCTAACCGGCATCTGTAACATGCACATCAGTTAGAGAATCAGGTTCTTTTTCGGCGGGCTTTGGTGTGATTCTGTATAGGATGCCCGTCGGCTTCTGAGACTGGCCACCTTGTACAGAATCCGGGCTATAGTGTCCAGAAAAAAAGCTACCCCTTACAGAGTGTGAAAATACTTTGCAATTGTTTAAACATTTAGGGGTCCTTTTATCAAGCTGCACTAGCAGGATTAGCGCGTCGGACATTTCATCACACGCTAATCCCGCGGCCGGATAAAAAACTAACGCCTGCTCAATGCAGGCGTTAGCGGCTAACGCGGCAGGCAGTTTAACATGTGGTATTACGTGCGTTAAACCCTACCACAGCTTGATAAAAGGACCCCTTAATATGACCTTTGAAAATTAGTATTATGAGTTTTTTTCAGTCAATTCATAATTTTGATCAAAGTGTCCTCCTTCAACTTTAACATATTCATAGTCTTCAATGCCACTGAACTGTTAGCTCAGTAAATTCTGAGGTTTTGTTAATTAAGAGCTCAACAGTACTGCACGCTCGATGCACTGGAGCTTCATTCATCCTGTTCAAATATAGTGCTCAAAAATGTTTCAAATTTCAGGCAGAAGTTTCTGCTAAAACCATGTATATACTGAGACACTAACATCCAGTCTCCCTCACCCCTACCTCCCAGGCATACCTTAGAGAAATATTATCTAATATAAATAAAAGTAAATGTTTTCTGTACTTCTTTACAAGTAAAAGTGATAAAACATTTACTTAAGTACGTTAACTAGTTACTTTTACTTAGTTACTATACAACACTGGAAATTAAAAAATATAAGTTAAAAAATATTTTAGAGGGAAAGAGAGAGGCGGGGGGTCTGGAGAGTGGGGGAGGGAAAAGAGAGTATGCCTGTGGGATTGGGGTAGAGAGTGAGTGACAAAGTGCCTGGGGATAGTGAGAAACAGAGTATGAAGATGTGTCTAGGCAAATCTTAATTCCCCTTAAGGCACATCCTTACTGAGCCACCTTAACAGAGCACAGCCTAGGAAGCCTAAACAGGAGGGTATGGCCGATAAGGAGGGATAAAACATCTGAATAAGAGAAAATACATAACTAGGTCTGGCAGTGCTATAGAAATGATGTCGTAGTAGTAAAGTAGTAGTAGTAGTACCTCATATTTGGGTAGGAATAAAGTAGTAGTAGTACCTCGTATTTGGGTTAGAGAGCTGCACGGGAATGGGTCACGGGGATCCCATGGGGACGCCCCTCATGGTCTCGGGGATCCTGTGGGGTTGGGAGGCAGCTCGAGCCAAATGGATCATCTTCTTTTCCTGCCCTTTTGCATCTTCTTTTCCCGCCCTTCTGCTCCCAGCACACCACACGTAGCCGACCCAGAAGTCTTCCCCTGACGTCAGAGCTGACGTCAGAGATAAGGCTTCGGGTCAGCCATGTGGAGCAAGCAGGGCCCGCTGCCCTGTGAAGAAGTGCAGCACTTGGGAGACAGGAGGGGGCAGAAAAGGCAGGGCCCGCTGCCTTGCGAAGACGTGCAGCACTCGGGAGACAGGAGGGGGCAGAAAAGGCAGGGCCCGCTGCCCTGCAAAGACGTGCAGCACTCGGGAGACAAGAGGGGGCAGAAAAGGCAGAGCCCGCTGCCCTGCGAAGACGTGCAGCGCTCGGGAGACAGGAGGGGGGCAGAAAAGGCAGAGTCTGCTGCCCTGCGAAGAAGTGCAGCTCAGTCAGTCAGGAGAAACAGGGCTGTTTTGTGTTGTGTATTCAGAACCCATATCTGGTAAGTGATCATTTAAATGCATTTTTAGGGGCTTTCCTTTAGGCTTTGTCCTTTCAAAGTTTATTGTACTTTCTCTGGATTTTTGCTTTTCAGCACTGGGGGGGGGGGGGGTTAGCTTTCTTTAGACGGCCTGTTCCGTATTTTCTGTGTGTGTTTTATTGACTTCTGACCATATGCATATCATAGTGTACTGTTATCTAGTTTTTTTAAGGGGAAATCAGCATTTAAGAATTCTTTTTGTTAGTGTGTGTATCAAAGTGCAGGACTATACAAGTACAGAATGGAAGTGAGTCAATTGATGGGTCTGAAGTAATAGATAGAAGGTAAACAAAATACAATGTAAAAGGGAGAATTGGGCGTGAGTGTGTCAATGAGAGGGAAAGAGAGATGGTGTACACGGGGAATGGAAGAAGAGGAGAATTTTTGGTCATAGGGAAGGAATGAGGTACAGATGATAGGGAAGAAAAAGATGAGAGGGAGAAATGTTGTGGTGGAAAGGGTACAGTATGACAGATTGAAAGGGTTTCAAGAGGGAGGAATGTTGGACATAGTGGTGAAGGGAATGGAGGGAGAGATGTGGCATGGTACTGGAGAAATGTTGGGCATTGGGTTGGTGGGCAGGGGCAATAGATGCTGCACATGGTCCGGGGGATGACAGAGGGATAAATGCTGGACCATGGTAGGAGGAACCAATGGATAGCAACAGAAGAATTTACAGAAGATGGGAAAGTGGAAAAAAGAAACCGGGACTAACTTGATGGAAAAATAAGTTTCCAGACAACAAAGGTAAAAAACGGAATTTATTGACTAAAATATGTTAGCTTTGGGAAATGTATATGGCAGATGTCTTTGTTTTGTGTTCAAAAGAAAAGGAAATGCATTTCTGGTTTTATTTCTACAGTGTTGAAGTACTTGCTGACCCTTGCTGTGGCTGGTTGGGATCCCCAAGCACCGCCAGCAGAGGACCTCCTCTAGAGACGGCCAGAACTCCCCCTCCACCAAGCGCAACATTCGCTGGCAGCATCCATGAGCCACTGAAGTGCCAGCATCTGTGACTCAGGGACGCTACTGCTGCCTGCCAAGCTTGGCAAAAGGGACCCCCGGCCAACTGCAAAGGAAGTCCTCAGCTGACAGCTTGGGGGTTCCCATCAACTGAGTATTTATATTTTATATTTACATTAGAGGGTCTGGTAAAAACCCATTTACAAAGTATGTATTCTTCCCAATTAATATTTCCAAATTAATAAAGTATCTTTGCTTATTTGTAAATGGGTCTCCACCAGAGCCTTTAATTAACTATTTCTGAAGTTTATAGGGATGGGCGGGGACGGAGGGGATTCCTCGCAGGGACGGGTGGGGACAGAGGGATTCCTCACGGGGACGGAGGGATTCCTCACAGGGACGGGTGGGATTTTGGCGGGGACGGGTGGGATTTCTGTCCCCGCGCAACTCTCTAATTTGGGGCGCAACTCTCTAATTTGGGTCCCTTCGCCAGCTCACATGCCTAAATGAGCTGCTTCCTGCCTCCGCAGTCTAGTATCTTTCTCTCCTCCTTTATTGCTCCTCTTCCACAGACTGCCATCTCTCACTCTCTACCATACCCCTCCCCCACTGGAGGTAGAACGGAAGTAGGCCTAGGTTGGCTGGATCTAAGAGAGCACATTTTTAATACTGCTGGTCACACAGGCAAGGTTTGCAATTCTCTAGGAAGAGGGGGTGGGTTTGGAGATGTTGGGTCTGAAAGGAAGGAGGAGGAGAAAGAGATTCTGGAACCGAAGAGGGGAGGAAGGAACATTTGCTGGGCTCCGAGGGGAGGGGGGGGGCAGGAGGAAAGTAAGAAAAAGGGAGAGATGGCAGCTCTTGGTATGGGGAGGGGGGGGAAGAGAGATGCTAGCCTCCAGGTGTGGGAAACAGAAGAGAGATGCTAGCCCCCAGTGGTAGTGGTGGTAGGGATAGGACAGGAGCGAAAGAAAAGAGATACTGGTCCCTGGGGGTGGGAGTGGGGGGAAGAGGGAAGAGAGAGAGATAAGAACATAAGAAATATGTTGGTCCATCAAGCCCAGTAGCCCGTTCTCACGGTGGCCAATCCAGATCACTAGTACCTGGCCAAAACCCAAGGAGTAGCAATATTCTATGCTACCTATCCAGGGAAAGCAGTGGCTTCTCCCGTCTCCTTCTCAATAACAGACTATGGACATTTCCTCCAGGAAATTGTCCAAACCTTTTTTAAAGCCATCTACGCTATCCGTTCTTACCACAGTCTCTGACAATGCGTCCCAGAGCTTAACTATTCTCTGAGTGAAAAAAAATTTCCTACTATTAATTTTAAAAGTATTTCCCTGTGACTTCATCGAGTGTCCCTAGAAACATGTTGCCTGAATTTCTCTGCTAGAATTATTTTTCCTGCCATGGTAAGGTGCAGCCCATCATTACAATACAGTCTCTTGGTTCTTCCATGTATTGCCCCATCATCCTTCTTGATGACAACAGGCTTTGAGTCACCTATTGAAGTTCTCAGTGTTTTGTACTCTTTCCTCACCCTTTCCATAAGTAGGCAGTACTTCTAAAAAGCTAGTCTTTACAAAAGGTTTCAACCCCTCCCTCAGCTCCTGAAAAGCTTTCTGCACTGCAGGTAGGTTTTTGTTGGCTAGGTCATTTGTTCTGAAGTGGATAACAATATCAGGGTTCAAATTCTTTGTTTATTCCCTAATTATAGTCAGTATTTGTCTGGCATTCCTGGTAGTTGAGGATCCTGGAAGGCATTTTACTATTTTGAGTTCTTGTCCTGTGTTCCAAGGTAAATCCCTCTGATGATGGCTTTTTTATATGTGCTTTGGGAGTGCTTTTCTTCACACATTATCTTCACTGGTTCTAATTCCTCCTCAGTTCTTTTTATCTTGAGCATCACAATGCACTAATGGAGCATAGGGATTCTTTAGGGGCAACAATTGTGAAGGTGGATGTTTCTGTGTCACATGCTGCAGTCTACCTGAGTCTACTGTGATCCATTTATTCCTGGGTTTCTTTATTCTTTGGGGGAGTAGTGGTAAATTGGTATATTTATATGGGGTGATTGTAGCTGCTTTAATTGCCTCCAATTCTTGCTTAAGTTTACAGAGCTCCTCTTTGATACTAGCAAATTGGAGACACATGGGGCAAGCCTTGAGTCTCCAAATGGTGTGCCTGGGAACTAAAGCCCCACAATGAGTGCACTGAATGAAATTTATCTTGATTTGGTTGGAATTGGGATTGACTGAAACTTCTTGATTATTGAGCTATCTATATATGAGTTGCAAACCCTGGGATGGGATGGGTGAGGTATGGGGTGGGAAGGAGGGAAGGGAGATGCTTGTCCCTGGGGAGGGAGAGTGGTGTGAAAAAAAGGGAAGGGAGAAGATGGACATGAGGAGGATAGAGAGACACACAGAGGGATATGCTGGACAGAGGAAGGATATAGACACAGAGAGGAGATGCTGAAGAGGGCAAGAAAAAGGACACAAAGATGGGAGATGCTCAACATACCAACAGGACAGGGGCAGAGACACAGAGGAGAGGTACAGCATCAGCATCTATGAGACAGACTTGGTTTTTTCTGTTGTATAGAATTTTCTGGACCCCTGTTCGGTTGCAAAAGTTAGATAGTTCTAAGTCAAATAGATGCTGGCAATGTCATCTTGATATAGGGACAATGGATCATCTGCTGTTCTATTGTCCCTTGATACTTAAATTCTGAAGATCCATATGGGAGAAAATCAATGTGATATTGGAAGTTTCAATGTCATATGACATAGTCTTATTTGGAACTCTCTTAATACCCAAGAGTCCAACTGATGCAAATAAGAATAGATTACTTCTTATCATGACAGAAGTTGCTATGCAGCTAATTACGAAAAACTGGAAAAATTGGGATAGAATAAATTATAACTTTTGGTGGGAAACCTTGTGCCAATTTTATAAATTTGAGCGAATGAATTCAATACAATAGGGACACTATAATAAATTCAAAGAGATCTGGGGTCCATTAGCGAACTATTGCAAGAATTGATCATTTCTGAATGAGTGTCATACACATCCAGGTTGGGTGGGAGGGGGGGGGGTGATATGTACTTTATCTTATTTGATTGCTATAAGTGCTGTCTATTGTATCAATTGTTTGAAATTTGTTGCACTTTGTATTGGCTTTTTAAAAATGAATAAAGAATTGGAAAAAAAAAAAAATAACAAGCCTACACAAACTTTCAATAAATCTAGGAGCCAGTCCCCAAAACTTAGGAGCCAGCAGAGAAGACCTCTCTTGCTTCTTCTTCCCCACCCATGCAACATTGACCTGTGACATTTGGAGGAGGGAGGGTGGAATTCCTTCTCAAAATCACCAGTAACTCTTTCAGAAACAGACTTACTAAAGTTATTTTCCAATTTCTGTCTGTGGGCAAAGACATTTTAGTAACAGCACCCTATTGATAGGTGAAGCAAGGAGGTAACTGCCTTTTTGTTTCCCGTTATCACTATGGTTTGGGTCCCTACCAGTCTCCCTATCTCCCATACCATGCACCCAGCCTTTCTCTCTCATAACCAACCCCAGTCTTCACCCAATTTCTCTCTGAACTGTCACCTATTACCCTCACCTTGCAGGCTGAATTCACAGAAGAAACAAGATACTTCCCATGCCTGTGCTAAGATTCAGCTCTTTCTGTAAGCTTGAGCCTTGTAGTATAGGAAGTTTGGGCTTCTCTCACAGTTTCAAGTCCTGTGAGATTTGAAACTCTAAGACTTCCTGAACTTTCTGTACTGTGTGGCTGAAGCTTAAAGAGAGAGCAAGAGAGAGCTGAATCACATCATGATGCCAAAACAGGAAATACATCATTTGAGGCAGTTGTACAAAAAAACAAAATTGAGGGGCATGAAACCCTGGATGCTAGTGCCCAATTTCTAGGTGCCATGGCGCCGGGGATTTCTCACATCTTATATTACAATACTAGTCGTTAAGCCCGTTACATTAACGGGTGCTAGAATTTATGTCTGTATTTTTCTTTCTGTCTCTTTCCTCCCTCCATTTCCCTGTGTAGCGCTGTCTCTGCTTTCTTCCTCAGTCTCCACTCTCGAGCTGTAACATTACTGCTTAGCTTTTTCTCCCTGCAAGCATCTCTGCTCTCTTTCTCATCCCCAGTCTCTTTGCTATTTTTCTCTTCTTGCAGGGGTCTCTGCTCTCCTTTCTCTATATGTTCCTGATTCCTGCAAACTTCTGTTTTCTCTGTATGCTCTTGATCCTGTGTTTCCCTGTAGGTGTCTCTTCCTTTTTTTTTTTTTTTTATTCCTTCTTCACGTATGGTTGATTTATTAAAAGTTTTTATATTTTTCCTATTTGTTGCATGCCTGTCTCCTTGGCCGCTGTATGTTTCTCTTTTTTTGCTTTTTGTGTTTGTTTGTGTTTTTTTGCTTATTGTCTACTTGGTCGCTGTCAGTCTGTCTGTCTCATTGGCTGCTGTATGTCTTTTTTGCAGTCTAACTCCTTGGCCACTGTATGTCTGTATGGTTTATTTTCCTGAATTTATCCTTGGGCATTGTATTTTTCATTTTTTTCTGTTTGTCTCATTGGCTGTTTGTATTTTTTTTTTTTTTTTGCTGTCTCCTTGCCCACTGTCTCTCTGTCTGTCTCCTTGGCTGCTGTATGTCTGTTTGTCATTTTTTTTCCCTGTGTCTCTCTCTCTCCTTGTCCTCTGTGTTTTGTTATTTTTTCAATCTGTCTCTTTAGTCCCTGTCCTTCTGTGAGTGTCTGTGTGTCTCTCTCTCCTTGTCCTCTGTGTTTTGTTATTTTTTCAATCTGTCTCTTTAGCCCCCTGTCCTTCTGTGAGTGTCTGTGTGTCTCTCTCTCCTTGTCCTCTGTGTTTTGTTATTTTTTCAATCTGTCTCTTTAGCCCCCTGTCCTTCTGTGAGTGTCTGTGTGTCTCTCTCTCCTTGTCCTCTGTGTTTTGTTATTTTTTCAATCTGTCTCTTTAGCCCCCTGTCCTTCTGTGAGTGTCTGTGTGTCTCTCTCTCCTTGTCCTCTGTGTTTTGTTATTTTTTCAATCTGTCTCTTTAGCCCCCTGTCCTTCTGTGAGTGTCTGTGTGTCTCTCTCTCCTTGTCCTCTGTGTTTTGTTATTTTTTTAATCTGTCTCTTTAGCCCCCTGTCCTTCTGTGAGTGTCTGTGTGTCTCTCTCTCCTTGTCCTCTGTGTTTTGTTATTTTTTCAATCTGTCTCTTTAGCCCCCTGTCCTTCTGTGAGTGTCTGTGTGTCTCTCTCTCCTTGTACACTGTTGTTTTTTTGTTTTTTTCAATATCTCTTTAGCTCCTGATCCTCTCTCACTGACCCTTGCGCGACTGCATGTTATTCCGGCTGGGTTTCCATGGCAACCCTGCTCGCAGGTCTGTGAGTGTAGGGCCGTTTTGTCGGGTCTGGCGGCGCTGTGTAGCGGGGAGGCGGGGCCTCAGCACCGGTCGGGCGGCTCGCACCGCCGGCCCCCAGGAGCCCGAGGCTGGCGGCGGGGGAGGCAGGGACATGCCTGGTGTGCAATGGTGCAGGAGGAACGGAGATCAGCGGCTGGCTGCAGTCCTGCTTGTGGAGGCGATCGGCTGGTGACGTATAAGCGCGCATGCGCACTCCTTCGGCCACAGACCTACAGCGCACGGAACACGCAAATAAGAGTGCGCATGCGCGAGTTAGCATTTTATTATATAGGATGTCAGATTTTCTAATGTACAACTGCCAGAACTGGTTTAAGGCACGGATGGGGGACCTGTGAGAAAAACTTCAATCACTGGCCTTCAAACTCCAGCATAGAGATGGTATATAAGAACATAAGAATAGCCTTAATAGGTCCATCAAGCCCAGTAGCTGGTTCTCACTAATACCTGGCCAAAACCCAAGGAGTAGCGATATTCCATGCTACCGATCCAGGGCAAGCAGTGGCTTTCCTCATGTCTTTCTCAATAACAGACTAGGGACTTTTTCTCCAGGAACTTGTCCAAACCTTTCTTAAATATCTAACTTCGGGATGGGTCATCATCAGCACCTCTGAAGTCAGAGAAGACCTAAAAAAACAGGCCCTAAAGAAGAATCCAAAATTCTTAAAACTGCTAAGGATTGCTAAGAAGAAAGGTTTGAAGTATTACAGCCAGCAAGGTAATTATAAAGGTAGGCTTCTGTATTTGGTGGCAGACTGCTAGAGAACCTTTAGAGACCGAACTGGCAGATTTGTTAAGAGACAAAGCCTCTGTTGTCTTTGCATTAAAATAATTTTTATGTTGAACCTGAACTGCCAGCCTGAGTAAGAAGACAGGCTTATTTTGTGTGTTGAACTATTGGGCCAATGTTCAAAACCTAATGCTGGTGCTAGAGGCAATTAACTCCGGAATAGCATCGGCATTAGGGTGTGCAGGATGGTCTAATGGTTTCAGCGCCAGCGATGAAACCATTAGTTCAGACCACATTTAAGTGCACTTAAATACAGTCATTAGTTAGACTGCTGTATGTTTAAAAAAAGAATTAAAAAAAACCAGAAGGGCTGTCCAGTGCTGGAAAACAAGTGCCTGGTCTGGGGCAGCACTGAAGGTTAGCTGAGAGAATAGGTTTCTAAGAGCACCCCTATTCTCTCACCAACTCGACCACCCTGTCCCGCCAGATGGGCTCTCTGACCTGACCGCCCGGTTTGGCTGGGCCAGACCCCCTAACTATCACAGCCCTGGTGGTCTAGTAAATTGAAACTACCCCCATCCCTGGTGGTCTATGTAACTTAGTTGTAAGAGGCAGGAGGGATGCCTATTCCCTCCTACCTCTTGCTGCCCTTTTCAAAATATGGCACATCGCCCCTGCCTGCTGTATCCTGGGATGCATAGAGCAGGGCTTAAGTACCATATAAGGAGTTTAAAAAAAAAATCTGATGCTTTGGCCCTGTCTAGTGTATCTTAGGATACATTGGCAGGGGCAGGGGCGCCGCCATTTTGAAAAGGGCAGCCCAGAAAGTACATTAGGCCACAAGGGTCAGTGGCAGTTAGGGGGTTGGGCCTCGTCTGCTTAGGCTTGGGCTCAGGGAAGGGGCTGGCATGCTGTGGCATGTTTTGATTTTTTTTTTTACATGTACTTGACTTTCCTGTCAGTGCCTCAGCCAATCAGCACTCAGGCACTAACAGGAAAGTTAGCTCACAACACTGAGCTGCAAATTATTGCTGTGATTTTAACATGACATGAATCTGCATGTCCTTGAGCATGCTGTGCTGATTTTTCAGTGCTCTACCATGAATCTTTTGAACTTGGCCATGTATATGAATAAAGGATTTATTTTGCTGTCTTTAACAATTGTCTGGCTGGGTGTTAAGACACTCAAAGCCCCACTATCACAGAGAGAGACTGTGTGAAGGAGTTTGGGGGAGGAGAGAAAGATAAAGTACCTGGGTCAGGTTAGGGCAGGAGGGGGTATAGCAAATTTTCTGCTAGTTATGTTTTATCTGTGGGTTCTACTGGAATATTTGGGGAGGGGGATCTCAGGTGAAATAAGTCAAGGTCCAAAATTGTTTCTACTGGAAAGCCCAGTGTAACAGGGGTCCCTCAAACCTAATATTAATAATAAAAAGGCTGCTAGCCATTACTTCAAACCTCTATGACATTTTCTTATTCCTGGAAAATACCAAGATATAATTACATTTTATCTTTACTTAAGATGAAACAGACTCCTTACAAATGTATACAATATGCAGAATTTGCCTTTTGAATAAAAATCAGTATCTTAATATTAAGGTAAACATTTTCTTTTATTAAAAAGATTATGAAGCACAAATAGCAGGTGGTTAGTCTTAAGAATTTTAAGCCACTGGAAATCTATATGAAATGCAAGGCTTAGGGACAGAAAATAGCTTATAATTAAATCCATTTCAGAATGATTGCATGAATTATTAACTGATTCTTTTTTTGCATACAAAATTACCTCCAATGACACTGCTTTGGAAGCAGTGATACAATTACATGGGACATCCAGTTCCTAAAAATGATTTTCAACCTCTTTAGCTTACAGATATGAAAGCTGACTGGCTTGCTGCAGTCATGCTGGAGATCTCTGGGACATTCTTTTCTACTAAAAATTGTAGATAAACTTGAGGAAGATAATAAAGTTTTTTCTGAATGTTTGGCTGATCAGGCTCAAATGTTAGACCAGCAATCTATTAGAGATGAAACTATAGAGACTGTAACAAAAGCCCCTGGGACTCGGCACTTCAGGGGAAAGTGAAGAGCCTGTCACCCTTGACTCGGAGGGACAAGACTGGGTACCAGCCCTTCAGCACCATGGATAAGGTCATTGCTTCTAACAGAAAAGCTCAGAGACAGACTGCACAGTCAATTAATTCAGCATCAGTAGCCCTTGCTTTCTTGACACCATCTACTCAGGGTGAATTTCTTTCCACTACTTATATGGCTTCTTCCACCAGCAAAATACTACTTCTACTTAGAGAATAACCAACACTTTTTTCCTCTAATTAGATTTCCAAAGGATCTTCTTAAGTTATTACAGGTGGCATAAAATGCTGCCGCAAAAGTACTTTCTGAATATTCACGTTTCTCTCATATTTCTCTGGTATTGGAGCAACGGCACTGGCAAAGAATTAAATTTAAGATGTTAATTTTTGAGATTTTGAATAACATTGCCTTGCTAGTAATTGCAACTTTGCTACGTATCTTATCAACCTTCCAGAACACTGAAATCAGCAACAAAAGCTTTATTTGAGATTCCATCTGTCAGAAGTATTAGATTAGAAGAACACAGGAAATCTGCTTTTAATGTACTTGGTCCAACATTGTGGAATGCTTTACCTTAGCAGTTATGGATAATACAAAGCTTGAATATTTTAAAGAGAGATCTGAAGATACTGCTGTTTGAACAGGCCTACGGGATAGAGTAAAAACATGTATCTCATTTTCGTCTTAGCACTGCCCACCAATACAACTGGCTTCAGAAATTCTTACATTGCATAAAGGTCTTTTTACTAAACTGCGGTAAGTGCTAGTGCATACTTACTGAACGATAAAAGGGCTTACTGTGGGACATAGGCTGATGTCTGGCAGTAAGTTTGCCTATGCATGCTAAAAAGCACAGTTACTTACCGTAACAGGTGTTATCCAGGGACAGCAGGCAGATATTCTTAACACATGGGTGACGTCACCGACGGAGCCCTCGGTACGGACCTTTTTAACTAGAAGTTTCTAGTTGGCCGCACCGCGCGTGCGCGAGTGCCTTCCCGCCCGACGGAGGAGTGCGTGGTCCCCAGTTAGGATAAGCCAGCTAAGAAGCCAACCCGGGGAGGTGGGTGGGACGTAAGAATATCTGCCTGCTGTCCCTGGATAACACCTGTTACGGTAAGTAACTGTGCTTTATCCCAGGACAAGCAGGCAGCATATTCTTAACACATGGGTGACCTCCAAGCTAACAAAGAGGGAGGTGGGATGGTTGGCCATCAGGAAAATAAATTTTGTAACACAGATTGGCCGAAGTGTCCATCCCGTCTGGAGAACGCATCCAGACAGTAGTGAGTAGTGAACGTGTGAACTGAGGACCAAGTGGCCGCCTTGCAGATTTCCTCGATGGGCGTGGAACGGAGGAAAGCTACAGAAGCAGCCATAGCTCGGACTCTGTGGGCCGTGACAGTTCCTTCCAGTGAGAGACCGGCCCGAGCATAGCAGAATGCAATACAGGCAGCAAGCCAATTTGAAAGTGTCCGTTTGGAGACAGGACGACCCAAACGGTTGGGATCGAAAGATAAAAATAGCTGAGGGGATGTTCGGTGAGCTCTGGTACGATCAAGGTAGTAAGCAAGGGCACGCTTACAATCCAGCGTGTGCAACGCCTGTTCCCCAGGATGCGAGTGCGGCTTAGGGAAGAAGACGGGCAACACAATGGACTGGTTGAGGTGAAAAGCCGAGACCACCTTGGGAAGGAATTTAGGGTGGGTACGCAGAACAACCTTGTCATGGTGAAAAACAGTGAATGGTGGGTCAGCAACCAGTGCATGCAGTTCGCTAACCCTCCTGGCAGAGGTGATGGCAATTAGGAAAAGCACCTTCCAGGTAAGAAGCCTGAGTGAAGTAGTGGCAAGAGGCTCAAACGGAGGTTTCATGAGTGCTGAGAGAACCACATTGAGGTCCCAGACGACAGGAGGAGGCTTGAGAGGCGGTTTGATATTGAAGAGACCTCTCATAAATCTGGAAACCAGAGGATGAGCCGTGAGGGGTTTTCCGAGAATAGGCTCATGAAACGCAGTGATGGCACTGAGGTGGACTCTGATGGAGGTAGTTTTGAGGCCAGCATTGGACAGCGAGAGCAAATATTCCAATACAGTTTCCACCGCTAAGGAGGTGGGTTCCTGATGATGCCAGAGACACCACGAGGAGAATCTGGTCCATTTCTGATGGTAACATTGGAGGGTGGCTGGCTTCCTGGAGGCGTCCAAGATGAGGCGGACCGGCTGAGATAGGTTCTCTGGAGAGGTCAGCCCGAGAGAAACCAAGCTGTCAGGTGGAGCGAAGACAGATTGGGATGCAGTAGAGACTGATGTTGCTGCGTAAGTAGAGTAGGAAACACAGGAAGGAGAATGGGTTCCCTGGAGCTGAGTTGGAGCAGGAGTGAGAACCAGTGTTGGCGAGGCCACCGAGGTGCGATAAGAATCATGGTGGCGTTGTCCTTGCGGAGTTTGGACAAGGTCCGCAACATCAGAGGAAGTGGAGGGAAGGCATACAGGAACCGATCCCTCCAGTCGAGCAGGAATGCATCCGGAGCCAGACGGTGAGGAGAGTAGAGTCTGGAACAGAATTGGGGCAGCTGATGGTTGTGAGGTGCTGCAAAGAGGTCCACCTGCGGAGTGCCCCATCGAGCAAAGATGGAGAGCAGAGTCGGAGGGTCCAACGTCCACTCGTGAGGTTGAAGGATGCGGCTGAGATTGTCGGCCAGAGAGTTCTGTTCGCCCTGGATATAGACCGCCCTGAGAAAGAGATTGCGGTCCGTGGCCCAGGTCCAGATGCGCAGAGCCTCCAAACAAAGGGGGCGAGATCCGGTGCCGCCTTGCTTGTTTATGTAGTACATGGCGACTTGATTGTCTGTGCACAGGAGGAGGACTTGAGGGCAGAGAAGATGTTGGAAAGCCTTGAGGGCGTAGAACATGGCTCTGAGTTCCAGGAAATTTATGTGATGACGACGCTCCTGTGGGGTCCAAAGTCCCTGGGTGCGTAGATCTCCTAGGTGAGCTCCCCACGCGTAGGGGGACGCATCCGTGGTGATGATCATAGAGTGAGGGGGCAGATGAAAGAGCAGACCCCTGGAAAGATTTGAGGAGTTCAACCACCATTGGAGAGATTGCTGAAGAGATGATGTCACAGAGATGGGATGAGAAAGAAGATCTGTAGTCTGCGACCATTGGTTGGCGAGAGTCCACTGAGGCGTACGAAGGTGGAGACGTGCCAGAGGAAGGACATGCACCGTCGAGGCCATGTGACCCAGGAGGACCATCATCTGTCGGGCAGGAATGGAGGGGTGCATGAGTACCTGACGGCAGAGATGGAGCAGGGTCCGCTGGCGATCGGAGGGGAGAAAGGCCCTCATCAGCGTGGTGTCCAGAACTGCTCCAATGAATTGAAGTCGCTGGGTGGGAAGCAGATGCGACTTGGGGTAGTTGATCTCGAACCCCAGGAGGTGGAGGAGAGAGATGGTGTGATGAGTAGCTTGTAGCACGAGTTGAGATGAAGGTGCTTTCACCAACCAATCGTCCAAGTAGGGGAACACCTGGAGGTTGTGAGACCTGAGGAAGGCCGCCACCACTATAAGGCACTTGGTGAAGACTCTGGGGGAGGAAGCGAGGCCAAACGGTAGCACTTTGTACTGATAGTGGTGGTGTAGCACCTGGAACCGCAGGTAGCGGCGAGAATTCTGATTGATGGAGATGTGAGTGTAGGCCTCTTTGAGGTCCAGGGAACATAGCCAGTCGTGTTGAGAAAGAAGAGGGTAAAGCGTGGCAAGGGAGAGCATTCTGAACTTTTCCTTGACCAGGCACTTGTTGAGGTCCCTGAGATCGAGAATGGGACGGAGGTCTCCCGTCTTTTTGGGAACCAGGAAGTAGCGGGAGTAGAATCCCTGACCCCTTTGATCTGGAGGTACTTCTTCGATGGCATTGAGAAGGAGGAGGGATTGAACCTCCCTCAGGAGGAGGGGGGGTTTGAGATGAGTGTGAAGCAGACTCTACGGGAAGGTTGTCCGGTGGAAGAGTCAGGAAGTTGAGAGAGTAGCCGTGGCGGATGATGTTGAGGACCCACTGGTCCGACGTGATGACTTCCCAACGGCTGGAGAAAATGGTGAGACGACCCCCGATAGGCTGTGGAAGAGGCAGCGAGGGTGGATGACTGGCTATGCCCTGGAGAGAAGAGTCAAAAGGGCTGAGATTGCTTAGCAGGCTGAGGAGGCTTAGAGGGTTGAGTGGCCTGAGATCGAGCCTGGGCATGGTGCTGCTGTTGACGGGGTCGCCGAGATTGTTGGGGAGGCGGATTGAGTGGCCTGGCTGAGAACCTCCGCTGGTAAGATGATTGAGGCCGATAGGGTCGGGCAGGCGGAGCCTTCTTTTTCGGCTTGATCAGGGTGTCCCACCTGGTCTCATGGGCCGAGAGTTTCTGGGTGGTGGAATCCAGTGACTCTCCAAAGAGTTCATCCCCGAGACAGGGGGCGTTGGCCAAACGATCCTGGTGGTTGATGTCCAGGTCGGAGACTCTGAGCCAGGCTAAGCGACGCATGGCTACGGCCATGGCAGAGGCCCGAGAGGTGAGTTCGAAGGAGTCATATATTGAGCGGACCATATATTTGCGCATTTGGAGAAGGCCAGAGATGTGTTGTTGGAATAGCGGGACCTTGCGCTCAGGAAGGTACTTCTGGAGGGCAGACAGTTGTTGGACCAAGTGTTTCAGGTAGAAAGAAAAATGGAAGGAATAGTTGTTTGCCCTGTTGGCAAGCATGGCATTCTGGTAAAGCCTCTTGCCAAACTTGTCCATGGTCTTACCTTCTCTGCCAGGAGGGGTAGAGGCATAGACACTGGAGCCCTGAGTCTTTTTTAAGGTGGATTCCACCAAAAGGGACTCATGGGGCAATTGAGATTTGTCGAATCCAGGTATAGGGATGACACGGTAAAGGTTGTCCAGTTTACGGGGGGCTCCCGGTACCGTGAGGGGATTTTCCAAGTTTTTGTAAAACGTTTCCCGTAGGATGTCATGCACGGGAAGCTTGAGGAACTCCTTGGGAGGTTGCTCAAAGTCTAAAGCCTCTAGAAAGGCTTGAGACTTTTTTGAGTCAGATTCTAGGGGAAGGGACAGGGCAGCAGACATTTCCCTCAGAAATTTAGAAAAAGAGGACTGCTCTGGTTTAGAGGTGGCATCGGGTGCCGATGGTTCCTCATCAGATGAGGAGGGATCCTCCTCGGTACCGAGAGGAGTTTCCTTCCATAAGTCAGGGTCCCTGACCTCTGGTGCATGTCGAGACACCGGGGTGGAGGGCGCGGTATGGCGAGTCTTGGACAAAGACTTTCCAGAGCGCACCGAAACGGTACCAGGGGAGGACGACCGGCGTCGATCTCGGTCCCGAGAAGAATGCCGTACCGCCTGGTGCCGAGGAGGATCCAATGTGGCCTGAGAATGAACCACCGGATCGCCATGAAGTTGTTGGGCCGAAAGGATCGGCATGGAGGTGTTCACCGGTACCGAAGGGGTGGATACCGGGGGCTCGGTACGGGGCTCGGGCCGGTCTGGTACCGGAAGGAGCGGTGCCAGGATAGTGGGCAACAGTTGTTCAAGTTGTTTCTTCAACTGCTCCTGGAGTTGAGCCTTTAAGATGGCCGAGATACGGTCATCTAGGGGTGGCATCGGAACCGCTTTCTTTTTCTTCAGTTCCTTGGATGCCGCTCCACGCCCCGGCGATGAGGAGGCCGATGACGAGGCACTCACCGAGGTCGGGGCGGAGCGTTTGCGGGACCGGTGCGATACCGGTAGGGACGGTGTCGCCACCGTAGCTGGAGGGCGCTCGAGGGAAGAGGAAGGCTTCTTAGCCGGCTTACCTGGCGCCAGCGACGCCGATGTGGGGTCGGTCGGTGTCGAGGTCGACGGTGCCGATTTTTGAGGTACCGCCGTTGAAGGTGAAGAGTCCATCGCCGACTCGGTGCCGAAGAGAAGAGTTTGTTGAATTCTTCGGTTTTTAAGAGTTCTCTTTTGAAGAGTGGCACAGCGGGTGCAGGAGTCCGCCCGATGCTCCGGACCCAGACACTGCAAACACCAATTGTGTGGGTCAGTTATGGAGATCGGGCGTGCACACCGCTGGCACTTCTTAAAACCGACCTGCGGGGGCATGAAGGGAAAGATAGCCTCCGCAAAATCGAAGCCCGAGGCCTGTATACTGGCAACAGGCCCCGCCGGGGCAAAAACGAAAGAAAAAAGGCGAAAAAAGAAAAGTTTTTTTTTTTTTTTTTTGCAAATCAAAGAAAAGTAAACCCGAAGGTAAAGAGAGAAAAAATAAGGAAAAAAGCGCGAGCGGGAAGGCAAAAAAGTGGATTCAACGGCCGTTGAAAAAACACACGTGTCTTCTTCGCTCCGCGGAAACGAAGAAACTGGGGACCACGCACTCCTCCGTCGGGCGGGAAGGCACTCGCGCACGCGCGGTGCGGCCAACTAGAAACTTCTAGTTAAAAAGGTCCGTACCGAGGGCTCCGTCGGTGACGTCACCCATGTGTTAAGAATATGCTGCCTGCTTGTCCTGGGATAATAATTTTTCTTAATTTTGTCTAAGGGGACATGTTTGAGAATGCAGAGTAGGCGTGACAGTACTAATCTGTTAGCGCTTGATGCACTACCATGCTTTAATTGATTAGTGCGGGGTTAGCATATTGGCCCTTACTGCTTATAAAATAAGTGTCTGTAAGGGCTTTTTAATGGTCGTGTGCCAATGGTGAAATTAGCATGTCGCCATTAATTAGGAAAATGGAAAAGTCGCCCATTTTCCAGCTGAGGCACATGTGACCCTAACGCGCGGGAAAGACACACGTAAGTGGCACGCAAAGGCCACTTTTGCCGCAGCTTTGAAAAAGGACCCCATAATGATTTAAGCGACTGTTGTGCAATATGGCTGAATGACAGAATCTAGAAATGTGTTATTTTTGCTTACACTGATGTACATTATAATTTTATTGTAAGCTGCCAAGAACTTGGAGATTGTGTAGGTTACAAAATGATGTAAGTAACCCCCCCTTTTACAAAAGCGTAGCATAGATTTTAGTGCCAGCCGCGGCGATAACAGCTCCTAGGCTCATAGAAATTCTATGAGCGCCAGAGCTGTTACTGCTGCAGCCGACGCTGAAAAAACGCACTACGTTTTTGTAAAAGGGGGAGGTGGTGACCCATCAAATGCACACCAACAATTGCGCTCAACTGCGTGCACCGTCAAATGCATGCATGACAAATGCGCGCCAAATCCTGTGCAATGTATAATCATGTTAAAATCAGTAAGCTTTTGCGCACATTTGAAGGCGTACCGTGCAAGGTAGGGTGAAATAGTGCCATAAATACATTGTGAACACTGACAGCAGATCAAGCTACAGTCAAGATGCAGTCAACAGTCGAACCGCCAACAACACGTCTAAAACAAGAAGACTCGGAGGTAAACTTTAAAAAAAAAAAACAAACCCAAAACTTATTCAAGAGCCAAGAAACAGCTTCTGTGATCAAAGTGGATATATACCCATTGAGGTTGGACAAGGAAATCTGCTTGTCCCTTACTACCTATTGGCAACAGAGATGCCATGTGTATCTGAAACTAACAAATGCTGCCTGCTCCCTGTTTGGAACTCCTGTCACCAGCACATCAGAACATTCTTTTTAATTTCAGAATGAAAAATTGAAGAACATAAATGGAACAGAACTCTGGTTCTGTAGATGGTTTATTATTTTTACACAGTTTAGAATGATTTTCTCATAGTGCACTAGGTGAGACCTGAACGGTAGTGACAGGTAATTCAATGGCACATTAAGGGTTTGATTCGGTGATTTTTTTTACCTGTATAGGCAGAATAGGGAAACAACTTTAGGGCTCCTTTTATGAAGGTGTGCTAGCGTTTTTACGCGCTAGCCGAAAAACTACCGCCTGCTTAAAAGAAGGTGGTAGCGGTTAGCGTGCGCTAAAACCGCTAGTGCACCTTTGTAAAAGGAGCCTTTAGTATATCAGGCCCTATGTAGGAGCTGGAGTAGATCCAGGAGTAGGAATAATTAGTGGCTACTAAGTTATTGGGTTTGCACCTATAGCTGAAGAAAATTTGTCAAGGCCTGAACTACAGCTGCTTGTGACGCGATTCCTTCTCCTATTTCAGAGACTGCTATCACACTTTGGATTGCCTATGAATTTCTGCTTGTGAAGGAGATGTGCCCAGTGCCCTGTCAAGGTTCCTTTTATGTGAGGCAGAGTGACTGAACAGATGGCTGTCAGTGTTGCTCACATTCATTCCACAGGAGGGTCCAATTATTTACACCTGAAATGCCACTCATAACAGAACTTTGTTTCGTGTCTATTGTTACAATGGTGTAAAGTGGATTTATGTGCCCTGATCCAGTAAATACATGCATTCACTAGAAGAATACCAAGCTGCTACAGGAACGGATAAATGGAACTGTTAAGCACAATACAAAGGCTTCAAAACATAGGAAGTATTAATCCTATGAAGTCAATTATTACAAGTTATTTTAGTGCGGATGTCAGAGGTGTTAAAAAGAACTTTGGGGCCCTACTTATTACAGATATTTGGACTTAGACCCTCAAACAATTCCAAACAATTATTGCAGCTTGATCACTTAATAAGCAGTAGCTAGAGACCAAACTAGGGCTACCTCCTTATCCTAATGAACCTGCAATAAGACAAAGGCCAGAAATATTTCTCAAGCTTTTTTCTTGATTATGATTATTGACAGCTTCTATACCTGCTACTAATAACTGGGGAGTCAATTCTGAGCGGTCTACATGAGCCTCTGCAAAGGCGCTACACTACATGACCTTCTGTAAAGCTGTTATGATACATTAGCTTCTGCAGAGATGTTACCATAAGGAGTTGTGAGGTGTTACAATGCATGGCCTCTATACTGAAATACCTGTGGTGGTGTTACAGAGTTATTAATCCTACTTATATGCGCATGTTTATACCAAAGTAACTGTCCTATGTATGTACACATGTAATACTAGGTTTACTATAGCAGCTAAATACACTATACATTTTTTTTAAATACCTCTTAAGGAGGTTGACCATTTCAACTAACTATAATCTATTTACATGCATCCCTGAAAGTTCTAGTTCCCTCTCTCTATCAACTTGATGTGATTTTATTTTTGTGGCTGAAAACTCACATGATCCCAGATGATAAACAAAGTAAGTTATTATTCAAACATATTCAGTACATCCGTTGTGTTTCTCAAGGATTCAACGAAATAGAAATACATCAACTGTCTGATCTACTGGTCATGTCTGATATACACAGGCTTACAAATGCTCACATGACTGTATTGGGAATGTAGTGGAGGGTCTATGTGCAAGATGAATGCATGGATATAAAAGAGTGATGGTATGTATGACCATTTTCTTCTTTTCCTTCACTTTCTTCCCCTACACTTTTTCAAGCTACATTGTTTTCTATATCAACCTATGCACATGCTTTCCCTTTTCTTCCCTCACATCCCCATCAATTAATCCCTTTTCTTTTGCCCTCCTTCCCACTATAGGGTCACCACCTCTCAACCACTTCTCTCTCTCTCTCAATCCCCAGGTTCATGCCTTCAAACTCATCCCCTCATTTATAAGCTCTTTCCTTACTATCCACAAGGCTCACCTCCTCACACTCATTTCAACCCCTTCTAAAACTCTTGGCCTCCAGAATCACTTAACCCCAGTTTTAACTACAGTACTCATTTACTCTGCCACCTCCCAACCAGGTTCCTCCCTCACACTTACCCCCAGATTCAATCCACTTCTCCAAAGCTTCATTTCTCTTCTCTCACTCCTCCCAGGCTTGCTTCTGCCAGATTTGGTCATGTCAGACACTCATGCCTTGCCGCTCCCCTCCTAAGGTTGACAACCTCACTCCTTTGGCAGCCAGAGTTCCAATTACCTTTTGAATAGTGCCAGTTATATCCAATGAGAGTTGCCAGGATAATTATGGGGGTGCCTCTGGTCATCTCTTCCTTATGTCTTCTGGAGAAATATAGTGGTGACCATTGAGGCCTGACCTGCTCAGTGATTGGCACCAGAAGGAAGGGAAAGCAGGTCTGGGAAAATGATAATAATTCAGATCATTTGTGCTGCAGGCGGTGATGAATAGACCTGGGAAGATGGTGATGGTTTGAACCAGAAGTGATCACCAGCTAGAGACAAGCAGATAGTGGTAATAGAACTGAGCAAGTCCAGAATGGGAGTGTTAGCAATGAAGGGATGACAGAAGTTCCAGGCTGTAAGCGGTAATTTCTGGTAGGGAAGAGCAGTGATTGTGAGCAATGTTTATCTGGTTCCTCTTACAAAATCCCAGGCTTGATGTGTACCTCATGGTGGTATATTTTTTTCCTTGTGCAGACATGCTTGCAAACCCAAATGTGATTTTGCAACCTCATTTGAGAATTGATAGCGATTCACCAACACGTGAAATCTCAGGAACTTTCTGTGTGCTGGGAAGTTTGGAATGTGGAGACAAACCTTCGTCAAATCCATGGAGGCCAGAAAACTCTCCCAACTGACTGCTGCAATGAAATATCTCACTGTCTCCTTCTGAAAACCGTGGAACCCTCAGGGCCGCATTGACATGTTTGAGATCCAGAATGGACCTCCAGTCATTGACATCTTTGCTGGGCACAGCAAAGTATATCAAATATCTGCCTGAGTCCGAGTGTTCTTTCAAACTGGTTCTATGGCTTGAATATCCAGCAATCTATTTAATGTTGCCCAGACTTGGACCGCCTGATCCAGAAGGACCACCAGAGAATCCACAAATCAATCAGACAGGGGATATGCAAACTCTATTTTGTAACCTTCGCTGACAATATTCAAGACCCAAAGATCTGTCGTTATGCTTTTCCAGACCTCTAGAAAGTCCGAGAGTCAACCCCCAATTTTCTGAACAGCAGCTGGAGGCCTGGCATCACTGTGATTTCTTGGTTGCCGTTGTGGCCCAGGAACCTGTATTTTGGATTTTACAGCTTCTGGAATATCTTTTTCTGGAACCTTGTTAGGATCTCTGAGAAGAGCCTCTTGGTGAAAATGTTGGGACCCCTGAAAGGAACTCCAATTCTGGCTTTTAGCTGCTTGAGGTCTGCTGTCTGGTAAGGATTTGGGATGACGATCATGTCACTGGCTATAATATCATACAGGCTTTTGCCAAAAAATTTCTGTCCCTTGAATAGGAGCCTGATAAGCATAGCCTTGGAGGTTGAATCATCCACCCATTATCTGATCCACATGCGTCGGGCAGAGATGGAGTATGTGGAGACTCTCACCAAGAGTCTATTACAATATAAAGTGCATCAGTCACATAGTTCACCCCTGCCAACACGAGCTGAGGTAATAGCTAAGCTGCTGTCATGTCTAGGGTTCACAGCCGTGAATGGCAAGCACGTGCTAAGAAAGAAGCAGCTGACGCCACCTTAACTCCCAGGACCAGGGCCTCAAACTGCCTCCTGAGGGCCATATCCACCTCTGCAGTCCTGTGCATCCTTTAACACGACTCCTCCCTCACTGGGTAAGGACGTACATTTAGTCACCTGTGCCACCAGGAAGTCTACCTTTGGCATAGATAATATTTGCTGGAACTCTTGATCCAGAGGAAACAGCCTATCATGGCTTTCGTCCCTTTGAGAGAGCCTTCTGGAACCTCCCAGGGCTCTATAACCAGGAGTTTCATGTCTGGGTGCAAAGGACATGGACTGAGATTGAACCCCGCTCAAAAGAGAACACTGAGATGACTGGAGCTGAGGCAGATCAATCTTGAGCTCATGAAGAGACTCATTAATAATGTCTGGCAGGGCCAAATACTTGAACAGCTGCTATATGGAAGGATCCTCCTGATCCTCCACATAGGAGGCTGAAACTCTCATCAGGTACACCTCACTGAGACAGTAAAGAGATCAAGACTGAAATTTTGTCCCCTGAATCCCTGTCTGACCTACAATCAGAGTCAGGGAGTAGAAGAAGTGCTGAGAATTCTTAGAGGTGTACGCAGAGGATCGCTCTTCAGCGGACTTAAATTACGTATTTTGGCCGTGCACATATACATGTCACAGCAGATTAATAAACTCTGGGGTAAAGACCTTAGTAGGCAACTCTCCTTCCCCTTTAGAAGAAAGAAGATGCCTCTTCTTTGGCTGCAGAGCCTCTGTGCCAGTTCAGTGCGCCGTGCGACTACTCCGGGGCTCCAGGGGAAATTATTGTTCCTAACATGTTCCAAAGCCATGTGCCATGCCCCAGAGGCTGAATTGGAGCTAAATTCAAAGTTCCTGCCTACTCGCATTGCTCGATGCGGCACATAGCTCAAGGGCGTTCTTCCACCACCCATCTTTTGCAAACAAGGCATGATATAGGGGTATTAGAATCAGAGAGCTCCATTCCTGGCATTCTGGAAAGAAAATGAGGTGTTTTGGAGAAGTTTGGGAACTTAGCAAAAAACAAATTGGGAAAATCCAAGATGGCTGCCACTAGAGAATTTTATTGCTAAAAAACAGCTTAAAATCATCTCAGGGTTAACCAAAAACCTAGGTCCTAGCTGTATAAAGAGTTGAAAACAGCTTTTGAAGACCCTCCCCCCCATTTTCTCATAGGCTGTCAGGCACATTGTGAAATACAAAACCTGAAAAGGGGCTCCATATTTTGTACTAAATACAGTACAAAGATATCTGCAATTAATATTTCTCCAAACTAACATATTTCAATTAATACATTCCAAATAAAACACTTTATTCTACTTTTGCTTTCTGGATGGTTTAATCTTCTTTTATGTAATGTAATTGTAATGTAATTTATTTCTTATATACCGCTACATCCGTTAAGTTCTAAGCGGTTTACAGAAAATATACATTAAAATTAAAAAATATGAAAATAATAAAGGTACTTAAAAAAAATTCCCTTTCTGTCCCGAAGGCTCACAATCTAACTAAAGTACCTGGAGATTAAGAAATTAATTAAAATAAAGATAGAAGAGGGAATAGAAATAAACATTTTAACAAGACAGCATTGAATTAAATTCTTTGGTAGATAGAAGAGAGAAGATCAAAGAGTAAATGCATAAGAGGAAACCGTTAAACAATAGAATTCTGGCGAAGTTCAAAATGATAGAAATGTTATAAAACGAAGAAAAAAGGCATAACAATAAGTAAGATTAAAGATAATTCATAAACAAGTAGGGAAAGAAAATAAAATAACACATTGTCTTTAAAAAAGAGCTTTTTCATGGTAGAGAATTGGATGATTGTTCCAGGATGTTATGTCTTCTTCCATTTGATGGACTCCCATCCCTCTCACGATTCATCGTCCGTGTCACATCTGCCATCCCAATTGCTGCCACCAAGAATTTGCTCCAAATGAGACCAACAACGAATGTGAGAACTCCTCCTCTGCGGGAAAGCCACTCGGTATTGAAAGTCATCATGTTCTGTTTCCGATATAACTGGGTCCGACACAAGACTCTCGTCCCGCTGCTTCCGTGCACATCGGTCGAGAGCTCTGGAAAGAAACCGAGTCAATGGGTGAAGGGGCTCTGGGGTATAAGAAACCAGATTTCGGGTCAGGTATGTGGAGACCAGATCTGTTGGTTCCAGCTACTTTTCTGCTTTCCTGTCTTTCTTCTGTTTCCAGTGGCTGTTATCTCTTTTTCAATTCTCCTCTCTCCTCCTGCTTTGCTCCCTCAATATACAGTATCTGTCTCTGACATAATGATTTTTCCTTTTTAGCTTTCCTTCCTTTTTTTTTTTTGCCTGTCCACTCAAATTTCACCATTCTCCTTCCCATCTCCTTCTTTAACCTCCTAGCTCTCACATTTCCCAACTTACCCCTTCCCCAGCCTCTTATTCCCATTCATCTTTCACCTATTTCCCATTACCACATACCTATCCTCACTAGAGCTGCCCGAATCAGGGAAAATTTTTTTGAATCGATTTAACCAAGGCAATATCATGTCAAAGACAGGAACACCCAAGAACATAAGAATTGCCACTGCTGGGTCATACCAGTGGTCTATCGTGCCCAGCAGTCCACTCCCGTGGTAGCTCCTAGGTCAAAGACCAGTGCCCTAACTGAGACCAGCCGTACATGTGTACGTTCCTGTTCAGCAGGAACTTGTCTAACTTTGTCTTGAATCCCTAGAGGATGTTTTCCCCTATAACAGAATCCGGAAGAGCGTTCCAGTTTTCCACAACTCTCTGGGTGAAGAACTTCCTTACGTTTGTACGGAATCTATCCCCTTTTAACTTCAGAGAGTGCCCTCTCATTCTCCCTACCTTGGAGAGGGTGAACAACCTGTCTTTATCTACTAAGTCTGTTCCCTTCAGTATCTTGAATGTTTCGATCATGTCCCCTCTCAGTCTCCTCTTTTCAAGGGAGAAGAGGCCCAGTTTCTCTAATCTCTCGCTGTACGGCAACTCCTCCAGCCCCTTAACCATTTTAGTTGCTCTTCTCTGGACCCTTTCGAGTAGTACCGTGTCCTTCTTCATGTACGGTGACCAGTGCTGGACGCAGAATTCCAGGTGAGGGCATACCATGGCACAGTACAGCGGCATGACAACCTTCTCTGATCTGTTCATGATCCTCTTCTTAATCATTCCTAGCATCCTATTTGCCCTTTTCGCCGCTGCACATTGCACGGATGGCTTCATTGAACTGTCAACCAGCACTCCCAAATCTCTTTCCTGGGGGGTCTCTCCAAGTAACACCCCGGACATCCTGTATTCGTGTATAAGATTTTTACCGACATGCATTACCTTACACTTATCCACGTTGAACTTCATTTCCCATGTCGCAGCCCATTTCTCAAGTGTGTTTATATCATGTTGCAGATCTTCGCAATCGTCCTGCGTCTTTACTACTCTGAATAACTTAGTATCGTCTGCAAATTTAATCACCTCACTTGTCGTACTTGTATTCACTTGTACTTGTACTCACTTGTCGTACTCATACAATTTCCAGATCGTTTATAAATATGTTGAAGATCACAGGTCCAAACACCGAACCCTGCAGCACTCCACTTGTGACACTTTTTCAGTCCGAGTATGGTCAATTTACCCCCACTCTCTGTTTCTTATCCACTAGCCAGTTTTTAATCCATTTGAGTATTTCACCCTCGATTCCATGGCTTGCAATTTTTCGACGTAGTCATTCATGCGGAACCTTGTCGAACGCCTTCTGAGAATCCAGATATACAATGTTGACCGGGTCACCCTTGTCTATAAACATAGAAACATAAACATAGAGTATGATAGCAGAAAAGGGCCATCGGCCCAACAAGTCTGCCCACTTGAATAACCCTCCCCCCTAAACACTCTCTTGAAGTGATCCCACATGTTTGTCCCATTTTTTCTTAAAATTGAGCACATTGTTGGCCTCAACTACCTGAAGTGGAAGATCATTCCAACGATCAACCACCCTTTCGGTGAAGAAATACTTCCTGATGTCATCATGAAATCTCCCACCCTTGATTTTTAATGGATGCCCTCTTGTAGTCGTAGGTCCTGTGAGGAAAAAGATGTCTTCTTCTACCTCAATACGGCCAGTAACATATTTGAACGTCTCTATCATGTCACCCCTCTCTCTGCGTTCCTCGAAAGTGTATAGCTGCAACTTACCTAGGTGTTCTTCATATGGGAGATACTTGAGTCCTGAGACCATCCTAGTGGCCATTTGCTGAACCAATTCCATTCTCAACACATCCTTTTGATAGTGTGGCCTCCAAAATTGAACACAATATTCCAGATGGGGTCTCACCATGGACTTGTACAACGGCATTATAACTTCAGGCTTTCGGCTGACAAAACTTCTTTGGATGCAACTTAGCATTTGTCTAGCCTTGGATGAAGCTTTCTCCACTTGATTGGCAGTCTTCATATGTTCACTAAAGATTACTCCCAGGTCCCGCCAGGACATCTCTTAATTCCCTAAGCACTCTGGGGTGTAGTTTATCCGGTCCCATAGCTTTGTTCACCTTGAGCCTTGATAGTTCTTGGTAGATGCTGCTGGCGGTAAATTCAAAATTCCAGAACGGGTCTTCTGAGCTTTCCCTTGTCTGCAGCTGTGGACCGGAACCTAGCGTCTCACAGGTAAAGACTGAGGAGAAGTCTTCATTGAGTAGTTCGGCTTTATCGGAGTCCAATTCTACATAGTTACCGTCGGGTTTCCTTAGGTGCACTATTCCATCTGTGTTCTTTTTTCTGTCGCTAACATACCTGAAGAAGGATTTATCCCCTTTTTTTAATATTCTTAGCCAAATTTTCTTCCATCTGGAGTTTGGCATATCTGACTGCTGCTTTAACAGTCTTAGATTTCACCAGATAGATTTCCTTAGCTTCCAGTCGTTGTTATTGTTTGTAGGATACAAATGCTCTTTTCTTCTGTTTTACGAGTTCCGAGATCTCTGCAGTGAACCACTGGGGTATATCATTTCTCCTCCGTTTACTCATGGTCCTTATATAGAGGTTGGTTGCTTCCTGTAGGGTAGATTTCAGAGCTGACCACAGTACCTCCACACTATCTGTCATGCCTGGTTTTGCAGCACCTCACAGACAAAATCTCCCATGTTCTTGAAGTTAGTGCCCTTAAAGTTGAGGACCTTTGTTGATGTGTTTGACCTAGTGAATCCCTTCCTGAGGTGAAACCACACCATGTTGTGGTCACTGGAGGCCAACGCATCACCTACTGATACCTCTGTGACACTATCTCCATTGGTGAGTATCAGGTCCAGGATCGCCTGGGCTCCAATACCATCTGTTTGAGTCGTGCTCCCCGTATGCCTGTTTACTCCCTCGAAGAAGTACAGCAAGTTCGTCAAGCAAGATCTTCCTTTGCTGAAGCCATGCTGGCTGGTCCTCATTAGATTGTGTCCGTCAAGGTGCTCAATGATGCGGTCCTTTATCAGCGCCTCTACCATGTTTCCCGGTACCGAGGTCTAACTCACCGGTCTGTAGTTTTCCGGATCACCCCTCGAACCTTTCTTGAAGATCGGTGTAACATTCGCCACCTTCCAGTCTTCCGGAATCCTTCCCGATTTGATTGACAGATTGGCTATTAGTTGAAGCAGTTCAGCTATAGCCCCTTTCAATTCCTTGATTACCCTCGGATGGATGTCATCCGGTCCTGGGGATTTATCATTTTTAAGCCTATCGATCTGCTTGCATACCTCTTCCAGACTGACTGTCAACCGTGTCAGTTTCCCGTCTTTGTTTCCCACGTATAGCCTGTCAGCTTCCGGTATGTTGTGTATATCCTCTTCGGTAAACACAGATGCAAAAAAATGTATTCAGTTTACTGGCGATGGCTTTGTCCTCCTTTAGCACTCCCTTTAGCACTCTATAACATAGTGTCTAAGTGGCTTACATATTGGTCCGACCCAGTATGGCTGTTCTTACCTTTCTCTTAAAGTGCTCTCTTCCATTTTTCTCTTTTCTGACTATCCACTCAAACGTAACTCTTGCTTTATTTCTTTTCACTTTTAATATGGGGAGTGTGTGGTGCACTGGTTAGAGCTACAGTCCCAGCACCCTGGAGTTGTGGGTTCAAATCCCGCAATGCTTCTTGTGACCTGGGCAAGTCACTTAGGGCTAGATTCACTAACCCTCCGATCCGTGTCTGATCCGTGGGCGATTGGAGGCAGGCCGACCGATTCGCCAACCATCTGCATGCAAATAGGGGCAATCGGAGGCATGCCCCCAACTGACTGCACGGATCGGATTCAGCCCTGACAATAGTGACAGGAGAAGCAACCTCCTTTCACTGCCGTCAGGGCTTCTGACAGGCTTTTAAAAAAAAATTTTTAATCGGGCAGATTTTTTGAGTGTATTACACACTCAAAATAACTGCTTGGTTAAAATAAAAAATTAAAAAAGCCCACCTACGAAGTGTTTCCTCCCTCCCCAAATCCCAATCAGGGTCTTAGGCCCCTCCCCGTGCATCAGATGATATACTGGGACATGGCCTAAGGCCAGTATTGCTGCAGAGCGGCAGAAGCAGGAGGACTTTGCACTTCCTCCTGCTCCTGAAGACATCACGGAGGCTTAAGGAGGAGGGACCGGGCACCCTTCCTGCTCCCAACATTTTTAAAGGTACGGGGAGGGGGGTTGGTCTGGACAGCTCGATCACGGGTGGGCTGGTAGGGGGTGCAGGCCTACAGAGCAGGAGGGACTGGGCACCGCTCCTGCTCCCAACATTTTTATAGGTATGGGGAGGGGGGTTGGTCCAGCTGGCCCAACCACGGGTGGGCCGGTGGGGGAGGGACTATGGAGCAGGAGGAACTGAGCACCTCTCCTGCTCCCAACTTTTACGTATGGGGGGGGTGTCTGGCCAGGGAGGTGGGCAATTTTTGATTCTCATGCTCTCTGCCGCCCTTCTCTGCAGTGCAGCCCCGCTTTAAAACTACAGGCTCACACTGCGGGGAAGGGTGGCAGAGAGCAGGAGAGTCAGGGCAGGCAGAGAGCAGGTCTGGGCAGAGAGGAGTGGAGTTTTTTACACAAGCGACTGGTCCTCACCAGTCGCTTGTTCTTGATCGGCCAGCCAGTCGATGTGTCAGGAGAAAGGTTTAGTGAATCGCATCCTGTCTACTTTGCATGCGTTTCCCCTCATTTGCATGCAAGGATTTAAAGCAGATCGCAGGACAGGTTTTTGAATCGGGCTGGAGGGAAATCTGCTCGCTAAGAGCTCGCAAACCGATCGTTACACAATCAGTTTGCTTTGTGAATCTAGCCCTTAATCCTCCAGTGCCCCAGGTATATTAGATAGAGTGTGAGCCCGCCGGGACAGATAGGGAAAAATGCTTGAGTACCTGAATAATTTGTAATCCGCATAGAATTATAGAATATGCGGAATATAAATAATTAAAATAAATAAATCATCAAATCAACTTTCCATCCCTCTCTTATCCCCTAGCTTTCACATTCCCCACCTTCCTATTCCCTTTTATCTGCTCCCCATTACCATATTTCTACCCTCTGCACTCATTCTCTTCTCACTCATCTCCTTCACAAGTCTCCCACATGGATCCACCATTTTTAGCATCATCCTCCATGTCCTTTACTCCACTCTTGTAAGCCAGCATTTTCTTCCTCTCTCTCCCTCCCACAAGTCCAACATCTCCCCTTTCTGTCCTTCTACCCCCTCCTCCCAAGTCTGACATCTCTCCCTCCCTTCCCATTCTAACCCCAAGTCCATATCCCTTCTACTTTACCCTCTCTCCCCCCCACCCCGAGTAGGTCATCTCTCCCTCTCCCCCCTTCTCCTTCCACCAAGTTCCTCTCTCTCTCTCCCCATCTTCCCCCTCCAATTCCATTTCTCTCCCCATATTTCCTCCTCCACCAAGTCTATCTCTTCCTCTCCCCCTTTCGCTATCTCTCCCTCTCCTGCCCCCTCCCCCAACTCCATCTCTCCCTGTCCTTCTATCCCTCCTCTGCCATTTCTCTTTGTCCCCCTTCTAGTCCCTCTGTCCTCCCCATCCATATTCCTCTTTATCTCCCAAACCTGTCTATATTGAGCTCTGTCCTTTATTCTTTTACTGGTCAGCTCTCTCTGCTGCACCACTTCCTGGCTTCTAATTCTTTCATCCTTTTCCCCCAAAACACATTTTTTCCATCCCCCCCAATCTACCTTTCATTTGCTGTAAAATTTGCTGGGTGGCGGTAACGATTCAGAGCTACTCTACCCCCAATCCTGGCAACTTCTGTCCACTGTAGCCCGCTCCAGCGGAAATAGGAAGTTGTCATAGAGGGCGAGCCACAGTGAAGAGAAGATGCCAGGAACGGGGGCAGGGTAGCTCTGTGAATCGCTACCACTGCTTGGTAACTTTTACAGCAAATGAAAGGTAAATGCAAGTGGAGGGAATGGGAAAAATGATGTTTTATGGGGGGAGAAGGGTGAAAGAATTAGATGCCAGGAAGTGGGGAAGGGATGTGGCAGAGAGAGACGACCAGAAGGTATGCTGGCCAAAAGCGAGATGCTGCACCCTCAACAGTGCCGCTTGAGGTCCCAGAAGAGTAAGAAGCATCCAGATTCCTTTCTCTAACCCTCAAGGCTGATACATACATAACCCACTCCTGAATCCCTGGACTCCTAGAGAAGAAAGCAAGAGAGTCAAAATTAGTGTGTGTTCTTGATTTCATTATATCCTGCACAGCTGGGATGTATTTGAACAACACTACTCTCTTCTAACTTTAGTCACACTCCTATTAAATGACTGTGGGCACCCTTACAAAGTTTAAAATCTAATAAAAGAAAATAACAGACTCCAGGAAAATACCTGTGAGAGTTGCATGGCTCAGAAAGGCAATATACTGTATTAAATGCATGACTCATACCAAACCAAAGGGTGGTAATTATCATTTAAAAATAGTCTCCCCCTTTCTTTAGTATAAATGGTTGAACTTATGCAGTGTTTATTCTTAGTATGGTGATAGAGACTGATTACACTCTTCTGTTGCACATTAGTATTTTATTTTGGTTTGATACTATACATGGCCTAAGGCCAGTATTGCTGCAGAGCGGCAGAAGCAGGAGGACTTTGCACATACAGTACAGTATGTTCACAATAGGAAAAACACGCTAAAGTAAAAAAAAATATATATATATCTATATATCTTACTTTAGCGAGTTTTTCCTGAAAAGACTGAAAGGGTACTTCTCTTTTGGACTCGTACTTCAGAGAAAAAGCATCAATTATCAGTCAAGTTCTTTTAATAAAAATTCATACACCAATATATTTGATTACTAGTCATTAAGCCTGTTACATTAACGGGTGCTAGAATACTGTTCACCCTCTATGTTGCCCCTTCCTTTCACTGCCCTCTCTTCTCTTTCCATCCAGTGTGCACCCCCTCTCTCTCTGTCCCATATGGCCTCCCTCCATCTCCTCTTTCCTTTTCCCTTGGTCTGGCATACCTTCCTCCTTCCCTCCATGCCCTGCCATCTGTTCTTCCCTCCAAGCCACTCTCCCCTGTGCTCACTTTCCTCCTTCAACTACTTCATCGGGCAACAGCAGCATTCACAATTCATTGCTGCTGCTGGCTTCAGATATTCCTCTCTGGCGGGTCCTGTGTTCATGAAGTAGGCAGGACCCGCCAGAGAGAAAGGCCTGAAGCCGCAACAGCAGCGAATTGTAAACGCTGCTGCTGCCTGAAGCACCCGAGGCAGACGGTTCTCTCCCCTCCCAGCCCAACCCCTGCTGACTTTGCGACCCTCCCGGCGAGATGACTTTAATAGCAAACCTCCCTCCAGCGTTGGCAGCCGCAGCACGCTAAACAGGCTGGTTCGAGACTTTCTTCTGCCGTTGAGTCTATCTGTCGCGTCATTGATGACATCATTAGTGACGCGGCAGAGGGACTCAACTGCAGGAGAAAGTCGCGAAGCAGCCTGTTTAACATGCTGCGACTGCCAATGCTGGAGGGAGGTTTGTGTAGAAGCGATATGTGTCTATGTGTCTTCTATGTGTCTCTTCCCCTGCAGTACCTTTGCAGCACTTTGCTATGGCGCATCCTCCCATCCTGAGTCTGTTTCTCCCGCTTTGTGTAGCCGCCGCATACGCACTCTGGCCACGGACCTACGGATCAGGGATTACAGATCATGCAGGTCTGAGTGCGCATGCGCGGCTAGCGTTTTATTATATAGGATGGCCTGGATAGACTTTAATTAAGATAAACTTGTTGATTTCAGAATTCAGATATTGTTGCTGATGTAGGAGGATATGTACATGTATGTAAAATTATCCTTAGAATTAGTAGATGTAATTTTTATGCAATACACAATGATCTTCTACTATGAAATAATTTTTGAGTTACTCATTCCTTTTCTTTTGTGTTTTGGTTTCTGTACCCAGAAGCAGTCTATCCCCGAAATATGGCCATGTTAGATTGTATTTGTTAAGTTTATGTATGTACTGTATATTGCCACACTGTTATACTTTTAATATTTTAAAAATATATTTATTGCACCATCTGTTAGCATACCCCAATTGTTGTTTCTCTTTGTATGCAAGGTGTAAGGTAGCTGCCTCTGGCTGGTTTTCCGGTTATTTATTCCTTCCCTACAAATATTTCCAGAAATACTGGTGCAGCCATGAATATGGTGTTTGTAAGGAAGACAAAGGGTACACCAGAAAATGGGTTCTTCTTTTATCCAGAGAGCCAAATTGCCCATCGCCAAGACATTAACATTGATGGGGAATTCAGCCTCAAACAGAGGGGGATACAGACTGGTACAATAGACTGGCACTTTTGTCTCTGTACTCAGGCAGTGGAGACGAGAAGAGGAGAGGAGAGGGGAAATCATCATCAGCTGCTACCTGTCAGAGGCCATCTTCCAAGAGACTGAAATAAAATTTGCTCTATTACCCCTTCTTCTCTTCATAGGCTAGTGAAACAGTATGGGGCTCATAATCGAAAGAGAAAAATGTCCAAAAACTGGCCTAAGTCGGCATTTGGATGAACATTTCTCAAAAACGTCCAAGCGCCGATAATAAAACCGGGTTTTGGAAGTTTTTCTAAACGACCTAGGCCTTCATAGTGCTGCTCAACATCCAAAGCTAAACGGGGCGTTTCGGGAGGCGTGTCGAGGGCGGGAGTTGGGCGGGATGTGGGCTGGCTTAGACTTAGTTGTACAGCATGTATAACCGAAAGTTTAACAACAGAGCCTAGACGGAACTTGGACGTTGTGATTTATGTAAAACATGGTCTAAGTCACAAAAAACCCCTAAACTCACCAGATAAGCACTGAAAACACATAAAACAGACCCCCACACTACCCCAGTGATCACCAACCCCCCCATAAAAATTTTATTCACAACTTTAAATTTCAGACTCCAGACCATCATCACCTGGCTGCCTGGCATAGGAAAGCCTAGTCGTCCAGCCCAGAGGCAGCTTAAGTCGTCTTGGGGGTGGGTTAGGAGCCCATAAGCCCCTGTAATCACTGCATTGATACTTAAAATGTGCACTCCCCTATACATTCCCCAAACCCTTTTTTCTGGCATATAAGTGGCTCCTGCAGCCATAAGGGCTATTGAGGTGGTAGATAAGTGCGTCTAGGGGATTCTGGAGGTGGTTTGGGGGGCTCACCGTCACCTATAAGGGAGCTGTAGTGAGGAGAAGCCATGGCACCCTTTTTGTGAAGTTCACAGCAGTGCCCTGTAAGGTACCCCACTATTTAGGTGGCATGTCTGGGTGTGCAGTCCATCACTTTGCAGACCCCTCCCACGTCCAACAGGGCTTGTTCTAGGCATTTTGGACTTGGACAGAAAGTTGGAAGGAAAAGTGGTATAACGATTTAGCGGCTTGGACGATCAGATTGGCAGGACGTATAATTAGACGATTTTCGAAAGTAAAAAAAAGTTGGACGTATCTTTCAAAAATGTGTCTTAGGCTCTTTTTAACTTTGGACGACTTGCGAGATGGACGTAAATGGACTTAGACGTCACTTTCGATTATGCCCCTCCATGTGTTTCCAAGTACAGTACTGTGATGGTTTTTTGCTCATACAAGAAGTGTGGACTGCTGGTGGGGAGCAGCAATGGCCACAGCACTGAAAATGTGCTCTAGAGAATGACACGGTGAAAAAATTCATCACCGTTACCATCCCTGAGGATAACCATGGGAAACCATCTCTACGTCATTTTTTTAAGGAGAGAGGGAAGAATCAGACTATGAATGGGCACAACCAGTGACCCTCAAGCCCTGCATTGAAGAATGCTGGTGTAGAACATCTGAGGTTGATAGACACAAAAAAATGACATGGGATTGTTTCCCATGGTTATCCACGGGAACGGTGATGAATTTTGTCACTATGACATTCTCTAATGTGCTTTCTCTCTAAATACTATTTCCACTCTTCAAAGGATGAAGCTGGAAGGGAGAGTGAGGAAAGGGTATAAGACTGTATTTGTGAGTCAGGTAGGTGCACATTTCTTTTGGGGGAGGTGGGTAGAGGGTTATGGAAATTGGACCTCAGACTGTGGCCTGTGTTATCCCTGCAAAGGTAAGGCATGAAAGCATTTAGTCTTTGTCCTGAAAGCTCTGTTCAAACAATAGGTCAATTTTTCTTTACAAGAGGAAATGAGCACCTGAACTATCTGCCTCAGACAGGGGCTTGCTGACACTCCTGGGAAATCAATGGAAAATAGCAGCTATTTTTCAGCTATAGAGGCTATTTTTTGTTCTCCATTACCTGGCAATATTGCTTCAGGTTGTTTGTAGCTAGCTTCAAATGCAGAGGAAGCAGAAATCTGTTGAAGATACTACATACTGCAGTGTTAGCAAGAGAGCAACTGCTTGTTCTGGCTACAGCTGCTTCATACCTACATCCTTCTGAAAAGGACATTTCCTTTGCAGTGCACTCTTCACAGGACACCAGAAGAAAAATGACCTGTGCTCTGTGATCAAAGAAGAAAAGCAACCGAAGGTGGTTCTTTTGCATTGTGCTTACCACAGTTCACAAATATTAAAAGTTAGGTGCAGAAGCCAAACCATCAAAGATAAAATACACCAGATATGAGGGGGATATGGCAGCTTCTGATCCTCAAAACTTTGCTGTAATGAATGCCCTCAGAGAACCTGCCTGAAAAATGAACTTTTGTTTAAATCTGTGTTCCTTGAAAGTGGAACTACAGATGCCAAGAACATCTTGGCACCCATATGACTCAAAACTGTACAACTACCAGACAGAACTTCCCCCACCCCCACCCCCCAGTGCAATCACAGAATCCTCTATCTAAAGAGATGACACACTTCCCATTTTTATTGTCCCAACCTTACCGTTTCAAAGCCTGCACTCTTCTGTCTTCTCGCTCTGTGATAAACCTCTCTTCTTCTGCATCCAATCCACTGTGGGGCAAAAAATTCATGTCAAGGTTTAAAAAAAAAAAAAAGTCCACAAAGAATTAGGCAGGCTGAGCTAATGTAATTGCAGATTTACAATATCTTTTTGGAAAAGGCATTGCCACTCTTAATGCCCCCATTCTTGCATTTTCTGACAATAATGAAAGTCTGCTGACTATCGTATTTTCACGCATATAACGCGCGCGTTATACGCGTTTTTACCTACCGCGCATACCCCTCGCGCGTTATATGCGTGAGCGCGGTATACAAAAGTTTTAAAACATAGTTCCCACCCCGCCCGATTCACCCCCCCAGCAGGACCACTCGCACCCCCACCCCGAACGACCACTCGCACGCGCTCCCACCCGCACCCGCATCCACGATCGGAGCAAGAGGGAGCCCAAGCCCTCTTGCCCGGCCGACTCCCCGACGTCCGATACATCCCCCCCCCCCGGCAGGACCACTCGCACCCCCACCCCGAACGACCGCTCGCACGCGCTCCCACCCGCACCCGCATCCACGATCGGAGCAAGAGGGAGCCCAAGCCCTCTTGCCCGGCCGACTCCCCGACCTCCGATACATCCCCCCCCCCGGCAGGACCACTCGCACCCCCACCCCGAAGGACCGCCGACTTCCCGACAATATCGGGCCAGAAGGGAGCCCAAACCCTCCTGGCCACGGCGACCCCCTAACCCCACCCCGCACTACATTACGGGCAGGAGGGATCCCAGGCCCTCCTGCCCTCGACGCAAACCCCCCTCCCCCCCAACGACCGTCCCCCCCCCAAGAACCTCCGACCGCCCCCCAGCCGACCCGCGATCCCCCTGGCGACCCCCACGACCCCCCCACCCCCCTTCCCCGTACCTTTGGTAGTTGGCCGGACAGACGGGAGCCAAACCCGCCTGTCCGGCAGGCAGCCAACGAAGGAATGAGGCCGGATTGGCCCATCCATCCTAAAGCTCCGCCTACTGGTGGGGCCTAAGGCGCGTGGGCCAATCAGAATAGGCCCTGGAGCCTTAGGTCCCACCTGGGGGCGCGGCCTGAGGCACATGGGCCCAACCCGACCATGTGCCTCAGGCCGCGCCCCCAGGTGGGACCTAAGGCTCCAGGGCCTATTCTGATTGGCCCACGCGCCTTAGGCCCCACCAGTAGGCGGAGCTTTAGGATGGATGGGCCAATCCGGCCTCATTCCTTCGTTGGCTGCCTGCCGGACAGGCGGGTTTGGCTCCCGTCTGTCCGGCCAACTACCAAAGGTACGGGGAAGGGGGGTGGGGGGGTCGCCAGGGGGGTTTGCGTCGAGGGCAGGAGGGCCTGGGATCCCTCCTGCCCGTAATGTAGTGCGGGGTGGGGTTAGGGGGTCGCCGTGGCCAGGAGGGTTTGGGCTCCCTTCTGGCCCAACTACCAAAGGTACGGGGAAGGGGGGTGGGGGGGTCGTGGGGGTCGCCAGGGTGGTTGCGGGTCGGCTGGGGGGGCGGTCGTTGGGGGGAGGGAGGTTTGCGTCGAGGGCAGGAGGGCCTGGGATCCCTCCTGCCCGTAATGTAGTGCGGGGTGGGGTTAGGGGGTCGCCGTGGCCAGGAGGGTTTGGGCTCCCTCCTGGCCCGATATTGTTGGGGAATCGGCGGTCCTTCGGGGGGAGGGATGTATCGGACGTCGGGGGGGGGGCATCAGGCTTTCAGGATGGGGACAGACCTTCAAGGGGGGACAGTGCACGGAAGTCAGGGGGGGTGAACGGAGAGTCGGGACAGCGCACGGAAAGTCAGGGCGGGCGAAAGGAGCGTCGGGCAGCATGCGCGGTATACCCGTGAGCGCGGTATACCAAAGTTTTTGTGCATATCAGCGTGATTTCTGCGCGCTATACCCGTGTGCGCGTTTTATACGGGTGCGCGTTATTTGCGTGAAAATACGGTACTCACAAGGTGTCTTTCAATAGTGGCACAACTATACCCCCTTATTTGATTTATTAAATCTGATATATCGCTTGTATATTAGTATTAAGTGGTTTATAATACTAATACATTAAACTGTGGTAATCCTCTCTGTTACAATGGACTCACAATCTAAATTGTAGTACATATGGAAGTAAGAAGAAGAGAAAGAGGTGTGGACAAGAGGTGTGTAAAAAGGTCAGAAAAAAAAGGGAACAAAATCCAATATAAAGAAGGAAAATAAAAGTAGAGGAGAAGGAAAATAGCAAAATTAAATATACTCAGAATAAATAAAAATGGAAAATTAAATATTAAAATAAAATAAACACCAGTCGATCACAGACAGTTTCCAAGATCAGTGCGATTAAACAGCTCTACAGTCAAAGTACTCATCTCTTGGCTCAGATGGTGAAGAATATGTATTGGCTGTCAGCAAGCATTGATCATCAGAGCAGGAGCTGTCAGTCTCTTAGAGACTCCCATCCAAACCACATGAGCCAAATCTGTAAGACAATGATTGGAGCAAATATACAAGGCAGCAGACTCCAAGACCAATCCCAAATAGGGAATGGCAGAAACCCTGGAGGTTGGATGTAGGCCGGAAGCTGGCGAAGAAGCATTCCCTTAAGGACAGTGCCGTTGCAGCTCAATTTCCTCTGCCAAAGGCAAGACATAGCTTCCACCTGAATCACTGCTCAGATGAGAAAAGGCAGAGACCACCACAATTAGCCACGGAGATGGAGCCTCCGCATCAGGAGCCAAACCAGAAGACACACCATCTGTCAGCCACGTCAACCCCCCCCCCCAAAAAAAAAAAAAAAATCTCCTCCAGCGATTGTAACTAAGCAATGACTGCAACAGCCATCCGGAATAAAGGGGGGAGACAGCAGGAAGTAACAAGACAGGCAGCAGGCAGGAAGACCCCCAACCGCCAGAGAAACAGCAGCATCAGGAAACAGAGAAATCAGCAGCAAAAGGAAACCTCTGCCTTGGTAAAATTAGATTAAAACAAAGCAAAATCTAAAAAAACTAAATTAAATGAATAAAACTAATCAAAGGACAAGATATAGATCAAAATAAAACAAAAAGCAAAGGATGAAGCACAGAGGCACTTCAGCCCATGACCTAGTTGGACGCCATCTTGGATCATATTATCTCATCATCCTACCGAAGGTCTTCCTTCTGTTTTTAAGTTGCACTACTACTAAATGTAATTCCTTCAGCCACAAAAAAGGGAGCAGGGAGCAAGTGAATGTTCTCAAATAGCAAGAGATATGGTATTAGCTAATCACTGCTAATCAAGTTTCTTTTTAAAATCAATGACAAAGTATTTTTTAGTTTGTCTATGTGCACTTTGGAAGCAAAATGACAATACAAAAGCATGAGGGATATGTCACTGATTCAGGAAGGGCACTCATATCCAATCCTGGAGGGCCATAGCCCAACCTGGTTTCCAGAACACACATGATCAGGGCTAACCCAATGGAGGGTATGGGGCTAACAATCCCTCAAACACATTAAACTTCTCTTTCCTTTTCCCACCAGCAGGATAAAGGTGAGGTATCTTTCAAAGCCTGTTTCCTCATAGCCAGTTTTAAACTAAAGTCTGAACTTCGCAGAATCTTGCAGTCTCACAGGAGCTAGAAAAAAAGTGCATCTTATGGAGCGAAAAATATGGTAACTCATTCATTCTGCATTATATGTTGTTATAACTCGGAAAAGCTGGAAATGAAGCAGTGCAGCAGGTAGGAGAAGAGATGAAATAGATGAACCTTACAGTCCCTCCTTATTATCACCATACTCTGCTTCTGTCAAATAGTTTTGCTGTACCTGCACCAGTGATACACTTTTAAAGCATCAATAGGGTAACAGTGCCATTTAGTGGCCAACTGAGGGAATTAAGGGAAGAGCAAAAGATTCTGGATTTAGCTCACACCTTTTATCAGTTGTAGCTCAAGGCGAGTTACACTCAGGCATACCTGGTATTTCTCTGCCCCTGAACACCTTACAAGTTAAGCTTATACGTGAAGCAATGCAAGATTAAATGACTTTCCCAAGGAGCATTAATAGAATCTAAATTGGGTTTCTATGGTTCTCAGCCTGATGTTCTTACTATTAGGCTACCCTTAGAAGGACTGAATTAGCACAAAGTTTGAAAACTTGTGGACATTAGCAACTTGAGAGGAACAGTCACAGGAAGAGATAACCATCCTCTCAATCACTGGAAACAAACCAGCCAATATTCAGCAGCTGTTTTTACGTCAGCTACCGGCTGTATTCCTAGATATTCAGTGCTGGGACATGTTCAGGCACTGGTACTGAATAAACGGTTTTAGATTGGCTTCTAAAGCTTATGTGGTTAGGTGCAATATTCAGCCCTTGAGCACATAAGCTGAACCACTTGAAGACAGGACTGCTGTTTATGCTGCCCAACTTAAGCGGTTATTTTGTGTGCTCAAAGGTTAAATATCAGATTGAATATTTCATAACTCCAAGCAAATATAATTTTTCAAAGAATTTAAGAGCCTCAGCCCCACTCTCCACCACATCAAAACGTTTTTTTAGCGGGAGCTTTATGTGGCTCTTTTTTCTCTTTCTTATTTATCTATTCCTATTAAATATAAAGTGCACCGTGCTTCGTGCTACATTTATCTATCTAAAGTGTTTATAGAAACATAGAAAATGACGGCAGAAAAGGGCCACGGCCCATCTAGTCTGCCCACACTAATGGCCCACCCCCTAACTACCTCCATGAAAAGATCCCACACGCCAATCCCATCTTTTCTTAAAATCTGGCACGCTGCTGGCCTCAATTACCTGTTGTGGAAGATTATTCCAGCGGTCAACGACCCTTTCGGTGAAGAAATATTTTCTGGTGTCGCCATGAAATTTCCCACCCCTGATTTTCAACGGATGCCCTCTTGTTGCCGTGGGTCCTTTAAGGAAAAAGAGATCCTCTTCCACCTCGATATGGCCCGTGACATATTTGAACGTCTCGATCATGTCTCCCCTCTCTCTGCGTTCCTCGAGTGAGTACAGCTGCAACTTACCCAGTCGTTCCTCATAAGGGAGATCCTTGAGTCCTGAGACCATCCTGGTGGCCATTCGCTGAACCAACTCAACTCTCCGCACATCTTTTTGATAATGCGGCCTCCAGAATTGTACACAGTATTCCAGATGGGGTCTCATCATGGATCTGTACAAAGGCATTATGACCTCGGGCTTACGGCTGACGAAACTTCTACGGATACAGCCCATGATTTGTCTAGCCCTGGATGAAGCTTTCTCCACTTGATTGGCAGTCTTCATGTCTTCGCTAATAATCACCCCCAAGTCACGTTCTGCTACAGTCCTTGCTAGGATCTCATCATTTAGGGTGTAAGTCCTGCATGGATTTTTGCCGCCAAGGTGCATGACCTTGCATTTTTTGGCATTGAAACTTAGTTGTCAAGTCTTCGACCAATGCTCCAGCATGAGTAGGTCCTGCATCATACTGTCGGGCATTGAGCTTTTGTCGGGCACTGTGCTTCCATCTGTTGTGCGGTTGCCTACTATGTTGCATAGTTTGGCATCATTGACGAATAATGTAATTTTACCTCGAAGCCCCTCAGCCAAGTCTCTTACGAAGATGTTAAATAGGAACGGGCCCAAGACCGAGCCCTGCGGCACTCCGCTGATCACCTCCGTCGTATCGGAGAGGGTACCGTTTACCACTACCCTCTGAAGTCTACCTCTAAACCAGTCCCTAACCCATGCGGTTAATGTTTCACCCAGTCCCATCGAACCCATCTTGCTCAATAACCTGCGGTGTGGGATGCTATCAAATGCTTTGCTGGGTTCATAGACAATGGCGCGAAAGACAAAAGCGCGCGTCGACAATTGAGCACAGTGCGCGCTGCCGCGCCGCTCTAAATTACAGTTTTTAGGGGCTCCGACAAGAGGTTTTGTTGGGGAACCCCCCCCAATTTACTTAATAGACATCGCGCCGGCATTATGGGGGGTTTGGGGGGTTGTAACCCTCCACATTTTACTGTAAACTGAACTTTTTCCCTAAAAACAGGGAAAAAGTGAAGTTTTCAGTAAAATGTGGGGGGTTACAACCCCCCACACCGCGGCATGATGTCTATTAAGTAAAGTGGGGGGGGGGGGTTCCGCCCCACGCCCCCCCCGTCGGAGCACTAAAAACAGTAATTTAGAGCGGCGCGCGCTGCGCTCAATTGTCTGAGCGCGCTTTTGTCCCGGCGCGCTTTTGACCTGATACCGCTTTGCTTAAGTCCAAGTACACAACGTCCAGGGACTCCCCTATATCCAGCTATCTTGTTACCCAGTCAAAGAAGCTGATCAGATTTGATTGGCAGGACCTTCCCTTCGTAAAACCATGTTGATGGGGATCTCGTAGATTCTCCTCGTTCAGGATCGTATCCAATTGGCGTTTGATTTGTGTTTCCATAGGTTTAATCACTATCGATGTGAGACTCACCGGTCTATAATTCTCAGCCTCCATCCTGCATCCCTTTTTGTCGAGTGGAATGACGTTAGCCATTTTCCAATCCAACAGGACTCTTCCTGTACTTAGGGAAAGATTGAAGAGCGCGGATAACGGTTCCGCCAGGATGTCACTCAACTCCCTGAGCACCCTGGGGTCTAGTTTGTCCAGTCCCATAGTTTTAGTATAGTTCATAAATATTTTATACTGCGTTCATAAATAATTATTCCTTTACTTGATTCTTTAAAAACATAGCTTTCGATAGTTTTTGATAGTTGTTAAATTCAATTAATTTGATTCAGCATATAACCGCATAAGTGCCAACTCAGCTCTCAGAATACCTACAGGTTAACCTGTTTTGGCGCAAATGCTAACTGCAAATATTCAGAAGCGCTAATTAGTTAAGTGACACTGAATATCGGAAGTCAGTTGCAGCTTTGAATATTGGCCGACATATATCCTACAGTTACTGAAGCCCCCCGTTTGTGCTGATTTATTTACAACTTTTTAAGAAATTCATCCAAAGTGATGTACAGCAAGAACAGGTCGATCATAGGCCATAGATAATTACAGCAGTAAAAATATTCAAATAACAGCACATAGTATGGCATAGTATGTTATTACAATGCCAACACAATACACAATAAAACATCTTAATAGACAACATAGAGCAGGGGTGCCCAAAAGGTTGATCGTGATCGACCAGTAAATCGCAAAGGCAATGTGAGTCGATCACGTTGCCTTTGCGTTCTGTTCTCCCTGCTTCCCCGACGCCAGGCCTGTACAAGCGCTGGGCCCACAGCCTTCCCCTCTGACGACAATTCTGACAGTGGAGAGGAAGTTCCAGGCGTCGGCAGGCATCATCAGCAGGCAATTTTGGGGGGGTTCGAGGAGGGAGAGGGCACTTTGTCGGGTGGGTAATTTATTTTAAATTGTGCAGATATTTTGCATGGGTAATACACGCAAAATATCAGTGCCATTAAAAAAAAATGATTAAAAAAACAGGTAGACCTGTCAGTAACACAGCTACCGACAGGTCTACAGCAGGTCCAAGCAATTGTTAATTAATCAATCGCTTGGCTATTTTGCATGGGGTTTTACCCATTTGCATGGGTGGATCGGATCAGATAGGAGATTCATCAGACAACAGTTTAATGAATCGGGTTGGGCAACCCAAACGATCACAGAACCAGTAAAACTGGTTTTGCGACCATTGTTACAGGACCAGTAAGTTTAGTGAATCTAAGCCTTACTGCACTAATTCTGTTAGTGTGCACTAAGCTTTAGTAAATAAGTGAATAAGAATTGATAAAATTTGTGAACTGAATTTTTCTCTTCAAGAAACATTTGGAACTCAACATAATTTTCAGTAATTTAGAAACAGGTGGGAGAGACATTTCAATGGAAGGAATAAGTAAGATGAAAGTGGATTAATTTATATACAGTGCCTTTTTTTTTTTTTTTTTTACTGAATTTCACTAGGCAGTCAAGCATATCAACTGATATTTATTTTTAAAAATGTAAAAGTAAAACTCAGAATGTGATTTTGTCCTTGAAAAGGATTCAACCAAGAAATTGACCTTTGGAATCCACAGATGAGACGAAAATCCAAGCCAAACAGGTTGTGGAGACTGATGTAGCTGATGTGGACTTTATTAGAATAAGAGTGAATAAAATATCCACAACTTTATGTAAGGAACCCAACATGGACAGTGTTTCGACCTAAGGGGTCCAATTGTGGTTTCTTCAAAGGTTTGTAGATATGAAAACTACGCCCGAGTGCGGGTAAGAGTGTCCTCTGGTCTAGGGATCATGCTACTCCTAGTCTGGAGGAGTTGCACTGGTGAGCAGTAAATTAGCAATTTTTTAAATGGCTGCTACAAGGGAGGAGGCAGCTTTCAGCTTCCTGAGCTGATCTGGGACAGATTTGTTTTGCTTCAGGCTCTAGGTCAGAGTCCCTCTAGCTTGTGAATCTTGTTTGTGGTTTTGAGGTTTTTTCCTGGTGGTTTTTATGGGCCAATTCTTTTCAAATGTTTTCTGTTCCCCTCAACAGTAAATAATTTCTGACCACTATGTGGCCTAAGTTGGAAAATTCAGCTAAAGTGAGAGAAAAATATATTTACCGTCTTGAGTGTTTTCTGCAACAGCAGCAGTAACAGCAACATATGCCAACAGACAGCAATAGGAGTCCTGCTAGGACGGAAATGGTAATGACAAATGCTTCAAAGTTCACTGAAAAACAGAAAGTGGTTCATCAGGTAAGATTTTGGTAGGTAGGTACAGTCATTATTATTCTCATAAATATTCATGGCTTCACTTTATTTGCTTTGAGAGTATCACAGTTAGTAAACCAAACATTGTAAAATCTATAAAGGTATTTAAGAGTTCTGATGTATACATGCATTTTACAAAATACAGGAGTACATGTACACACTTATACTTTCTTAATAATAGGTGTAAATTTGTGCAAGAGGATTTGTATACTGCTGGGGCTGGTTCAAATACCTATTCTGCAAGATATATCTAAGATGACTTTATAAAATAGGTGTCTTTTTCCGATTTTGACATTAACTTTTCAAAGTCATTGTCACAAGCAAACCAGAGTTTCAGAAACAGAAATGGACAACTTGAAAACTGCTCACCCCATGCACAGTAGAATTCTGTGCACTGCTCCACAGCGTGGATTCATCTAATATCCGAAGGACATTTTTCCCACTTCTTTTTTTTAACCCATATTCTACTATTCTATCCTCAACAATTGTGAAGGAAAAATCAATGTAGCTAATGCATTTTTTCTTGTACAGCAGAAAGAGAACTTTAAGAATTAACCCCCTCCCCATTTGTGAAGCCACGCTATGGCTTTTTTTTATCGCCAACTTTTACGATGCCAACTTACACCAGCCATTAACTTGCCGTAAGTGGGCACAGCTACATGTTTTGGTATCCTAACATGCTTTTACATTAGTATTCTATAATGGCTTAGATCAGGGGTGTCCAACCTGCAGCCCCATGAAGCATTTTGTGTGGCCCCGGTCAAGGGTGATGCAGTGTTTTCCTCTGCTGCCCCCGGGTGTTTACTGTCTTGCTGCAGTGTTTGCGTGGCCCCAGAAACATTTTTTTTGGCTAATGCGGCCCAGGGAAGCCAAAAGGTTGGCTTAGATGTATCCTGAACCAGTTATAAAATCAGATTTAAATAAAATATTGAAATAATAATAGTTGAAAATGCCTCTGTTCATCTCCTTTTGGCTCGGGTACCCACTTATTGTAGGTTCTCTGGGGCAGGAACTTTTTGTATATGAAAACTAATAATGATGTAAACCTACAGCATTATTGGAAAAGGAAGTCTAAAAATTTTAAAAAGCTTAATTTAAATTAAAACCTTGATAGACGGAGCTATTATATCCTTCACTTATAACACTCTATTGCTAATGTATATTGCTTGAAAAGCCAATTTATTCTGTTGGTATTAGAAGAAGTAAAATTCCCAAATTAAGCACACAATTTCTTGTTATGTGAATTGGTGAAAGGATGCCTAGTTATATCTGACATTGAGGAATGGCGTACTTCCTGAGCTGCCTCTAACAAATGAAACCCATTAAGAGCAAAGTTCCTTCAAATGCTGCCAATTTATCATTGGGCTGAGTTCAAGACATAAAAGAAGGAGATTTAAATGAAAATATCAAGTCCATGTTTTACAAATAATACCAATGGCATCCCTCGTTAGAGAAGTAAAGCTGATTGATGAGAAGGGCATTATGTGGAAATCAATATACGAGGGTGTGCTGGAAAGTTCTCATCCCAACCAACTTCCTAAATTGAGAGCGTTATTTTGACATAATAGCAGTGTGAAATCCTTATGGATAGAAATTCCATGTTTGAAGGGAAGGACTATAAAGGTAGGGTTATATTACCATCCCCCGGGACGCCCTTTCCAGACGTCTGAAGACTGTTTGTTGAGTGGCCTGGCAAAGAGCTGAACATCGCTGGATCCTTTGCTGAAGCTAAGGGGTCCTTTTATCAAGCCACGCTAGCGGGGTTAGTGCATCGGACATTTCATCACGCGCTAACCCCCGCAGCAGGCGGTTTAACGTGTGGTATTATGCGCGTTAAACCCCTACCGCAGCTTGATAAAAGGACCCCTAAGTGTCCCTTTCCGTTTTTGTCATAATTTGCAGTGCTGTGGTATTTGTGATTTGTAGCACATTCTAATTCTTAACGGTCTTCTGGGACTGTGTCTTGAGAGTGTGAATTGAATTGAACTGAAAATTTCAAAAATACAATATAGTGAACCGAGTTAGTAGCACCTGTTTTGGAGGTTTTGTTTTTTTTAAAGACCCATGAAGCCTTTTAACTGAGGTCTTTTTTTCTCCAAAAATTTATTTTTGATGTGGGTGCTCCTCGAAGGAGGACAGTATTGTTATAGCACTGTTCCAGTTTGGATATTTTTCACTCTGGGGGTTCTGAATACCAGTTAGACCGGGATAAATGTTTAGCATATTTTTTTTGATATCTATATGAATGAAATATCATATGCTTCTCAATTTGCAAAATAGTATGATTTCAATTACCCCAACAATGACTGGTTAAATGTTACATCAGGGAGTGCTAGGGAAGTAAAATTCCTAGATGTCATAAATGACTGCTTCTTGGAGCAACTAGTTCGGGAACCGACACGAAGGGGTGCTATTTTAGATTTGGTCCATAATGGAATGCAAGACATAGTACAGGAGGTAACTGTGTTGGGTCTGCTGGGAAACAGTGATCATAACGTGATCAAATTTGAGCTGATATTGGGAGTAACATCACAAAAGAAATCTACTGTAGAGGTGTTTAATTTTCAAAAGGGCGACGATGATAAAATGAGGAAAATGTTTAAAAAGAAGCTAAAAGGATCAGTTGCAAAGGTTAGGACTGTAAACCAGGCATGGATGTTATTTAAAAATACCATTGTGGATCCCATGAAAATCCAAGATGGCCGCTGCATGTCTGCTGCAGTGAGGACGCTGTTGAGCCTCAACTTTACCTGCACTAATATGCCGAAGAGATGGGGCAGGAACGCTGGTGGCGCCTCCCGGCGATCGACTGCCCTTTCGGTAATGATCGATGATCTTCTTCGGTGTCTGCAACAGGAGCAAGAAGCGTCGGGAGCTAGCCCGCTTGGGACACCGCCGGGGAGTAGTGCGGCGGTGAAAACCTCTGGGCTCGATGTTACCTTAAGCCCCGACGTCAGGACACCACCCCTTCAACCGTTGCCGCAGGCAGCCAGCTCTCCACGGGACCAGAATGCCCGAAGGGGTAGTCCTCTCGTCTCCGGAGGCCAGTGTATTGGAGGGCTTGCCGTTTGAGACATCCCAGAGCGACATGTTCACTCTGGTAGGACCTGTGACTAGGACAACCGAGGTTGGGGGAGCACAAGACTTCATGGAGGTAAACCAAATCTTAGAACAGTCTCTCACAGCATAAGTACATCTTTTTTCTCCTACTAAACCCCCAGAAGTCACTCTTGAAGCATTATGGGACTTGGTAGTGGATTTAGGAAACTCCTTAAATCCTCAAATCAAAAATTTGGATAAAGAACTTAAAGAACAAAAAGGAGAAATAAAATTGATAAAACAAGATATATCTCAGTTAAAAATAGAGACACAAACACAAGTAAAGAGCTAACATCAGTAAAATATAATCAAGAGCTACTGGTTAAAGATAATATAATTCTCAGGAGGAAATTGGAAGCTCTGGAGAACAATGGTTGAGCTAACAATTTGAGAATTATAAATTTTCCTAAGATCTTATCAATTTCTCCTCGAGAAATGGTGAAGCGTTACTTTATGAAAATACTGGAAATTCCTGAAAGCTCTTTACCTCCTCTTACAAGGGTATATTATCTTCCTGTTAAATCCCAAATCAAAGAAGAAAAAGTTCAGGAATCTCGGGAAAGACCATTGGACATTTCCGCAATATTGGAACAATCGGATAGAGAATTGGCTGTTTCAGCCACTCTCTTGTTGTCTGTGGCTTTGGCTCCAGACAAGGATTGAATATTAAAACTTTTCTTTAAAAATAGATCCAAGGACTTCCTGGGACATCACATTCAGATATTTCCTGATGTCTCTAGAGAGACTCAAAAAAGAAGAAGAGAATTCTTAATCTTGAAACCTGGAGTGACCCCAATAGGGGGTATTTTCTTTCTAAGATATCCATGTAAATGTGTAGTTAGATACTGTTCTTTAAAGTATATCTTTACAGAGCCATCTCATTTGATAAATTTTCTGATTAATTTTGCTCTATTCTTTAAATCTTGGATCCAATTATTGAGGACTAGTGTGTGATCAAATGAGTTTATTTTATGTATTCTTACTTTTAAGTTTAGCTGTGTTTTTCAATTTTGTAAAATTAAGTCAATTTGGTCTTTGATCACACTTTTTTGTACAAGATGTCTATGCTTGGTAATATTATAAAATTGTATAAATAAAAAAAAAAAAAAAAAAATACCATTGTGGAAGCCCAAACCAGATGTATTCCACGAATCAGCAAAGGTGGAAAGAAAAGGAAATGAGAGCTGGCGTGGTTAAAAGGTGAAGTGAAAGAGGCTATTAGAGCAAAAAAAAAATCCTTTAAATAATGGAAAAAGGATCTGAATGAAGAAAATAAGAAGAAACACAAGCACTGGCAAGTTAGATGCAAAGCATTGATAAAGACAGCTAAGAAAGAATATGAAGAGAAACTTGCAAAAGAGGAAAAAACTCATAACAATTTTTTTAGGTACATCAGAAGCAGAAAACCTGTGAGGGAATCTGTAGTACCGTTTGATGATCAAGGAGTGAAAGGGGCGATCAGGGAGGATAAGGCCATAGCAAAAAGACTGAATGAATTCTTTGTGTCGGTCTTTACACAAGGAGATGCAAGAGATCTACCTGACTAGAAATGATTTTCAAGGGTGATGATGCAGAGGAACTGAAAGAAATCTCAGTGAATCTGAAAGATGTACTAAGCCAAATTGACAAGTTAAAAAGTGATAAATCACCTGGATCGGATGGTATACATCAAAGGGTACTAAAAGAACTCAAACATGAAATTGCTGACCTGCTGGTAGTGATCTGTAACCTACCGCTAAAATCGACTGTAGTACCTGAAGATTGGAAGGTGGCCAATGTTACGCCAATTTTTAAAAAGGGCTCCAGGGAAGATCCAGGAAATTACAGACCAGTATGCCTCACTTCAGTGCCGGGCAAAATGGTAGAAACAATTATAAAAAATAAAATTGTGGAACACGTAGACAAACATGATTTAATGAGACAGAGTCATGAGCATGGGTTTAGCCGAGGGAGATCTTGCCTCACCAATTTGCTTTACTTCTTTGAGGGTGTGAATAAACATGTGGATAAAGGTGAGTCGGTTGATATGGTGTATCTACATAGATTTTTAGAAAGCTTTTGATAAAGTTCCTCATGAGAGGCTCCTGAGAAAATTAAAGTGTCATGGGATAGGTGGCAAAGTTCAGTTGTGGATTAGGAATCGATTATTGGATAGAAAACAAAGGGTAGGGTTAAATGGTCATTTTTCTCAATGGAGGAGAGTAAACAGTGAAGTGTCGCAGGGGTCTGTACTGGGACCGGTGCTATTTAAACTTATTTATAAATGATCTGGAAATTGGAACGACGAGTGAGGTAATTAAATTTTCAGATGACACTAAACTGTTCAAAGTTGTCAAAATGCATGCGGATTGTGAAAAATTGAAGGTGGACCTTAGGAAATTGGAAGACTGGGCGTCCAATTGGCAGATGAAATTTAATGTGGACAAATGCAAAGTGATGCATATTGGGAAGAACAAATTGAATCACAGTTACCGGATCTTAGGGTCCACCTTGAGGATTAGCAAAAGGATCTATGCATCATCGTAGACAATACAATGAAACCTTTTGCCCAATGTGCGGCAGCAGCGGCCAAAAAAGCAAACAGGATGCTAGGAATTATTTAAAAAGGAATGGTTAACAAGACTAAGAATGTTATAATGCCTCTGTATCACTCCATGGTACATCCTCATCTGGAGTATTGCATTCAATTCTGGTCTCTTTATCTCAAGAAAAATATATTGGTGCTAGAAAAGGTTCAAAGAAGAGCGACCAAGATGATAAAGGGGATGGAACTCCTCTCGTATGAGGAAAGACTAAAACGGTTAGGGCTCTTCAGCTTGGAAAAGAGACAGCTGAGGGGGAGATATGATTGAAGTCTACAAAATCCTGAGTAGAGTAGAACAGGTACATGTGGATCGATTTTTCACTCTGTCAAAAATTACAAAGTCTAGGGGACACTCAATGAAGTTAGAAGGAAATACTTTTAAAACCAATAGGAGGAAAAAAATTTTCACTCAGAGAATAGTTAAGCTCTGGAACGCATTGCCAGAGGTTGTGGATAGCATAGCTGGTTTTAAGAAAGGTTTGGACAATTTCCTGGAGGAAAAGTCCATAGTCTTTTATTGAGAAAGACATGGAGGAAGCCACTACTTGCCCTGGATTGGTAACATGGAATATTGCTACTCCTTGGGTTTTGGCCAGGTACTAGCGACCTGGATTGGCCACCATGAGAATGGGCTACTGGGCTTGATGAACCATTGGTCTGACCCAGTAAGGCTATTTTTATGTTCTTATGTATGCAAAGTGCCAATAAAGATCTACCATCAGCTATTAGGGAACTTAAAATTGTCTCAGTGCTATAATTCTGAAAGTCTGATTGTGTGTAATGTAAAATGCCAAATTTGTTCAAATACTCCCAAGAGCTGGTTCATTACCAAACCTTCCATTATTTTACCCCTCCTTTTACTAAGCCACTGCCGCATACCTGCAAGTTCTGTCCTATTTACACAAGCCTTATACACTTTAAAATCATAAATATTTGAGGTTTGTGTAGTTGAGGATAGAACTTGCAGGGATAGGACAGGGACAGAACTAAGGGGATGGGATGGGGATAGAGATAGATTCCGCGGGAATGGAGACAAATTTGTTCTCTTGTCATTCTCTAGTAGGAAGAGTGGGAATTGGGTATTTCTTTGCACTCTGTTGAATGGGGGGGGGAGTGGATTGTGGATTTTGCTGTGTAGTTTGCAGATTTTGTGACTATTATTCAGCAATAAAATATCACCACCTCCTCTGAAGACTTTTGTTTATATCTCAACCCAGTAAGCCAGAATCACACCGGAGTTTACTGCAATTTTTCTCTCTTATTGGTATGAGAAAATGGCACTAACCAAGTTGATTCAGACTGGTACTTACTCCAGCAAAATCCCCAGCGAGCGTCAGACAGAGAGCACAGGGTTGATGATGGAAAAATGCTTCTGACAGGATAGTCCATGCATGTTTTATTGGTGTAGCACCAAAGACACTGCACAGAGAACAACAGAAAGCATGTTAAACTCACGCCATTCTTGTACAGGAAGCAAAAATAAGGTTCTCAAATTCAACTACTACACACCAGAACACAGAAAACCAAGGTCACTGCACTGAATTTAAATTAACATGAGGAAAACTTTGGGAGGAGGGGTGCTGCAGGCGATGGTACAGCTCACAGATTATTGTTAAAGCAGACTTAGATGAGATCTGGTCAATCTGTGGAGACAGGGGAATGGGATTGCAACAACAGTTAGCAGAAAAATCAGAGAATGCATCTGACATTCAAAAGGCAGGATAGGCCAAGCAACCTGACATATGACATTCAGTGGCACTTAACTGATTAATGCTATATATCATCACTAACCAGCTACAGTACTCCCCCGAAATTTGCGGGGGGTTCCGTTCTAGGAACCCCTGTGAATTTCAAAAAAACGCCTGTCAAAAGGCAGGGGAAGCAGAAGCGGGCAGCTGGAGCGCCAGCGGGTGAAGAAAATCACTCGCGGTCTGCTCTGATCGCCTCTCCCTGTAATAAAGTCGGGCTACACCAATCAGAAGATGCTTTGACACGCAGCTCCTGATTGGTGTAGCCCGACTTTACTACAGGAAAAGGCGGTCAGAGCAGACCGCAAATGAGCGAGTCCGCGATTCGTGAGGTAACACTATATATCCTAACCAGTTAGGTAAGGGATGGGATGGGGACAGACCACCTCTTTAAGCTGATTAGTGGTGATTTTCAAACCAGCTAACCAGCTGAGTAACTAGAGTTCGGACAGCAAAAGGGCTGTCCTAACTTTATGTGGTACAGTTAACTGGGCACTGGTCTGAATGCTGGCTAGTGTTCGGTTAACTTTCAGGTGACCGATCAGACATGATATAGGGTAAAGGAAATAATAATTTTTTAAATGTAAATTAACAGAAGGCTCCCAAGCACTACTACATTGCTAGACTACATGCTACTAAAGAAAAAGCACTTTGTCTCCTGGAAAGTTTCCATATTTTTATTTGTTCCTGTATAGATCATTTTTCAGAAGGTACACACCATGCTATTTGAAGTACTTCCACTTTTCGTGAACGGTTAGCAGTTGCACTACCATTCCATTGCAAGGACAAACAGGCACACACTGCCCCAGGACCTAAAAGAGAAGTCAGGGACTTACCGAAACATTTGCTAGACACTGTTCACAGGACTTTGAAGAGTAGTAGGAACACGCTGTAAAATAGAAAAGATAAGGGTTAGTGACATCTCTTTTGAAAGCATGCATGGAAAGCATTAAAGGGTCAAATCCATTATCAGGGCGCTTAGAATTAGGCATTTGAGCCCTGATTCTATAAATGACACCTAAAACATAGGTGTCAAGGAAGACAGTGCAAAGCATTGTTAATCTTCAGTTAGGCACCATTTAAATAATCACACCTAGGGCCACCTAAATTAGACTTAGGCACCCCATATTTATGCCATGATTTTCTTGGCCTAAATATCGGGGCCTAAGTTAGTGCCTAGACATAAAACATGCCCAAGATTCACCCTTAGCCATGTCCATTTTCTGGTAGGTACCTTGGACTAGGACTACTTGAAAATAGTAGGCACCTACCATCCAATTAATTTTATTTTTTTGCCAATTATGAGATTATTGCTCATTAACGGCATTGATAAGGCTGATTAAAAAATTAAGTTAGGCACCTAAATCGGCTAGGCACGCTGATCTAGGTGCCTAACTTCAGGCACCCTTTACAGAATCTGGGCCTTGGAGGGTGCACATGAGAAGCCTGTCCAATATAAAAAAAAAGTAGGTGCTTATGTTATTTTATAGAATACTAGTGTAACTGGGTATAGATGTGCTCGACATTTAGGCAAAATCATTTATGCCAGACACAGGGCTGGTGTTAAGTGTGAGCACCTAAACGTGACACCAACCAACAATTGACAGTATTCTGTAAGTGGGAGCCCCTCCCACGTTCCACCCCTGCATATACCCTTTGCAAATATACACTTAGGGGCCCTTTTACTAACATGCACTTTACAGAATGACACGGGGACAATATTCCCATCCCGTCCCTGCGAGTTCTCTCCCTGTCCCACTCCTGCAAGTTCTGCCTTAACTGCACAAGCCTCGAACACTTATGATTTTAAAGTGTTCAAGGCTTGTACGGATGAGGAATAGGGCAGGGACAGAGCTCAAGAGGACGAGATGGGGATAGATTCCGCTGGGATGGGGAAAATTTACACTTAACACTTATAGCTTAAAAAGGCATCCTGTGGTACGTGCCAAATCTATGCATGCTAACCCACACTTGGGGGGTGGAGAGCGGGCGTAGTTCTTCTGCTAAATCGTAAGCACAGCTACATTACTGCACACAAACTGGTTAGTGCAAGATTACTGTGTGAGCCCTTATCACATACAAAATCGGTGGCTGTAAGTGCTCACATGGTAATTTTATTTAATGTTTGTGGTAAAAATGCCCTTTGTATGTAGGAAAAATCTGTGCAAGGGCATGCAAAGGTCACTTTTTTTGCTGCAACTTAGTAAAAGGACCCTATGTAAGTTAAGTGGTATTTGCAGAATGGCATTTAGATTGCATGCAATGTTAGCATCCAGGTTATATACTTGCCCTGGTAAGTGCAGAGCTACCAAGGAGAGAGAGAGTTTGGCCAGCCCTGCTATTGAACTTACAAACCAGAACAGCATGACATTACTACTGTCTAATACAATGGTCTCAAACTTGCAGCTCGGGGGCCACATGTGGCCCGCCAGGTACTATTTTGAGGCCCTCGGTATGTTTATCATAATCAAAAAAGTAAAATAAAACAGTTTCTTGATCATATATCTCTTTAGCTATAAATTACAATATTATTATTAAGACTTAGCCAAAAGGAAAGATTTATAAACTATAAAGAGTTTTACCTCATGACAAAATTGTCATTTCTTTAATAAGACATTAACTATTTTTTTCTGAGGTCCTTCAAGTACCTACAAACCCATAATGTGGCCCTGCAAAGGCTTTGAGTTTGAGACCACTGGTCTAATACAAACCCCTTAAATCAGTGATGCAGATCCCATAATGCACTAGGACAGAGCTATCAGAAATCAAGGGCTGCCCTGAAATCTTCCTCCTGGAACTGGGTATTTTGCCAGCCTCTGTAAGTATTAAGTTCTAGTACAAGTAAGATGTAAGATTTTTTATTTGGATTTAATGACCAAACTTTGCAGTAAAGGGAAGAAAACGCTTGTTAAATCCCTTAGATGTCCTTTTACTAAGCTGCATTAATAATAATAATAATAATAATAATAACTTTATTCTTATATCCCGCCTGTAATCTTGCGACTTCTAGGCGGTTTACAATAAACTAAACTGTAAATACAATCAAGAGAAGTTTTACATACAGCGAATTAGAGAGTATAGCGGTTTACAATAAGAGAAACTGTAAATACAATCAAGAGAAGTTTTTCATACAGCGAATTAGAGAGTATAGCAGTGTATATCTCGTACAACTACTTAAAGAGTATAGCATTGTACATCTGATAACATTAGTAATGTTAACGTCAGCTTGTGTGTTGCAAGGCCAGGAAGCGCCAAGTTGTTTACACAGAAGTAGAAATATTCCATAAGTTCATGTTGTGTTCATGTTTAGTGATTAGGGGGTTTGGGGTTAACAGTTGCAAGTTCAGGTGTGTGGTGATGTTACGAGGGGGGGCACTAAAACTCACCCAACAGAGCTTAAAATGATATACTGCAGGATGCGCTCAGGCATCCTGCAGTAAATGCCAAATGTGCATGCCCTAATTGCATAAAAATATTTTAATTTTTGAGAGAGCATGTCTGAGGGCAGAGAGTAGGTATTCCTGTGCTAATCACTTAGCCCATCCACATTACCATGCACTAACTGGTTAGTGCAGAAATAGCATGTGAGCTCTTACCTCCCACAAAATAGGTATAGGTTAGTACACGCATGCTAATTTTTTTTAAATGGTTACTTGCTAATGGCAATGCACATATAACAGCTGAATACTGCCGCTATATTATTCTAATTCAGCCCAGGCACTATACAGATTATGCTGAACCAGTTAAAACAATTTTCACGGCCGCTATAGTGCCTTTGAAAATTGGCAGTACTCTCAAATACTTCTGAGTATCAATATTATCCCCCCCTTCTACCAAACCGCAATTAGAGGTTTTTAGCGCAGGCCGGTGCGCTGAATGTTCTGCGCTGCTCCCGACGCTCAAAGGAACTCTTTGAGTGTCAGGAGCACTGCAGAGCATTCAGTGTGCCAGCCTGTGCTAGAAACCGCTATTGTGGTTTGGTAAAAGGGGGAGTATGTGAATTAACAATGGTAGGTATTGATAATCCCTGTTCCTGCACAACTATATCTAATAAGAATTGGGTAAGCTGGGCAGAATCCAGAGATAAAGAAAAATGTTATCTTTTCCCCTTGTAATGTGGGGGGACTTAAATTTGGGTGTGGCTGTTTGTGTGGATTTGTATAAGTTATTTGTTAGATAATTTGAATACTTCTCTTTGCTGTTGCTGTAATATGGACTATATTTCTGTATACAACGGAACCTTGGTTTACGAACATAATTTGTTCCAGAAGCATGCTCGTAAACCAAATTGCTCGTATATCAAAGTGAGTTTCCCCATAGCAAGTAAGGGAAACTCGCTTGATTGGTTCCACCTCCTCCCCACGAGGCCACCGGTGCTGCTCCACCCCTTCCCCACTCGAACCAGCACCGCTCCCCACCCCGCAAACGCCCCCCCCCAAGAACCGGCATCGCACCCCCCTCCTCTCGAACCGGCATTGCTCCTGCCCGCAAACGCCTCCCTGAGAACTGGCATCACACCTCCTTGCTGGAAGCGGCATCCCCCACCCGCCCAAACAAGCCCCTTACTCCATCTGGCAATGGCACGCAGCACCAACCCACAGGACGTGCCGGTGTCAGTAAACGAAGATCCCTCCTCTTGCCTGGGCTGGGCCTTGAGCATCTGTGCATGTTCAAGACCTTCTGGCTCTTGTTCTCTCTGAGATCGCGGGCGTTCGCAGGCGGGAGCGATGCCGGTTCTCGGGGTAGAGTTTGTGGGGGGGAGTGATAACAGATCTCGGGGGGGGGGGGACGTTCGTGGGCAGGGGAGCGATTCTGGTTTGAGCGGGTGGGGGTGCTTGCAAATTGAGTCAACGCTGGGTTTGCGCATCACGATTTGCGAGAATGTTTTGCTCGTCTTGCAAAACACTCGCAAACCGAGTTACTCGCAAACCAAGGTTTGACATGTATTTTTTAAATTCAAGGGTCTAAAATATATCACATTTCCAAGGAAAATTAAATTGTAAAACAGCAGAATGCAAATGCACTTCATAGGGTGTTTTTTTTTTTTTTTTTAACAGCTCATCTTTGTGAAAAAAAGGTTAAAAAAAACCCCACACAAAACAGACCCCCCCCCCCACACACACACAATGAATAACAAAAAAACCCCAACAATTAAAGCAGCATGGAAAATTATTTTTCCTGAGATGATTTCATAAACCCAGCATCATATGTAATACTCATAGACTGTCGAGGACATCCCCCTGAGTTTTCAGGAAAATAAAAAGCTTTTTGGATATAATAAGACAGCGTTATCAGGGTCTTGGAAATGGTTCCCTCAGGGCCCTAGACTTCAGGAGAACCAAGTTTATCAAGACTAGAGTGTATGTCAATGAATTGTTAGCAGACTAGGAACATGTGACTGAAGCAGAAAAGCTGTGGGCAAAACTGAAAGGGGATATTTTAAGGGCTACAAACCTCTTTTTTTCTTAGGAATAATAAATCAATAAGAAAAGGAGGCCATTATGATTTTAAAAAGAAGTGGCTGAAAAGAAAAGGAAAAAAGTTTACCTTCTTAAACTGCAAGACATCACAGAAAAAAGGACAACAACAATATCTGGAAAAACTATGGGGCTCTTTTACTAAAGCTTAGCGTGTGCTAACAGACATTAGTGTATGCTAACCCCCTACTCTACAAAGCTGTGCTAGCGGCTGCCATGAGGCAACAGCCCCGAAGCCCTTTAAATCTCTATGGGCTTCGGGGCTGTTACCGCGCGGCTTTGTAGAAGAGGGGATAAGTACTACACGGCCCTTAGGTATAAAACAATACGAGGGCTGTTCAAAAAGTATCAGACCTTAATTTTTCTTGCGGAAACAAATAAAGCGAGGGAGGCATGGTTTGATGCACGTATGTGGGTGATCCTAATGCGCATGCTTGAATTTTTTCCCACCTAAAGAAGCTGTCAGTCGCCAGCAGACCACCGATGAGTGAGGAAGTGTGAGCGCCGTCCGATTTTCATTTTTGACAAAAAGATAGAAAAAGTTGAACAACGCTACTGCATTCAATTTTGTGTAAAGCTTGGCGATTCCCAAGTGGAAATGATCCACAAGATTCAACAGGCCTTTGGGAACGAAACAATGGGCACCACACAGATAAAGGAGTGGTACAACTGCTTCAGAGATGGCTGCACATCAGTGGAGAGTGAAGCACTTTCGGGTAGGCCCTCAACATCCAGAAATGAGATTGTCATTGACCAAGTGAAGACCCTGCTGATTCAGGATTGTCGAATCACCAAGGGGTACTACCAAGAGGTTCTGCGTCGCCTTCGTAACGCTGTGAGATGTAAATGGCCGGACCTGTGGGCAGCAGGCAATTGGCAGCTCCATCACGATAACGCACCTGCCCATTCTTCACATTTGATACAGAGTTTCCTGACCAAACACAACACATCTGTGAATCCTCCCTACTCTCCCGACATGGCTCCGTGTGACTTCTGACTTTTCCCCAAACTGAAAATGCCCCTGAAAGTCAGTCAAAAGAAGACATCAAGCAGAATGTGACGGACCAGTTGTGAGCAATCTCAAAAGAGGCGTTCCAGCGCTGCTTCCAACAGTCGCAGAACCATTGGAAGAAGTGTGTGGCAGCCCAAAGGGACTACTTTGAAGGAGATTAGTATAAGATTGTTATATCTGAATATGAATATTTTTTATGACTAAAGGTCTGATACTATTTTGAACAGCCCATGGAAGGGCATAATCAAAAGATACGTCTACATCCGTTTTAGGCCCAAGTCACTAGTTGCCCAAAATCGGCAGTGTCTAAAGTCCATTCCCGAAAAATAAGTCCAAAAATTTTTTTTCCCCAAAAATCATCTAATTATACGTCCAGCCGTTTGATCGTCCAGAAGGCTATATCGTCTATCTTTATACCCCATTCTTGTCCAAAGATTCATCCAAGTCAAAAATGCCTAGAATAAAGACCTTTTGGACATGGGAGGGACCAGCAAAGTTATGGACTGGACACCCAGACATGACAACACAGTAATGGGGCACTTTACAGGGCACTGCTGTGAACTTCACAAAAAGGGTGCCATATAGACATCTCACCAGAACTCCCTTATAGGTCATGGTGAGCTCCCCAAAACCTACTAGACCCACCTGTCTAAAACCCCAATAGCCCCAGACTACTTAAGCCACCTCTGTGCTGCTCTACTAGGCTTTCCTATGCCAGGTGCTGATGTTCTGGAGGTAGGTATGCATGTTTTTATTCCACTTTTTATGGTGTTGGGGGGTGGTCAGGGATCAGTAGGGGAGTGTGTGAGGGTCTGTACTTTGTGTCTGTAGTGGTTATTTGGTCACTTTGGATACCTTCTGGGCACTAAGAGCTGTTTTTACATCGCCTAAGTCACAACGTACAAGTTCCGTCCAGGCAGCCTCATTAAACTTTCGGCTATACTTGCAGTACGACTAAGTATAGGTCAGCCCACGTCCCACCTTGACCACTCCTCCTAAAAAACCCCTTTCAGCTCTGGGCATACAGCAGCACTGAAGAGGCCTAAGCTGTCTTTAAATAAGTCTAAAACCCATTTCTGTTATTGACACTTAATACGACTTGTCTTATTAATCGTCCAAGTGCCGATTTAGACGGGATTTTAGAGGTATTTCTGTTTCAATTATGAGCCCCTTAGCATTTAGCGTGTACTAATATCCATTAGTGCATGCTAAGCTTTAATAAAAGGTAATCAGCAAATAAAAAACGAAAGTGCCACTATCGGACTCAAAAGGGATGGGGGGGGGGAAGGATACATAGACACTGATGTGAATAAAACAATAAACCTAAGGAAATATTTTTTGACACTAGCATTATCTGATGCTAGGGTCCACCTTAGGAGTTAGCACCCAAGAAAAAGATCTGGGTGTCATTGTAGACACTACGTTAAAATCTTCTACTAGTGTGCTGAGTTGGTCAAAAAAGCAAACAGGATGCTAGGAATTACCGTTTCCCGAAAATAAGACCTACCCTGAAAATAAGACCTAGCATCATTTTTGGGGTAGGTCTTAATATAAGCCCTACTCCAAAATTAAGCCCTAGTCCCCGGATTCACTGGCAACTCTTCAATCCGGCCCCCCCCTCCCCCCTGTGCAGCCGAACCCCTGCTGACCCTCCATTCTTCCCTCCCCGCCGACCGTGAGCGAACCCTACCTTCAACCGAAGCAGAGTCGGGCCGGCAGAACTCTAAAAGGCTGCTTCGGCTTTGTCTGTCGGAGATTTCACTCTGTTGCGTTATTGATGATGTCATCAGTAACGCGGCAGAGTGAAATCTCCGATGGAGAAGGCCAAGCAGCCTTTTAGAGTGCTGTCAGCCCGACAGTGCTTCGATTGAAGGTAGGGCTCACTCACGGTCGGCGGGGAGGGAAGGATGGAGGATCAGCAAGGTTTGCTGTGAAGTGGGGGCGGGGGGCTGCTCAAGGGTTCTGCTGCACAAGGGATGGGAGGGAAGGATATAAGCTGAGCAAGGGTTATGCTGCATGAGGGATGGGAGGGAGGGAGGGAAGGATAGAGGCTGGGCAAATTCTGCTGCACAGGGGGATGGTAGGGGATGAAAGACGCTGCACATGTGGGGGAGAGAAAGGAAAGAGGAAGAATTGGGGAGAAGGAGAGGAAGGGAGAGATGATCATGTGCATACCCCGAAAATAAGACCTAGTGCCTTTTTTGGGCCCCAAATGAATATAAGACACTGTCTTATTTTCGTGGAAACGTGGTATTGGGAAAGGGATGGTAACTACAATAGTAGCCTCAGTAAAATTAAATTGTTTATCTGGAGTAGAATGTAAAAATTCATAATAAGTATGAAGATGAGGGGCCAAAAGAGTTCGAAATTGTTTGAAAAACTCATTAGTGAAGCCATCTGGACCCGGTGCTTTATTATTAGGCAGGGATGTAATTGCAGCTTCTATTTCAGATATAGTGATAGGGGAATCAAGTTCCATTTTTACAGAATCTGATAAGGATGGGTGAATCAGTGGAGTAAGAAAGGAGTCTATCTCAGAGTCAGAAGCTGAGTGTTCCTAAACCTGACAGAGATCCCACCTTGGTTAAAAATTTCCGACCCATTTCTCTTCTTAATTTAGATTATAAAATTATGGCAAAACTTCTTTCTCTGAGACTCAATAGAGTGATCCCCTCTCTCATTCACAAAGATCAAGTAGGATTTATTAAACACAGATACATAGGTGACAACTTACGCCTCTTCCATCATATTAATGCCCATGCTAAAACTCTTTCAGATCCTGTAATCGGCCTGGCTGTTGATGCTGAAAAGGCTTTCGATCGCGTCGAATGGCTCTTTCTTTTCCGAATCTTGAAATGGTATAACTTTGGTTCATTCTTTATAAAATGGGTTGAAACCCTGTACAAACAACCCACAGCTCGAATCTTGATTAATAATTCTCTTTCCAACAAATTTTCACTTCACAGGGGCACTCGCCAAGGCTGTCCACTCTCCCCCTTATTATTCAACCTAGCTCTAGAACCTCTCCTTTCGGCCATTCGTCAATGTCCCTTAATTAAAGGCATTTCCACTTCCTCTAGACAGATTAAATTAGCGGCATATGCTGATGATGTTCTTCTCTTTATCCAAGATCCTACTAATTCCCTTCCAGCTTTCGTTAACATTGTCTCTCAATACTCCTTGCTTTCTGGATACTCAGTTAATTGGGAAAAATCGGAGATTTTTCCCCTTAATGACCATATCTCTCCCTCAGACCTCACTCAATTTTCTTTCCCATGGTCGTATGGGGCTGTGAAATACCTAGGTGTCTTGATACATAAAGATCCAATTCACGCTCAAGATCTTAACCTGTCTAAAATCAAAAACATAGTCCTGAACACAATATCTCGTTGGTCTCCACTGTATTTATCTTGGTGGGGCAGGATTGCTTCCATCAAAATGACTCTTGCCCCCCAAATAAACTATATCCTCTCAATGCTCCCATCTTTATGTAAGAAAACATTTTTTCATTGGCTGGATAAAAAAATTTCTGAATTTGTTTGGAATAAGAAAAAGCCTCGAATTGCTCTTGCCAAATTGAAAGCCTCCAAAGTTAATGGCGGTTTAAATTTACCAGATTTCTACTTTTATTATATTGCATCAATGGCCAAATATGGAGCTTATTGGATCACGGACCCCTGTTCCCAGGACCCTCCAGCTTGGTTTGAGATAGAACGATTTATATGTACACCATTACATGTCTCTTGTATGGCAACAATTCCAATCCCTAGACACCTGAGAAGATACTCTCTGTTGAGTGCGACGCAGCATGCCCTTCATCTATTAGATGCGATAGCAGAAATTTCAATCAAAGATAGCCCATTTGTGTCTATATGGAACAACCCCAAACTCCAACACAATGGAAAATCACTTTCATGGAAAAGATGGCAGCGGGCTGGGCTGTGGTTTCCTCATCAAATAACTACTCAGACCTCTATTGTTCCTTTCAACACACTCTGCTCTACATACTTATTACCACCTTCCACATTTTCTCAATGGCTTTCCCTCACTGAAGCAATATCTTCTCAGTCCCTACGATTTGACTTTGAGTCATCCATTCACACTATATGCCATTGGTCTTTACTGGCTATATCGAAAGGCAAAGCAATCTCTTTATTTTACAGCATACTAAGGGACAACTCCTTTATTTTTTCTCCTCATTCCATGAAACACTGGGAATCCATACTAACAACCCCTCTTACTGATGTTGACTGGGATCTTTTTTGGTCCTCGACAAATCGTCCTCTCTTATCCTCCAGAGTTTCACAATCAATGTTCTTCGTCATGTGGAATGCGGTATGGACTCCTTTTCGGATGTGGAAAGCCAAACTTAAACAAGACTCTATATGCTGGAATTGTATGAAGGAGGCCGGAACCCTTGATCATATGCTCTTCCACTGTACTCCAGTTCGCTCCTTCTGGTCTCGCATTTGGGACACTATAAAACATGTTACCAACTGTTCGGATGAACTTACCTTGGATATTATAATTCTCAGATCTCAGCACCCCTGCTTTATTCTTTCAAATTGTCCTCCTAAACTTATTGACACTATGTTTGTGACTGCCCTTATGCATATATTAAAGAATTGGAAATCCTCTTCATCATTGGATTATACTTTTTGGTGGAAATCTTTGTGCATGTATCATAAATTTGAATCATATGCTTATGAGAAGAAAAATATTGCTCGACTATCCATGAACATGACACTCGCCTTGGAAATTCTTAGACTCCTATGTTAGTTCTGTTTCATAGACACTCCTGTCTTTCTCTCTTTCTCTTTCTCTCTCTCTTTCTCTTCTTCTCTTTACTTTCTTTACTGTTTTCTCATAAACAGTCCAAGTACTTTGGTTCTCTTAGAAGATTTCAAACCTAATTACAATTGATTGTAGTTACTGCTGTGTTACACTAAATGTTATTAGTTTCGAGATCCCAGTGTCTTACATATATCTGAATATATATTTGGACTGTATCTTTTCATAAAACTTAATAAAAAATATTGAACTTGGGAAAGGGATGGTAAATAAGACCAAGATTATAATGCCCCTGTATAATGCTCCATGGTGTGACCTCATCTGGAATATTGCATTCATTTCTGGTCTCTTTATCTCAAGAAAGATATAGTGGCGCTAGAAAAGGTTAAAAGAAGAGAGACCAAGATGATAAAGGGGATGGAACTTCTCTTGTATGAGGAAAGACTAAAACGGTTAGGGCTCTTCAGCTTGGAAAAGAGATGGTTATGGGGAGATATGATTGAAGTCTACAAAATCCTGAGTGGAGTAGAATGGCACAAGTAGATCGATTTTTCACTCCGTCAAAAAAGGACACGCAAAGTTACAGGGAAATACTTTTAAAACCAATAGGAGGAATTTTTTTTCACTCAGAGAATAGTTAAGCTCTGGAATGCATTATCAGAGGTTGTGGTAAGAGCGGATAGCCTAACTGGTTTTAAGAAAGGTTTGGACAATTTCCTGGAGGAAAAATCCATAGTCTGTTATTGAGAAAAACATGGGGGAAGCCACTGCTTTTTCTGGATCGGTAGCATTGAATGTTACTACTCTTTGGGTTTTGGCCAGGTACTAGGGACCTGGAGTGACCACCATGAGAACGGGTTTGACCTTGATGGACCACTGGTCTGACCCAGTAAGGCTAGTCTTACGTTTTTAATTTTGCTCGCCGTATCTCAAAAAATATAGTGGAATTAGAAAAGGTTCAAAGAAGAGCAACCAAGATGATAAAAGGGATGGAACTCCTCTCATAAGGAAAGGTTAAAGAGGTTAGGGCTCTTCACCTTGGAAAAAAAGACTGCTGAGGGGGATATGATCAAGGTCTACAAAAACCTAAGTGGTATAGAATGGGTAAAAGTGAGTCAATTTCTCACTCTCTCAAAAACTACAAAGACCAGGGAACACTCAATGAAATTACTTGGAAATACTTTTAAAACAAATAGGAAGAAATATTTTTTTCACTCACAGAATAGTTAAGCTCTGGAATTCATTGCCAGAGGTTGTGGTAACAGTGGTTAGCATAGCTGGATTTAAAAAGGTTTGGATAAGTTCCTAAAGGAAAAGTCCACAGTCTGCTATTGAGGCAGACATGGGGGAAGCACTACGCTCTTCCCAACAATATCCCCTTGCGGTTCCTTCAGTTTGTCAGTTGTTTTATGATACAACATGTAAAACAATCTTTTTAGTAACTGCATCCTCATTGTAGAATGCCCTAGCACTGAGCCTGAGACAAGAAAAGAACCTTAATAACTTTAAATCTAATTTCAAAACATTTCTTTTCAGAGATGTTTTTGAAATCTATACCTAGTTCTCCTTATTCACAATCCTCACACATTAGGGGCTCCTTTTATCAAGCTGCGGTAGGCGGTTAATGCGTGGAATACCGTGCGTTCAACCACCTGCCGCGCTAGTCGCTAATGCCTCCATTGACGAGGCGTTAGTTTTTTGGTGTGCCGCGGGGGTGAGCGTGTGATGAAATGTCCGACGCGCTAACCCCTTGATAAAAGGAGCCCTAGGCCTAGCATTAAAGATTCCCTCTACTCCTTTTGTATTTCGTCTCCCCTTTATTTTAAGCAATGTATCCTTCCCATTTGCCCTTATTTATCTTGTTATGTCTGTACTGTTATTGTGAATTGTTCCCCTCTATTTTATATTTTTAACTTTTTTTTAATACTTTGAATAAAATGTAAACCGCTTTGCACATAAAAGCGGTATATCAAGACCTAAATAAATTTGAAACACTGCATGCCCTAGGACCAATAGCATAGAACATTGCTAATATTTGGGTTTCTGCCAGATACTTGTGACCTGGATTGGCCACTGTTGAACATAGGATACTAGGCTAGACCATTGGTCTGACCCAGTATGGCTATTCTGTTTGGCTATTCTTATGTTCTTATCTTCAGATGAAGGGCTGGAAGTAGAATCTCAGAAAACAGGCAAGGATGTGAGACAGACCACAAACAATTTTTAGAAGACTGTGTTTGTGAGGAGTTAGCTAAACAAAACTTGACAAAGCAGTGTGGCCGGATGGTATACATTCAAACATACCGAGGGAACTTAGAGAAGTTTTTGGTGGTTTCACTGTCTGAACTTTTCAATGCTTCTTTTAAATTGGCTGTGGTTCTGGAACACCAGAGATAGGCAGATATCGCTTCTCATTACAAAAGGGGGTTTACAAAAGGCTGGTGTTTACAAGTTAGTCTGACTCCTGCGGTGAGTAATTTATCTTGTATCTCTCTATTAATCATCAAAACACAGAAACCCAATACTGTTACAGCAATAACCTTCCAAGAAATGTGACTTATCAACAGACTTACTTTTTTGCAGTCAACATTTTCTTCTTTTATATTATAAGCTACCCTGACATCCATATTTCCCAGTCCTTATTGGTTTGAAGCAGTGGTCTCAAACTCGCGGCCCGGAGGCCACATGCGGCCCTCACCAGGTACTATTTTGAGGCCCTCGGCATGTTTATCATAATCACAAAAGTAAAATAAAATAGTTTCTTGATCATATGTCTCTTTAGCTATAAATTACAATATTATTATTAAGACTTAGCCAAAAGGAGTTTTACCTCATGCAAAATTGTCATTTCTTTAATAAGACATTAACTATTTTTTTCTGTGGCCCTCCAAGTACCTACAAATCCAAAATGTGGCCCTGCAAAGGGTTTGAGTTTGAGACCACTGGTTTGAAGTCCCTGTATTGAAAGGGAGCCAAAATAATATGCTAGCCCCAACACAACACTTTGAATTACAGAAACAGTCATCCCATAGTTTGCATTGTCTTCATCTAAAACAAATACATCGAACCATTCCTCACAAAGGGGTTCTTTTTACTAAGGACGTGTTAGCATTTAGCGCATGCTAATATTTAGCATGCGTTAAAATGGCTAGCGCGCCTGAGTAAAAGGACCCCCAAATTACCAACTTACCCTCCCTTTTATAGCCACCCTTGCCCTTGTAGACTCCTCCTACTTTCCTTTCATCGCCTGGCGTATATAGTAACATAGTACATGACGATAGATAAAGACCTGAATGGTCCATCCAGTGTATATCATCCATGTCTATTCTTACAGAACAATCGCTACCCCTTCTTTCTCAACTAATTACATTCCCTGCCACCTCTCAACAGTGATGAGTAAATTTACTTATTTACACATACTAGTTTTTACATACTACTTACATGTTAAATGAAAACAATCAAAGCAGTTTACAAATAAAATCACTATTCAATAGCATTCCCTATCCCTCCCTCCTTAATAAAATCACAGATGGGCAGATTTCAGCGTAATATCTTTTTCTTGGGTGCTGACTACTAAAGTGGACCCTAGCAAAAGGTAACTATGATTTGAATTATTCTTTACGATGTGCGTCACTTTGCATTTGCCCACATTAAATTTCATCTGCCATTTGGATGCCCCAATCTCCTAAGATTGTTCTGCAATTTTCAGTCTTTATGTGGTTTGACAACTTTGAATAGTTTTGTGTCATCTGCAAACCTGATCACCTAACTTGCCATTCCAATTTCCAGATCAGGAGTAGAGGAGTGGCCTAGTAGTTAGAACAATTGCTTCAGCACCCTGAAGTTGCGAGTTTGATTCCTACTGCGACTCCTTGTGACTCTGGACAAGTTACTTAACACTTCATTGCCCCAGGTACAAAATAGGTACCTGTCTAAAATGTAAACCGCTTTGTTTGTACTTACACAGAAAAAGTGGTACATTAAGTCCAATCCCCTTTAACCTTTATCCTATCCCTGTGGCACTCCATTATTTACCCTCCTCCATTGATAAAAGTGATCATTCAACCCTATCCTCTGTTTTCTATCCAATAACAAATTCCTAATCCACAACAGAACATTGCCTCTTATCCCATGACTCTTTAATTTTCTCAGGAGTCTCTCATGAGAAACTTCAACAAAAGCTTTCTGAAAATCTACATACACTAAAACCAGTTCACCTTTATCCACATGTTTATTCATACCTTCAAATAAATCAAACAAGTTGGTGAGTCAAGGCAAACAATAGATGACTTGGTTTATGCCTGTTTTAGATAAAACTGTCCCTATAAAAATAGTAGAGTCCTTTAATAAAATCCACCTCCACTGTTCTCTCAATGCGAGCTTTGAACCAGGAAAAAGTTAAAAAGGTTATGGCCTAACTCTCACCATGACTTAGGTAAGAAATCTGCAAAGCTCAAGCAGTGAGATAAAGATAAGCAAAGATATCAGTCAAGAACATTCACTTCTTTATCTATAGAAGGGATGTGAAGCAACTGGCCTGTAGAAAAAACTCATCTAGATAGCGCATCTGAGGATCCTTTTGTCCTTAGCGCGTACGCTAGCCGTTACCGCCTCCTTTGAAGCAGGTGGTAATTTTTTGGCTAGCACAGCGCTAATCTTGTGTGCGCTAAAAACGCTAGCGCACCTTAGTAAAAGGAGCCCTAAGTCTAGGATGGCCCATGTCCTGCCCAAATCCCGCCCTCGACACTCCTCCTGACATGCTCCTTTTAGCTCTGGTCATTCGGCAGCACTGTGAAGGCCTAGGTCGTTTTTAAATATGTCAAAAACCCGGTTTGATTATTGGCACTTGGATGACTTGCTTTTAGTTGTCCAAATGCTGATTTAGGCTGTTTTTTAGATGTTTTTCTGTTTCGATTATGAGCCCCATAGATTTTTTTTTCCAACAAAGCATAAACTTCCCCTGCATATCTTATATAATTTTCAATTTAAATAGCAGAGGTTTAAAAACCTCCAAACTTATCTGGAATCTTTCTGAACACTAGACCCTCTGAATAGCACAGTTACTTACCGTAACAGGTGTTATCCAGGGACAGCAGGCAGATATTCTTAACACATGGGTGACGTCACCGACGGAGCCCTCGGTACGGACCTTTTTAACTAGAAGTTTCTAGTTGGCCGCACCGCGCGTGCGCGAGTGCCTTCCCGCCCGACGGAGGAGTGCGTGGTCCCCAGTTAGGATAAGCCAGCTAAGAAGCCAAACCGGGGAGGTGGGTGGGACGTAAGAATATCTGCCTGCTGTCCCTGGATAACACCTGTTACGGTAAGTAACTGTGCTTTATCCCAGGACAAGCAGGCAGCATATTCTTAACACATGGGTGACCTCCAAGCTAACAAAGAGGGAGGTGGGATGGTTGGCCATTAGGAAAATAAATTTTGTAACACAGATTGGCCGAAGTGTCCATCCCGTCTGGAGAACGCATCCAGACAGTAGTGAGTAGTGAACGTGTGAAGTGAGGACCAAGTGGCCGCCTTGCAGATTTCCTCGATGGGCGTGGAACGGAGGAAAGCTACAGAAGCAGCCATAGCTCGGACTCTGTGGGCCGTGACAGTTCCTTCCAGTGAGAGACCGGCCCGAGCATAGCAGAATGCAATACAGGCAGCAAGCCAATTTGAAAGTGTCCGTTTGGAGACAGGACGACCCAAACGGTTGGGATCGAAAGATAAAAATAGCTGAGGGGATGTTCGTTGAGCTCTGGTACGATCAAGGTAGTAAGCAAGGGCACGCTTACAATCCAGCGTGTGCAACGCCTGTTCCCCAGGATGCGAGTGAGGCTTAGGGAAGAAGACGGGCAACACAATGGACTGGTTGAGGTGAAAAGCCGAGACCACCTTGGGAAGGAATTTAGGGTGGGTACGCAGAACAACCTTGTCATGGTGAAAAACAGTGAATGGTGGGTCAGCAACCAGTGCATGCAGTTCGCTAACCCTCCTGGCAGAGGTGATGGCAATTAGGAAAAGCACCTTCCAGGTAAGAAGCCTGAGCGAAGTAGTGGCAAGAGGCTTAAACGGAGGTTTCATGAGTGCTGAGAGAACCACATTGAGGTCCCAGACGACAGGAGGAGGCTTGAGAGGCGGTTTGATATTGAAGAGACCTCTCATAAATCTGGAAACCAGAGGATGAGCCGTGAGGGGTTTTCCGAGAATAGGCTCATGAAACGCAGTGATGGCACTGAGGTGGACTCTGATGGAGGTAGTTTTGAGGCCAGCATTGGACAGCGAGAGCAAATATTCCAATACAGTTTCCACCGCTAAGGAGGTGGGTTCCTGACGATGCCGGAGACACCACGAGGAGAATCTGGTCCATTTCTGATGGTAACATTGGAGGGTGGCCGGCTTCCTGGAGGCGTCCAAGATGAGGCGGACCGGCTGAGATAGGTTCTCTGGAGAGGTCAGCCCGAGAGAAACCAAGCTGTCAGGTGGAGCGAAGACAGATTGGGATGCAGTAGAGACTGATGTTGCTGCGTAAGTAGAGTAGGAAACACAGGAAGGAGAATGGGTTCCCTGGAGCTGAGTTGGAGCAGGAGTGAGAACCAGTGTTGGCGAGGCCACCGAGGTGCGATAAGAATCATGGTGGCGTTGTCCTTGCGGAGTTTGGACAAGGTCTGCAACATCAGAGAAAGTGGAGGGAAGGCATACAGGAACCGATCCCTCCAGTCGAGCAGGAATGCATCCGGAGCCAGACGGTGAGGAGAGAAGAGTCTGGAACAGAATTGGGGCAGCTGATGGTTGTGAGGTGCTGCAAAGAGGTCCACCTGCGGAGTGCCCCATCGAGCAAAGATGGAGAGCAGAGTCGGAGGGTCCAACGTCTACTCGTGAGGTTGAAGGATGCGGCTGAGATTGTCGGCCAGAGAGTTCTGTTCGCCCTGGATATAGACCGCCCTGAGAAAGAGATTGCGGTCCGTGGCCCAGGTCCAGATGCGCAGAGCCTCCAAACAAAGGGGGCGAGATCCGGTGCCGCCTTGCTTGTTTATGTAGTACATGGCGACTTGATTGTCTGTGCACAGGAGGAGGACTTGAGGGCAGAGAAGATGTTGGAAAGCCTTGAGGGCGTAGAACATGGCTCTGAGTTCCAGGAAATTTATGTGATGACGACGCTCCTGTGGGGTCCAAAGTCCCTGGGTGCGTAGATCTCCTAGGTGAGCTCCCCACGTGTAGGGGGACGCATCTGTGGTGATGATCATAGAGTGGGGGGGCATATGAAAAAGTAGACCCCTGGAAAGATTTGAGGAGTTCAACCACCATTGGAGAGATTGCTGAAGAGATGATGTCACAGAGATGGGATGAGAAAGAAGATCTGTAGTCTGTGACCATTGGTTGGCGAGAGTCCACTGAGGCGTACGAAGGTGGAGACGTGCCAGAGGAAGGACATGCACCGTCGAGGCCATGTGACCCAGGAGGACCATCATCTGTCGGGCAGGAATGGAGGGATGCATGAGTACCTGACGGCAGAGATGGAGCAGGGTCCGCTGGCGATCGGAGGGGAGAAAGGCCCTCATCAGCGTGGTGTCCAGAACTGCTCCAATGAATTGAAGTCGCTGGGTGGGAAGCAGATGCGACTTGGGGTAGTTGATCTCGAACCCCAGGAGGTGGAGGAGAGAGATGGTGTGATGAGTAGCTTGTAGCACGAGTTGAGATGAAGGTGCTTTCACCAACCAATCGTCCAAGTAGGGGAACACCTGGAGGTTGTGAGACCTGAGGAAGGCCGCCACCACTATAAGGCACTTGGTGAAGACTCTGGAGGAGGAAGCGAGGCCAAACGGTAGCACTTTGTACTGAAAGTGGTGGTGTAGCACCTGGAACCGCAGGTAGCGGCGAGAATTCTGATTGATGGAGATGTGAGTGTAGGCCTCTTTGAGGTCCAGGGAACATAGCCAGTCGTGTTGAGAAAGAAGAGGGTAAAGCGTGGCAAGGGAGAGCATTCTGAACTTTTCCTTGACCAGACACTTGTTGAGGTCCCTGAGATCGAGAATGGGACGGAGGTCTCCCGTCTTTTTGGGAACCAGGAAGTAGCGGGAGTAGAATCCCTGACCCCTTTGATCTGGAGGTACTTCTTCGATGGCATTGAGAAGGAGGAGGGATTGAACCTCCCTCAGGAGGAGGGGGGTTTGAGATGAGTGTGAAGCAGACTTTACGGGAAGGTTGTCCGGTGGAAGAGTCTGGAAGTTGAGAGAGTAGCCGTGGCGGATGATGTTGAGGACCCACTGGTCCGACGTGATGACTTCCCAACGGCTGGAGAAAATGGTGAGACGACCCCCGATAGGCTGTGGAAGAGGCAGCGAGGGTGGATGACTGGCTATGCCCTGGAGAGAAGAGTCAAAAGGGCTGAGATTGTTTAGCAGGCTGAGGAGGCTTAGAGGGTTGAGTGGCCTGAGATCGAGCCTGGGCATGGTGCTGCTGTTGACGGGGTCGCCGAGATTGTTGGGGAGGCGGATTGAGTGGCCTGGCTGAGAACCTCCGCTGGTAAGATGATTGAGGCCGATAGGGTCGGGCAGGCGGAGCCTTCTTTTTCGGCTTGATCAGGGTGTCCCACCTGGTCTCATGGGCCGAGAGTTTCTGGGTGGTGGAATCCAGTGACTCTCCAAAGAGTTCATCCCCGAGACAGGGGGCGTTGGCCAAACGATCCTGGTGGTTGATGTCCAGGTCGGAGACTCTGAGCCAGGCTAAGCGACGCATGGCTACGGCCATGGCAGAGGCCCGAGAGGTGAGCTCGAAGGAGTCGTATATTGAGTGGACCATATATTTGCGCATTTGGAGAAGGCCAGAGATGTGTTGTTGGAATAGCGGGACCTTGCGCTCAGGAAGGTACTTCTGGAGGGCAGACAGTTGTTGGACCAAATGTTTCAGATAGAAAGAAAAATGGAAGGAATAGTTGTTTGCCCTGTTGGCAAGCATGGCATTCTGGTAAAGCCTCTTGCCAAACTTGTCCATGGTCTTACCTTCTCTGCCAGGAGGGGTAGAGGCATAGACACTGGAGCCCTGAGTCTTTTTTAAGATGGATTCAACCAGAAGGGACTCATGGGGCAATTGAGATTTGTCGAATCCAGGAATAGGGATGACACGGTAAAGGTTGTCCAGTTTACGGGGGGCTCCCGGTACCGTGAGGGGATTTTCCAAGTTTTTGTAGAACGTTTCCCGTAGGATGTCATGCACGGGAAGCTTGAGGAACTCCTTAGGAGGTTGCTCAAAGTCTAAAGCCTCTAGAAAGGCTTGAGACTTTTTTGAGTCAGATTCTAGGGGAAGGGACAGGGCAGCAGACATTTCTCTCAGAAATTTAGAAAATGAGGACTGCTCTGGTTTAGAGGTGGCATCGGGTGCCGATGGTTCCTCATCAGATGAGGAGGGATCCTCCTCGGTACCGAGAGGAGTTTCCTCCCATAAGTCAGGGTCCCTGACCTCTGGTGCATGTCGAGACACCGGGGTGGAGGGCGCGGTATGGCGAGTCTTGGACAAAGACTTTCCAGAGCGTACCGAAACGGTACCAGGAGAGGACGACCGGCGTCGATCTCGGTCCCGAGAAGAATGCTGTACCGCCTGGTGCCGAGGAGGATCCAATGTGGCCTGAGAATGAACCATCGGATCGCCGTGAAGTTGTTGGGCCGAAAGGATCGGCATGGAGGTGTTCACAGGTACCGAAGGGGTGGACACCGGGGGCTCGGTACGGGGCTCGGGCCGGTCTGGTACCGGAAGGAGCGGTGCCAGGATAGTGGGCAACAGGTGTTCAAGTTGTTTCTTTAACTGCTCCTGGAGTTGAGCCTTTAAGATGGCCGAGATACGGTCATCTAGGGGTGGCATCGGAACCGCTTTCTTTTTCTTCGGTTCCTTGGATGCCGCTCCACGCCCCGGCGATGAGGAGGCCGATGACGAGGCACTCACCGAGATCGGGGCGGAGCGTTTGCGGGACCGGTGCGATGCCGGTAGGGATGGTGTCGCCACCGTAGCTGGAGGGCGCTCGAGGGAAGAGGAAGGCTTCTTAGCCGGCTTACCTGGCGCCAGCGACGCCGATGTGGGGTCGGTCGGTGTCGAGGTCGACGGTGCCGATTTTTGAGGTACCGCCGTTGAAGTTGAGGAGTCCATCGCCGACTCGGTGCCGAAGAGAAGAGTTTGTTGAATTCTTCGGTTTTTAAGGGTTCTCTTTTGAAGAGTGGCACAGCGGGTGCAGGAGTCCGCCCGATGCTCCGGACCCAGACACTGCAAACACCAATTGTGTGGGTCAGTTATGGAGATCGGGCGTGCACACCGCTGGCACTTCTTAAAACCGACCTGCGGGGGCATGAAGGGGAAGATAGCCTCCGCAAAATCGAAGCCCGAGGCCTGTATACTGGCAACAGGCCCCGCCGGGGCAAAAACGAAAGAAAAAAGGTGAAAAAAGCAAAGTTTTTTTTTTTTTTTTTTTGCAAATCAAAGAAAAATAAACCCGAAGGTAAAGAAAGAAAAAATAAGGGAAAAAAGCGCGAGCGGGAAGGCAAAAAGTGGTTTCAACGGCCGTTGAAAAAACACACGCGTCTTCTTCGCTCCGCGGAAACGAAGAAACTGGGGACCACGCACTCCTCCGTCGGGCGGGAAGGCACTCGCGCACGCGCGGTGCGGCCAACTAGAAACTTCTAGTTAAAAAGGTCCGTACCGAGGGCTCCGTCGGTGACGTCACCCATGTGTTAAGAATATGCTGCCTGCTTGTCCTGGGATAACCTGATGGATTCTTGTCTTCAATACCTCATGCCTCAACCTGATTTGTCTTTAAGGTGCCCCCAGCCTCTTGTTTTTGCTAAAAGAGGAACTAATGCAGTTACATCGCATTAGAGCTTTGCACTAAAGCTTAGTGCATGGATGCCTAGCACAAGTCTTAACATAAGACTTTTGCTCCCCAGTGTTGTAAGCAAGCAGCATGCAAACAACATCTTCCAAGATGGCAGCACAGAGAGAGGAGTGATTGGACGTTGTTTCTACCTCCCGACTTAAAAAGTGAGTTTAGGGGTTTCTGGGGGAGGTTTACTTAGGCATCTGGGAAATTCTTGTGGGGTTAGGGGAAAGGGTAGGACCCATGAGCCACCAGGAATTTTTTATGGGGTCAGAGGATAGGGTCTGAGAGTGCTAGGGGAAACATTTTTGGGGGGGATAGGAGTATTGGGGTCCAGGGGGAGGGGGTATCAGGGGTACAGATCTCTGAGCCTACTGGGCCACCAGGACTCTTGCAACATCTAAGGTGAATTCTAAGTGATTCCTTTTTGTTCCAACAGCCTGAAGACATTGTAAAAATTCAGTGCAAGAAAAAAGTAAAAATTTGCACTAAAGTTTAGTGTAGCTTTTCTATATGAAGAATATTATTTCACGCAGCTAATTGCATGTCCTCTGTTAACCTGTAGTGCAGTGCTTTAATGCCCATTTTCCCTTGCTAATCTTTCTTCCTGCTTTGAGGACTAGTGTGAGAAAACCAAGGGTAAAGCGCTGTACCAAATGATAGCACAGCTTAACATAACATAAATTTTTATTTGTATAATCACATAAGTCTTGCGGTTCTATGCGGTTTACAAAAAAGGAAAAACTGACCAGTGTCGATGAGCTACAATAAGACTCAGGAAGGAGATAGCAGTGGAGTTACAAAGGTGGTTGACTGTATGTATTTACAAAGAGGTAGAAAGATTAGTGACAAGGGGCTGCCATATAACTTGGCAACAGCAGTAAACTATAAGTTTCAAGTTTAATAAAATTTTGATCAAAATGCAATTTCCCCCAAAAAATTCAAATCGATGTACAATATAATATGGGGAAAACAGGCAAAACAATTAAGAACATTAACATAGACGATCAGGACTTATTAGTTACGAAAGGGGCACGGGGAGAACTACAATTGTAATAGGAAAGATATCGATAAAAGGACAAAACACGAGGACAGGAAAAATAATAAGAGCTTTGTAGGAATCCTATCTGTCGAATGCGTCTTTATACAGAAAGCTTTTTAAGTTTTCAAGTTAATTATAAATTTTTTTACCGCTTAATCAAATTTCTAGGCGGTGTACAGAAATAAAAAGTATCTTAAAAACAAGTTAAAGTTAAAATACTAAACAGAACCAGGTTAGGTTAGTAAACACATACGAAAACATATATACTAACTACACAGTTAGGAAAGAAGGGCGAGAAATACAATCTTTGAGCACACTTTAGTGATTCTTTGAATTTATCTAATGACTTCTTTTCCCTCAGTTATTTTGGCAGTGACTTCAGGTTTGTGGTGCTACAACTGAAAAGATAGTGTAAAAGGAGCCCTACAAAGGAGGTACAGCAGATCAGTGAGCTATGTCATAAGAGACAAGCTAGGTTAGCATTTGAGGTAGCTTCTGAGAGTATCTAAGAAGGTCTGTTGAATTTCAGAAAAAGGTATGTTTTTAGGAGCTTCCTTAAGTGCATATAGGAGGTAGATGTTCTGACCAGTTGGCTCAGTTCTGGGTCTTTGGTGGCAGATTAGTAAGACAGTAGTCTGCCGAGGAATCTTTTTTGAGTACGCACTCCCCAGGAAGGGCTTACAGTTAGATCAACATTGGAGCTGCCACTGCAGGTGAGCGGAATGAGACCACAGAACACAGCCACTGCAATAATATTCTCATTCACTTTGGGCTCCTTTTACTAAGCTCTAGCAAGAAATTGCCTTAACATGTTCTTAGGTAGGCCGTTCCTGCATGCTAAAGCCATTTTTCCCATAGCTATAAACAAAGGAATGTTTTAAATTTTTTTTCAATATAGGCCATGCACTAATGTTAGCATTAACACGTGGCCTTTAAAAAAGCTGCTGAGGGAGCATCCCACCATCTATTTAGGAGACAGTAAGGACTCCTGCATTAACCTTGGACCAACAAGTTAGCATGAGGTACTATAGATGCACTAAATGGTTAGGGCAGGAACATCCACTCTCCACCCTGACACGCTCCCTCAAATTAATACAGTAATACACTTCGCCCTCTGTATTCGCTGTGATAGGGGATTAACAGAACCGCAAATACCGAAAAACCGCGAATAACTTTTTCATATGTTATTCACTGTTTTCTATTAAAAACCATCGTGAATATAGTGAAACCGTGAATAACATGGTGGGAGACCTGGTCTGTTCCTGAAGGAGAGGCAAAACACGGTGAAGAAAGTGCTGGGAATCAGCGATTTTCTCTGTAAATGCTTGGAATCAGCAATTTCTCTATGCAAGCTGATGTAATTTTGGGGGGGAGGAGCCAGCAAGCTAAAAACCGTGAATAATCAAAATTGCGAATGCTGAAACCGTGAATACGGAGAGAGAAGTGTAATACCATGTGCTTAGCGCACGCAGATGCCACAACTAACACAAACATAAGCATGTCCCATGTTAGGCTAAGTGTGCATTAGCACTTAAGACAGCTTAGTTTTTCTAATTATATAAATTACGATCCACATACCAAAAAAAAACCCATGTGAGAAAGAAAGCATTGTATAGCATTGTACTGTCATTGGGACCCTGAAGTTCTAAGAATCACGAGTTCAAGGCCTACTCTTCCACTTACTCCATATGGAGTTTCAAGCAAACCATCCAGATAACCTCCTGCCAACTTCCTTAATAATTACTGGATAATAAAATGGACACACTACAACGGTAGAGAACTTTTCAGAATATTAGTGAACTTAACCAAAGTCACCGCTCTCATATGCATTCCCCAGGAAGAGCCATCATCAGTCCAAAAACTAATGGACCACTTTAGCTCAATGATCCTGACCCCTCTACCACACGTTTCGCTCCCAACAGCACTCCAAACGACAGCCCATGTGAAATGGTTCTCAGAAACCACCAAGTCGACTTAGTTAGGAAAGCCTTCCCTGCCCACAACTTTGCCCTATTCCAAAAACTATTGACAAAATATGTGCATGCATGCTGTTTACTGGACACTTGCCCATCAAGTTTCTTGCAGTCCTCCCCACTGACCTTTAAGGGGTTATTCCACTGGACTGAGATTATGCTTCACAAAAGCACCTTTCCTAATGAGAAAGGGCATCTTGATAACACCAATTGTTAAATACAGCAAAGAACCTGTCTCCTCAGACACTAACTACCGCCCAATCGCTTTCATCCTCTTTTTTGCGAAGCTCCTGGAAGGCCTTGTGTATCAGCAGTTGCTCGGAACAGCATGACATACTAAATGACTCCCAGTCCAGACTGCAAACATTTTTTAGCACCGAGACAGTACTAGCATTGTTGCTAAACAATATTCACCAGAGGACAGGGTTCTCTAGTCTTGCAATTTGACTTGAGCAATATCTTCAACCTTGTTTATCATACTATTCTCCTATTCTACCTAGATGCTATTGACATTGCAGGCACGGTCCTGAATTTGTTCTGGGGCTTTCTAACCAGCTGTTCATATCAAATGGGCTCAAATGATAAACTTTCCTCTGTCTGGCCCATGTACTGCGGAGTGCCCCAAGGTTCCCTGCTATCACCACTCTTATTTAATATCTACCTGTGCTAACTGGCATCCATAGGAGTAAAAAGCTATAGCTACACAGTTGACATCACAGTCCTCCTTCCAATCACCTCTGTACCCTTCAAAAGAGTCTAGACGAGACGATGAGATTATCAAAGTAATGGAAGACTGGATGAGGAATCATAAGCTGAAACTGAACTCTAAAAAAACTAAATTCTTCTTCGTGAACACCTCAGCCTCGAACAAGACAGCACCACTATTAAGGGCAAGCCCTAAGCATTACAATCAACCATCAAGATCCTGGGATCGACACTAGACCAGAAGATTACCATGACAGCCCAAGTAGATGCTGTTATACATAAAGGCTTTGCCACTCTCTGGAAACTGCAATCTATCTGTTCTTATTTTGACCCTCTCCTTTTCTGGATCTTCTCAATCACTAATCCTTAGCATCCTGGCCTACTGCAACATTGTTTACCTCTTGTGCCCTCAAAAGCATTACAATAGACTCCGAATAATCCAACACTCTGCTATACGTCTCATCTTCGGTCTGAATAAATCAGATCACGTCACGCCATATTATAAACAACTTCACTGGTTCACCAGCAAGACCTACCCTCTCTTCAAATTTGGCCTCTTCATGTACAAAGCTCTCCTCCATATCCTCCTCCTGAGCTACATGATGGAGGTATTTGAATTTGCTACCCTAGCCCGAAATAACTCCATGTTTTCCTTCCCCTCCCTGCAAGGAAGGTCGCAAAAAACATTTCTGTTATCCTTTCAAGCAGCCCATCTGAGTTGAGAGCTGCTCCCCATTATATTGTCCTCCTCTTGGTGCATGTACTTTAGACATAACCTAAAAACTCATTTATAAAATAAGTTATTAACACTGACCTCCTATGTATCCCTATACTTCTCCGACTCTGCCCAGTCTTTAGTCCACTGTTGTACTATGTGCAGCCTTAGTGCACCCTTGAAATAATTTTTGTTAATCGCATCAAACTACCAGATGTATAGCGGTATATAAATACAATTTCATGTTGTTATGTTATGTTACTTTCTCCCTTAATATTTTATAAGGCTGCCTGACCGGCTATCATACCAAGTGACACTCAACAGGTCGTATATTCCAACCAACCCCCTCCCCCATGCAAATAAATGAAAATAGACCTGCAACAGTTTATAGAATTTCCCCCTAATTATTTTGTACCTTCAAAAACACCCTAATTAAACCCTAAACATCTAAATTTTCAATTTGTAAACACCTAAAATTAGAAGCCTTTAATTGGCATGAACATTATACCTATGGTTCCAAATATACAAATAGAGTCATTTATTTACTAAGGGCTCCTTTTACAAAGCTGCGCTAGGGCCTTAATGTGCGGAATAGCGCACGCTCAATTGCCACACGCGCTAGCCGCTACCGCCTCCTTTGGAGCAGGCAGTAGATTTCCGGCTAGCGCGCGCTAATCCAGTGCGTGTGTTAAACCCGCTAGCGTGGCTTTGTAAAAGGAGCCCTAAGTGGCCATTCTACTGAAATGCGGTAAAATCTAGGCTTAAAGCCTTTTGACATGGACTTTCCCAAGCACGAAGACCAGATTCCATGCAGCACTTTTTGGTTTTTTAAAATAATATCTTATTGTAGGCCATGCACTAATGTTGTAATTAGTGAACAGTTAACACAGGAGCAAAGGAGAGTGCAGTGTAATGGTTAGAGCTACAGCCTCAATTCCCTGAGGTTGTGGGTTTGAACCCTGCGCTGCTCCCTGTGACCCTGGGCAAGTCACTTAATCCTCCCCTGCCCCAGATACTTTAGACAGATTGTGAGCCCACCAGGACAGTCAGGGAAAAATGCTTGAAGAACCTGTATGTAAACCACTTTGAGTGTGGTTGTAAAACTACAGAAAGATGGTATAGAAGTTCCAATCCCGGCGCCACTCAGTGCAGGTGTCAATCAACCTCTAGGTGCCGTTTATAAAATCGCTCCTAACTCATCTTACAGAACAGGAAAAAAGGCAAGAGAGACGTCCTTCCAACCAAACAAGAGCCTAAAAACATACCTGTTCCAGAAATACCTAAACAATTGACCCGATCTCCCCCCACTCCCCCTCCATAATCCATCTAAATTTACTGCACTGCCATAAATATAATGTTATCTTCATTTTGTCACACATTGCCATTTATTCCAAACAGGTCCTGTCGGAAATTACCTACCAAAATGTATATCTTATATTTTGCTCAGCAAATTGCATTTCTGTACTATTGCCTCTTAAGGTCTCTGCTCTCTGTATTTCCTCTGAATATCTGCATATTGTATTTCGCTGTATATCCAGCTCTCCTGTATGTCGCTGTGTATCCAGCTCTCCTTACTGTAAACCGCCTAGAAGTCGCAAGATTGTGGCGGTATAGAAGAATAAAGTTATTATTATTATTATTTATTCTTATTCAAAGCACAGTGCCAACTAGGATCCATGTTTCTGCATTTCTAAATGCCTTCCTCAGGGGACACTGGCTCAAATAGGTGGTAGGGAGAGAGATTAAACGAGCAAATTCAATTAGAATGGTGCCAAAAAACAGCTTCTTCAGTATTCCAAGTTGTTGTTTGATGTCTCCCTTGCCTTTTTTCCTGTTCTGTTGGTATTATAAGGTGAAGCTTTCTCTGTTTGCTGGTTTGGTCCAAACTCAACTTAGGCATCGCTAAGGCATCTTAATGTTAGGTGCTGGTATATTAAGCCAAGGTTATTCCTGGCCTAATTTACTGGCGCCTAACACAGATGCCTCGTGGCATTTAAGTCATACCATGCCTATTCTCCGCCCCTAAGCACGCCTACTTTTAAGGTAGGTGTTGTTAGTGTCACTCCAAGTTATGCGCTGAACACTTGTTTTTTTAATGAGCTTTTAATGGCGGGGTCAATTATCACATCAATTGAGCTTATTAGGTGCCATTCATAGAATCTTGCCCTTACCACCTCTTATTTAGAAGATGTTAAGTGCTTCCAAGTTAACTTGTGTTATGCAGTTAGCACACAATAACCACAACATGCTAGCTGGATAACATGGGAATACCTACTCTCTGCCCATGACACACACCGCCTCTGCAAAGCTGTAATGCATTCTGTGATAGCCTGTGTGTGTGTGCAAACCACAGGTTAAGGGCTTTACACCTTTTAGTAAAAGACCCCCAAGAGTGCACACTAATGCCATGAATGTGTGTTATTTGTCACAGGGCTCACTGCATGAACCTTGCAGCAAATAATGTGTATTGGTGGTGGGTAGCATATGTGGCCATTATGAAGAACAGAATAAAATTAGTTTCAAAATCATAACAAGGCATGAGGGCTCCTTTTACGTGCATTTTTAGCGCACGTACTGGATTACTACCGCCTGTTCAAAAGGAGGCGGTAGCAGCTAGCATGCGCACTATTCCACGTGTTAAGGCCCTAATGCACCTTTGTAAAAGGAGCCCTAAGTGTAATGCTGTCTGCCATTCTTAAGAGGTGAAAGCCCTGTTTAAATGCAAATTACTGTATTATTAGGAACAAGTAATTCACTAGCCTTAATCAGAGCCTGAGATCAGGGCATTTGGTGGCAGTTTGGATCTAGGGAGAAGAGGGAACTATCTTCTAGCTTTGCAGATTTCAAGGTTAGAACACAATGAAACTGTATTTTATTGTGGGCTGAGAAGATAAGTGAGCCCAGCTTAAATAGAAAACTATTGTGCCCTTCTCTGCTTTTGCAGTGCCAGCTTGATGGGAGGGGGGGAGTAAAGCGCGGACCTCTTTTAGCACCCCCCCAAAGACTATGAACACTGCCTCCTACTTCACCTAACCCCGATGGCAACTCTCAGGCAGGCTGAACCCGTCATCCCGTTACCCCCTGCACACGACGTGGGTAGGGAGGGACTGTGTCCTTACAGTGCTGGAGGATGGGCACCGGGGTGACGGTGCTGTGGACCTCCAAGGCCGCTGAGCAGATCCAATGGGCGGCGGCGGCGAGCAGGAGGGCCAAGAGGCGGCGGGGAGGGGGCACCATCGCGTCTGCCCGTCCGTCCCGCTTCAGCCCGGGATCTCGGGCGCAAAGATGGAATTACCGCCCGGGCCGCAGGGAGCTTGCAGCTACACCAAAAGAATCCCCCGCGCGGCACCGCTCACTTCCTCTTCGCTCGCCCGAGCCCGTCCGGCTCCCTGCTCACGTGCAGAGGGGCGTGTGACGATCGCGCGAGGTAGGGGGGGGGGGGAAGGCGCCTGCTGGGGAGTTGCGATCTCAGAGCCTCGCCCGGAAACTCGGTCTGCCCTTCCTTAGCCTCAGATACCGAGAAGGTTTCGAGAGAACGCAGGGTACGGGGTCGAGCGCGGCGTGGAAAGCAAGAACCCCAGATCCTTCTGCTTTGCACTGCTCCCCCACCCCGGTACGGCCAGGCTTTCCCTATATGTGCCTGGGCGTGTTTCATTCCGGACCGTGTGTGAGAGAGCGAAAGCGCCTCTCGTTTCCGTTTCCTCTGGAGCCAGCGTGCGGGGCTGAGTGAGCGCAGGTAGGCACAGGCGCTGCCCCCGTCCTCGTTTAAAAGCAGACTGAAAACCCACTGATTAACCGGTTCCCCCTTAACTGTATCCATGACATCCCGTTTGTCTGGCTTGGCTGTTTAGAGTGTAAGCTCTTTCGAGCAGGGACTGTTTTCTTGGTGACTCTGTGCAGCGCTATAGAAATAATTAATAGTAGTAGTGGCATTTGTTCTCTGTGCAAGAAATTGTAGGCAGCTTCGTGACCACCAGAAGGGTCAATTGAATAGGATCCTAGCATAGGGCCAGATTCACCAACCTGTCCGATCCGGGCAGGTCCGACCAATTCAGCAAACTAAAATATGCAGATGGGGGCGATCGGAGGAACGCCCCCATCTGCCGGCACGGATCACTTTTCATCTGTAGATGGTCTGCGCATGCACGTCGGAGCCACGATATTTTAGTTGAACTTTTATTATTAGTTTTTAGCCCTGCGAGCCTGTGGTTTTAACGCGCTTTAAACCCGCGGGTTAAACCCGCGGGCTCGACGGGCAGGAGAGATTCAGGGAAGAAGGGCAGGAGAAAACCGGGGCGGCGATGCGGCAATTCAGGACGAACAGGCAGGAGAGGGCGGCGAGTAGGGCAGAGAGCAGAGCTTCCGGAGTCGGAAAGATGTTTTCGACTTGGTCCCCAGCAGTCACTTCTTCAGTTGATCGACCAGCCCAGTCAGATGTGAAATTTTGTGTTGTGAATCGCGTCCCTACCTACTTTGCATGTGTTTCACCTCATTTGCATGCACTGATACGAAGCAGATCGCAGGAGAGTTTAGTGAATGGGGTCCGAGGGAAATCTGGTCACAAAGGGGTCGCAAACTGATCAGTATACAATCGGTTTGCTTTCTGAATCTAGCCCATAGGGCCAGATTCACTAAACACACCGATCATGTCCTGACCAGTTTGCGAGCATTTCCCGACCCGATTCACTAACTTTCTGCCTGATCTGATCTGCCCAGGCAAAGTAGGAAGGGCCTAGATTCACTAAAGACAAGGAACACTGACCAATCCAACCTGAGCGACTGCTGAGGACCAGTCGCTCACATCCTTGCCCAGTGGCCTGCTCTCTGCTGCCCTGAAATCTCAGCCCTGCAGCCCTGAAAACATCAAAATAAAACATTTTCCTTGTGCAAAAAAGCACCCTGCCCTCTGCCACCCTGCCTCTCTGCAAGGCCCATAATCTTTGATTGTCATGTTCTCTGGATTTTCCGTTTGCAACGGTAGAGGAAGAAATAAGATGGGCTATTTATTTTTGACAGTATCTTTGGTGGCCAGAGCCAGTTTGGTGCATCGGCAAGTGCAGACAGAAATGAAACGTGAGGTGGTTCGGCGTCTCCCTGGCCAGCCCAAAAGTCCAGACTCTCACTCCAGCCCCCGTGCATTTTCAGCTTATTTGACCAAAATGTTGAATAATGATTCCTGCCCTCTCCCTCCCCCTTTAAAACCTGTTCCTTTTGTTGAGGCTACTGGGTCTACCATTCATGTAAAGCAGTGTCTCTCAAACTTTTTATACTTTGGCAGACTAAACGGAGCAGATGTTTTTTGCGCACGTTAAAGATTGAAATTATAAAATTGCAAAAAAAAAAAAAAAAAAAATTTGAGAGTTATTTATTTAAAGTTTTTAAAAAACTATGTATAAGTAATTGTAACAATGGTGAAACTAAAGTGAACAGAATTGCTAATCAATGCGATAGATATACTTGTTTCGAATGCAAATTAACTCAAAACGCGGCTCGATAGTTGACAAGCAAACACTCATTTCATCATCTGCAGTTCTCTTTTTTTTCAATTTAATTTCTGTCAGAGCTGAAAATCCAAGTTTGCAAAGATGGTAACAAAGTCTTGATTGCTTTGTTGCTCAAGTTAGGATAACTACTGCATAACCCCCCCCAAAAGAAACCCCCCCACAAAAAACGAAAATTAACTTGCCGTTAGTTTTTAAGGACCAATCGGGTCAAAGAATGATGCTTGTCTGGGCAGTTGTATCCTTAGGCACACAGACAGTCATAACATTAACAGACTCTTTCATATATGATGTACATGTCATCTATTCTAGTGTATACTTATGAAGGGAATTTTTATAAATAAAGTTAAATTTTGGAATATCTCCGGGCATACCTGGAACCTCTTTGGGGCACACAGTTTGAGAGACACTGATGTAAATAATTTATTTTTCCATCCTGTGTCTCAGCAAAAGAAATATGTACTAAAATCAGATCTTTACTTCTGGTTTACTTATAGATGGGAGAAGCTGTAGCAGTTAGCCTGAGCCTTGAAAATGGCAAACCGAACAGTGGGATTGATGCCCGTGACAGCGGAGTGGCAGCCATTAAGCACAAGTAAGTGTCAGTTTCTGCATCCAAAGTGGCACCTGCTACAGCAAAAGAGAGAACTTGAATGCTAGACCTTGCACAAATGGAGACTTAAGGTGGTTCCCAGTTTAAGTATATATAATATACCAAGAAACCAATAAACTTGAAACTTGAATCCCATGTTCTTATTTGGTTTTTGACACTGCTACCTTTGTAGCTATTATCTAGAGCAGTGTTCTTCAACCTTTTGACACCTATGGACCTGCGGAAATACAATAATTATTTTGTGGGCTGGCGGTTGAAGAACACTGGGCTGTCGTGGGCCAGACCCCGCCCATCTCTGCCCCAGACCCATAATAGTACTAATTGTAACACCACTTTTTCCATTTATTTTTCATATATACAGTGGTGCCTCACACAACGAACTTAATTGGTTCCAGGAGCAAGTTTGTTATGTGAAACGTTCGTTATGTGAAACGCGTTTTCCCATAGGAATACATGTAAAAAAAAATAATTCGTTCTGCAGCATAAAATATGCTAAGATGACATAAAAAAGATAAATTTTTTGTTATTATTTTTATTTAGATACATCTAAAAACATACATCTCCCTGTCCTTTTACTTCCACTATCTTCCTATCCCATCTCTATTCCCTTTTGTCCCTCTCCCCATGATCAATCATCTCACCACCTCTCTCTGCCCTCACCCTCAGGGTTCAAGATTGCTTCCACTCTTTTTCCTGTTGTTCTCTCTGCCTGTCACCCTATGATTTAGCATCCCTTCTGCCCTTGTCCAATATTTCCCCTTCTCTCCCTCCCTCTCATCCCCTGCTCCAACATGTGCTTTCTCCACTCCACCTTTCCTCCCTCCCTGCCTCCACCTTTGTGGCGCTTTTGCACCCGACCGACAACAGAACAGGCCCGGTCGGACAAATCTCCCTGTCCTGTAGCCGCGAATCTAAATTACCTTCTTACAGCAGCTGGATTATTGAAGCTGCTGTAAGAGGTAATTTAGATTCGCGGCTACAGGGCAGGGAGGTTTGTCGGCCGGGCCTGTTGTCGGTCGATCGGGGGACCTGACCATCTGTGCACATTCTTCGGGGCGGACCGCCCCCTCCCCCCTCTTTCGTTCGCCATTGCCTTCTTCCTACCTGCCCTGCCGCAGCCGCACACAGCCGACCGGAAGTCTTCCTGATGTCAGCGCTGACGTCGGAGGAAGGGAGGGCTTTGCTTAAGCCCTCCCTCCGACGTCAGCGCTGACATCGGGAAGATTTCCGTTCGGCTGTGTGCGGCTGCGACAGGGCAGGTAAGGAGAAGGAGACTACCCTCGCGGCTCGACCAACCCCGCTGCGATCCAACCCCGCAGGAACCCCGGAAGTATGCAGCTCGGGCGACTTCGTTGTGTGAAACGAAGTACGTTATACGGATCACGACATAAAGTTCGTTGTGCGCAGCGTTCGCTGTGCGAGGCGTTCGCTGTGCGAGGCACCACTGTACATACACACACAATATATAATCTTATTAACAACACATAATGGTTAACCACAAAATTAAACTACACAAAGCACACTGAATGCTTCTCAACATTCATTCCTATCAGAAAACAGATAACTCCTATGCAAATACAGGACCAAAAAGTAAAAGTACTAATATATACAAACAAACCCTAAGATGCAAGATTCTGCATACAACCCCAGTGAAAAAGAAACAAATGCATTTCTTCCTGAACAGTGCAAAATACAGACAGCAGATGTAAATTCTCAAAATTAACACAATTCAATCACCAAATTTTAAACTAAAATCATTCCCTCTCTCCAGGCTGTGCCTTACTTTCTGGCCTGCTCCTGCCTGGCCATTTTATGCCACCCCCGGTGTTATCTTCAGGCTGGCGGCTTCTTCTTCCTCACTGATGTAGTGCACAAAGGTGCGGGCATCGGCTCCTCGCGTGTCCCATGCCTCATCAGAAAGCCTTCCCTCTGACGTTGCGACGTCAGAGAGAAGGCTTCTGGATCAGGTGCAGGACGCGCTTAGGAGCCACTGCCCATGTCTTTGTGCACTGCATCAGTGAGGAAGAGGGAGCCAGCCCGAAGATAACGCCGCTTCGATCGCACCACGGACTGGCGACTGAAGAACACTGTCTCGGCCCGATAAATGTGCCAGCCCTGTGGACCGGCAGGAAATTTCTGTATAACTCCCTTATACAGTTTTGGGAGCTTTTGGAAACACACATCTCTGATATATTGCATTACACTGTCTATTTCTTTACAATTGCTGAACATGTAGAGTTTGATTTCTTGAGGTTTTTAGGGTTTTAGGATGGCTGGGCAGAGGTAGGGTGACACTGGAGTGGAGGGAGCAGATCCTGTCCTGCTATGTTGCCACGCCTTGAACTCTGCCACTTTAAGTTATGCTCCCTCTAAGCTGAGCAGGAGTCCTCCACCTGGCAGTGAGGGGTGCTGTTTCATTTTCAATAATGAGGGTCATGCAAGCTCTGCAGGGCTCCAGGCAACCTCCCTATGAAAGGGCACAGGACAAAATCAGGAGAAGAGAGAGTGAAAAGGGAGGAGAAGGAGAGAGAAAACACTGGTTACAAAGGTTTGGAAAACATTTTTAATAATGCTCTTATATTTAACATTTCCTATGCTGTTTTAATTCACTTTTACATGGAAAATTGTTCATACTGCTGTAACTGCTATCCAAAAATGTGCTGTCAAGCTATTTCCTGAGTGGCAGCTACATATTTTTTTTGTACTATATGTACACATCTACCTTTAATCCCTCTTAGTATTGGAGGTGACTTTTAGACCCATTCCAGCCATTCTCTGAATGTATTCAAGATCAGATGTTGCTCAGATTGCTCAAGGATTATGATGACATATGCTCTGTGACACATGAAGGATTTTATTAGACCCTGTAATCAATGGATAAGGCATGATCATAAATAAGATAAAAGTAGACTGTTTGGTTTTCATTTGGATATAACAACTCGGGAGTGGCCAAGATGGCGGCACCAGCTGGCGGTGCTAAGAATGCACTCTCAAGGCTGTCGGTGTTTTTTTCGTCTTACCTTGGAGATATGCCGCTCAAACGGAAGGGGAGTGTGAAGGCGCCAGCTTCCTCGACGCCTTCGCTACCATTCAGGCAGCTCTCGATTGAGCATTTTCTGCCAGAAATCATAAGAAAATTGAAAACTTTGAGAATTTCAATCGGAGACTAAATGTAAGAATTCTTAATTTTTCCAAGATTGTAGGGATATCTTCCTAGATATGTTCAAAAACTATTTAATGGGGATATTAAAATATACTTCGGACTGTATACCACCATTAAATAAGATATACAGAACTACCTTCCAATTAAGCAATCCCAAGAAGTTTTGGAAAGAGAAAATAGTCAAACTTCTCAACTTGACTTACAAAATATATCAGCCATCCTGGAAGAGTCCATTACAGATACCTCTATAAGGGCAACACTCTTAGGCCCTGATTCTATAAAGGACAGCCTAAGTCATGCCTAAAGTTAGCTGGTTAATGAGCCAATTAAGGGTCTTAAGCGATAATTAGTACTTAGGTGTCCAAAGGACGTAGACGCCACTTTGTAGACACAGCCCCAATTTCATTGGCGCCCATGTTTAAAACTCATGGCTAACTTAATAGGCATGGGCGTGGTTTGGGCAATGACTCAATTTGGGCATCCTTCGATTCATTTACATAACACTGAGCGACCTAGGGCATCCATATGATGCCTATATTGTAGGCGAATGAAAACCAGGTCTACTTTTGAGCTTAGTTTGGGCTTCAAATAGATCTGAGTTCTATGGACGGAACTTAGGCACTCTTTGGACATTCTTAATGCGATCTGCTAAATAGCTCTCTGGGTTTTTATTTTTGCTTTATTAAGCTCAAAATACATTTAATAAGGCACCATAAATGGGGCACATCAAAACAGATATATTGCATGCAAAACCTATTTTGTGGACAAACAGCAATGCTATTTGCTAATTAGAGGAAAAGATCCATTGACTGTAAAAGCCTATTCTTATCTTACATTTAGGAAATTATTGAAAACTCACCTATTTGATAAACAAGAATGTTGATATTTAAGAAGGTATTTTTTTATTAGGCTCTCTATTTTAAATGTACTTTTTATCTGATGCTGTATTTAATGGATGTAGTAGTTTATAATAGTTGTGCTTTTTGAAATTGTGTTTTTTAACTGAAATGTTTCAGTTCTTTGGGGAATTTTAAGAATTTCCATTAAGTATTTTCAAAAATAATCATAGGAATTCCCCAACAAGCTATTCCTCCTTTTAATAAAATATATTATATTCCTACTAAAATGACTAAAGCTGATGAAGAAGGAAATTTGCTGGTATAAAAAGATTTGACTGCAATTTTGGAGGAATCCCTTTCCGATGTCGAGGAAAGGGGGTCTCTTTTAGTCTAATTTGTATTTGAACAAGATTTAAATCATATAATGAAACTTTACTTTCTGAATTCACATCAAGATTTTTCTGGACAAAGAATCTGGATTTAACCGGATCTATCCAAGATAACACAGGACCGCAGAAAATAATTTCTTTCTATGCATGAAGAAACAAAAGGACTGGGGGCTTCTTATCTTTTAGCATACCCTTGTAAATGTTTGGTTTACTACCATGGGACTAAGTACACTTTCTTTTTACCATCACAATTGAGAGCTTTTCTAGACCTCAAAAAGATTTCTGGAAACTAGTAATGATCAGCTGGATTTAAGAATTGTGGGGTTGTTAAGTATAGTTGGCTTTCTATAATTAATTAATTTTCCTTTATCTTTCTCCATGGAATTTAATGGATCTCCCTGTTTATTTGTGGTCTAAGAAAGACAATAATTTGTATACCACTCATGATGTTATTCCTTTCTTTTGACATTTTGTGTTCTGTATTTCTGAAACAAGTGTACTACTTGCGATATATTATAAATCAATAAAAATAAAGTTAAAAAAAAAGAGAAATATTTCAGTTCTTCTGTTGTGAACCAGCCTAGAACTGCTGGTGGGGCGGTATACAAGAAAATAAATGTATTATTATTAACTGAAGCACAGCACATGAAAAACAGCTTTAGTTTTCTTGCTAAAAAGCTACCTTTTTTCCTGACTAAACAGTGCTCTAAACAGCTCATTCTTGAAAGTAAAGAAAGCACATGACAAAAAATATATAGATTGCATACATAACTTCATTTGCATAAGATTAAAACCAGAAGAAAAACAGATACAGACCTTAGCATGGGTTCTACTTCATTGCAAAGGGAGATTTGCAACTGCACAATGGTGTCCTCATTGTGAGATCATCAAGGTGCACATGCAAGGTAGAATGCCACAATTAAAATATGTGCTGGGGGAGCTGGTTGGGATTTCAACCCAAGACCTCTGGAAGAGGAGCACAGGGCTTTTACTTATTGAGCTATAGCAACTTCCAGGCAGGTGTCTCTGACTGCCCTGTGATATGATAGCTTAGAGATCTGCCTAAAGTTTTGGTTATACCTGCTGCACGCCTAGGTCTAGGTCGGCCCACCGCCCGCCCTTTTCCCTCCTCTAAAAACGCCTCTTTTCTGTCTGTGCATTTAGAGGCAGGGGAAAGGCCTAAGCTGGTTTTAGATACGGTTTTTGATCATCCAAGTAGCCATTTAGGCCACTTTTAGACTTTTTGTTTTTTTTATTATGAGCCCCATAGCCTTCTATCCTAATGTTGCTGGTTTGAATTCCAGTCACTTTGTCTGATGGAAGAGAAATAAATAAAAATATTAAACAGATACAACTCCCAGCATAAAATCACCATAAAAACAGCATAAAATCGCCATTCTAATAAAATATTATAACATTAAAAACGTTGTTTGGACGTCTAAATCTCACCTAAACCTGATTCTCTAAAGCAGTGGTTCCCAAACCTGTCCTGGGGGACCGCCAGCCAGTCACTTCCATTATATGCAAATCTCTCTCATGCATATTCATTAGGGATATCTTGAAAACCTGACTGGCTGGGGGGTCCCCCAGGACAGGTTTGGGAACCACTGCTCTAAAGGATGCCTAAAAAGTTAGGTGTCTAAACAGTGCTGAATGCTGCTGAGCGCGATTCTACAAAGAATGCCTAACTTAGGCACCTAAACGGTGCCTAACTTTAGATGTGTTTTAGAATCGGGGCCAAGGGCAAATTCTATAAGTAGCACCCAAAAGTTAGATGCCTAATTAGGCACTGTTCAGCACGATTCAAGTAAAATTGGGTGCTGTTTAATGAATCACGCTGAGCGGAACCTATTTTGGAGGTGCCCAAGAAATAGGCCAGCTCTAGGCACAGCTACAAATTAGGCACCTAGCTGAGCGCTTAAGCACGCTTAAGAACAGTGATTCTGCAACAAGGCGCCTAACATGTAGTCACGCCCACGCCTAAATGCAGAGTGGCTATTTTTTGAAGGCTGCCTAAATTTTTAGAGGCGCCTTGTTACAGAATCGTGCTTTGTTGATAGGCGCTTATGTTTCAATCAGTGCTGATTAAAAAGCTTAATTGAGCTTGTTATTCAATTTGGATAGGCGTATATCTAGTTGGGTGCCTCCGAAATAGGTGCCTAACTTTAAGCGTTAGTTATAGAATTTGGGCCTGAATCCCTGGGTGCTTCATTTCTATTAGCGTATTCGTGCAAGTGCATTGTAAGGGTATAACAACTCGAGGCCTCAAAATATACTTTATCCACTCAATTTATTAGAGAAATGGATGCTATTTGCTAACTTATTTTGCGGCCCTAGAATTTTATTTCTTTCTGGCTGTAAGAGCAATCCTGAGAAATAGAAAATTCTTCTTAAAGATGTCAGACTAGCTAGATCTTTTGTGTGTTACTGCCAGCTACGAGGTTGTGATTGCCAAACAATGTAGAAGTTTTCCAGAGGATTTGGGGAAGTATTACGTTTTGTATTGTTTTATGTTATGCATTAGATATATTGCATTTTAAACTGCACAGAAGTGTAACAGTTGGCAAGTGAAATCTCTTAAATGCAATGAAGCGAAATGCTTTGGCATCTACTAGCAAGAGCACTAAAATGACCTGAGCATGTTTGAGAAATGTTTTCTTTCTCTTGTGTAGATATCTTACCACAAAAGAGCAGTTTCACAGCTTTATTGATGCAGAAGGCAAAGAGACCAAGCGCGAAGTCAAAGGTGGTCAAATGGACAGTATTGATGCAGACACCGGTGACCGGATAGAGCCAGAGCCCAAAAAAATGAAACAGGAGGACAAGAATGAAGAAACCCAAGAAATAGAGGAAACCAAAGAGGAGAAAAAGAGAGCAAGGGGGCAAAACAAAAGGAGACCTTTCATGAAACCATCAGCCTTTGATGGGAAGAAGTTGTGTCCCTCCATAACCCAGGTGTGTGTATAGCAAGGTTTGTTCAGTAAAATGGGGCGGCCATTTTAGAATAAAATAGTGGTAACTTATTTCATGACAGCTTATCATGGGCGATTAGTAATGCTAAGTTTTGTCAGTAGTTTGTGAGTACTTGCACCTTTTCATATGTTCTATTTCCAAACTGAGTTCAGTTTTTGAAAAATTGCTCTTATGCGTGTATTAAAGTTGGGGCTGCAGAAAGATTAAGAATTCTTAATTGTGGTTAATCATACAATTTAAAATGTTTAATCATGCAATTAAAATATGTCCCACCCCTCTGCCCCCTTGATCCAATCTCTCTGTCTTCTCTACCCCCCTTAGTGAGCACCATCTCCCTCCTTTGTTCCATCCCCTATAAGAAATATGTCACCTATACATGTAATATGCAATAGTGTCTGCCCTCTTCTGAATGCTTTCCTCCTTCCAATTTCATCCAATGTCTATTGTCTATCTTCTCCTTCTCTTCACTCTCCCTCCTTTCATCTACATGTGCCCTTTCTCTTCCACTATAGTAAAACCCACTTTCACCCCCAAAAAAAGAGGTCTTACTTTTTGCAGGAGTGGAGCAGGCAAACAAAGTGCAGTGAAGCTTTCCCAGGGTGAGTCCTCCATGCTGGGTGGCCTAGGGTGGAGAAAAGCTGCAGGAACTGGCATTGAAACAGACACAGGGTGGTGACTCTAGGAGCTGCATCACTGGCATTGCACGGCCCACCCAGTGCATGGCCTTGCACATCTTCCTTCACCAAACTTCCTGTTTTTGAGAGGATGGAAGCCAGCCGGCTTGCGCAGATGTTCAAGGTCTTGCACCGAGCTGGCCATCCAATGCTGTTGATGCAGCTCTGTGGAATGAGATGAGACCAAATGCATTGTGGGGAGGGAGGAGGTGGTCTTTTATTGCACATTAAAATTGTTTGTTTGCAGTCAGTGCAAATGCATTTACCACTTCTTGAAGCAGTGGTAAGTGCCCCTGGGCTACCTGCTCAGCTGACCCACACCCAGTCTCCGCTAACATAGCATGCATTTAGGGCCAGATTCTAAATGGTGCATTGAACCAGCTACACAAAAAAATCAGCGCTAAGCACTACTAGCAACTCAGGCAGCGAAACTCGACCACCACCTCTCCAGCTTACTGATAACATCACCTGATTACAAAACCCTCCGAAGGGAAATAAAAAGAACATAAGAATTGCCGCTGCTGGGTCAGACCAGAAAATTGGTCAGAACAAATTAATGCAGAACTGTAATGTATCTCTATTCCTGTAATTAGTACAATTTAGCACAGCACTGCATTTTTCTCTATTCCTATATCTACCATGTTTCCCCTAAAATAAGACACTGTCTTATATTAATTTTGGGCCCAAAAAATGCACTAGGTCTTATTTTCGGGGAAACAATGCCCAATCACAAACCCATAGCATCTTTCTAATAATAATTTTCGGATTGCTAGCAAATTTTTCCATTTTCATAATGTACAAAATGTAATAATTTCACCAGATTTAAGCCGGTACTTTTTTCAACTCGTATCAGTTTACCTGTATCAGTAAGTAATATATTAAAATCATCTTAAATGATGTATCAATACTTGTAAATGGAATGGACATTTAACAATAGTAATAGTAATTCGATGCAATGTTTGGCTCCTGGCACTATCTCACTTTTGCCAATAATAATGTCAATGCCGGGAAAGCCAAACCCTCCCCCCCGCTGACCCTTCTATCTCTCCCTCCCCACGCCGACCGCGAGACCGACATAGCATTACAATACCTTCAACAGCAGCGTCGCAACAGTAATCTAAATGGGCTGCTTCGGGCCTGCTACTGCCAGGGCGTTCCGAGTGCCGCATTGCTGATGACATTATCAGTGATGTGGCAGAGGAACGCCCTGGCGGGAGCAGGCCTGAAACAGCCCATTTAGATTACTGCTGCAACACTGCTATTGAAGGTACCATAATGGTATGTCGATCTCGCAGTTGGCATGGGAAGAGAGAGATGGAAGAGTCAATGGGGGGAGCACTGCTGCAGGCAATCCAGCGCAACTAGGTTTTATTTTCAGGGTAGGTCTTATTTTGGGGGAAACACAGTAGTACTTTACCCTGTAGCTCTCCTGGTAATGTCCAGCTTACCTCTTTTGTAATCTGCCTAGAACAGCAAGGTTAAGACTGAATATAAGTCACTAATGTAAAGGGCACGTGCCCTTACTAGAATAGCGGTTAAGCATGGATCTCACTCCTAACAACGTTTGCCAGACTTATGCCTGCTGAAACCTGATGTATTGATGATAATAATAACAACTAATAATAACTTTATTCTTGTATACCGCCACATACTTTAGTAAAAGATCCACTTAGTCACTTATATCTGCATGTTCTTTGCTGTATTTTTGTATGTTTTCAAAATAAATTAACTTTCTTCCATTGTAAGGAATCAACTAGCAAGTGCTATTTTGGAGAGAACTGTAAATTTCTGCATGATGTTTGCCAGTACATGGCAGAGAAACCAGCTGACCTTGGAGAGAAATGCCACTTGTTTGAAATGTTTGGAAAGTGCATCTATGGCGTCACCTGCCGTTTTGCCAAAGGACACCTGGGCGAAGACTACAGAAATTTAGTGAATGAGGAGCTGGTGAAGCAGTGGGAAGGAAAAGGGATAGTGAGGAACAGTCTGAGCAAAGACCTGAAGCAGCGTTTACAGAAGAGAAAAGTGCCCTTTGAAAAATCCGATCACTTTTTGAAACAGCTGAACAAATTGGACAAAGCAGGGACTGCGAAAAGTAAGTGGAGGGACTCTAAGGCTAAACAGGTATCTGGGAGCGATGCAGACAGCAGCAGTCAGGCACCTGAGGTGGGTCAGGTAGCCTCTGGTCTGGAAGACACTAAAAATAGGGAGTTGGAGTGTCTGCCCGACCCTGCTGTGAAATGTCCTCCATCTTTGGAGTCAGCTGGAGGAGGTCAAGAGTACAAGAATCGGGAGAATGCGTGCCAGGTGGAGGCTGAGAAAGGAACTCCTGCCAAGACAATTGGACCATTAACTGATGAAGATGTTATAAAACTCAGGTCTTGTGAGAAGAAAACAGTAAGTATCTGAAATGTTACTTTCATTGAAACCTGTATGCAATATCAGCTGTAAAATGAGCCACAAAAATCTTTAAACCTTTTCATTAGGGACCACTATTATCTAGGGATCTGTAAACTAAAGTATATTTAAAACTTGCATGAAGATGCTTTGTGGCTCATTGACAAATGCCAATCCCTGTCTTATGAAGGGCATTTCACTCCGGTTCCAGCACAAAAGCCTTATATCAGTAGGAGTCAGAGTTAAAGATTTTGAATACCAAGTCCATGGTGCTGGTTCCCGGACCATATCTTAAATGCCTTGGGCTCTTTGGGGATTTTGTGGAGGCAGTGTTCCCAGCCTCTGAATGGGAGAGGGTTAGACATTATCCAGCCTTGATAAGGTTATTACCAAACTACAAAGTTGCTGTTATATCAGACCCATTAACAGTGTAAGAAGAGAACTTTAATCTTAGCACACTTGCAGGACTAGTTACTAAGGGCTCCTTTTATCAAGCTGTGCTAGTGTGGTTAACGTGCATGACTTTTCATCACGCGTTAACAACCATGCTGGCCAAAAACTACTGCCTGCTCAAGAGGAGGCGGTAGCAGCTAGCACGTCCCGCAGTTTAGCGCGTGCTATAACACACGTTAAACCGCTAGCGCAGCTTGATAAAAGGAGCCCTAAGTTGCAGTAAAATTTATTGCACGAGTACCATAAGTTTGTAACTTGGGCAGTAAATTTAATTTGTGTTTCTGCAACTTGGAACTTGCAACGCAAAATCAATGGGACCCAAGCTGGACCTAAAGGGGCTAGGCCACTGCTTTCACCAATCACCCTGCCACCTCTTGACTCCTTGCACTCACTCCAGTGTGGCACCTTCTGGGGATCTCTTGGTGGGTAATGAAGGGGCAGGAGTAATCCCTAGTTGTTCCTACTCTGGGCAACTCCTGGCTTCAGTATGTCTGCCACAGCCCCCCTAGTGGTAGCTTTGCAGTACTAAACCTAGCCAGGGGAGTGAGGTGACTGTTTTGAAGCCAGGAGTTTGCCAGGGCAGGAGCATTTGAGCATTACTCTTGTCAGTCACTACCAAACTCACATACTCTATATAGAAACCTAATTCAGGAACCCCCACTGGCTGTGAGAAACACAAATGCTCAATACCTTATACACCGTTACAGAAAGCACTTAAAGACAAGAAAATAAAAAGAAAGTGGAGAAAAATACCTCAGTTTGGCTTCATTGGTTAAAAAATCTCCACTTAATTCTGATCCTCAATATCACAAAACAGTACAGTGTTGCTCATATAAACACATGGGATGAAGGGCAGCACTCTTAAGCACAAGGGGAAAAATTCCACATTTTCAAAAATACAGACACAGTTCAAAAAAAGCAATGTCTTATCCAGAGATGAAGTAAAGAGAATACAAATACTTAGCTGTTGATACTGCTCATTTAATTGCCCCGAGTCTCCTGATACCACGCCCAGAATGTTAAAGCAATGTCCAAGAGCAGACAGATCTGCAAAAGACCCGATAGGGAACTTCCATGTTTCACCAAATAAGCCCACCACTCTTACAAAATTTAGGCAGTAGCTGTAAATAACAAGAAATGGTGCTGGGGATTACTCTTGTCCCCTGCTGCCTGCCAAAGAGATTTCTGGTAGGTGCAAGGAGGAGGTGCTTTTAATACACTGGCTCTGTTAAGAGGCTTCCCCAGAAGCTGCTTTTTTAGCCTTCACTAAATGCCCATCACCAGCCCAATTCCCACCCTCTGTGAATTAGGATGTGCTATCATGCCATCACGGTAACAGTTACCACACTCATTTGGCAACCACACACTTAGTGAAAGAGCCCCTTAGCCACTTACATGTGCATGCCCATCACTGTGTTTTTAATTTGAAAAAAAGATAATGTCACCTGAGAGAAGCTATTATCTTTCCATGAATAATGCGGCATGCAAGCTTAAATGCAAATTGTATTATTCATTTTGCATACTTGCATCCGATTATTCGATAAGATATGATGTGTGTTATTCTCCTTTTACTATAGAAAAAATGCTCTGCAATGGTAGAAGGCTGTCCCAGCATAGATCTGGGTTTACCAGCTCCAGAAAAACTTGCTATTGTTGTGCACTCTCAGGTCACACAAGCACTGGAAAACTTGACTATTGAATTATCTGAGTTGTTGGGAGGTGTGCTTTGTCATGTGAGAAAAAGAATAAGAAAAGTTTTTGACTCGAGCACAGCTAATACCTTTTGTAGAACTGAGCAGTGAACTTTTTTCTTCCTCTTTTGAATGCTTTCAGCCAGGACTCATTCCAGGCCTCCTGGATCTGCCAGTCAGGAGTGTGAAGAGGCTGGCTGTTTCTCTATAGTAGATGAAGTTTGAAACTTCTTGTAACTGGATAATTTCTCAGAGCACTGGGGAAGAATAAGAGACTGAGGCCTGAGGTGCCAGTGAGGTTCTTATTTCTAGATTGATTTAAGAGGCATTGAGGCTTTGAAAATGAGGTGTTTTTTTAGTGTCTCACTGGCTCCTAACCCTCAAACATGTTACTGAAGCAGTGACTTTAGAAAGCTGCTGCATTATGCTGGACATCCTGTAATCACTCTAGCTCTTTACATTGTCTTTGTCATCCTGAATAATTGTGTTTTGTTTTTCTTCCTTTAGATCAATTTTAGGAACAAGCTTTACCTTGCACCACTAACCACAGTATGTATACCTTTTTCCTTTCATGTAAAACTATTTTTTTAAAGCTATTTTATCCCAGGACAAGCAGGCAGCATATTCTTAACACATGGGTGACGTCACCGACGGAGCCCTCGGTACGGACCTTTTTAACTAGAAGTTTCTAGTTGGCCGCACCGCGCGTGCGCGAGTGCCTTCCCGCCCGACGGAGGAGTGCGTGGTCCCCAGTTTCTTCGTTTCCGCGGAGCGAAGAAGACGCGTGTGTTTTTTCAACGGCCGTTGAAACCACTTTTTTGCCTTCCCGCTCGCGCTTTTTTCCTTATTTTTTCTCTCTTTACCTTCGGGTTTATTTTTCTTTGATTTGCAAAAAAAAAAAAAAAAAAAACTTTGCTTTTTTCGCCTTTTTTCTTTCGTTTTTTGCCCCGGCGGGGCCTGTTGCCAGTATACAGGCCTCGGGCTTCGATTTTGCGGAGGCTATCTTCCCCTTCATGCCCCCGCAGGTCGGTTTTAAGAAGTGCCAGCGGTGTGCACGCCCGATCTCCATAACTGACCCACACAATTGGTGTTTGCAGTGTCTGGGTCCGGAGCATCGGGCGGACTCCTGCACCCGCTGTGCCACTCTTCAAAAGAGAACCCTTAAAAGCCGAAGAATTCAACAAACCCTTCTCTTCGGCACCGAGTCAGCGATGGACTCCTCACCTTCAACGGCGGTACCTCAAAAATCGGCACCGTCGACCTCGACACCGACCGACCCCACATCGGCGTCGCTGGCGCCAGGTAAGCCGGCTAAGAAGCCTTCCTCTTCCCTCGAGCGCCCTCCAGCTACGGTGGCGACACCGTCCCTACCGGCATCGCACCGGTCCCGCAAACGCTCCGCCCCGATCTCGGTGAGTGCCTCGTCATCGGCCTCCTCATCGCCGGGGCGTGGAGCGGCATCCAAGGAACCGAAGAAAAAGAAAGCGGTTCCGATGCCACCCCTAGATGACCGTATCTCGGCCATCTTAAAGGCTCAACTCCAGGAGCAGTTGAAGAAACAACTTGAACAACTGTTGCCCACTATCCTGGCACCGCTCCTTCCGGTACCAGACCGGCCCGAGCCCCGTACCGAGCCCCCGGTGTCCACCCCTTCGGTACCGGTGAACACCTCCATGCCGATCCTTTCGGCCCAACAACTTCATGGCGATCCGGTGGTTCATTCTCAGGCCACATTGGATCCTTCTCGGCACCAGGCGGTACGGCATTCTTCTCGGGACCGAGATCGACGCCGATCGTCCTCCCCTGGTACCGTTTCGGTGCGCTCTGGAAAATCTTTGTCCAAGACCCGCCACACCGCGCCCTCCACCCCGGTGTCTCGACATGCACCAGAGGTCAGGGACCCTGACTTATGGGAGGAAACTCCCCTCGGTACCGAGGAGGATCCCTCCTCATCTGATGAGGAACCATCGGCACCCGATGCCACCTCTAAACCAGAGCAGTCCTCATTTTCTAAATTTCTGAGAGAAATGTCTGCTGCCCTGTCTCTTCCCCTAGAATCTGACTCAAAAAAGTCTCAAGCCTTTCTAGAGGCTTTAGACTTTGAACAACCTCCTAAGGAGTTCCTCAAGCTTCCCGTGCATGACATCCTACGGGAAACGTTCTACAAAAACTTGGAAAATCCCCTTACGGTACCGGGAGCCCCCCGTAAACTGGACAACCTTTACCGTGTCATCCCTATTCCTGGATTCGACAAATCTCAATTGCCCCATGAGTCTCTTCTGGTGGAATCCACCTTAAAAAAGACTCAGGGCTCCAGTGTTTATGCCTCTACCCCTCCTGGCAGAGAAGGTAAGACCATGGACAAGTTTGGCAAGAGGCTTTACCAGAATGCCATGCTTGCCAACAGGGCGAACAACTATTCCTTCCATTTTTCTTTCTATCTGAAACACTTGGTCCAGCAACTGTCTGCCCTCCAGAAGTACCTGCCTGAGCGCAAGGTCCCGCTATTCCAACAACACATCTCTGGCCTTCTCCAAATGCGCAAATATATGGTCCGCTCAATATACGACTCCTTTGAGCTCACCTCTCGGGCCTCTGCCATGGCCGTAGCCATGCGTCGCTTAGCCTGGCTCAGAGTCTCCGACCTGGACATCAACCACCAGGATCGTTTGGCCAACGCCCCCTGTCTCGGGGATGAACTCTTTGGAGAGTCACTGGATTCCACCACCCAGAAACTCTCGGCCCATGAGACCAGGTGGGACACCCTGATCAAGCCGAAGAAGAAGGCTCCGCCTGCCCGACCCTATCGGCCTCAATCATCTTACCAGCGGAGGTTCTCAGCCAGGCCACTCAATCCGCCTCCCCAACAATCTCGGCGACCCCGTCAACAGCAACACCATGCTCAGGCTCGATCTCAGGCCACTCAACCCTCTAAGCCTTCTCAGCCTGCTAAACAATCTCAGCCCTTTTGCCTCCTCTCTCCAGGGCATAGCCAGTCATCCACCCTCACTGCCTCTTCCACAGCCTATCGGGGGTCGTCTCACCATTTTCTCCAGCCGTTGGGAAGTCATCACGTCGGACCAGTGGGTCCTCAACATCATCCGCCACGGCTACTCTCTCAACTTCCAGACTCTTCCACCGGACAACCTTCCCGTAGAGTCTGCTTCGCACTCATCTCAAGCCCCCCTCCTCCTGAGGGAGGTTCAATCCCTCCTCCTTCTCAATGCCATCGAAGAAGTACCTCCAGATCAAAGGGGTCAGGGATTCTACTCCCGCTACTTCCTGGTACCCAAAAAGACGGGAGACCTCCGTCCCATTCTCGATCTCAGGGACCTCAACAAGTGTCTGGTCAAGGAGAAGTTCAGAATGCTCTCCCTTGCCACGCTCTACCCTCTTCTTTCTCAACACGACTGGCTATGTTCCCTGGACCTCAAAGAGGCCTACACTCACATCTCCATCAATCAGAATTCTCGCCGCTACCTGCGGTTCCAGGTGCTGCACCACCACTATCAGTACAAGGTGCTACCGTTCGGCCTCGCTTCCTCACCCAGGGTCTTCACCAAGTGCCTTATAGTGGTAGCGGCCTTCCTCAGGTCGCACAACCTCCAGGTGTTTCCCTACTTGGACGATTGGTTGGTGAAAGCACCTTCATCTCAACTTGTGCTACAGGCTACTCATCACACCATCTCTCTCCTCCACCTCCTGGGGTTCGAGATCAACTACCCCAAGTCGCACCTGCTTCCCACCCAGCGACTTCAATTCATTGGAGCAGTTCTGGACACCACACTAATGAGGGCTTTTCTCCCCTCCGATCGTCAGCGGACCCTGCTCCACCTCTGTCGTCAGGTGCTCACGCATCCCTCCATTCCTGCCCGACAGATGATGGTCCTCCTGGGTCACATGGCCTCGACGGTGCATGTCCTTCCTCTGGCACGTCTCCACCTTCGCACACCTCAGTGGACTCTCGCCAACCAATGGTCACAGACTACGGATCTTCTTTCTCATCCCATCTCTGTGACATCGTCTCTTCAGCGATCTCTCCAATGGTGGTTGAACTCCTCAAATCTTTCCAGGGGTCTACTTTTTCATCTGCCCCCCCCACTCTATGATCATCACCACAGATGCGTCCCCCTACGCGTGGGGAGCTCACCTAGGAGATCTTCGCACCCAGGGACTTTGGACCCCACAGGAGCGTCGTCATCACATAAATTTCCTGGAACTCAGAGCCATGTTCTACGCCCTCAAGGCTTTACAACATCTTCTCTGCCCTCAAGTCCTCCTCATGTGCACAGACAATCAAGTCGCCATGTACTACATAAACAAGCAAGGCGGCACCGGATCTCGCCCCCTTTGCTTGGAGGCTCTGCGCATCTGGACCTGGGCCACGGACCGCAATCTCTTTCTCAGGGCGGTCTATATCCAGGGCGAACAGAACTCTCTGGCCGACAATCTCAGCCGCATCCTTCAACCTCACGAGTGGACGTTGGACCCTCCGACTCTGCTCTCCATCTTTGCTCGATGGGGCACTCCGCAGGTGGACCTCTTTGCAGCACCTCACAACCATCAGCTGCCCCAATTCTGCTCCAGACTCTTCTCTCCTCACCGTCTGGCTCCGGATGCATTCCTGCTCGACTGGAGGGATCGGTTCCTGTATGCCTTCCCTCCACTTCCTCTGATGTTGCGGACCTTGTCCAAACTCCGCAAGGACAACGCCACCATGATTCTTATCGCACCTCGGTGGCCTCGCCAACACTGGTTCTCACTCCTGCTCCAACTCAGCTCCAGGGAACCCATTCTCCTTCCTGTGTTTCCTACTCTACTTACGCAGCAACATCAGTCTCTACTGCATCCCAATCTGTCTTCGCTCCACCTGACAGCTTGGTTTCTCTCGGGCTGACCTCTCCAGAGAACCTATCTCAGCCGGTCCGCCTCATCTTGGATGCCTCCAGGAAGCCGGCCACCCTCCAATGTTACCATCAGAAATGGACCAGATTCTCCTCGTGGTGTCTCCGGCATCATCAGGAACCCACCTCCTTAGCGGTGGAAACTGTATTGGAATATTTGCTCTCGCTGTCCAATGCTGGCCTCAAAACTACCTCTATCAGAGTCCACCTCAGTGCCATCACTGCATTTCATGAGCCTATTCTCGGAAAACCCCTCACGGCTCATCCTCTGGTTTCCAGATTTATGAGAGGTCTCTTCAATATCAAACCGCCTCTCAAGCCTCCTCCTGTCGTCTGGGACCTCAATGTGGTTCTCTCAGCACTCATGAAACCTCCGTTTGAGCCTCTTGCTACTACTTCGCTCAGGCTTCTTACCTGGAAGGTGCTTTTCCTAATTGCCATCACCTCTGCCAGGAGGGTTAGCGAACTGCATGCACTGGTTGCTGACCCACCATTCACTGTTTTTCACCATGACAAGGTTGTTCTGCGTACCCACCCTAAATTCCTTCCCAAGGTGGTCTCGGCTTTTCACCTCAACCAGTCCATTGTGTTGCCCGTCTTCTTCCCTAAGCCGCACTCGCATCCTGGGGAACAGGCGTTGCACACGCTGGATTGTAAGCGTGCCCTTGCTTACTACCTTGATCGTACCAGAGCTCACCGAACATCCCCTCAGCTGTTTTTATCTTTCGATCCCAACCGTTTGGGTCGTCCTGTCTCCAAACGGACACTTTCAAATTGGCTTGCTGCCTGTATTGCTTTCTGCTATGCTCGGGCCGGTCTCTCACTGGAAGGAACTGTTACGGCCCACAGAGTCCGAGCTATGGCTGCTTCTGTAGCTTTCCTCCGCTCCACGCCCATCGAGGAAATCTGCAAGGCGGCCACTTGGTCCTCAGTTCACACATTCACTACTCACTACTGTCTGGATGCGTTCTCCAGACGGGATGGACACTTCGGCCAATCTGTGTTACAAAATTTATTTTCCTAATGGCCAACCATCCCACCTCCCTCTTTGTTAGCTTGGAGGTCACCCATGTGTTAAGAATATGCTGCCTGCTTGTCCTGGGATAAAGCACAGTTACTTACCGTAACAGGTGTTATCCAGGGACAGCAGGCAGATATTCTTACGTCCCACCCACCTCCCCGGGTTGGCTTCTTAGCTGGCTTATACTAACTGGGGACCACGCACTCCTCCGTCGGGCGGGAAGGCACTCGCGCACGCGCGGTGCGGCCAACTAGAAACTTCTAGTTAAAAAGGTCCGTACCGAGGGCTCCGTCGGTGACGTCACCCATGTGTTAAGAATATCTGCCTGCTGTCCCTGGATAACACCTGTTACGGTAAGTAACTGTGCTTTATTGTACAGTAACCCTAGGGGGGAAAATTTAAGTAGCCCATCTAACTGCAAAGTCCTCATATTGTTTTGTACCTGTGGACCTAGTAGGCAAATTTCAAAGAAAATGTACATGGATAGATTTCTTTTGAAAAAACTGTTGAGACAGGTACCTGTGGTAAAAGGACTCTCACACTTTGACTCACCTTATTCTTATTACATTTTATTATTTGCTAAGAATCAAACAGTAAATGAAACATACAATATAATCCTAAGGCTCTCTATACTAGTCTAATATTCCTAGTACCTTAGTAAAGTTTAATTAATCAGCTCAATAATACTACGATGCAGACAGTAGCCCAGCAGCAGAGGGGTGCTATCCAGTCTTTTGTACTAAGAGTATCACTTGTATGATTATCTCCCAACTGGCGAGAACTTATATGTGTGTGCTTACTGCAAAGAGCTCCTAGCTCTCAGAGAACGAGTCCATTCCCTTGAGACTAGAGTAGCAGACTTGTAGTAGCTGAGGGAGACAAAGAGATACATGGAGGATGTTGTAGAGAAGTCCCACCACCAGCCTGGCAGCCTCTATGCTGCCTTGGAGAGGGAGGTCTCCTAAAAGGAGAGCATCACCCTGGTGAAGTAGGAAATAATCCTGTAGCCAGAAACTGCTCACCAGGGGATGCAGTATCCTCTCGCTCTGAGGATGAGTCTCCAGGGGCTTCTGCCCAGGAGGGAAGGGTTAGGGCAACTGTTGTAGTTGGTGATTCAATCATTAGGCATTTAGATAATTTGGTGGCTGGTGAGTGTGAGGATCAACTGGTCACTTGCCTGCCCGGTGCAAAGGTGGCAGACCTCACACGTCACTTAGATAGGATTTTAGATAGTCCTGGGGAGGAGTCAGCTGTCTTGGTATATGTAGGTACCAATGATATAAGAAAATGTGGGAGGGAGGTTCTGAAAGCCATATTTAGGTTCCTGGGTAGAAATCAGAAATCCATATCCTCCAGGGTAGCATTTTTATAAATGCTCCCCATTCTAAGCACAAGATCCAAGAGGCAAGCAGAACTACAAAGTCTCAATGCATGCTTGAGACGATGGTGTAGCGATGAAGGAACTGGGCAACCTTCTGGCAAAGGGGAAGTCTAGTCTGAAAGGACGGACTCCACCTTAACTAGGATGGAACCAGGCTGCTGGCGCTAACGTTTAAAAAGGAGAGAGTTTGAAAACTGCTCTAAGATGGGGCGAAAGTCGACAGTCACCCAGAAGTAGGTGGTTCAGTGTAGAGTATTCTTGAAGAATACTATTGAAACAGATATCTAGGGAGTCCCAATAGAGAGGTTTCAATAATAGTGAAAGAGAGCTAGGAGTGTTTTTAAGAGGCAGGCTGTATAGAAAATCACAAGAACCCGAAAAATGCTAAGGAGGCTAAAAAGTAAACTTCAAAAAAGTAAGCCTCCCAGACCCCAAGAACTGGAACCAGATGGGGGGGAGAGACTAGAGCGGAGCTGGTGGAATAACTAATATATAACTATCCCTAATGAATGAGTGATAAACACAGGAAAGCCCTCAGTCACATAGCCACTCACTGGAAAATCCAGCAGAACAGGCTGTCACTGGCTTACACCCAACAGGGTGTTAACTGTGAAACATCCCCGGGCTTTTACACTGTGTGTGATTTATAATAAAGTGCACCCAACAGTGCTCGGTGTGAAAAAAGATAATAAATCAAAAAAACACACACTCGTTCCACCATAAACAGCAATAGTCTCTGCCCCTTATCAGGGGGTCAAATACAAACGTCCAAAACCAGCAAAGTGAAAGAGCCAACAGGAAGTACTTAGCTTCTCAGTGGAAACAAATAGCCAGCGAAGATCTTGATTCTTAATTCGTCCAACGGGACTCCGTTTCGGGGGTGCACACCCCCTTCGTCATGAACTGCTGGACTGCGCTGTGACCCTCCAAATGATCCGGCACAGCTTAGATTGACAGAGCTGGAAATGGCGCTGAGCAGAACGGAACGCCTCTAATTTAAACTGCAGATACTGAAATGTGATTGGATGGAAAAGTCACATGAATCCCCTGAAGCCACAGGGGAAGAAAAGAAAATCACTACCCCCAGAGAAACAAAAAATTATGAAAAAACAATGAACCAGATTGAACCAGAATGAACCAGAGCCTTATTGAGCACCGCTCACGTATAAACACTCAATCAATGACTTCAAGTTCAAGTTCAAGTTTATTGATTCTTAATGAATCGCCTATTATAGATTACTAGGCGATGTACAAAACCATAAAACATATAAAATAGACTTCACCGTTAGTACCTCACTGTGTTCAATTGGGACATACTTTCCAAGAGTTACGCTGGTCTATCATTGAACAAGTTTACGAACATTATCAGGGAGATAAAACTCAGGTTACAACGGAGGGAGCAAAACTGGATTTTTGAACTGCAAGCATTGGCTCCCACTGGACATAATGATTATATTGAATGGCATCATGCCTTTTAAAGGATCTGGTTCATTGTTTTTTCATAATTTTTTTGTTTCTCTGGGGGTAGTGATTTTCTTTTCTTCCCCTGTGGCTTCAGGGGATTCATGTGACTTTTCCATCCAATCACATTTCAGTATCTGCAGTTTAAATTAGAGGCGTTCCGTTCTGCTCAGCGCCATTTCCAGCTCTGTCAATCTAAGCTGTGCCGGATCATTTGGAGGGTCACAGCGCAGTCCAGCAGTTCATGACGAAGGGGGTGTGCACCCCCGAAACGGAGTCCCGTTGGACGAATTAAGAATCAAGATCTTCGCTGGCTGTTTGTTTCCACTGAGAAGCTAAGTACTTACTGTTGGCTCTTTCACTTTGCTGGTTTTGGACGTTTGTATTTGACCCCCCGGATAAGGGGCAGAGACTATTGCTGTTTATGGTGGAACGAGTGTGTGTTTTTTTGATTTATTATCTTTTTTCACACCGAGCACTGTTGGGTGCACTTTATTATAAATCACACACAGTGTAAAAGCCCGGGGATGTTTCACAGTTAACACCCTGTTGGGTGTAAGCCAGTGACAGCCTGTTCCGCTGGATTTTCCAGTGAGTGGCTGTGTGACTGAGGGCTTTCCTGTGTTTATCACTCATTCATTAGGGATAGTTATATATTAGTTATTCCACCAGCTCCGCTCTAGTCTCTCCCCCCCATCTGGTTCCAGTTCTTGGGGTCTGGGAGGTTTACTTTTTTGAAGTTTAAGAGGCAGGCAGCATAAAGGACTCAAATTATCCCTGTCATCTTCTCAGCAGCCTGTAGATACAAGGAAAAAATGCAATTTGAAGTCTGTATACAAATGCTAGAAGCCTAAAACATAAGATAGGAGAGTTAGAGTATATAGCACTGAATGAAGAGGTAAATATAATAGGCATCTCAGAGACCTGGTGGAAGGAGGAAAATTATATCACAATGATAGAGTAGATCAAGTTGGAGAAGGGGTTGCACTATATGTTAAAGAGGGAATTGAATCAAACAAAATAAACATTCTGCATGACTATGGTAGCAATGTGGAATCCATATGGATAGAAATTCCATGTGTGAAGGGAAGGAATATACAGATAAGGTTATACTACCATCTCCTGGGACAGAATGAGCAGAGAGATGAATAAATACATTTTTTTTGAGATTAGGAAAGCTGGAAAATTGGGCAACAGTATAATAATGAGTGATTTCAATTACCAAATAACTCGCAGTAAAGTGAGAGGAAGGGAGGGAAAGAGATGCTGAGGTGGGGGAGGGAATGGGTTTTTGGACACAGAAGGCATGGACTTGGGAGAGAGGAAGGGAGGGAAAGAGATGCTGAGGTGGGGGAGGGAATGGGTTTTTGGACAAAGAAGGCATGGACTTGGGAGAGAGGAAGGGAGGGAAAGAGATGCTGAGGTGGGGGAGGGAATGGGTTTTTGGACACAGAAGGCATGGACTTGGGAGAGAGGAAGGGAGGGAAAGAGATGCTGAGGTGGGGGACGGAATGGGTTTTTGGACACAGAAGGCATGGACTTGGGAGAGAGGAAGGGAGGGAAAGAGATGCTGAGGTGGAGGATGGAATGGGTTTTTGGACACAGAAGGCATGGACTTGGGAGAGAGGAAGGGAGGGAAAGAGATGCTGAGGTGGGGGATGGAATGGGTTTTTGGACACAGAAGGCATGGACTTGGGAGAGAGGAAGGGAGGGAAAGAGATGCTGAGGTGGGGGATGGAATGGGTTTTTGGACACAGAAGGCATGGACTTAGGAGAGAGGAAGGGAGGGAAAGAGATGCTGAGGTGGGAGAGAGAATGGGTTTTTGGACACAGAAGGCATGGACTTGGGAGAGAGGAAGGGAGGGAAAGAGATGCTGAGGTGGGAGAGGGAATGGGTTTTTGGACACAGAAGGCATGGACTTGAGAGAGAGGAAGGGAGGGAAAGATGCTGAGGTGGGGGAGGGAATGGGTTTTTGGACACAGAAGGCATGGACTTGGGAGAGAGGAAAGGAGGGAAAGAGATGCTGAGGTGGGGGAGGGAATGGGTTTTTGAACACAGAAGTATGGACTTGGGAGAGAGGAAGGAAGGGAAAGAGATGCTGAGGTGGGGGAGGGAATGTGTTTTTGGACACAGAAGGCATGGACTTAGGAGAGAGGAAGGGAGGGAAAGAGATGCTGAGGTGGGAGAGAGAATGGGTTTTTGGACACAGAAGGCATGGACTTGGGAGAGAGGAAGGGAGGGAAAGAGATGCTGAGGTGGGAGAGGGAATGGGTTTTTGGACACAGAAGGCATGGACTTGGGAGAGAGGAAGGGAGGGAAAGAGATGCTGAGGTGGGGGAGGGAATAGGTTTTTGGACACAGAAGGCATGGACTTGGGAGAGAGGAAAGGAGGGAAAGAGATGCTGAGGTGGGGAGGGAATGGGTTTTTGAACACAGAAGTATGGACTTGGGAGAGAGGAAGGAAGGGAAAGAGATGCTGAGGTGGGAGAGAGAATGGGTTTTTGGACACAGAAGGCATGGACTTGGGAGAGAGGAAGGGAGGGAAAGAGATGCTGAGGTGGGGGAGGGAATGGGTTTTTGGACACAGAAAGCATGGACTTGGGAGAGAGGAAGGGAGGGAAAGAGATGCTGAGGTGGGAGAGAGAATCGGTTTTTGGACACAGAAGGCATGGACTTGGGAGAGAGGAAGGGAGGGAAAAAGATGCTGAGGTGGGGGAGGGAATGGGTTTTTGGACACAGAAAGCATGGACTTGGGAGAGAGGAAGGGAGGGAAAGAGATGGCTGTGTACACGGGGAATAGAAGAAAGGAGAATTTTTAGTCATAGGGAGGGAGTGAGGTACAGAAAGTGGCATACCAGGGTGGGGGGGGTTAGGGTTGGGGGGGGGGGCGGTCCTCCCCGCCCCGGGTTTACGTCCCAAGGGGGTGCACAGCTGGCCACCCTCCAGTATTCTCCCTAGGCCGGCAAACTGCGGCTCTTTAGCCACTTGAGTGCCACCGCCGCCATTGGGAACAGGCCGGCGCAAAGTTCTCCCTGCTTTTCCTTGTGGGGCCGGCCAACTCTCGCCACTCGCGTCAATTCTGACGTCGGAGAGGACGTTCTGGGCCAGCCAATCGCTGCCTGGCTGGCCTAGAACGTCCTCTCCGACGTTAGAATTGACGTCGGGTGGCGAGAGTTGGTCGGCCCCGCGGGGAAGAGAAGCAGTCTATTCCCCAGTGGCGGTGGCAGCATTTTCCCAATGGTATTGCATAGGGGAGGGCAGGGAGAAAGAAAGAAAGGGGGGACAGGAAGCCAGAAAGAAAGAAAGGGGGCAGGGTGAAACAAAGAAAAATGGGGCACGGAAAGAGAGAGAGAGAAAGACAGACATACAGAACGAAAGAGGGTGTGGAGAAAGAGAGAAGGGGGCAGGGTGAGAGAGAGAAAACCAGACATACAGAAAGAAAGGGGTATGGAGAGAGAGAAAAAGAAAGAAGGGGCAGGGTGAAACAAAGAAAAAGTGGGGAGGGAATGAGGTCTGGAGGAGAGGAAGCATACAGGAGGCTGAAAAAGGGAAGAAATATTGGATGCACAGTCAGAAGAATAAAGTGCAACCAGAGACTGATGAAATTACCAAAGGTAGGAAAAATGGTTTTATTTTCAATTTAGTGATCAAAATGTGTCTGCTTTGAGAATTTATATATGCTGTCTATATTTTGCACTATGGCCCCCTTTTACTAAACCGCAATAGCGTTTTTTAGCGCAGGGAGCCTATGAGCGTTGAGAGCAGCGTGGGGCATTCATCGCAGCTCCCTGAGCTAAAAACCGCTATCGCGTTTTTGTAAAAAGGGAGGGGGAATATTTGTCTATTTTTGTATAGTTGTTACTGAGGTGACATTGCATAAAGTCATCTGCCTTGACCTCTTTGAAAACCCGCGGAATATAAATGATAATTAACATTTTCTCTGCGTACAGTGTGCTTTGTGTTTTTAAAATTTTATTGTTGGTAGATCATTTTGACTCGGCCACAAAGGTAAGGGGGAGGGAGGGAGAGGAACTGCTGAAAGACATCTAGTAATCCTTGAAGGCTTGACTGTGCAGGGAATTATTTTTGTAAAATCATGTTTTGTTATGTGACTGGCATTATTTAGACTTTAATTTCTATGAATGAATAGAATGAAAACTATATAAATTACTTGCTTGTTTTTATGTGCGTGTGCTGAAGGAAAGTGGAGAGAGAGTGGGCTGAGGACACTGAAGGGAAATGGGGAAGAGAGAATGGGGAGAAGACGCTGATTTATAAATTGACAATTGTACAGAATATTGTTTCTTTTTTATATTCATCCATAGCTGCATGTTAATGATGTGCTCATATGCACTTATTTATCATCATAACATATACATCATCATTAACATGCAGCTGTGGATGTGTAAGGACAGGTTGAGGAGGATGGATGGGAAGGAAGGAAGGTGCACATATCAACATATCGTACATTTTTAACATGCATGATGCAGCTATAGGCAAGCAGAGGAGGATGTGTATGTTCAGATATGCGCTCAGATGTGTAGTTTTTTCTGATATATTTATTAAGCTTACAGTATTTATAAAAACACATTTAATACTTGTTACAAAAAATATTGTGCAATTGTGATCTACTTCTGGCCTACAAAGGTCAAAAGAAATCCTTAACTGAGATTTTACATTCAAAAGTGAATTATAGCTACTAGCACTATTATTTATTAGTTATTTATTATGCAGATGTTTGTTAGTTTGTTATTAGTTCAGTATTAGACATATGTTAGTTTAGAATAGATAGGTATAGATTAGTTTAGTTTAGGTTAGGTTAGGGCCCTGCTGAAAGAGTCTACCTTGACGTGGTTGCAGGCTTACAAATCTTTTGGTCAAAGAGTGCGGCGACAGAGAAAAGTATGTGTGTATTCGGCCCATGGAAGAAGGGGGGGTCGGGGGGGGAGGGGTGCGTGGGGGGCCCAATAGGATTGCTCAGTAAGGGGCCCAGAAATTTCTGATGGCAGCCCTGCGCGCCACTTCTGAATGGCTGACTCAGTTCTTGTGCGCTGCTAGCCCCGATGTTCCGGTAATCAGCAGGCAGCCGCCCTGCGAAGCACCAGCGACCAGCACAATTACAGAGTGTAGTGAGCCCAGGCATTAGCGCGCTTGTGCACTGCGGGCCCCGACAAGCAGCAGGCAGCTGTCCACAGACCTCCAAAATTTAAAGGTACCACGGGGGGGGGGGGGGCTGGGATGGAATTTAAAGGTGCTGGGGGCTGGGATAGAATTTAAAGGTGCTGGAGGGTATGTAAAAGTGATGATTGATTGGGGGAGGGGAGCTGAGATGGAATTTAAAGGTGCCGGGGGGCTGGGACGGAATTTAAAGGTGTCGGGTATATATTAGTATACAATTTGGTTCAGAATGGGGTTTTTTCTTGTTTTCCTTCTCTAAATCTGGGGTGCATCTTATGGAGTGAAAAATACGGTATTTTTAGATTTGGTTGTTAGTGGAATGCATGGCATAGTATGGGAGGTATGGGTCTGCTTGGAAACAGTGATCATAAGATGATCAAATCTGAGCTGATATCACTAGTAGTAGCATTTAATTTTTGAAAGGGTAACTATAATAAATGAGGAAAATGGTTAAAACTAAAAGGATCAGTGGCAAAGGTTAGGATTGTACACTAGGCATGGATGTTATTTTTTACCTGTGATATGTACTAAGAAGGAGGCTTTGGAGTAGTAAAGGGTTTTGTGTATCCTTTCACTACATTTGTGAGCAACACTGAGGATTTTCTCCACTATTTCTGTGAGGATCCTATTCCAATATAAGTTTTGATTTTGTTTTATATGAATGGAGTTATTGGGTTGTTTGTTGATATTTAGATCCATTTTGCTCTATTTTTGTTATTTAAAAATACCATCATAGAAGCCCAGAACATATGCATTCTACATATTAACAAAGGTAGAAAGAAGAGAAAATGAGAGCTGGCATAGTTAAAAGGTGAAGTGAAAGAGGCTAATAGAGCCACAACATCTTTTAAAGATTGGAAAAGGATCCAAATGAACAAAATGAGAAGAGATATAAGCACTAAGAATATGAAGAGAAACTTGCCTAAGAGGCAAAAACTCATAGTAACAATATTTTTAGGTACATCAGTGTCAGAAAACCTGCGAGGGAATCTGTGGAACCATTGAATGATCAAGGAGCAAAAGAGGTGGTTAGGAAGGATAAGGCCATAGTGGAGAGACTGAATGAATTCTTTGCTTCGATCTTTATGGAAGAAGATGTAAGAGATTTTACCTGAACCAGAAATGTTTTTCAAGGGTGATGATGCAGAGGAACTGGAAGAAATCTCAGTGAACCTGGAAGACGTACTGGGTTAAACTGACAAGTTAAAGAGAGAGAAATCACCTGGATCGGATGGTATACATCCAAGGGTACTGAAAGAACTCAAACATGAAATTGCTGATCTGCTGTTAGTGCTGCTGTCACTAAAATCGTCTGTAGTATCTTAAGATTGGAGAGTGGTCAATGTTAGGCCAATTTTTAGAAAGGGTTTCGGAGAGATCCAGGATATTACAGACTGGTAAGCCTGACTTCAGTGCCAGGCAAAATAGTGGAAACTGTTAAAAAGAATAAAATTACGGAATACATAGAAAAATATGGTTTAATGTGACAGAGTCAGTATGGGTTCAGCCAAGAAAAGTTTTTGCTTCGCCAATTTGACTTCTTTGAAGGTATGAATAAACATGGATAAAGGTGAGCCAATTGATGTAGTGTATCTAGATTTTCAGAAAACTTTTGCCAAAATTCCTCATAAGATGTTCCTGAGAAAATTAGTCATGGGATAGGAGGCAATGTTCAGTTGTGGATTTAGGAATTGGTTATCGGACAGAAAACAGATGGTAGACTAAGTGGCCAGCCATTTTTCTCAATAGAGGAGGATAAATAGCGAAATGCTGCAGTACTATTTAACTTATTTATAAATGATCTGGAAATTGGAACAAGAGGTGAGGTGATTAATTTTACAGACAACACTAAACTGTTCAAAGTTGTTAAAGCGCATGCGGACCGTGAAAAGTTGTAGGCAGACTTTAAGAAATTGGAAGACATTATCCAAATGTCAGATGAAGTTTAATGTGGACAAATACAAAGTGATGCATATTGGGAAGAATAACCCAAATCATAGTTACCAGATGCTAGGGTCCACCTCGGGGGTCAGCACCCAAGAAAAAGATCTGGGTGTCAGTGTAGAAAATATGCTGAAACTTTCTGCCCAATGTGCAGCAACAGCCAAAAAAAGTAAACTAGATGCTAGGAATTATTAGAAAAGGGACGGTAAATAAGACTAATAATGTTATAATGCCCCTATATCGCTCCATGGTGCAACCTCACCTTGAGTTTTGGGTTCAATTCTAGTCGCCTTATTGCAAAAAAGATGATTATGGCAGAATTAGAAAAGGAAGAGCAACCAAGATGATAAAGGGGATGGAACTCCTCTCATATGAGGAGAGACTAAAGAGGTTAGGGCTCTTCAGCTTGGAAAAGAGACAGCTGAGGGGAGATATGATTGAAGTCTACAAAATCCTGAGTGGTGTAGAAGAGTACAAGTGGATCGATTTTTATTTTTATTTTTTTTACTCTTATCGTAAATTGCAAAGACTAGGGGACACTCGATGAAGCTACAGGGAAATACTTTTAAAATCAATAGGAGAAAATATTTTTCACTCGGAGAAAAGTTAAGCTCTGGAACAAGTTTCTGGAGGAAAAGTCCATAGTCTGCTATTGGACAAGGAGGAAGCTAATGCAAAATGCAGCGGTCAAATTGATCTTTGGGCTGAGGAAGTTTGACCATGTGACACCCTACTACCGGCAGCTGCATTGGCTGCCAATGGAGGCTTCTGCTTCAAAGCACTACACGGACTTGCTCTAAATATTTAACTGACCTTTTTGTCTTCTCAGCCAACAGACATAAGAGAAGCTCACATTCCAACTTCGTTTCCCCCCCAGTGAGAGGTTGTAAACTGAAAAAACACCATGAACATCTTCTCTCGCACCAAGCAGCATCATGGGGTAAAGACCTAGAACAATTGCTTTCGCCCACTACTTATGAGGAATTTAGGAAACGTCTGAAAACACACCTGTTCCTAAAGTATCTAGACAACTGATCGTCTCTTCTCTCTCCCCTCTATAGCGATTAACTTATTCTATTGATCACTCTCTCCTCAAAAATGGATTTCCTGTCCTATTAACCCTCTTTCTTCCTCCCCTCTTAAAGTCAATCAATTTGTACCTTTGCTTAATCTTTGTAAACCGCATAGAACTTCACGGTATTGCGGTAAATAAGCTATTATTATTATTATTAATGCTTGCTCTGGATTGGTAGCATGGAATGTTGCTACTATTTGTTTTTTTTGCCAGGTAGTTGTGACCTGTATTGGCCACCATGAAGATAGGATACTGGGCTAGATAGACCATTGGTCTGACCTAGTAAAGCTATTCTTTTGTACTTCTATTTTTTTTTTTTTGTGGGTAGAAGGAAGAGATATAAAATTCAGCTCCAGGAACACTCCTTTCTAGTATAGCCTAAGGTCCATGTGTAGTAGCTGTTCTGAGCGCAGTAAGTTTTTGACTGGTCAGTTTACCTGGGGATGTGGCTTTGAAAATTCCCTCCCCCCTCCTACCATGTATTGTGTATCTTTTGTTCAAAACATATCCCATGTTACACTACCTAAATTATCATTATGACTTCTGAACATAGTACCGTTATAAATAATAATCAGGCAAAAATTAATTTTGTGATTTATAACTTCTTTTGGGTTTGACCTGGTAGTGTAATTTTTGCTAGAGAAGAGACAATGTATCCCAAATGCTTTGTTTTGGGGAAGCGGGTCCCTCTGATGTAATTTTGAGCTCCTGATGTATCTGAAAGTAAGAGGGCTTACTTTGGTACATATTATATCTTTTAATTTTCTATCTTGTTTGTGAATCTCATATTCTACCCAGAAGGCAACGAGAAACATGTGTAATGATGTAAAACTGTTTTTCCCTATATTTTGTGGGCATATTCTTGGAGGTTAGTGCATTTGTAGATTTTTATTCTTATCTAGAATTTTGCCAGTTGTGAACTTTGGAGTATATTTGTCCATAGCCCGTAAGTGATGCGTGCCTGAGGACCGGAAGAGACTTCACTTTTCTCACAAGTTTTTTTTCCAATGAAGAAGCAAAGTGGCTTAGAAAAGGGCAGTGCTTTGGCCCTGTTTTTCACTATTGCTATTGTCTCGGCACAGAATTTTTCTCTGTAACCATTCTGACTTCCTTGGTCTTGTTAAATTTTTCAGAATTCCAGTAATACAGATTTCCTAAGACCCTAAAGGGGCCTGTTGTTTTTTCCCCATTTGCTGCTTCATGTGCAGCTGATCCACAGGAACCTTGGTTGACACCTCTGCTATTCTAGTCTGCTGTGGTTGCATCTGGAGTTGTAAATGGAGAGGGGATGGGGAAGGATCTGGATGAGCCCTCCCCACCAAGAATTGCATCCTTTCTGCAGAACTGTATATCCACTGACCTGCATGACAATTCACATTTTGCGGTTTATCTTTCAGCAATGCACATCACATTCCAGCTAAATCTGATCTTTATTAGAGCTATTAATGAAAACAAAAGGACTAAGGGCTAGATTCACTAAGGACACCTCCGATCACTAACCTTACTCCCTATCCGATCTGCACTCGATCCGATCCACACTTGCAAATGAGGGGGAATGGCATGCAAATGTAGGAAGGCAGTGATTCACTAAAAAAATTTCATGAACACCGAATGTGGTGGCCGATCAAAAAATAAGCGACAGCTGAGAACCAGTCACTCAGGTCCTTTCCGACTGCCCTACTCTCTGCCACCCTCCTCTCTGCCCTGACTTGCTGCCCTGCTCTCTGCCCTGACTCTCCTGCCCATACCTACAGTGCGAGCCAGTGGGTTTAAAGCGGGTTAAAACCTCGGGCTTGCGAAGTTAAAAAAAAAGTTTCAAGCTCTGTAAGCATGCGCAGACCATCTACAGACAAAGAAGATGGTCTGCGCATGCTTCAGGATCACCCTTCAGTGATCCCTGTGGTCGGTTGGGGCATGACTCCGATCACCCTCATTTGCATGAGGACGCTTCATAAATAAGCCCCCCCAGCCACGGATCAGTGGATCTGTGGCCTTAGTGAATCTAGCCCTAAGACAACATTCTAGTATTGCCCTTAAACCCTCTACACTCAATCTGACAGGGTGTGATTCAGGGATTGGGAAAATGTTTTATCAGCATTACTAATGTTCAGAAATCCTCCATTGTGTTTTTAGTGCGGTAACCTCCCTTTCCGAAGAATATGCAAACGTTTTGGAGCAGATGTCACGTGTGGAGAAATGGCTGTTTGCACAAATTTGCTTCAGGGACAGTCCTCTGAATGGGCCCTGTTAAAGCGCCATCATACAGAAGATTTATTTGGCATTCAGGTTTGTCCCCATCTCATCAGGGTTCATCTAGCTTCTTATTGCCCATCATTCCTTCCCCACCCCTTTTCTCATAAAATAGGCAAATTGTATGGTTTAAACATTAGATTGCAGGTGCAGGTAGCCTAAGGCTTTACTGGGGGAAGATCCATGTTCTGGCACTGGCTTATGTTGAAAGTTTCAGGATAAAGATTATAGGCTTCCAAAGAGATGTCTTATTTTTGTCCACACTGGAATTGCTGATATTTATTAGAAACATATTGCTTGTCTGGTGTATTTATCTCGTAGAACTTTAGTACATAACCAATACATACATATTAACTGAAGAAACTGTTTGGAAACTGTTGTTATGCTTCCTCCCTGCAGCTAGAGGGTGCCTTTCCAGACACTATGACAAAGTGTGCAGAGCTCTTGAACCAAACCATTGATGTTGATTTTGTGGATATCAATGTTGGGTGTCCAATAGACTTGATATATAATAAGGTAGGGTTTCCATTTTGTTTGAACTATTTGTTAAGCTTTTATTTGCTTCTCACCTTCTTTGATCAGCAGTGAGTGAAGCAGAGATGGAAGCACAATATTAGCATGGACCTAGCATATGACCTAGTAGATAGCAAATGTATTACAGGGGTGTTAACTTTTGATCCATGTGCTGTCTGTTTGGTATGAATCTCCAAAAAAGATAACAGATCAGAGTGAACACTTTGGCCCTTTTTGTCCAGCATGTAAATTCCCTTGAAGTAGAAAATACTTGTTATCTTAGAAATGTTTGGATTGGGCTGGTGCTTCTTTTTCCCTTGGCCTTATTGCATTTGGTGGCCATAGTCTGGAAAAGGTTGAGTTACCTTTCCCCAGACAGTTCAGAATATGGACCTTGTCTAGCTCTTCCCAAAAATTTCATCTCCTGCTCCACTTCCAAACTTCTAGGCAGGAAATGGCTATAATTTTTTTCTTTTTTGAAACAATAGGGTGGTGGCTGTGGCCTAATGAATCGTTTGGCTAAATTTGAACAGATTGTCAAGGGGATGGACTCTGTAAGTAAATGCCTCTTTTCTGTTGACAAAAAGACTATTTTTTTTAACATTTGCCTCCTAGTCTGAGTGTCATGTTTGGTGTTATTTTAGGTGCTCGATTTTCCATTGACGGTCAAGATCCGTACCGGTGTTCAAGAAAAGGTCAACATTGCCCATAAACTTATCCCTGGTCTCCAGGAATGGGGAGTTTCTTTAGTAACGGTAGGTTCATCTTTAAACTGGGGTGTGAAAGGATGAAGAAGTCATTCAGGGTGAGAGGGCTTTTATTGTTCAATTGTTCCATGACACATAGGACATGTCCAGTGTTGATTACTGGGGCTGTGGAGGGCAAAAATGTATTTGGGTCTGTCCTTTCCAGAACTGTGAAGGTGATGCCACATCTCTCTCGGAGGGCTGTGGAGGGGAAAAACCATAGGGGCTGATTCTATAAATGGTGCCTAACTTACATCCCATTTTTCAAAACCATAGCGCAGTTTTTAGCGCTGGCCACGGCAGTAACAGCTCCAACGCTCATAGGAATTCTATGAGCGTCGAAGCTGTTATTACCGTGGCTGGCGCTAAAAATCACGCCTGTGGTGCCTCTGCTTCAGACGTCCCTGTAAATGCAGCAAGCGGTGCTGAGGCAGGAGGCCTAGCCATGCTGTGAAAATAGGGGGCTTGTTTTGAGTTGGAGGGAGGTCACTGTGAGGTAATCTTTAAACGGTGCTTCTTATTGCAGCTTCATGGCAGATCCCGGGAGCAGCGTTACACGAAAGCTGCCGACTGGAGCTACATAGATTACTGTGCTAAGATAGCCAGCCCACTGCCGTTGTTTGGTAAGACCCCTCACTTCCCTTTCTTTAAACCCTTTGGGGAAGCAGACCACCTTAGGAGCCCCAATTTATCATGTTGACTGTATCTTACATTGATTGTATGCACTGTATGTGGTGGAAGGTGATTCGTAGCAATTACTTGATACCATTTCAACAATGAGAGCAGTTACCTTGAATTGGTTGAAGGCGTTTTTCATAAATTATGCCATTCAAGACCTTGTTCATAATGGTTTCTCAGTTGTAAACCAAATAGGCTATGGGCTGACACAAATATATTTTCCTGTAGCTTGAGATCAACATGACCTAAATATCTCCAGATATTGAGTCTGGACATGTATAGTTTGAAACACAATAATGTGGTACATACACAAGAGGAAACCTATAAATATACAGTTGCATTTATGAACCACACTTAGATATTTAAATAGACTTTTTTTTTCAAAAGGCAAGTTTAAGTTGGTCGTCTTCAGTGAGAATGACAAATGGATTATGCTAATTCACATTCCCCTCTTTTACTAAGGCACGCTAGCTGATTTAGCACATGCTAAATGCTAACGTATCCATAGAATATAATAGACGTGTTAGCATTTAGCGCATGCCTTAGTAAAAGGACCCCTTTATGTTTGCCTGAATAAGTGCAACCTGAAAAGGCTGCAACTTTCAGAATACTGCGGCAAAACTGATATTTGGAAAGCATAAATACGATCATGTTACCCCTTTATTTAGGGTACTTCATTGGCTTCCCGTGTTTTGGAGATTTCAATTCAATTGCACTTGTGTGATATTTAAAATTTTGTATGGGATTTTTTTTCTCCTTTAATTCCTGTCTTTTTCAATTCCTGCTTAACATCTCATTCAAGAAGTATTCAGAAATACAAACTTGGTTTCCCAAGCATTAAGAGAATTAAAACTATATCCAGGCAGCAATGTCAGCCAAACAAGCAGAGACTTTTTCTTGGAGTTTAGGTGAAATTTCAGGTGTAGAGAGGTAGATCTGGGAGTCATCAGCATATAGGTGATACTGGAAGCCATGGGAAGAGATCAGGGCACCGAGGGAAGAGGTGTAGAGAGAGAAGAGAAGAGGTCCTAAGACAGAACCCTGAGGTACACAAACCGCTAGTGGGGCAGCAGCAGAAGGGGACCCACCAACATATACACTAAAGGTGCGTTGGGAAAGGTAGGAAGCAAACCAGGAGAGGACAGATTCACGGAATCCAAACGAGGACAGCATGTCAAGGAGTAAGCTGTGATTAACAGTATCAAAGGCAGTAGACAAGTCAAGAAGGATAAGGATAGAGTAAAGACCCTTAGATCTGGCCATGAACAAGTCACTGTAGACCTTAGTGAGGGCAGTCTCTCGGGAGTGCTGGGGGCGAAAACCAGATTGTAGAGGATCGAGAATCTGTCGAGTTGAAAGGAAGTCCAGGCAGTGACAAACAGCACGCTTGAGTATCTTGGATAGGAACTGAAGAAGGGAGACAGGGCAATAGTTGGACAGGCAGGAGGGGTCCAGCGAGGGTTTTTTGAGAAGCGGCTTAACCACCACATGTTTGAAGGCAGCAGGGACAGTTGCAATGGAAAGAGATAGATTGAGAATATGGCATATGGGAGGGATAACAGTATGTGAGATGGGATCGAGTAGAGGGGTGGCTAAGGGGTCTGAGGGGCATATAGTAGGCTAGGCTGAAGACAGAAGTTGTGCAGTTTCTTCTTCTGTGATTACAGAGAAGGCAGAAAAGTCAGCAGCAGTTGACAGAGGGACAAACAGGCGGGACCAAACAGGAAAAGCTTCCCGAGCTGTTTGGGCGAAGGATGAAGGGCAGGTGCGAGATTGAAGTTCAGGAGAGTGGATGATGGGTAGGGGAGAAGGATGTGACTTTGTAGTGAACTCAAGGGCGATCCTGCGAACCTTGTCCAAAAACAAAGAAAACTGGCGTGAAAACAAACGTTCATTTACCTAGTTCTTATGTTGTCAGTATAATCAAATCCCGATAGAGGGTATTCCTGTTTTGCAGCTCAAAGGTGCTACATCAGGGGAAGCTGAAAAAATAGCAAAATTTTCATGCACCAAAAAAGAAGACTATGGCTCGATTAGTAAACATGGCCACGATGCCGAGAGACGGTGTTTCTTCCAGCAAAGATGGATTCTCTGATGGCACAGGTTACAAAAAGTGTACCACACTTCCCAGTGAAGGGAGAGTGGTATTAAAAGATGCTTAGGAACGCAGGCTGAACTAGGTCCTTAAGAGACAATTTGAGGTCATGGCGTCAGGGTTGAAGGCGGCAGCAGCGTCATTGTATTGCTCACGTACCTGCCACTCAAGGTTATCTCAGGCTCTGGGAACAGATGCCGATGAGTCCCCCCAGTTTCTGATGTCGGGAGTGGATTATATGGTGGATGACTTGTTCAGAGTTCTAAGCAAAGTTTTTCTGCATATGCTGTTTCCATCTGCAGAATGCTTTGGATCAGACAATGGGTGGGTGATTTATCCTCTTAAGGCTACACTGAGCAAATTGCCTTTTAAGGGTCTACGAGGGTCAAGATAAGGAAATTGGGTCATTAGGGCATAGACAGGGGGTGGGTAAGCAGAGTGGGCAGACTTGATGGGCTGTAGCCTTTTTCTGCCGTCATCTTCTATGTTTCTACGTAATTGCTCTTTGGCAAAAGACTTGATCTTATGGTCAGCATACAGGATCGTAAACAAAAGTCTTTGCTGGACAGCAGAGCTAGGGCCCCTAGGGAGTCAGATCATGTAATTTTTGTGGCTCTAGGTGCCAGTACTCGGGAGGATCTTTGGGCTTGAGATCATTTCAAAGCTTGAGACATTGGTTTGGGGGTGCTAAGCGTCCCCAGGTCTCTGGCTCACACACCACAATGACCCCCAAGAAGCATGCCAGTCAGAAGCCGACATCTAAGAGGAGGAGGGAGGTTGGCGGCTTACGGAGAGGTGTGAGCGAGAATCATATCGGACCCCTGAGTACTAGAAATTATTCAGGAGGGATACTAACTCGAGTTTTTCATCCCCTTCTGGACCTATTTCTGGATTGGAAGTTAGAGAAGGCGGTCTAAGCAACAGTAAAGAGGTTACTACACGGTCGAGTCACATCATTATGATCACCTGCTAATATCCAGAATAACCGCCTCTGGCAGCATGGATGGCAACCAGACACCGTGGGAGTGACTCAATAAGATGCTGGATGGTTCCTAAGAGGTATCTGGAGCCATGCAGACTGCAGTGTGTCTGACAGTTGCTGACAGGTGTGTGGAGGTGGATCCAGTTATCAAATATGTCAATCGAGGTGGTCCCAAATGTGCTTGATTGGGTTAAAGTTTGGGGAATTTGGAAGTCAGGGAAGTAGCTGGAAGTCTTGGTCGTGTTCTGCGAACAATTCTGGTGGTATGACATGTCATGTTGTCTTGTTGAAAAGATTCCATCAGCCATAGGGAAGACCACCAACTTGTACAGGTGTACTTGATCAGCAAGGATGGAGAGATACCCATATCGGTTGAGAGTGCCTTCTAGATATATCAAGGGATCAGATTATACCAAGAAAACATTCCCCAGACCATAAAGCTGCCACTACCAGCTTGTGCACGTCCAATAATGGTTGATGGGTGTTTGTTCTCGGCGGTTTCACGCCTCATACACCAATGCCCATCTGTTCGACAGAGCTTAAAGCATGACTTATCGGAGAAGGCAACCCTCTGCCAGTTGTTGGAAGTCCGATGTCGGTACTCCTGTACAATTGCAGCCATTTTTTGCGATGAACCCTCTTGAGCATGGGTGCAGTCACCAGCCGTCTGCTCCGGAGCCCCATTCACAACAGGGTTCACTGCACAGTCATTTTGGACACACATCTGGAAGCCCCCTGTTTCATTTGGACAGTGAGTTGCTCCAAGGTAGTGTGTCAATCGACCCACACCAACCTGCACATCTGACGTTTATCTCTTGCATTGATGGCTCGTGCTGCTCCACAGTTACCACGTTGGGTTGTTGAAAAGGTTCCATTCGTCCACTCATGGTACACTAACCATAGCAGCCTGTAAATAGTTCACAAACTCCGCCGTTTCTGAAATGCTGCTGCCCTTGGCCCAGTAGCCGATGACCATGCCTTTTTCAATGTCTGATAAATTGCGTTTTTTTTATATACTCATGACAGCCACAGTTGCTATATTGACAACTTGCTGACATCCCACCTTATATACATACTCATGAAGTCTGTGTGTGATGCATACATTCGTTCATTGGCTGTGCATCCCTGACATCGGAGGTAGACGGTGGTCATAATAATGTGATTCACTGTGTAGATCTTGCAGCCATAGAAGCCATCCTGGACACAGTCGTGCTTGTGCAGATATTCCATATACTTTATTGTGCCCAAAAGAGACTCCAAAGATTGGAGACTGATTCTGGACTTGAAGTTGGTCAATGCTGCTCTCAAGATACTGTGTTTCCACATGGAAACAGTAAGGTCAGTCATTGCCTTTCTGGCACTGGAGAAATTTCTTGCTTCACTGGATTTGACAGATGCCTACCTCCATATCCCCATTTTTACAGATCACAGGAAGTTCCTGAGAGTCCACGTTCTGGAGCATAACTTCCAGTTCTCGGCCCTTCCGTTCGGACTGGCCAAGGCACCACACACCTACACCAAAGTGATGATCATAGTAGCAGTGCACCTCTGCAAGGAGGGGGTACAAGTGCATTCATACCTGGACGATTGGCTGATATGAGCTCTGTCCTGGGCTGCAGGAAGGATGGAGGTGGTTTGAGTAGACCAGCTGTTGCAGTCTAGTCTGGGTCATAAACTTCCAAAAGAGTTGCCAGGAGCCGACATCTAGGTGTCAGTTTCAACACGAAACAGCTTCACTCTGAGGGTTTTGGGGAGAAAAAAACTAACATATCATATCAGGGAGTTTCAGGACAGGCCAGTTCCAATAGCTTGGCATTACTTGCAGGTGTTGGGATCAATGGTGGCAACAATAGATGTGGTCCCCTGGGCACGAGCCCACTTATGGCCTCTTCAGGAGGCCCTCTTATTCCGTTGGTCCCTGCAGACTGATGCATTGCAGATTCCCCTGCCTTTGACCGCAGTGGCGTGTCACAGATGAACTGGGGGCTGCAGACACAGTCTCTATCCAGGGTGTAACGCTTTGCATCTCTATATGTGTGACCCTTATGACAGCTGGCAGCCTTTACAGCTGGGGAAATTCATTGCAAGAATTGCCCAGTCCAGGGACATTGGTCCCTATCACAGAGGATGTGGTCAATCAACCGACTGGAGCTGAGAGCCATCCACCTGGCACTGCAGGAGTATGGAAGCTTACTGCAGGGCAAAGTGGTATGAGTTTTCTCAGACAATGCAATGATGGTGGCCTATATCAGTCAGCAGGAGGCACCAAGAATGCTCCACTATGGTTAGAGGCCCAAATGCTGTTTCATTGGGTAGAGATCCTCCTAAGATCTTATTGTTCATAAGATCCACCTAGGATCTTATGGTTTGGAAACTACAATACAGTGGAACCTTGGTTTACGGGCATAATTCGTTCCAGAAGCATGCTCGTAAACCAAGTTACTCGTATATCAAAGCGAGTTTCCCCATAGGAATGAATGGAAACTCGCTTTGATTCGTTCTACCTCCTCCTCCTCCTCCCCCTCCCCCCCGAGGCTACCGGCGTTGCTCCATCACCCCCTCCCCCCCGCTCTAACCGGCATTGCACCCCCAAACCGGCATCTCAAATCCCCCCCCCCCGCGAACGCCCCCCCGCGAGAACTGCATCGCACCCCTGTGCTGGAAGCAGCATCCGCCCGCCCTCCCTCCCAAACATGCTCTTTACCCCATCTTCTGCTTGTGCGAATGAAAGAAAGCTCCTGCTTCTTACCTGGGCTGGGCCTTGAGCATGTTCTCTCTGAGATCTCGTTCTCTCCGAGAGAACGAGAGCTAGAAGGCCTTGAGCATGCGCAGATGCTCAAGGCCCAGCCCAGGGAAGAGGCGGGAGCTTTCTTTCACTCGCACAAGCAGCAGATGGGGTAAGGAGAATGTTTGGGAGGGAGGGTGGGCGGATGCCGCTTTCAGCACGGGGGTGCAATGCGGTTCTCACAGGGGGGGGGGGGTTGCGATGTTGGTTCAGAGGATGCGATGCCGGTTAGAGCAGGGGGAGGTGCTCGTGTATCGGAAGACAAAAGTTTGCCTCGGTTTGCGAGACAAAAGTTTGCTAAGTGTTTTGCTCGTCTTGCAAAACACTCGCAAACTGGGTTACTTGCAAACCGAGGTTCCACTGTACATTACTTTGCACAGACCTGGTGCTGACAACTGTAGAAATGCTCAAGCTAGAGCAGTCTTCACAGGTACAGGGGATAATCCTAAATTCAGACCTCACCTACAGACCAAATAAACACACTAGTCAGGAAATTCTTCTTCAGACTTGGGCAATTAAGGGCGATCAGATCTGTGCTGAGCCAGTTGAACTTTAGAACAATCACACAAGTGGTCCTCCTCCCCTACCTGGATTACTGCAACTCCTTATATAACATAACATCAGATTTCTAGACCGCCTAATCTTTGAAGTTCAATGCAGTTTACAAAAGAAAATGTAGCAATCAATCAGCCAAGTATTTTATAAAAAGATAAGTCTTCAATTGTTTTCTGAAATGGGTGTAAGAATGGGATGTAAATATTAGATGTTGAAAATCCTTATCATAAAAAGCTGCCTGAAAAGAAAGTATGGTCATGATATTTCTTGCTTTTACAACCCTTGATAGAGGGAGATAAGAAAAGAGCACGAGATCTACTGTTTCTTTGGGAAGCTAATGGGAACCTAATGAGAATCTATCAGCCAGATAAAGTGGAATGTAACCAAAGACTTATAGCAAATACAGTGGTATTGCAGAAAAAGGTTGCAAAAGACTACAGCTACTTCAAAATACAGCTGCTAAATTAATTTTCCAACGGAGCAAATTCAAAAAACCTCTCATCATTCCTGAAAGACATTGGCTTCCTGTAAAGACAAGAATACAATACAAGGTAGCCTGCATGGTCCACAAAGCCATCTATAGCGATAACTCCGCAGGACATAGCGCAGACATCACTATTATGCACTTCTTTCTCACGCAAGGCCTCTTCAGTGGTACAAATTAGCCTTCTCTCCCCTTCACCATAGTTTGAAAGAAGCTGCATGAAACCACATTCGCGTATCAGGCACCCAAGATATGGAATGACCTTCCTCTCCATCTGCGATAACCTTGCACGTACTACATCTTCAAGAAAAGGCTAAAGACTCACCTTGTCTCCTTAAACCTGTAACATAAACTCAGCGTCCTACCCACCTAACTTTCATTCAGTGTTCATGACCTCTGATCGTTAATCTTATTATAAATCGCATTGAATCCTAGTTGAAACTTGCTGTATAGAAGAAAATGTATGGTATGGTATGGTATGTTGGCTCTCTCAGTGGCACATGTAGCAGGAGTAGACAATGTGCAAGCAGATTTCCTCAGTTGGCAAACTCTGGATCCTGGAGAATGGACTCTTGTCTCAGGAAGTGTACAATACCACCATTGCTTGTCAGTGGGGATGGCCGATATTTGACCATAAATTATGGCCTCAGCAGACAACAAGAAAACAGCTTGGTTTTTCAGTCAAAGATATGAGTCAGGAAGTTCAGGCCTGGTTTCCTTGGTGCAGCTGCGGCCACAGACAGGGCTGCTGTAGTGTTTCTGTCATGGCCTATAATTGGCAGAGTCCTGCAAAGAATAATTGTGCACCCAAGGCTGATAGTCCTCGTTGCTCCGGACTGGCTGAGGCACCCATGGTACACAGATCTAGTCCTTCTGAAATGGGACCAGGGTTTCGGACTTCCCCTATCATCCAGGATTACTCTCTCAAGGCCCAATCGCCCTGGAGGATCTGGAGCGCTTTGGTCTTACAGCATGGATCTTGAGCACACAGCCTTAGTGTGAAAAGGCTATTTGCCACTCAAGAAGCAATCAACCTTAGCTGCCTATGTGAAGGCCTGGAGGTGCTTTCAGGGTTGGTGTGCCCAGAAGAGTGAGGGGTGGTCACGGCACTGGTATCTCTAATTCTATCTTTCCTTCAAGATGGACTTGAGAAGCAGTTGGTTCCATCTAAGTACAAATAGTAGCAGGTCTCTTGTGCTTTAGATCCAAAATTAATATAAGGGCATTGATTTCTCACTCACATATGTTTAGATTCTTGAAGGGAGTCTTACGTCTGCATCCTCCAGTACATAAACTGTTTCCAAGGTGGAGTCTTAATACCATTGTGCGGGCTCTTGTTTAAAACCCAATTTGAGTAGTAGATTGTCTAATCTATATCTTATTGTAAACTGTCTTGAGCTTAATGACAAATGGGAATGATGCGGTATATAAGAGGAAAGATTCGATTCGATTAGCTCTGTACGAATTTTTGGAAACGACATCTTTAATGGACCTGAAAGTTTGAAAGTTAAGACGGTGTTCTTAGTGGCGGTTGCTTTAGGACATCGGGTGTCTGAGCTACAGGCCTCATCGTGCAAAGAACTCTTTCCCAGGGTCTTGGAGACAGGTTTCACTGAGGACAGTCCCCTCTTTCTCTTACCGAATGTAGTCGCCAGTTTTAATGTCAACCAGGAGGTGCAGTTGCCGGCCTTCTCACCTACGGGGTCAAGGAATAGTGACAAGGCTCTGAAACTACTGGATATTCACAATGTGCTGCTTCATTATTTGAAGGTGACAAATGAGTTCAGAGTATCAGATCATCTTTTCTTGCTGGCAGCTACTAGCCTTTGGGGCTGGCCAGCGTCAAGAGCGATTTGTATGGCCATTTCTTCAGATTATATTGGCAGTGGAAAGCAACCTCCAGTAGAGGTAAAGGCTTACTCCACTAGGGGAGTAGCTTCCTCCTGGGCGGAGTCGAGAGCAGTTTCCCTTGAGGAAATTTGTAGAGTATGGTCATCTCTCCATACTTTCACAAATTTTTATAGAGTGGATGTAGCGGCCAAATTGGATACTGCATTTGGATCTAGTACTTTCAGCAGGCTCATCTTCCCTGCCCTAGATTCTAGGGGACTGCTTTGATACGTCCCACCAGCTCCAGAATGATGTGTCTATTGCACTAGAAGGGAAGATTAAGTCCTTACCTTCACAATCTTCTTTCAGGTATGTAGATACATAATTTTGGAAGCCCGCCCTGTCAGATGTTCCTTAGGCCTACTTATTGTCTCAGATATGTCTGTATTACCGGATACCTTGTTTCTTTTTTATATCCCGCACTGTCAAGGATGGAGGGCAACTCTTCTAAAAATAGTATCTTGCAGGATAAAAATTTTAAAAAAAATAAAAGTAAGGCTGTTCTTATTTAACACACTGAATTATTTCCTGGCAGCACTAGGGAACAGCTTAAAATACAAGATTTTCTTTTGAGACAAGACAGATTCCATGTTACTGTTCCTTTCACACACTCAGCTCAAGTTAGGGAGTTGAAGGTCCCTACTCTAAGGCAGGCAAGGTTACAAGTAACTAGAGCATTTGGAATCGTATTCCATTTTACATTAGAAAGCAAAAAGATGTGACTGTTTTTAAGAAGCTTTTGAAGAGACATCTTTTTTGCAAAATGAAGTATGGATGCTGAGCACTTATCTTACTGCTGAATTTGTACGATATGTGGATGAAATTTATATATGTCTGAATTTATGGCTGTTTGTAATATTTATCATGAATATAGTATTGTAACCCACCTTGTTAAGGGGGGGCTATAAATAAATAAATAAACTATAAAACTTTCTTTGCCACAGGAAATGGTGATATCTTGTCTTACGAGGATGCAAATCGAGCCATGCAGACTGCTGTGTCAGGTATCATGATTGCCAGGCAAGTCTGTACATTTTGCCAATGTGCTTTCTTTCAATTTTGGAAGACTGGTAGTGGGGTGTGTGTGTGTGTGTGGCCTTGAGAGGGCGCAGTCTGCTTTCTAATGTGTGACTCTGAAAAGCATTTCCATGCAACTAATGTGAAGTAACTGCCCAAGCAAATTGCAAGGAAAAAAAAGACGGAGAAAGTGGAATATTGCTGGGTGGGATGAGTGCCTATGTTCTAAAACAGGCTGTTTGTTTTTCATTAGGTCTCTGCTAGTGTGAAATATTAAGGTTAAAGCAGGAGTAATAATCATTACAAGGGGGTTTGACAAAACAGCATTTGCCAGACCTTCTTTTCTAAAGTGCTCATTGGATAGAGGTCTGGCTTTTTGGTTTTGGTTTTAAATCTCCATTAACTCCCTCTTTTACAAAGCCGTGCGGCAAAGCTTCGATGCCCATTAAATTCCTATGGGCGTTAGAGCGATTACCATAGCTTTGTTTGTTTGGTTTTATTGAGTGGAATTACTTTTGAAAAATTCACCATGGTGGTTGCTTGTCACTGACTATTGTAAAATCCAAGTTAATAATTAGAATAGTACGAACATATCTGAGATATTTGTGGCAGGCTGAATAGGTTTCTCGTCTGGAAACATTTGATTCAACCCCTAGGGATTCTGTCTTCAGGAAAAGAGTAGGAAAGATGGATGGGGGGATATTTTTGCAGAGTACAGCACACAAATTTGTTAAACAGCTGTTTAACATGAATATTCTCTGTGTTATACAAGTTGCTTACATGGTAGCGCACACTTGAACCTCTCTTTTTCTGGCCCTCCCACTGGAGAATCCAGAAATAGCTCTGGAGGCAGGCAAAAGAAATCTATCTTATGCTCCTCCCGAATGATGTCCAGCACCCATTAATCCAAGGAAACCCGAGTCCATTCCTGATTAAACTGAGACAGGTGACCTCCAATGCAAGGAAGCTCCAACTGACTCCTGGCGTAATTGGGTCTTCTTAGGAGCAGCCACTGCTCGGGAGCTAGAGGCTGCCTGGAATTGGAACTGTTGTAATGAGGGCGGTAGCCCTGGGAGTATCTCTGAGAGGAAGATCCTCCAGAACCCTTCTGAAACCTGCAGGAGGAACGAAAATGACTACGATCCCCGCCTGCTGGCCAATGAGACCTGCTCACAAGAAGAGACTTAGGACGATGCTCAGCCACACTGGACATAAGATCATCCAAGGCCTTTACCAAAGAGAAGTTAGCCCTTGAAAGGAAGTCTGCTCAGAATGGCCTTGGAAGAGGCGTCCCCTGCCCAATTACGGATACAAAAAGTCCAGGGCATAGACACTGCAAAAGCAGAGACTTTGCCAAGGACTTGAATGAGATCATAAAGGGTGTCTGCTACATAATCCATACCATCCATGATCAGCGGAGGACAGGGAGGAATTTCCGCAGAGGACGCACTGCGCAACCTGGAATAACATGCAAGAGCCATAAAGGACATGGCTACCACCACTTCAAATATCTTTTTTTAACATAATGTCCATTCTGCGATCCTAAGAATCCTTAAGCATCACACCCCCCTTCACTAGGAAGGGCCGTTTGCCTGATCACCTGCGCCACAGCAGAATCTACTTTAGGTTGTTCAGAAACTTAGGTACCAGCCAATAAGTAATAATAATAATAATAACTTTATTCTTCTATATCGCCATAGTCAGATGACTTCTAGGCGGTTCACACCGAAGAGAGCTGGACAATCAGCGAATTACAAAATGCAAATAGGGAAGGTACAACATATTACACAAGAAATAGACAGAAGGAAAATATAATTATCCCAGGACAAGCAGGCAGCATATTCCCACACATGGGTGACGTCACCAACGGAGCCCCGCAGCGGACAGCCTCGAAAGCAAACTTGCTTGAAGATCTCGAGCTTTCGAGTGCTGCATCGCGCATGCGCGCGTGCCTTCCCGCCCGAACCAGGGGGCGCATCTCCTGTGAGGATCCTCAGTTCAACGTTTTCCGCGGAGCTGAGAAGACTTGTCGACTTAGTTCCCGTAGCGTTGTGCCTTCTCTTCACCGTGGCTGAGTAGTTTTTTGTTTCTGTTCGGTCGCTGTGTTTTTTGCTTCGTTTCTGATTTGTAAAAATTTTAAAAAAAAAACCATTTCACTTTTTGTTTTTTTGCGTCGGGTTGGGAGATTGAGGCCTAGGCCTTTCTCCCTCGTTCTCGACACAGACTTTGTCCTTTCTATGTCCCGGCCTGTTACCGGGTTCAAAAGGTGTTATCAGTGTGGCAGGACTATTTCCATAACTGACCCCCATAGTCGGTGTATGCTCTGCTTGGGGATGACCCATCGTCTGGAAGACTGTCTTCGCTGCCTCACTCTTCAACCTCGTGCCTTTAAGCGCCGCTGCGACAGGTTCTTCGAGCTTTTCCCTCGAATGGAGCCCGAAAAAGCGGTGGCCTCGGCCGAGGCATCTACAAAACCCTCCACTTCGGGACAAGCCTCGACTACGAAGACTTCGACTTCGCCTCCTCTGCAGGCCTCGGCCTCGAAGGCCTCCTCGGTGTCCTCGAAGCCTGGATTGGGGGGTAAGTCTCCTGCTTCCTTTTCAGGTACCATTCCTAAGAAGCCAACGGAGTCTAGTACCTCGCAACCTGGGGCTCCAGGTTCGGCTCCGTCTTCTAGACCGTCCTCCAAACGTGCTTCCAAATCGAGGGAATACTCTCCTCCGAGGTCGCCCTCATTGGAACGCACGAGGCCTCCGGTGACTCCGAGTCCCTTGGTCTCTGTCCCCATGTTTGAGGACATGCTCAAGTCAATTTTGACGACGCAAATTTCCTCAATTGTGGCTCAGTTGGTCCCGACCTCGACCTTGCCTTCACAAGTCCAGCCTGAGCAGCAGTCTCTGCCTCGTCGGCGGTCCCCTCGTCGCAGGTCTCGATCTCGGGTCTCTTCCTCGGACTCTTCACCTGACCGAGCTTCTAAGAGGTCTTTGCCTCGATCGAAGCACCGCTCTAAATCTTCGAAGATTCCTTCCTCGAGGAGCTCGAGGCCTTCGGATCTTCATTCGAAGCATGTGCCTCGCTCCCAGAATACTGTTGCCTCCTCTGTTTCATCGAGGCATTCCAGGTCGAGGACTCCACCTTCGAGACTTTTGCCTCGGGACCTGTCTCCTCTTGCAAAACCTCGCACTCCGCGCACTTCTCTGTCTCGGAGTCTTAAGCGGAAACATTCCACCACTCCACCTCTGACTGGTAGTGCGGCGTCCTCCATTACTTTGTGTCTCGATTCAGAACCTGTTTCTCAGTATTTGCGCGAGGCTTCCCCATCTTTTTCAGTGGCGCCTCGTTCTGCCTCTCCTCAGGAAGCCTCTACATCGAAGTCTTCTTCCTTAGCGAAGTTTGTTTTCGATATGGGCCAGGCCCTTAATATCGATTTGCATTCGGATTCCAAGTACACACCTGAATATTTGGCGGATATGGAGCTTTCCCATCCTCCAAAGGAGACTTTGCGTCTGCCCATGACACCGGTGCTGAAGCAGACTTTCCTGCGGAATATGGAAACTCCTTATTCTGTGACGGCGATCCCGTCTAAATTGGAGTCTCGATATCGCACTGTGCCTTGCAAGGGTTTTGAGAAATCACAACTTTCTCACCAATCTTTAGTGGTGGAATCATCCCTGAAGAAGGCTCATCCTTCTAAGGTGTCTGCGACGGTTCCTCCAGGGCGTGAAGGTCGCACTATGGATAAATTTGGGCGAAGACTTTATCAAAATTCGATAATGACTAACCGAATTCTAAATTACAACTATGTCTTCACTTCTTATTTTAATTACTTTTTGAAGCAGTTGTCATCCTTTTGCCCAGACTGGCCCAGAGAACGACTTACTGAATATAAACAAATTCTTCAATCTCTCTCGCAATTGCATCTCTTCATGTTGCAGACATCTTATGATGCATTTGAACTTTCTTCTAGAGTCTCGGCGTTTGCAGTGGCCATGCGCCGTCTTGCATGGCTCAGAATAGTGAACAGGGATCCCAACTTACAGGATCGTTTAGCGAACCTGCCGTGTCAAGGTTCTGAGCTTTTTGATGACTCGATTGAGGCGGCTACAAAAAGGCTCTCTGAGCATGAACGCTCCTTCGCCTCTCTTCTTCGCCCTAAACCGAAGCCTCCTGCGACTAGAGCTTACAAGACTCCAGCTCGTCGCTACCCTATGAAGTCCACGCCAGCTTTCTCTAGGCCTCCACCTAGACAGCCCCAGCAACAGTGTCCTCAGAAGTCTCAGACGCCTGCTCCATCCAAACCCGCTCCGTCTTTTTGATGGTCCAGTGGTGAGCATTCCAACCTCCTTGCATCCGAACTCCTCCCTACCCATTGGAGGTCGCCTTTCCCTTTTTACATCTGTCTGGGAAACCATTACATCGGACCTCTGGGTCCTCACAGTCATCCGCGAGGGATACTCTCTACGCCTGCTTCAGGTGCCTCCAGATCACCCTCCAGGAGAGTGTTTTTCCAGTTTCTCGCAACTCCCCCTTCTTCTTCAGGAGGCTCAGGCGCTTCTTCGCCTTCGAGCGGTGGAGGAGATTCCTCCTTCCGAACACAATCTAGGGTTTTACTCCAGATACTTCCTGGTTCCAAAGAAGACGGGGGATTTGCGACCCATTCTGGATCTCCGAGCTCTCAACAAATTTCTAGTCAAAGAGAAATTTCACTTGCTCTCTCTTCCAGTCTTGTACTCTCTCATGGATCAGGGAGATTGGATGTGCTCACTGGACCTCAAAGAGGCTTATACTCACATTCCTGTCCATCTGAATTTTCGCAAATATCTTCGGTTCAAGATGGGGAACCTTCATATTCAGCACAGGGTTCTTCCGTTTGGCTTGGCGACCTCTCCCAGGGTCTTCACCAAGTGTCTAGTCGTGGTGGCTGCAGCCCTCCGTGCTCGGGGGTCTTCAGGTTTTTCCTTACCTCGACGATTGGCTTATCAAAGCCCCTTCTCTTCCAGGGGTTATTCAAGCGACCCTTCAGACTATTTCTTTTCTTCAAAGTCTGGGGTTCCATATCAATTTTCCAAAATCTCAGTTGGTTCCAACTCAATCCATCCAATTTATTGGCGCCGTGTTGGACTCTGTTCACATGAGAGCTTTCCTCCCCCTCAATCGTCAAGAAACTCTCTTTCGCCTTTGTCATCACGTAGCTTCCCTGTCGACTCTCACGGCTCGCCAACTGATGGTCCTCCTCGGGCATATGGCATCTACGGTTCATGTGACTCCCTTTGCAAGACTCCACCTTCGCATTCCTCAGTGGACCCTGGCGTCTCAGTGGCAGCAGGCCCTAGATCCGCCTTCTCGACATATAGCGGTGACTCCTTTATTGAAGAAGTCTCTCCGCTGGTGGATGCTCTCTTCCAATCTTTCCAGAGGTTTGCAGTTTCTTCATCTTCCTCATCAGAAAGTGCTCACAACAGATTCGTCCGAATATGCCTGGGGAGCCCACATAGATGGTCTCCGTATGCAAGGGTTGTGGACGTCCGCAGATCGTCGATGTCACATCAATCTGTTGGAACTCAGAGTGATTTTTCTTGCTCTCAAAGCTTTTCTGCACCTCCTTCACGATCAAGTAGTCCTGGTTCAGACGGACAATCAAGTAGCCATGTATTATGTCAACAAACAAGGCGGAACGGGATCTCACTCCCTTTGTCAGGAAGCTCTGAGGTTGTGGCATTGGGCGATTTCTCACAACATTCTTCTTCGCGCTGTATATATTCAGGGTCAACAGAATTGTCTTGCAGACAAACTGAGTCGTCTGCTTCAACCTCACGAATGGACACTCAACTCCCCCACACTTCGTCAAGTATTTCTGCGCTGGGGAACTCATCGGGTGGACCTCTTTGCGTCACCCGACAACTTCAAACTGCCTCTGTTTTGCTCCCGCATTTTCTCGCCTCTTCGTCTCGAGGCGGATGCTTTTCTTCTGGACTGGAGGGGTCAGTTTCTTTATGCCTTCCCTCCGTTTCCTCTGATTCTCAGAACTCTTGTCAAACTAAAGTCGGACCATGCCACGATGATTCTCATAGCGCCTCGGTGGCCCCGACAACCTTGGTTCTCTCTTCTTCTTCAACTCAGCATCAGGGAACCTCTTCTGCTACCGGTTTTTCCTTCTCTGCTCACTCAGAGTCAGGGGTCTTTACTTCATCCCAACCTGCAGTCTCTTCACTTGACGGCATGGTTCCTTTCTGCATAACAGATCCTTCTCAATTCTCTCAGTCTGTTCAAGATGTTTTTCTGGCTTCCAGGAAGTCGTCCACTCGTCAATGTTATGGCCAGAAGTGGACTAGATTTTCGACTTGGTGTTCCGCTCGTCGTCTTCAGCCAAAATCTTCTTCTTTGGCTTCAGTTCTGGATTATTTGCTTCATTTATCTCAGTCAGGACTTCAATCCACATCTATTAGAGTTCATCTTAGTGCGATTGCTGCTTTTCATCAACCTCTGGATGGGAAACTGCTCTCAGCACATCCTCTGGTCGCGCGTTTTATGAAGGGCCTTTTTAACCTTCATCAACCTATCAAACCGCCTCCTGTTGTATGGGATCTTAATGTTGTTCTAGCTCAACTGATGAAACCTCCATTTGAACCTATTGATTTGGCTCATTTTAAATATCTCACTTGGAAAGCTGTATTCTTAATTGCCCTCACTTCTGCACGTCGAGTCAGTGAATTGCAAGCGTTAGTCTCGGACCCACCTTTCACAGTTTTTCACCATGATAAGGTGGTTCTCCGTACACATCCAAAATTCTTACCTAAAGTAGTATCAGATTTTCATATCAATCAATCTATTGTTCTCCCGGTATTTTTTCCTAAGCCGCATTCTCATCCCGGTGAGGCGTCTCTGCATACTTTGGACTGTAAACGTGCGTTGGCGTTTTACCTTCAACGTACTCAACCTCACAGAACATCTCCTCAACTTTTCATCTCTTTTGATCCGAATAGGTTGGGACGTCCTGTCTCTAAGCGTACCATCTCCAACTGGATGGCTGCTTGCATTTCTTTCTGCTATGCTCAGGATGGTCTTCCTCTGCAAGGTCGAGTGACGGGCCACAAAGTTAGAGCTATGGCGGCTTCTGTCGCTTTCCTCATATCAACACCTATTGAGGAAATTTGCAAGGCTGCCACTTGGTCCTCGGTTCATACTTTCACCTCTCATTACTGTCTGGATTCTTTATCCAGGAGGGATGGCCATTTTGGCCAATCTGTTTTGCAAAATCTTTTTTCATAAATTGCCAACTTCCCTCCTCCCTTTTTATTTAACTTGGAGGTCACCCATGTGTGGGAATATGCTGACTGCTTGTCCTGGGATAAAGCACAGTTACTTACCGTAACAGTTGTTATCCAGGGACAGCAGGAAGATATTCCCACAACCCACCCACCTCCCCTGGTTGGCTTCTTGGCTTGGTATCTGAACTGAGGATCCTCACAAGAGAGGCACCCCCTGGTTCGGGCGGGAAGGCATGCGCGCATGCGCGATGCAGCACTCGAAAGCTCGAGATCTTCAAGCAAGTTTGCTTTCGAGGCTGTCCGCTGCGGGGCTCCGTTGGTGACGTCACCCATGTGTGGGAATATCTGCCTGCTGTCCCTGGATAACAACTGTTATGGTAAGTAACTGTGCTATTTAGTGTGGCTTCTGTTAGGAGATAAATCTGTCAAATAGTACAGTTTTAATTACTCTCCGAAAGGCACCGTAGGTCAGCCTGGCTCCATTGATATAGTTACCCAGCCAGGTCTGCTGTTTGCTTGCTTGAAACATGAAAATCCTGTCCAAAAAGGATTTATATTTACAGCCGGTGATCCTTGGGTATGCAAATATGTTACAGTTTCTGGTTGACCGTGTGGGGTTGTGTAGCATGAAATATGGTAGAAGATAGGAAGGCGCTAGTCCCCAGGCCTGCTTGAAACAAATACAAGCAAACTTGAACATTATTTGCACCTCCATTGGCAACCAGTGTAACAGTTTGTAGTAGGGGCTAATGTGGTCACTTTCCTTCAATCCAAATATAAGGTGAACTGCTGTGTTTGGTACTATTCTTAATTTTCGTACTGTTTTCTTTGGGATACCCAGATAAACGATATTGCAGTAGTCCAGTATTGATAGTCAGAGACTGCACCAGTAATCTAAAGGATGTAGGGTCAAAGTATTTTTTAATGGCCCTTAATTTCCATAGTGTGCAAAAGCATTTCTTCACCACTATGTTTGTATGGTCAACCATTGTCAGATGTGTGTCTAGTGTGACTCCCAGTATTTTTATAGTTTTAGAAATTAGGTATTCGTGACCATTTAGATGTAGCGATGTTCTGGTAATTTTGTCCTTTGGGCTTGCCAAGAAAATTTTTGTCATTTCTGTATTTAGTTTCAGTTTGAAGTTGATTGTCATTTTCAGTTTTTGTCAATTTCAGTCATTATATGAGAGATGTGATCTAAAATTTCATTAGTTATGCTATTCAAGGGAATTAGAATAGAAATATCATCCGCATATATGTAATAGTTTAAGTTTAACTTTTGCAATAGATGTCCTAAAGATGAGATGTAAATGTTGAATAGTGTTGACGATAATGGGGAGCCCTGGGGCACCCCAAAGGGTTTTTCCATGGGCTAGAGTAATTCCCATCACCAGCCACTCGATATGATCTTTTTTTTTGGAAGCCCTGGAACCACTTTTTTACTTTTCCCGAAAGCCCCATTGTGTCTAGGCATTGTAGCATTATTTTCATTGTCAACTAAATCGAAAGCACTACTAAGATCTAGTTGTAAAATCAGAGCACTTGTGCCTCTGCTAAAAAGACCATAAAGGTGATTAAGGATAGATGCTAAAACTGTCTCAGTGCTGAAACCTTTTCTGAATCCTGATTGATGTTCACTAAGAATGTTAAATTTGTCTAAATAGTTCACTAGTTCCAGGTTCACCAATCCTTCCTGTAGCTTAGTGAATAGGGAGATGCTCGCTATGGGCCTGTAATTGGATTCCAGGGCTATTGATAAAGTTTCAACATAGCTTTAGAGGACTGCAGAGTCTCACTGTGCTTGAATCAGTCCAGGAAGCTGCAGATGAGACGGAAAAAAGGAAGACAGCACCGAAGTACCATTGTAGTTCATTCAAATGGCTTGGCTGTTGGCCATGTCATTTGCCTGTTATTTTATCCATATGCAGTATTATAGGGGTGAGTGTTCATAGTTACAATGCAACCGTTTCCTTGATAGCAGTTTCCCTGTACAGATTTTACAAAATATCTTTGGAGTTAGTTATTATGGTGATACTTCTCTATATTAGGGGCTCATGGCTAGGTTTTAAGAGGACCACAGAAAACATATCCCTCATGGGTCATTAACAGTGAATTTGTTTGCTATAAAGATTTGTTACAGAAGAATTTGACCATAATAAAGTCTGGACAGTGGGAATTAAGTCTTAGCTTGTGTTTATAAAGATAAACCACTGCAAATACATTTACCTGGGTCTTTTTTTGGTTGATTTACAGAGGGGCGCTAGTCAAGCCTTGGCTGTTCACTGAAATTAAGGAGCAACGACACTGGGACATTTCCTCCACAGAAAGATTTGAGATTCTGAAAGATTTTACAAATAATGGGCTGGAGCACTGGGGCTCAGATACCCAAGGGGTGGAGAAAACCAGGCGTTTTTTACTGGAATGGTTATCGTTTTTGTGCAGGTAAGAACTCTTCCTGGCAAAACATATCAATGCTGTGTGCTGGCTGTTGGGTTGTGCTTCTCTTTCCTGGCAGGGTATGGGTTTTTGAAATTCAAAGATGAACTGGTTTTGCATATAACTAGTGTGTCCAGTTGAATTAACTGCATATGGATACAATAGCATCACTACTCCTGTGGGATTTAAGATTTATTTTTGTGCTGGTGAACAAACCCCTCAAGCCTTACCCTCTCCTGTCAGGTGGCAGAGTGTTAAGCTAAAGAAGGGGTTCTCTAAATGTTGTCAGAATTATAATGTCCAACCATGGGGTATATTGTAGTTCTGTAGATGCTGTACTTTAGTTTGTATTATGCTTTTAAAGCTGAACAAACCAGGATATTTAGAAGGTGAGCTGTGCTACAGATTCTAGTTGGGCTTGCAAAGCAAATATAAAAGCTCTATGAATCAACTTAGCAGAACCTTCTTTGACCCCTTCACACATCAATTTCTACCTGCGTGCAGTGTTAACTTCAGGTTGATGTCTGACTAACCGCCCTGAATGTAGACTAGAGTGGTACTTCTTTAGGCTGTAGTAGCAGTGTTCTGCACCCTGCAATACCAGTAGCGAGCTTCCCTCCCTTCATGCTCCATTTTCAGGGTGGCAAAAGAAGTATGGGCTGTCACACGGAGCCTTCTCTCTTGAAAGCTGGTCTCTTGGGTGAGCTTGGTGTCGCTACTGCAGGGGTGGGCAATATTTATATGCAGCTTGCCACATAAATTTCAGTACTATCCCTAGCTGGCCGCACACAGAAGATGAATAAATGTACCACATAGTTCACTGTCAACAAAACTCAGTATGATGACTGAATGAACATATAAACATAGCCTGCATCTTGTACATTTTGATCTGCAGTTTTTCTTTTGTTTTGGACTGAATGAGCATATACATTTTTTCCCAAAATGGTCTATATTAGGGGCTCGTGGCTAGATTTTAAGAGGACTACAAAAAACATATCCTTCATGGGCCATTAGCAGTATATTTGTTTGCTATAACGATTTGTTACAGAAGAATTTGACCATAATCAAGTCTGGGCAGTGGTTCATAAACTTCTGTCCTTCCAAACAGTTGCTAACATAGTCAAACAGCAGCTCCACTGACAACAAAACTCTGGTTAATGACATTTGTGCAGGCTGTTTTTTGTGTATACTTCATAGTCTCACAGTCGGCATAAAATTCAATGATAGGCCGCAGATCACCCACCCATGAACCACAGTATAACCCAACCTGCAACTAAAACTCAAATTCTAAGTGGAGAGCATAAAATGAGGAGCTAGGAGCCCAGGAACAGTGTATTTGTTAAATGCCTGTTCAAGCGCCTTTACTCATGGTGAGCTGGCCGTGCCCATCAGCTAGAGAACTGAGCTGGAGTCCAGACATTTGTTCTATCTTTAGCATGGATTTGATATTCTGTTCACTGTCGCGCATCCTTTTATTTGGAATTCAGATACATTCCGGTTGGACTGTTGGAGCACATACCTCAGAAAATCAATGAGCGACCACCATATTACATGGGCAGAGATTACTTGGAGACTTTAATGGCTAGTCAAAATGTGTCAGACTGGATCAAAATAAGGTAATGCATTCCAATATGGATGAAAATGCCAAGGGACTGACTTAGCTGAAATTGTTCTAAACCAGGTAGTTTTCATATATATATAATAATATCTATATTATCTATCTATCCAGCTCTAGATATAGATTTAATTGACCCTCTTATCTGGTGAAGTAGCTATCTCCTCTGCATCCTAGTGGAGGGACTATACTGTGCAGTAGTGTCAGGGGAATGCTATAATGGGGTTCAAAAATGGGCACTACAAAAGAATGTGCATGCCCTTTATAGAATAGCACTTAAGGCTAATTCTCTGGCTACCAGTCTTACTACTGCTGAAACCTGATGTAAATCCTGGTGCCTGAGCTGAATGCGCAAATCCATTATTCTTTAACACTGCATGCAACATTTTGGAATGCCTCTAACCCACCCATGCTCACATCCTCTTTTGGGTTTCACACTATGGAATTTAGGCACCCAGCATTCTAGTGTGCAGCCAGATGCATGTGCAAATCCTAATTGATGTCGGTTAACATCAGTAATTTAGTTGTTGGTGTCCCATTATTGATAGTTAACAGCTTGTTAGACAATTAGATTGCTTATGCATCTCAGACACAAGCCTAAATTTGGGCCTCATAAGTAGAATCCAGGCATGAATATATAAATATACAGCTGAGGCTTTGTGCCATAGTCTGGAAGTATTTGGAAGTCTGTGAAGAGTACGTAGCCAAACTACTGTCGCCACATGAGAGAAGAGAGTCTAAATTGCATGAAATAAACTGCTTCTGCCTGTGGAAGAGCCAGTCTTATTCCATTTGATGTGTCTATTGCCAGCACTGATTGCATCTTTTTGCAAGTAACTTGTTGCATCTGTTTCATGGAAGTTGAGGAGAAGGAAGGGTAACTAGTCTTGAAACTAGTACATGGACTACAAGGGATCAGGGAAAATGGATTAGGCTGCCACCTCTTTGTCTTTGTGTTGTATGGCCTTCTTTATTAGGAATAAAGTCTGCAGAGGAAGAGGAGACAGCCCCAGGAAGCAGAAGGGCAGCACTTTCACAATCCTCCATTGTGAATCATGCTACTCCCATACTTGTGGAGGCCATTTTGCTTCAGTTTACATGGGGAGTGGGGCATAGACAGCAAGAGTTGGAGATGTGGGAAGAGCTAAGAGAGGCAATGAAAACAAACAAGATGATGACAGAGTGGAATTATGTAAGCTGGAGGTTAAGAAGAGAAAGAGAGGAAGGAGCATCAACTGGTTGTGCATAAACATTAAAGCATGTCTTCCAGATCCTTACATGTTACTGCTCCACCCCACCGATTTCACTTCCATACAGTCTTGGTTAAGAGTTATTGTGTGTGGGTGTGGTTATTTGGCATTTAAATGTCAATTGATAAAACAGGACCAAATATCACACAGTAATATAAGTACAATATTTTATGTTAATATGTGACCCCCCATCGTTGGTCACAAATGGTGTGAAAAACATGAGTGAAGCTTGAGGAATGTTCTGAAATTTGGCAGCTAATATTTAATGCTAAGAAATGCAAAGTCATGCATTTCGGCTGCAAAAACCCAAGGGAACAGTAGTTTAAGGATGAAGAACTTTAGTGCAGGAAAGAGCAGGAAAGAAGAGCTTAAGGTTGAAAAGGCGATGGCGAAGGATGCTTGAAGTGCATAGGAAGCAGAATGGCCAGTGGGAAAAAGGAGGTGACTCTGGTGAGACCTCTTTTAGGATATTGTGTACAATTCTGGAGACCACACTTTCAAAGAGATATAAATAGGATGGAGTTGGTCCAGAGGAAGTTAACTAAAATGGTTGGTCTACTATGTTTATAAGATGAACGGGGACAGACTTAAAGATCTCAATCTGTATACTTTGGAGGAAAGGTAGGAGAGGGAAGATATGATAGAGATGTTTAAATACCTATGTGACATGAATACACGAGGAGAGTCTCTTTCAATTGAAAGGAAACTAGAGTGAGATTAAGTGGTGATTGGCTAAGGAAATACTTTTTTACTGATAGGTTGGTAGATGCGTGGAATAGTCTTCCCATAGAGGTGGTGGAAACAAAGATTGTGTCTGAGTTCAAGAAAGCTTGGGACAGGTACATGGGACCTCTTAGGGAGAGGGGGGGGGGGGGGAGATAGTGCTGAGGATAGGTAGACTGGATGGGCTATTTAGCCTTTATCTGCCATGTTTTTCTATTGCTGGTACTGACATGCCTTCAAACCCTGTGCCCCTCCACTGGCCGGTTTGCTTTGTATGGTCTTAGATGACATAAGCACTACCTGGTTGAATGCCTCTCCTGCTTGTTAAATTGTTTTTGGATTTTTACCCCTAAATGAAGCATTTGTAACCCATATACAGGGTATGATCAAAAAATATAGTGAATGTTTTCTATTATAATAATTAAAAAAAAAAAATTAGACACATTGCCATTAATCCCCCCCCCCCCCCCCCCACACACTTGGAACATACTTATCCTATCGTTCTTGCCACTTTCTGAAGCAGCTCTGGACATCCTCTTTCATGAGTGTCTTTAGTTGCCTCAATGTCCTAAACTAATTCAAAACGTTTACCTTTTATGGTCATTTTAACTTTGGGGAAGAGCCAGAAGTTGCACGGTGCCAGATCCAGTGAATAAGGTGGATAACACACCATAATGGTTTTTTTTGACAGAAATTACTGTACTAGAAGCATTATGATGATCGTTTGCCCATTTTTTAGGTTATACTCACTCACCTTATGTTCTGAATGAAACCATATGTGATGTTAAGATCCTCAGAAATTCCCCTAATGGTTAATCGCCTGTTTGATTGAATCATTTTGCTTACTCTTTCAACATTCTCTTGTTTTTTTGATGAAGGACATACCGATCGCTCCTCCTCATTTGATTCACAACCATTGCTTGAACCATTTGTAAAACCATCTTCATGGTCACTACAGCATCACCATAAACTGATTTTAACACTGAATGTTTCTTTAGCACTTTTTTGAAACAAAATTTCATATTGTTTGTGATCCATAATTTACAATTCACTTTTAAACATACCTTCTCTCAACTGATTGCACCGAACAAATTGAAACTTGTCACACACTATTACTCAGGTTTAATGCACTGCTTCCATATTGAAGATTCCTGCCTTTATGTTGGATGGCACTTGGCACCAGTATTGACTTTTTTTTTTTTATATTACACTTCATATAAATTGGGTAGTTTTGTATTTAGTGACACTGGTATTTTGATCTGTGTGATTTTTCTCTCAGTGCTTGATGATATGTTGTGAGACAGAGCAGGCTGTTCATAACTGTATCATGTCTTCTGAGCAGAGAAATATGGAGTGTTTCCTTGGCTCAGGGAAGGAGTTTTGTGAAGTCTGTCAACATGAGAAGATGACAGAGAGGTGAAGATTTTGAGTGCAAGTTCTTCAATCTCTGTCAGTGTGAAGAGATCACAGGTGGCATGAGAAGTTGTTGGAAAGGACAGAACTTAGTGATGAGGGAGAGCTGTGAGAAATTTAAGTAAGTTGGATTTTTTAGGGAGTAGTGCCTGAGGGAAATCATCCCTTTAATACCCTTGCTTCTTGGGTGGAGGAAGCTTCTTGCTGCCGTCGCTATAAAAAGGTACAACTTTGTTCACACTACACACAGGGACAGTGTTATAGCAAAAGTCAGTCAAAATATGTATATGAAATCAAAACAAGACCTGACTATAATGTAAACCAGTGCAGAGAGAGTGAAAATCTTATAAGGTATGCTCAGAATTTGAACCACATATGCAATGACTGGACGGTAAACTGAGCATACCTTATAAGAGATTTTCACTCTCTCTGCACTGGTTTACATTATAATCAGGTCTTGTTTTGATTTCATCGCTATAAAAAGAGCAAGCAATGATAAGAGTTGGCTCCACCTGTTAGAGCCTCCACCTCTGAATCCAGGAAACATATCTGAACTGCTTTTTCAAGCAACAAGGTTTATTTTGTTTTAAGGTATTCTTACTCTCTGCATCTCATCCACTGCAGTGGCTCTGCTTTGCTATACAGCCTGGATATTTTTATTTTGTATACTTTAGTGCTAAATTTGGTAACACACTCTACTAGCACTTCAAGCAGAACAGCCAGCTGCTTTAATGCCAAGATGTAGCTAAAGCATTTTCTGCAAACCTAACGGAACTACTGGCCTGGACTAAGCAAAAGAGAAATTTTTAGCAAAAATAGCCAATTGCTTTACAACAGGATACATCTGTCAGAGGAAGTAATCTCAGTAAAGTGTATGGATATATTTAGATGTTCACGCTCTCAATTTTTAAACCATTTTCCTTGTTACAGTGAGATGCTTTTGGGACCTGTACCTCCAAGCTTCACCTTCCTCCCGAAACATAAAGCCAATTCCTACAAGTAAGGAATTAGTGAGGAGCTTTTCTGTTACAGCCAAGTGATGAACTAATTATAATCCTGTTTTAAATAAAAGTTTTTATGGTTGTTTGTTGTTGCCTGGTGTGCATTATTCCCCATACTGAAATATTGCTGGTATCTGGCCAGGACAGCTGATACCTGCTAAGGCTAATGAACACATCAGAGTACATAGATGTATCAATTTGTACATGTTCATTTACAAACAGAAAATGGATTACTGCTTCTACTTTAGTTTCAGTAACTTTCCCTAGAGGTAGGTACTGCATAAGATAAAGTTGTTGGCCTTTGGCAAAAAAGTTATTCAGAGGACAGTTTTTAGGCCTACAACTTAATTTTTACATCTGGGGGAACACTTGCACAACAGAGTCAGTGCAGAATTCTGTGTAGTCTGCTTTCCTGTATCCTGTACTTTCACCAGCTTCAGTGTAGCACAAGGATGAGCTTCCCAGCAACACATGAACCTGCTGTCTGCTACCTTTGTCCCCAGCTGTTTCTGCTGTACAGAGGCCTGTATGGCTCAAAGGAACAGTCAGGCCCAGGATAGCAGAGGAATAGGAAACAGCCCCCAATGTGCTGCTGGGCAGCAACTCCTTGTCCTGCACTGAAGCCAGTAAAGGTGCAGAGAGAGCTGTTTAAAAAACAAAACAAAATCTTATATTCCACTTATACCCAAGTGGATTACAAAATGTACAGATAACATGGGGGAGGGCTGGAAAAAAGTGCCTGATGTGTATGTGCAGGAAGGGGGCTTGAATAAAGATGGAGTAAGTGAGGGAAGGTGTAAAAACAAAATTGCTGGTGTATATTTGTGCAGGGGGGGGGATGGAGGGCTGTAGGATGGTGGTAGAAAGAGTATTTCATGCCTGCCCATATACTGGGGGAAGCACCAGAAAACTACAAATAAAGTGTGCAGGAGAAATTAGGTTCTTACCTGCTAATTTTCTTTCTGTTAGCGTGTAGACTGGTATAGTCCTTATGAATGGATTAGATGCCTCACTACTACCAGCAGGTGGAGACTGAGCACAAACTTGTATACACTTCTCCCTTGGTATTTGCAGGGGATAAGGGTACAGCCGAACAATGAATATCTTCTAGTCCCACCCCTGCCTTCAATAGTGGTCTAGCAGGCTTTCGGGGCAGGAGTGATCTTCCTACGCTCCTGCCCCGTGCAGATCGCCAATAGAAAATGACTGCCGTGAGTTCAACAGGAGCTCACAGCAACCATTTCCTATTGGCAATCTGCACGGGGCAGGAGTGTAGGAAGATCGCTCCTGCCCCGAAAGCCCGCTAGACCACTAGGTAAGGCTAGGACACCAGGAGGAAGGCTGGAGAGAGGTGTGAACATGCTAAACTATGGGGGGGGTTTCCCCCTTTCCCCCAAAAAAAACAACTACAGAGGGGGAAGTATATCAGGCTCGAATCTGCCCAGCAACTCAGACTGCCGAATAGCCAAGCAGAACCTAGGAAAGGCTTCCACTGAAAACAGTATAACACACTCCGAACAGGAGTGGAAAAAACAACAAATACTTATAAACTATTGTTGGAACATATATAGAACTTAATCCTGGTATAGAAAACATCCCCATAGCTCACCAGCTGAGCTTACTTCTCCCCGGCCCTAGAAAATTTCTAAAACCCACAATCACCGCACAAAGACAGACAGGGTGGGGGGACTATACCAGTCTACAAGCTAATAGAAGGAAAATTAGCAGGTAAGAACCTAATTTTTCCTTCTGTATCACTTGGTAGACTAGTATAGTCCTTACGAACGGGATGTACCAAAGCAGTACCCATTAAGGGTGGGACCCCTGAAGGGCCGACACCAGAACACATGCTTGAACATCCACATGGTAGTGTCTTACAAAGGCATGCAGAGAAGACCAACTGCAGCCTTGTAAATATCCACTGGAGGCACCAGAGAAGATTCAGCACAAGAAGCTGCCTGACCCCTAATGGAATGAGCCTTAAGAAATTTTGGGACAGGCTTCTTCAGAAGATAAGCGGAAGCAATAATCTCCTTGATCCAGCGCACAACAGTAGCCTTAGAAGCTCCATCCCCCTTACGAGGACCTGCTAGAAGGACAAAGAGATGATCTGATTTCCTGTTCTCCTGGGTCCTCTGCACATAAGAGCAAAGGACCTGACTGACATCCAACTTGTGCAGCTGTCTTTGCTCAGAAGAGCCCTTCCAGCTACCCAACATCAGGAGGACCACTGCCTGATTGACATGAAAAGGAGAAACTACCTTTGGCAGAAAGGAAGGAACAGGCTTCAAGGCAACCTGCTCCCTAGAAAACTCCAAAAAGGGAGCCCTAAAAGAGAAAGCCTGCAGCTCAGAAACATGTTTAGCTGAAGTAATAGCCACTAAGAAGATCGCTTTAAGAGTAAGGTCCTTTAAAGAGCAGTCACCCAACGGTTCAAAAGGAGGGCACACTAAAACTGATAGGACCAGATTCCGATCCCAAGATGGAACAGAGGGTTGTATGGGAGGCTTGAGCAACTTGCCACCCGCAAGAAGCGAATCACATCAGGAATGTCAGTCAAACACTGACCTTTCAATAACCCCCGAAAGGCTGACAAGGGCGCATGCTGAACTCTGAAAGAAGACCATCCTGCAAGAACTCTAAGATGTTAGGCAGGGAAATGCGAAGAGACCACTCCACATGCATCACACCACTCCTCAAATAGATGCCAAACCCTCACAAAAGCCCGAGAGGTGGAAAGCCTCCAGGACCCCAAAAGAGTTGAGATCATTTTATCTGAATACCACTTCCTACCTAGGCAACCCCTTTCAAGAGCTAAGCCATAAGACAAAAGGGACCTGGATCGAACATTGGAATAGGACCCCGAGTTAGACGGTCATCCAAGAAAGGAAGAGGATCCGCATACCACAGTCGTCGAGGCCAATCCGGAGCCACCAGCACGAGGCCCGGATGGCAAATTATGCGGAGAACAACTCTGCCCACTAATGGCCATGGTTGAACCAGAGCATCCAGGCCCTCGGCCTGACCGTCTCTGTGATGACTGAAGAAGCGGGGTGTTTTGGCGTTGACACTTGGTCAGCCCCTCATGGAGCTGATGGCCACAAGACTGCACTATCAACTGAAAAGCCACCGGGCTGAGACACTACTCTCTAGGATCTAGCACGCGACAACTTAGGAAGTCCGCTTGAACAGTCTCCACTCTGGCTATGTGGGATGCTGATATTTCTTGAAGTACGACTCCGCCCAGACCATGAGCAGAGCTGCCTCCTGTGCCACCAAAGTGCTCCTGGTACCCCCTGATGATTGACATAGGCCACCCCCATGGCATTTGTCCGACAGAACCCTGACTGACTTGCCCCTGTGGGCCCATGACCACCTCACTACGAGGGAAGCCGCCATCGACCCCAAGACTTGGAGAAAATCCTGTGCCCGAGGACACTGGGACGTCATAAGCAGGCGAATTTGAGATTGCAATTTGCTTACCCGGGTCTCCGGAAGACCTTCCCCAAGGAGGTGTTGAACAGCACACCTAGATACCCAGGCGCTAAGAGAGAGACAGCCAGCTCTTGGCAAGGTTAACTACCCATCCCAGCGACTGCAAAAACTCCACCACCCGAGCGATCTCCTGGAATGACTTCACTTGAATCAACCAGTTGTCCAGGTAGGGATGAACTAGAATGCCCTCTTTGAGTGATGACCACCATTCACCTTGGTGAACGTCTGGGGAGCTGTGGCCAGACTAAAGGGCAGTGCACAGAACTGATAATATTGCCCCAAGAGCGCAAAGCACAGGAAGTGATGGGAGGCCTGAACAGGAATGTGCAAGTAGGCCTTGGTCAGATCTAAATAGGTCAGAAACTCCCCCGGCAGAACCGCCAGAAACACAGACCGCGGAGTTTCCATGTGGAAGGAAGGCACGTGAAGAGCCCTGTTGACCCTCTTCAAATCCAGGATGGGCACCACAAAGTAAATCTAGTACCAACCTGTGCCCCACTCCAACAGGATAACTGGAACCACCGTCTGGAGATCCAACAATCTTTGAAGGATCTGGCGAAAAGCCTGCTGCTTCCACACCATCTGCGAGGGAGAAACGAAAAAATGATATGGCAAGGAACAGGCAAACTCCAGAGCATAACCGTCCTGAATTACCTCCAGAACCCACTGATCGGATGTGATGTTTGCCCACTTTGGATAAAAATCTCTCACCTGGGCGCCCACCAGAACCAAGATGGGCGGCAGGGGACCTGGCGGGGGCACTACCTGCATCCCAGCGGGCCCCATGAAAGGACTGCATGTGCTGGAAGAACCTGCCTCTAGAGAGCCCAGGGGACTGAAAAGAGGCAGCCCCTTGACCAAGGCAGAAACTTCAGAAATCACGCCCACGAGCAGCGCCACCTCGAGCCAGCAGCCTAGGCCTATCCTCAGGCAAACGAGGCACTTTAGAATCAGTGAGAGTCTGAACCAACATGTCAAGGTCCTCACCAAACAAGATCCCTTAAAAGGAAACTTTGTCATCTTAGCTTTGGATGCCAAGTCCACCGACCAAGCGCGAAGCCACAAGGTATGGTAAGCTGCCACTGCAAACGCCAACGATGTGGCAGAAGCTTGCAAGAAAGAGGTCATACATGGCATATGAAAGATAAGCAGCACCCAATTCAAATCTTTGCCACTTCATACTTCAGCAATTCCCAAAGCTCAGTTTTTAGAGTCAAGGACATGCTTGGCCCAGTGAAAACATAGCCGAGTCACCAGCCCGCCAAACATCGCCGCTTGGACCACCAGAGTTGTCACATCAAAACTCTGTTTAAGGAGGGACTCCCAACTTACACTCCTCCGCGTCCTTCAAGGCCGTACCACCCTCAACAGGCACAGTATGCCTTTTAGAGATGGCTGACACCACCGGGTCCACTACAGGTGGACCATGGAGCGTGCAAAATGAAAGGAAGCTTCCGACACCTGCCACTGTGCGAGCATAATATTCCTGATGCATAGGAAAAGAGCAGGAATCACAGCAGATCCCCTTAAGCAAGGGGTCCACCATACACGGGGGCTCCGACACAGTGTCCTCAAAAGTGCAAAACCGAGGAGACCTGAAGAATTAATTCATGAAGCTCTTCCCGCTGAAAAATGTACACCACAGATGCATCTTCGCCAGCTGAGGGGTGCCCGAACCTCTCACTGGCAGACCCCCCCCCCCCCCCCAAGAAGATCCTGGACATCTCCCCAAGGGTCCAGATCCTCAACAACAACATCTTGCTCTGGGCAAAAATCCTCATCCCAAGCAACCCTCAGCCGTTTGGATGAGAGAGTGGGGGGGGGGGGGGGGGGAGAACCGCCACTGTGTGTGGCCGCACTGGGAAAGATGTTGAGGACAACCCCCCCCCCCCCTGCCAGCACATAAGCTTTACAAAGTGCTAACAAATTCAGAGGGAAAACCTGGTGGCCCCAAGAGACTCCCTGCCCCAGCAGGGGACCCTGCCATGCCTGACCCCTGTATTACCAGAACAGGGGGAAAGTCACCTGCGGTAACTGAGATGGAGGAGGTTCCCACCGAAATTGGACCCGAAACCACCAAAATCGGAGCTCCTGTGGCATCTGAAAAGCCTGGGACTTTCCCCGACGCTGAGGCCGAGGGACTGACCAACGCAAAAAGGAAACCTCAGCTGTTCCAGCGGCAAGGGAATCCTTTTTTCCCTGACTGTCAGCGGCTGGCCATGGGCATTAGAGGGAAGCCTGAGCTTCCCCATGATCCAAAGCCGACTTGCAAGGTACATGCAACAGGGTGCCCTGACCACCGGCAACCGCTGCTGAGACTCCCCCACCACTTTGGCCTGCACAATGAGCATTTTTCCCCCCTTAAAAGTACTCATTGTGCTGAAAAACTCCTTAGCTGTAATAAAAGTACCAGTTAGATGAGAAAAAACAAATGGCAGCTTTAAAGGGAATTGAGTCATTTAGACTGGCATGCCTCAGGATTTTATTTTTTTTCCCCACTTAGAACAGGCTCTATGGCTCTCAATGCTGGAGAGCTGATCAACCAGGGGGCCAGGCCACTGGCTGAGACACCTCTACAAAAATGTGGGAAGGTGGGGGAGGGACCCACCAAGTTTAACACCCTTGAGGTCAGACGGATCCCCAAAAGGACCCGTCCAAGCTCTATCCGGCACAAAAAGGGAACCCAGGAGTCCAAAACAAAATGCCAACAGTACCAAGAGGGGAGCTGAATTAGTCTTACCACCTGCTTTAACGAAGACTGAGTTGCTGGGCAGATTCTAGCCTGATATACAAGTTTGTGCTCAATCTCCAGCTGCTGGTAGCAATAAGGCATATAACCCATTCGTAAGGACTATACCAGTCTACCAACGATACAGAATTTTCAATTTTTTGCCTTTGAAGCACGTTTTGAAAAGTGCATTCAGTCTGAAAATGCTTGGCTGCCAGTCCTGATGGGAAGCCTTTTTCCCTGTATACTTATATAAGTATGGATGTACAGGGCAAAATTTTTTTTTTTTTTTTTAGTTTGAGTCAGTTATTAGGACTTTTTTCTAAGTTTGGAAAAGATCCGACATTACTAGTCTACATGATTTGGGAAGAGTGTACTCAAATGCATGACTATTGAAAAATAATGCACAGTAATGATGGGGGGGGGGGTAACAAACAAAGGTTGGTCTCCCCGCCCCTCTTGTTTCAGCTAAAAATGACATGAGGAATGTGGACATTTCCCCACCCCTTCACATGCTAAATGGGAACTGACTCAGTCATGTTTTCTGCAGCATGGCACTATATCTCTGCAACACCTTAGCCATCCCATTGCTCCAAGCTTTTATACAAGGTTTACCACAGCTTTGCTAAAAACCTCATTTCAATATTGCGTTTAATGATATTTTAGGGTTCTTAGGCATTTATATTACAATCTTTCTTTACATTCTGTGTTAGATTAGTTACAATTGCTGTATAGCTTTTGATTTAATTCCTTGTGAATGTGCTTTCCTCTTTTTTGTGGAACTTTTTTCTTATTTTTTAAATTATACACTAACTTGACCTTTTTCCCCCCCCAAAATAAGACAGTATAAAAAGTTTAATACATTTTCTGAGCAAGGCCACTGCGAGATCTAAGATTACTTTTAAAAAGACATGCAGAGCAAAATGTCAACTGCTCAGCAATTTAAAGAGATTCTTCTACAAATATGGCCTATATGAGTTTCTGCTGGAAAAAGCCATGTCGCTTAGATTTTGAAAATATTTGTTTAGTAGAAACTGTAAGCATTAGATTAGTGTGCTGAAAAAGCACCGAGATTATGACCTCAAGAGAATTGTGGGAAACAAAAAGGTTGTAATCATCTGGGACATCCCCACCTTGATAAAAAGCTGGATGCCAGAAAACCAGATGATATAGAAAAATTAAAAAAAACCAGAATAACATTGATTACAGAGGTTTTTGTCTCAAGCGATTAATCAGTGAAGTGCATGGAGAGAGGACTGTAGGTGGAAGACTTCTGTACAGCTTAGAGCAGGGATCTCAAAGTCTCTCCTGAAGGGCCGCAATCCAGTCAGGTTTTCAGGATTTCCCCAATGAATATGCATGAGATCTATGTGCAGGCACTGCTTTCAATGCATATTCATTGCTGAAATCCTGAAAACCCGACTGGATTGCGGCCCTCAAAGAGGAACTTTGAGATCCCTGGCTTAGAGGGAATAGTGGATAGATACCTAAGGAGTAGGGGAGGGGGGTGAAGCAAAGAGCAGCAGTCAAAGTAAAATAGATCTCACCAGCCATACAATTGCAAATTAACCATCAATGTGTACTTTTTATATGCAGGAAGGGTGGGTAATGCACTTGGCACTAGATGGAATGCAGCTGAGACTAGGATAAAGGTGATTTTCAAAAGCAGAGTTGAAAATGTGGAACAACTTAGTTGACAGTTGAGGATGATGGATAAAATATACAAAATTTTTAGAAAGCTGCTGAAACAACCATATTTATGGAAGTGTATTCTTAAAGATATAGTTAGATTTGTATAGCAGGAAATAAGAGACAAGGAGCAAAATGCAGTAAGTTGTTTATGCTTTTACTGTTACTATGTTTATTTAATATTTTATGTATGTATGGTTGGAATCTGCTTAGTTTTTAGGCAGACTAAATCTAATGAATGAATAAATAGTTAATTTATCGACCATCAGGTAGAAATTGGCCTCAGGTTGTGTGTGTGGCTTAGGGCAGTGGTTCCCAACCCTGTCCTGGAAGACCACCAGGCCAATTGGGTTTTCAGGCTAGCCCTAATGAATATGCATGAGAGAGATTTGCATATAATGGAAGTGGCAGACATGCTCCATGCATATTCATTAGGGCTATCCTGAAAACTCTATTGGCCTAGTGGTCCTCCAGGATAGGGTTGGGAACTACTGGCTTAAGGCACTAAGCCATGAAGTCAAAGGTTAGGACCAAGCAAATATCACGGACGAACCTACACTTATCCCTCTGTATTCGCTGTGATAGGGGATTAACAGAACTGCAAATACCTTTCATATGTTATTCACCGTTTTCTATTAAAAACCATCGTGAATATGGTGAAACTGTGAATAACATGGTGGGAGACCTGGCCTGTTCCTGAAGGAGAGGCAAAACACGGTGAAGAAAGTGCTGGGAATCATTGATTTTCTCTGTAAAAGCTTGGAATCAGCAATTTCTCTACACAAACTAATGTAATTTGGGGGGGGGGGGGGGGGGGATGAGCCAGGAAGCTAAAAACCGCAAATGCGGAGGGAGAAGTGTACTTTATTTTGGTGCTGGTGTCGGTGAGGAACAGAGATAAAGAAAAGGAAAGCAAACCAAACCATATTTTCTACTGATGGGTTGGTAGGATAGCAGAATAAAGTGCACATGACTCAGCATTTTACAATAAAAATATTAGCTACAAAATTCCAAGGAAATTTTGTAGGATGATTGTAATTAGTTAATACACACTTATCTAAGGGAAGAAAGCAAGATGCAGCCTTTTTCATCAAATGTTTTACCAATTTGCATTTTAGAATAAAAAAAAAAATCAAATTAGTTTGTAGTATACATATACTGTATATACATATATATAAAGCTATGCTTTGATACATTGTAACTGCTAATTTGCCACCTGCATGCTATGCATGTGAATGACCATTATTTTGGCTAACAGAAGCAGGGATGCAATTCATGCTCGTCCACATCTTCTTTTGCGTTCAAATGCTCATAACAGACTGAATAAACTGATGAGAGAAAGAAAAACAAAAAAGTCAGTCAGTCAAATGCCAGTTTTAAAAACTATGAAATGGTTTCTAATTCACAGGCTGAGATAATGTTAAACTACCTTTACTTCCCCTTCCCCCACAAAATACACTTAGAGCCAGATTCTGCAAACAGTACTGTATGTTAGGTGGCCATAGGCAGCGGTAGGAGCCCTAGTGCCACATAACTTATCTTAACTGGTTTAATCAATGCACTAATTAACTGTACTGATTAAAAACCAATTAAAATCTCATTGGAACTAGTAAGAATGTATATGAGGGAGATTTTGCAATATGCTAATGTGGACACATTCGAACCTGATAAAGCACAGTTACTTACCGTAACAGGTGTTATCCAGGGACAGCAGGCATATATTCTCACATGTGGGTGACGTCATCTACGGAGCCCCGGCGCGGACAGCTTTTCAAGCAAACTTGATTGAAGTTTCAAGTTTGCACACTGCACCACGCATGTGCATGCCTTCTCGCCCACTAGAGGGCGCATCCCACCTCGTGGTCCTCAGTTCCATAACTAGCAAGGAAGCCATCCCCGGGGAGGCGGGCGGGTTGTGAGAATATATGCCTGCTGTCCCTGGATAACACCTGTTACGGTAAGTAACTGTGCTTTATCCCAGGACAAGCAGGCATGATATTCTCACATGTGGGTGACCTCCAAGCTAACCAAAAAAGGGCAGGTGGGAGGATGGCAATTTAGGAAAACAGATTTTGCAAAACTGACTGGCCAAACCGGCCGTCACTCCTGGATAAAGTGTCCAGGCAGTAATGAGAGGTGAATGTATGAACCGAAGACCAAGTGGCAGCCTTACATATGTCCTCCATCGGAGTGGATCGGAGGAAAGCTATCGAAGCTGCCATCGCTCGGACCTTGTGCCCCGTGACTCGACCCGGGGGAGGAAGGCCAGCCTGAGCGTAGCAAAAGGAAATGCAAGCGGCCAACCAGTTAGACAGAGTGCGCTTGGAAACTGGATGCCCTAATCGATTGGGATCGAAGGACAAAAACAATTGAGGAACCTTCCGATGAGACCTGGTGCGTTGAAGATAATATGCCAACGCCCTCTTACAGTCAAGCGTGTGAAGCGCCGTCTCGCCAGGATGGGAGTGGGGCTTCGGGAAGAACACAGGAAGGACAATGGACTGATTGAGGTGGAAGTCAGAAACAACTTTAGGTAAAAACTTAGGATGGGTGCGGAGAACCACCTTGTCGTGATGAAAGACAGTGAAAGGAGGGTCCGCAACCAAGGCTTGCAACTCCCCAATCCGCCTGGCGGAGGTGAGGGCAATTAGAAACACCGCCTTCCAAGTCAGAAATTTCAAGAGGGACTTGTTGAGTGGCTCAAACGGGGGTTTCATCAGTTGAGCCAGAACCACATTCAAATTCCACACGACAGACGGAGGCTTAAGAGGGGGACAAACCCTGAGTAACCCTTTCATGAAGCGTGTCACCAAGGGATGGAGTGACAGAGGGCGTCCCTCCAGAGGTTGGTGGAAAGCAGAAATCGCACTGAGATGAACCCGCACCGAAGTGGTTTTCAAGCCGGAGCGTGACAAATGAAACAAATATTCTAAAACCGAGGATACCGGAACTGATACCGGATCCAGGTGAAAAGACGAGCACCAGGTGGAAAACCTGGTCCATTTCTGCGCATAGCAAAGCCTCGTCGAGATCTTGCGGGAGGCTTCCAACACCTCCTTCACCGATTGAGACAGGTCCGGAGGAGTCGGAATAAGAAACCAGGCTGTCAGGTGCAATGACTGCAGGTTGGGATGTAACATGGATCCTTGACTCTGAGACAGCAGAGAAGGAGAGACAGGCAGGGGAAGAGGCTCCCTGGCACTGAGCTGGAGCAGCAGGGAGAACCAGTGCTGACGTGGCCACCGAGGTGCTATGAGAATCATCGTGGCCGTGGACGATTTTAGGTGTACCAACGTTCGCATGATCAGAGGGAACGGAGGGAATGCATACAGGAACCTCCCTTCCCAGTCGAGTAGGAAGGCATCCGCTTCCAGACGGTCCTGCGAGTACATCCGAGAACAATATAGTGGTAGTTTGTGTGTCTCCGGAGAGGCAAACAGATCCACCTGTGGCGTTCCCCAGCGAGCGAAAACCTCGCGTAGAACTGCTGAGTGTAGAGTCCACTCGTGCGGTTGCAGAAGTCGACTCAGTTTGTCCGCCAGGCAATTCCGTTCTCCTTGGATGTAGACCGCCCGGAGGAAGATGTTCCGGGAGGCCGCCCACTCCCAGAGGCGAAGAGCTTCGGAGCAGAGGGGCCATGACCCCGTTCCTCCCTGCTTGTTCACATAATACATTGCCACCTGATTGTCCGTGCGGACGAGGACCACCTGGTCCTGCAATATGTGAACGAAGGCTCGAAGTGCTAGGAAGATGGCTCGCAGCTCTAGCACGTTGATATGACACTGACGGTCTTCTGTCGACCACAGGCCCTGCGTGCGAAGACCGTCGAGATGGGCTCCCCACGCGTACTCCGAGGAGTCCGTGGTCAGGACCTTGCGAAAATGCGGAGTGTGAAACAATAGCCCCATGGACAGATTTGAAGAGTCTGTCCACCAACGCAGCGATTTCCGCAAGGGCGGAGTTACCGAAATGAGGCGAGACACCGGGTCGCACTCCTGACGCCACTGGGACGCGAGGGTCCACTGAGGGATCCTCAGATGTAGCCTCGCAAACGGCGTGACATGTACCGTCGATGCCATATGGCCCAGCAGCCTCATCATGCGCTTGGCCGACACCCTCGATAGTTGGGAGACCTGGCGGCTCATCCGTACCAAGGTTTCCAACCGCTGGGTCGGCAGGTAGGAGCGTAGGCGCACCGTGTCCAGCACCGCACCTATGAATTGAAGAGACTGCGACGGCCTCAACTGAGACTTTGGAAAGTTTATCTCGAACCCGAGAGTTTGCAGGAAGGCAATAGACTGTCGGGTCGCTGAGATAACCCCCTCCCTGGTCGGGGCTTTGATGAGCCAATCGTCCAGGTAAGGGAACACATGGAGTCCACGTGACCTGAGGGCTGCTGCAACCACCACCATGCACTTCGTGAATACTCGTGGGGACGCGGCCAGGCCGAAGGGCAGTACCCTGTATTGGAGGTGGAGGTCCCCCACCTGGAATCGTAAGAATCTTCGACAGGCGGGGTGCACCGGAACATGGGTGTATGCTTCCTTCAGGTCGAGGGAGCACATCCAGTCCCCTTCCCCCAAGAGGGGGTACAAAACCGGGAGAGATAGCATTCGAAACTTCTCCCGGGCCAGGAATTTGTTGAGCTTCCTGAGGTCCAGTATGGGGCGCAGGTCCCCGGTCTTTTTTGGGACCAAAAAGTAGCGGGAGTAAAACCCCGTACCCCACTGGTCCTTGGGGACCGGCTCGACCGCCCGAAGCTTCAAGAGGGCTTTGGCTTCGGTTATAAGGGTCGGTAGCTGCGAACGGTTGCAGGGGACTAAACTTGGGGGACTGTCCGGCGGCGAGGACACAAAGTTGAGCGAGTAGCCCTCGGAGACGATCCGGAGCACCCAAGCGTCTGAGGTAATCCCGGTCCATGCCTCCCGGAAGGACCGGAGACGGCCCCCGATAGGAAGGGGTTCCTGTGAAAGTGCGGAGGGGAACCCGCCCCGTCCGCTCAGCCCGTCAAAAGGAAGGCGCGGGCTTAGAAGGGCCCTGCGCCTGGGCTTGGGTTTGTCCTCCTCTGCCTCGCTGAGACGGACGTCTCGGAGGCGGTCTCGAGAAAGCTGGGGTCGACTTCTGAGGGTATCGGCGCGGCGGAGGCCGAAAGGGTTTCTGCGGCGGGGGTCTAGGTTTGGGGCGGACCAGGGATGCTAGAGAGCGCTCCTGTTCCGACAAGCGTTTGGTCGCCGCATCCAATGACTCGTCGAATAACTCGGACCCCACACAAGGCAAGTCTGCCAGGCGTTCCTGCAGGTTTGGGTCCATGTCTAGGGTGCGAAGCCAGGCCAAGCGGCGCATGGCCACCGCGAGGGCCGACACCCTGGAAACCAGCTCAAAGGCGTCGTACACTGCGTGGAATAGGTACAACCGCAATTGAGACAGGTTGGACATAAACTTATCGAATCCTGCTCTTTGGGAGTCCGGTAACGAGTTTCGATATTGAGGAAGGTCCTTCACCATACCACGCAAATAGGAGGAAAAGGTGAAGGCGTAATTTAGAACCCTGGTGGCCATCAGGGAATTTGAATAGAGGCGACGGCCAAACTTGTCTAGGGTCCGCCCCTCCCTGCCTGGTGGAACCGCCGCAGAAACCCGTGAGGGCTGTGATTTTTTAAGAGCAGACTCCACCAGAAGAGACTGGTGTGAGAGCTGCGCCTTATCGAACCCTTTAGGGGGAATCGTCCTATACTTCGATTCCATTTTTGAAGGCACGGACGTGACTGTAAGAGGGTTTGACAAGTTATTCAGCCAGGTTTGCAGAAGGACACTGTTGAGAGGGAGTCTAGGCACCTCCCTAGGAAGAGTGGGGAGGTCCTGTTCCTCCAAAAATTCTTTGGAATACCGAGAGCCTACCATCAGGTCAATCCCCAGGGCTTGGGCCATGTCCTGAACGAAGGATGAAAATGAGGACGGCCTAGCCTGGGGAGACGGGGTTCTCGACCGCCCAACCGAGGAGAGGGGGGAGGCCTCATGGGAATAATGAGGATCCCTAACCGATCCCGAATCCCAGGATCCCCTCTCGAGGGCCCTCGAGGGGGAAGGGGAAGTTATCCTCCTCGCAGAGCCCTTGGGTGAGGACCCAGGGGTTCGTGGGACACTCTCCCGTTTCCTCGGCGAGGCGGCCCGGGAAGATTTCCCATGAGGTGAGCGGAGGAGCCTCGGGTTGTCGAGGCGCAACTCCGACACCTGCAGCGCCTCGCCCCCGAACGACGAGGAGCGGTCGCGCCGAGGCGAGCCTCGGGGTCGCTTAGACTTCCTCGATCGACGCCCCGTCCGAGGTCGCGTCGAGGGCGAGGCGTGTCTGGAAGACCCGGAGGAAGAGGAGGAAAGACGGCGCACTCTGCGCAACTTTTCCTTGGGCCTTACACTCCGCTCAGGGGGTTCCCCCGAGGTCGAGGTCCGGGGCGGGGCCGAGGTGAACGGGGCCACCGTACCCGAGACCGAGGTCGCCGAGGTCGGGGCTCCCGAGGGAGCCGAGGCCGGGGCCTCCGAGACTGAAGGCGCCCCGGCCGAGGTCGAGGCCGCCGGAACCGCAGCACGCTGCAACACTTCCAGGGCTCCCGACAGCTCCGATGAGATCAGAGCTCGGAGGAGATCCTGGAAGGCCGGAATCCCCACGAAGGTGGGGAGTTCCGAGTCCGGGGCACACTCCCTGGAGGGCGACCTCGGTCTCGAGTATTCCCTCGGGGTGTGCGGAGTCGAGGTCCGATGCGGGGCCGGGGTCGACCCACCCGCCTTGGCCTGACTCGAGGATGGCTTCTTTGCTGAAGGGGATGGAACAGAGGACTTACCCGAAGCTTGCTTCACTGACGACGCCTTCGAGGAAGAGGGCCGAGGCGAGGCCGAGGCCCCCAAGGACGCCGAGGCCGAGGTCAAGGCCGGGGCCGAAGCCGAGGCCGACGTCGAGGCCTTAGGTGCGTCGACGGCGAACAATTCGGCCATTCTTGCCTTACGGCGACGGAGGGCCCTGTTTTGGAAGGTAGCACAGCGATCACACGAGTCTGTCGGATGTTCGGGCCCAAGACAGACAATGCACCACCGGTGAGGGTCGGTGATGGAAAGCAACCTTTCACACCGGCTGCACTTTTTGAATCCCGTAACAGGACGGGACATCCACGAAGAAAAGGGAGAAGGCCGGGAACGTACCGACGTCCCGCGGCCACGGATTCCGGGAGCCCCCGGAGTCCGAAGAAAAACGAAAGACTTTTTTTTTTTTTTTTTTTTTGAAAGGAACCGAAAAGAAAAACAGCACCGCGAACTAATTCGAAGGGAAAACAAACTAAACGCGGCAGCTAGAAGGCAAAAACACTGGAGCTCAGATCCACAGGGCTTTCTTGCTCCGCGGAAAAATTTGAACTGAGGACCACGAGGTGGGATGCGCCCTCTAGTGGGCGAGAAGGCATGCACATGCGTGGTGCAGTGTGCAAACTTGAAACTTCAATCAAGTTTGCTTGAAAAGCTGTCCGCGCCGGGGCTCCGTAGATGACGTCACCCACATGTGAGAATATATGCCTGCTTGTCCTGGGATAACCTCTATTACATTCCGAAGACTTCCAAGGAAGATGTAGATGAAAGGGAAATTGATAAATTAGTTTCACCTGATAAGTTTGGATTTATCTCAATTTTTGGAGTCATCTAAACGGGCTACACTTAGTAGTTTTCAAAACAGAGCTAGAGAAGCACACTATTTTGAAGTTATATTTTACTAAAAAAACAAGCTCTGTTTTGTGGCCAGTGAGTGATGATTTTCCCCGAAACAGACTCAATTCAAAAGGATGCAATCCCTAGCGCTTAGGTTTAGAGCTTTAGCGGTGGGTGTGACTTTTTTTTGAAATTTCCTTGTAAATGTCTTATCTTAGGGGTCTCAAAGTCTCTCCTTGAGGGCTGCAATCCAGTTGGGTTTTCAGGATTTCCCCAATGAATATGCATGAGATCTTATGTTCTTATGTATTAACGTAGAACAAAATCTTTTCCAGAGAAAGGAAAATGGTAAAACCAGAGGACATAATTTGAGGTTGAGGGGTGGTAGATTCAGGGGCAATGTTAGGAAATTCTACTTTACGGAGAGGGTAGTGGATGCCTGGAATGCGCTCCCGAGAGAGGTGGTGGAGAGTAAAACTGACTGAGTTCGAAGAAGCGTGGGATGAACACAGAAGATTTAGAATCAGAAAATATTAAATATTGAACTAGGCCAGTTACTGGGCAGACTTGCACGGTCTGTGTCTGTGTATGGCTGTTTGGTGGAGGATGGGCAGGGGAGGGCTTCAATGGCTGGGAGGGTGTAGATGGGCTGGAGTAAGTCTTAACAGAGATTTCGGCAGTTGGAACCCAAGCACAGTACCGGGTAAAGCTTTGGATTCTTGCCCAGAAATAGCTAAGAAGAAAAAATTAAAAAAAAAATAAAAATTTAAATTGAATCAGGTTGGGCAGACTGGATGGACCATTCGGGTCTTTATCTGCAGTCATCTACTATGTTACTCCGACTGGATTGCGGCCCTCATGGAGGGACTTTGAGATCCCTGCCTTATCTCATATGCAAGAGATAAATGGGTCTTCTCAGACCTAGTCCAGTTGGATAGTTTTCTAAAAGATAAATCAGTGTAGACAGTACCTTAGTTTTTTTATTCTGTTTTTCTTATTAGGGATGATAATTGATGACATGTAAAAATATATGTCACACTCTGCCTGCCAAGAAGTTTGATAATTTTTATTTACTGAATGTAATCTGATAAAATTGGTACTAGCGGCCATATAATGTGGACTAGATCATTGAATTTTCTTAGTTTCTTTAGATTGTATTATTGAGCATTTTCTTTATGCTGATGGCTGTAGCATTCTTATGTTTGTTATATACTTTGTAACAAATTAATAAAAAAAAAAAAAAAAAGTATGCACCAATAGGCATCTGCAAAGAGGATTCCAGAATCGCATCTACAGAGGGGCTGTTAGGTATGATTCTTTAAAGGTAGGCACTGGTAAAGTAGGCTTTTAAAACCCTGGCCTACGTTATCAGTACCACATACTTTTAATGGGAGCCATGATTCTGCAAATGGCACTGAAGTATGATTGACACACAACTGGTGGCGCTTTTGCAGGTGGCCACTGATTACAGATCTGGCCCTTATGGTGCACATTATCTATATAGCCAGATGTTTCAACTCATTTTGTGTTCATATGGAACACTAAGGGCTCCTTTTACTAAGCTGCGTTAGGGCTTTAACGTCCGGAATAGCGCATGCTAAATTGCCGTGCGCTAGACCTTAACACCAGCACTGAGCTGGCATTAGTTCTAGCCACGTATCGCGGGTTTAGTGCCCGCAGCTTAGTAAAAGGAGCCCTAAGTTTAAGGGCTTTTTTCCTAATGAAGATGCAATAACCACCTGGATCTTGTGTGCTTTAGCATCAATTCAATAAGCTGATTGCCTGCAAAGTTGCTTTCCTTCCAGGCTAGCACAATTTATTGGTCTGTTCCATGCTTACAACATTTAGAAAGTTTATACTGAAAATTTCAGAAGAACTAGGAAAAACAATTGATAATTGAATTCCCTGTGCCTGAACTGAATCTATACTAAAACACATCACTATTATATCTGAAAAAATAAAATAAAAAAAAAGCACAAAATAACCAAACAAACCAAAACCCCACCCTTTTCCTCCTTCATAGATTTACTTGATACCAAACACAATTGTGACCCTGCTTACTGAACTTAGAATAATTTTTGGTTGCCCTTTGCATAGAAGTGAATGAGTTTTTTTTTGACTGCCTTTCATTAGGTATAGCTTGATAAGTAACTACTGTATATTGTCTAAAAGGCAGTTATGACAAGTTAATTAAACACACAAGTTACCAGATGTTCCGTGGTAACACCATACAGATTTTTCCTGATGTAAATCAAACAACTCAATTATCAAGGAAGGCATGTGTTCTAGCCAAGGGTGAATCCTTTAAAATTCCCATGTGTTTAGTGACAAAGTTTTGGTAGAGCATTAAGGCCCCCTTTTATCATGCTGCAGAGTATTTTAACAATGGCCAACGAAGTAAATGCTCCAACACTCAAGTCCTATGAGTGTTGGTGCATTTACCTTGCTAGCCAGCATTAAAATGCTCTACTGTAGCTTGATAAAGGGGGCCTAAGTTATTGATAGAAAGTGGTAATAAGGTTTTAAGAGGTAAGTAAATCTCAATATTTGGAAAATTATTTTGAGAAACTTTCCAAATTTTCTTAAACACAAAATTCAAAGAAACAGGGGGAAAAAAAAAAAAGATTCTTCTCCTGTGCCATGGTGCGCCCTCACCTGGAGTTCTGCATCCAGCACTGGTCACCATACATGAAGAAAGACACAGTACTACTCGAAAGGGTCCAGAGAAGAGCAACTAAGATGGTTAAGGGGCTGGAGGAGTTGCCGTACAGCGAAAGATTAGAGAAACTGGGCCTCTTTTCCCTCGAACAGAGGAGATTGAGGGGGGACATGATCAAAACAGTCAAGGTACTGAAGGGAATAGACTTAGTAGATAAGGGCAGGTTGTTCATCCTCTCCAAGGTATGGAGAATGAGAGGGCACCCTTTAAAATTGAAAGGGGATAGATTCCATATGAACATAAGGAAGTTCTTCTTCACCCAGAGTGGTAGAAAACTGGAACGCTCTTCCGGAGTCTGTCATAGGGGAAAACACCCTCCAGGGATTCAAGACAAAGTTAAACAAGTTCCTGCTAAACCAGAATGTATGCAAGTAGGGCTAGTCTCAGGGCGCTGGTCTTTGACCAGAGGGCCGCTGCGTGAGCGGACTACTGGGCACGATGGACCACGGGTCTGACCCAGCAGCAGCAATTCTTATGTTCGATTGAAAAGGATGAATTAATTTTTTCTCTTTATAGGAATTGTATTTCTAATTTTTTTTCTTTATATAAAAATTGTATTTTTTTGCTTGTAAAATTTCTTGGGAGCATTACTCAAAAAAAAAAAACAAACACAAAACAACCCACAAAACAAAAAAAACAACTTTCAAAAAGTGGCGTAAGTCGATACTCGGACAAACAAGAGAGATCGTCCATGTACCGATAATCAAAGCTGGTTTTAGACCTATGTAAAACCAGCTTAGGCCTTTACCCTGCCTTTGAACACCTAGAGCGAAAATAGGCATTTTGGGAGGAGGGAAAAGGGTGTGAGGTGGGCCGACCTAGACCTAGTCATCTGGCAACCATTACCAAAAAGGGTTGACAGGTTGCCTGATGGCACTTATACGTTTTGACTTAGACCAAGTCAAAACAGGTATATAAGTTCCAGCCCAGGCTGTCCACTCCCCACCACAACAATCGTGGCAGGAGAGATGCCCAATCTCTCCTGCCGGCACCTCCTCCAAATACCAGCAGGCGGGATCCCAAGGCCTCCTGCCCAAGATGTACCCCCCCCACTAACTTTGAAGTTGTCTGGACGGACGGGTACCCTGTTTGTCCGGCAGGCCCGCCATCCTCAGAATGGTGGGCCTGCCCTTTCCCAGTGCATTTTGGGCTGCACTGGTGAGGGGCTTTAAGCACCTGGGCCAATCAGGCCCTAGGCTCCCCATTCCGAGGATGGTGGGCCTGCCGGCCAGAGCCAACTTTAAGGTTAGTTAAAGGGGTGTCAGGGGTGTGTGGAAGGGGGAACAGCAGAAGAGATTGGGCATCTCACCTGCCGGTTTGCGGCAGTTGGGGGGAGGGATCGCAATCGTGGCAGGAGAGATTAGGCATCTCTCCTGCCGTGATCGTTGCCAGAATCCTGCTTTTAAGCGAAGGACTGGCCCCCTCCTTCGCCTAAAAGGTCTTGTTTTGGCCGTTTGGGACTTGGGCGACTTTTTGGTTGGGACTGTTTTAAGGTTAGCCATAGTGGTGGTCTGGGCAATTAAACTGCTGAACATAGAGGTAGGCTATTCTAAAAAAACCAAAAAAACCCCACAGACAAACCTAATCTTGGATGGGTTTTTTGAGAATGGACATTTCCCTGCTGCCTACTTTCAGCGTTTAGGGATTTAAGCCAAAAGGGGAATTGACTTTTTTAAAAAAAAAAAAATTATATAAAAAGGTTTTGCTGTTTCCACCAAGCATATAACACTTTCTCTGCTATTGCCACTGGCAACAGCCCTTGCAGTAAAATGAAGATGGAAATGGTAATTACTATTAAGTAGTATACATAAGTGCTGAATTAATTTGCATATCTGGCTGTCTTCAAAACCTCAGCCTTATGGCCCTTGCAAATATTGACAATTCTTATTTTAAAATTAAAGGGAAAACCCTTAAAAAAACAACAAAAAAAATAGAACCACTAGAGAGGCGAGTTACGAATATTTTGAATAAAATTCGAATAAAGTGAATAAGTTATGCCTTAGAAAAAAATAGCATCTCTGCAAGGAAGTTATTTTTTTTGAGTCCCAGATACATCCTTTGAAAGCAAAGGGACCATTACAGCACCAACGTCACATCTGTACCTATCAAATCTTTCAAAAAAGAATATTTTTCCGATGATACAGTATTTAAAATGAAAGATTTTATCCCAAAGGCCTTTTCTGCCTGGTTTACCTATCGTAGCACAATAACCCTCTTGGGTCTTTACTTTTCAGAAATGTCTAAAGCAGACAAAACGAGATGGATAATTTGACAATGTTCCAAGATACTGCTGTGCAATAGGTAGAAATTGAGCCCAGTGTCCCAATCTTGCCCCCCCAACCAAAAAAAAAGAATTATGAAACCTGCATATCCAGAGATATGCAATTACTTACATCATCATACTGAAAACTGACTACACCTTGCTGAGCTGTATCCCTTCTTCTGAATGTATCTAGAATAAAATGCAAACTTTTTAAAATTAAGATGAGACGAACGATTACAGTTCACAATTGTTTTTTTATGATTTAAATGTGGCTGAATAACATGCAAGCTGAAAAAAGTTTGACAGTTTGTCGCATGTGATTTTCTGATATGTATGTTTGATTTTGTTTTATTGAATTATGTAACATAGAAATAGACGGCAGATAAGGGCCACGGCCCATCTAGTCTGCCCACCCCAATGACCCTCCCTACCTGACTGCGTGCGAATAGATCCCACATGTCTATCTTTTAAAATAAATAAAATAATCACTGCATGCCTGCACTTCCAGTACAATAAAATCCTGTCATCAAGCTGGTTTTTAGGCAGCAGTCTCCAACTCCAACTTACCAGTGAGGGCTCGAAGCTTGACACAACATGCAATATAATCATCAAATGTAATCTTCCCGTTGCTGCTGTATCTTTTGCCAATTGTGTTCACTGCCTGAGGACTCAGTCTAAATCCTAGTCAGCAAGAAGGAATAAAAACGGTGAAATGACAGCAGCTACAGAAGTCCAAGTTGGGGTTAAATGTTAGCACATCTGCAGAATCTAATGAAAACACATGATCAGATTATCAAATTCAGTCTTAATGCTCACATCAGAAATGATATCCTCTTTCCCTAAGTGCTTGTTTTCTAGAGATCAGTTTTGGCTTAGATAATGCAGAACAATAAGGAGGATGACCTAACTGTACTATTTTTATAGACAGGTGTGAGAATATCTCCTATGTGGGAGGGAGCAGCAGGGAAGGGATCATCTGAGGTCCCCTGCAAGTGGTTTGGAGTGGACAAGGTTGGAGAGGAGATGCTGAATTCAATGGAGCATCGATGACCCAGAATGAAACGTCTTGGGTCTGAATCTCTTAAGCACCTTTTACACACTTTCTTCACTTAGGGCCCCTTCTACAAAGCCATGGTAGCGATTCCCATGCAGCAAATGCAACACAGCCCAATCAATTTCCACGGCCTGTTATTTGCCGCACCAGAAGTCCCTAACTTGACTTTGTAAGAGGATTTATTTAGAAAAAGGGAACTCAAAATATTGAGAAAGTAAAAGTTACCAGACCTATGCAGCTGAAAAAGCTGCTGGAACAAGTCTGGAATACAAAAGAAATGTTCAGTTTTGCTTCTGGGCTCCTTTTACTAAGCTGCGATAATGGTTTTAGCGTGCGCTTAGCGCACGCTGAATTGCCACGCACGCTAGACCTTAATGCCAGCATTGAGCTTGCGTTAGTTCTAGCCGCGTAGTGTGGGTTTAGCGTGCGCTAAAATCCTGTGTGCGCTATAAACGCTATCACAGCTTAGTAAAAAGGAGCCCTCTGTGTTCTGTCAAGACCCTTTCTGAGCAAAACTGTTTGCAGCTAGTGAAACGGGTTCAGTGAAACTTACCGTATTTGCCGGCGTATAAGACGACTGGGCGTATAAGACGACCCCCCAACTTTTAGTTAAAATATAGAGTTTTGTTATATACTCGCCGTATAAGACTACCCCTTCTTCCGCACACCTTCTCTACCGCCCTGGGTGCAGCACAGCCGGCCAGGTCCCCTTACTTTTGTGGCACTTCCCTGACCGACCGATAACAGCCCGGGTCCGACAAACATCCCCGCCCTTAACCGCGAATCTAAATTACCTTCCGACTACCCCTTCTTCCGCACACCTTCTCTACCGCCCCGGGTGCAGCACAGCCGGCCAGGTCCCCTTACTTTTGTGGCACTTCCCTGACCGACCGATAACAGCCCGGGTCCGACAAACCTCCCTGCCCTTAACCGCGAATCTAAATTACCTTCTGACTACCCCTTCTTCCGCACACCTTCTCTACCGCCCCGGGTGCAGCACAGCCGGCCAGGTCCCCTTACTTTTGTGGCACTTCCCCGACCGACCGATAACAGCCCGGGTCCGACAAACCTCCCTGCCCTTAACCGCGAATCTAAATTACCTTCTTACAGCTGCTGTAAGAAGGTAATTTAGATTCGCGGCTACAGGGCAGGGAGGATTGTCGGACCCGGGCTGTTATCGGTCGGTCGGGGAAGTGCCACAAAAGTAAGGGAACCTGGCCGGCTGTGCTGCAACCGGGGCGGGGCGGCCACCCCTCTCCCTTGGTAGCCACTCGAACCGCGAGGCTACTCTCCTTCTCCTTATCTGCCCTGCCTGCAGCAGGCTTTGTTTAAGCCCTCCCTCCCCTCCGACGTCAGCGCTGACGTCGGGAAGACTTCCGTTCGGCTCTGTGCTGCAAGCAGAGAAGGTAGGGAGAAGAAGAGCCGCGTACATCCAGAAGACTGAGCATCCAGCCCCGCAGGAGCCCCGCGACCCTCGGAGGCGTCCCCATGGGATCCCCGCGACCCTAGGGGCGTCCCCGTGCAGCTCTCTAAACAGTACCCGGCGTATAAGACGACCCCCGACTTTGGGGAGGATTTTAAGGTACTGAAAAGTCGTCTTATACGCCGGCAAATACGGTACTTTTTTTTTTTTTTTAATAAAGAGACTTACAAACATAGAAAACATAAGCTATGCATCAGATTTTAATAGGAAAAGTAGAACAGAATATACAATGAAATATAGTGGTAAAATACACTAACAAAAAAATAACCAACAAATATTCAGAACAAAGCTGCTAATAGTGGAAGGAAACAGGCTGAAAGGCAAGTAACTAACATGGAGAAAAAGACCTCAGTGTTTCAAGGAAACAACCAAGAAACTATATGTTTCGTTATAAACTGCCATACAAAACACATCCCAGGTTAAAAAACTCCATGGAAAAGATTCATAAAGATACAGTTTAAAATACACAAGTTAAACTGCAAAAACTTGCACTTATCTTCCATTCATCTCCCACAAGCAGTGGAAATAAATATCTGTTGCTCCAATACGGAACCAGACACACTTTTCAAAGAATGAACTCAGAATTCCCATTCTTTGAAAAGTGTGTCTGGTTCCGTATTGGAGCAACAGATATTTATTTCCACTGCTTGTGGGAGATGAATGGAAGATAAGTGCAAGTTTTTGCAGTTTAACTTGTGTATTTTAAACTGTGTCTTTATGAATCTTTTCCATGGAGTTTTTTGACCTGGGATGTGTTTTGTATGGCAGTTTATAACTGAACATATAGTTTCTTGGTTGTTTCCTTGAAACACTGAGGTCTTTTTCTCCATGTTAGTTACTTGCCTTTCAGCCTGTTTCCTTCCACTATTAGCAGCTTTATTCTGAATATTTGTTGGTTATTTTTTTTTATATTTTTGGATATTCAGCTTGTATACTTTTTGATAATACACTAACACCCATCATTTCCTTCTCAATTCTCCCCTCTACACAGCCATTCCAATTAAGCTAAGAATAAAGAATGACATGGTCAAATTTTTCCCCATCCCCATGAGAACTCATTTTCCCGTCCCTGCCCCATTCCTGCAAGCTCCATCCTCATCTGCGCAAGCCTCAAACACTTTAAAATCATGTGTTCAAGGCCTGTGTGGTTAAGGCAGAGCTTACAGGAATGGGACAGGGACAGCAACAAAATTTGTGGGGACAGGGACAAATTTGTCCCCGTGTCATTCTCTAGCCAAGAGCACTGTTACTATAAATTTCAGTCTAATCTACTATTGCTATTTATCATTTCTATAGCACAAAGGCATATGCAGCACTGTACATTTAACTAGCAATAGCTGGTCCCTGATCAGAAGAGCTTAAAATCTAAGTTGGACAGAGATAGGACATAGGGGTTGGAGAGTTTCTTGCAGAGAACGAAAGGGTGGACATAAGTGGTTTTTGGCGAGTGGGAGTTAGGAGTTGAAAGCACGCTTGAAGAAGGGTATGGAGGGACTTGTCCTATGAACAGAGTTAAATAATCTCCCCCTATGCTCCATTATATTCCACCTTTAAACAAGGGATTCATAAGATTCATTATATAAGGCATCAACCATCATGCAATCTGTTCTGTATGAACAAATTTCCTAGCTGGCTTTACATTTTGCAGATATTACCTTTCAAACTGCTAAGAAATATCTTTTACAATTAAAACAGATTCACTGCAAAGAAATACTGTCTGATTTGGCTGCTACAAAGGAAAGAGTGAATATCTTATAGAATAAAGTGACTGAGTATACTACCCGATTAGAATCGGTGGAAGCCCAAGGCCACACTTGGCTAAAAGACAGTGGGAATAATAAGGAGGAGATCAAAATATATAATATGTTCAAAGATTAAATTATTCAAAAATATATCATAGTCTGTTTGACACTGAACATTTTTCACTATTTATTAATGATTTATTTTGGAATTCAAACAGAATATGCTATATATTTTTGAATAAAAGACAGTGGGAACATTTATTACAAATTTGAAACTTTGGAGAACATAGTCAGATCTTTGATTAATAAATTTTCCTAAGATGTTATCTGTACCAGCTATTGACATGTTCAAGAGATACCTATTTGAGGTTCTAAAAATTCCTGAAACCTCCTATCCACCAATCCCTAGATTTATTACCTCCCTCAGGGAAAGAAGAAGAGTTCTTCGGCCCAACAAGGTCTTTCAGTAGACAGTCTGGACTTAACACAAATTTGTTCGAGAGGTCAGACTTGGAGGCAGTTGTACCATCAACACTGTTAATACAACTGACATTGGACTCAACAGAGCATGGTTATTGAAAATTTTTTTCAAATACCAGAATGAGTTTCTAAATCAAAGAATTTGTATGTACCCTGAAGTGGCTAGAATCACCCCCCCCAAAGAAAGATGACTATTTTGATTGTTACGTGCTCAAGTTCTACAGCTAGGTGCTAAGTGTTTCCTTAGATACCTTGTAAATGTTTAAATATATTTCAAGGATCTAGATTTTGTGTGTTTTTTTGAGCCCTCAGTTTCAGGAAAAACAGTGGTTTGTAACCATGCTCTTCCACTTTATAGGCACTCATTTTTCCTAAAATGATATATTATGTAGAAATAGTCTTTTCTTTATCAGCCCTCCTCCATTATTGTGGACTAGCTAGCAATGTAGACTGCATTTGTGTTATTGGATTAATATTTTTATGATTTCCTTTACCTTGCTTATTTCTGAATGATTGTTAATATCATCATGTAAAATATAAACTTCAATAAATAAAACAAACACCCCAACAGATAGTGTGGAAATCTATGGAAACCTATGACATAGCTTAGAATGCTACAAGGGACTTGGGCATGGTGGAGGAAATATAACCGGACCTGCTTGCTTTGTCATCTCAGGGACTGGCTTCTGGAATGCCAAGACTATACTCTGTTGCAGCTTGGGAGGGAATATTTTGATCCTTGGATTGTTACAGGCATCATTAAACATTTTGCCAGACCATTTAAAGAACATTTTGTTGCATCCTCCGAGAAAAGTTTGGTGAGACACGATACCCTACTGGGCAATGAATACCCAGATTTTGGATCTGTTGCCTATCCAGGGAAATGCTGCGTTTCCCCTAGAAATTAATAAAGAGGGCTCTCAGGCAGGCAAGACAAGGTATAAGATTTCTGAAACATATTATAAGACAATGACAAAATGTTAAGTTTAAAAAACTTGATTAAGGTTTGAGATAAGTGTGGAAAGATATTGGAGGGGCTGCAGAGTGAGTGCAATTGTAGGTCAGTAAGAGGCATTTGAACTGTATTTGGAAATAGATGGGAAGCCCATGAAGTGGGAGAGGTGCGAGTATGGTGGCTCTCGCAGAATATTAAGTTGTGCAAGAGAATTTTGCAAGAATTGAGAGATGATTGAGCAGACGACCTGAGAGAAGCAAGTTGCAATAAATCTAAACAAGAGGCGATGAGCATGGATAACCAACATTATAGCAAGCCTCATTAGGTCTTCATTTAGTCTTTTTGCAAGATCCAAGGAGGTTATACTCGTATGGGGGATGGGACCAGATATATCGTCTTTTCTGTGGTTACAATCAAAGCGATTTACATGTTTTAGATGGATACTTTTTTTGTACCTGGGACAATGGAGTGTTAAGCGGCTTGCCCAGAGTCACAAGCAGCAGCTGGGAATTGAATCTGCAACAGCAGGGTGCTAAGGCAGCAGCTCTAACCACTGGGCCATACCTCTACTCTTATACCTCCCCATACTTTTAAACTTGAGATTCAGTCTTATCCAGAAACTCATTTTCATTAGCTTTCAATAATTCTAACCCCCTAACTCCATTATTTACGTTGAAAAAAAAAAATGCCTAATTTCATTTGACAGCATATAGGGCTAGATTCACTAATCTTCCGATCTGTGTGTGATTGGAGGCAGGCCGACCGATTCACCAACCATCTTCATGCAAATGGAGGTGATCGGAGGCACGCCCCCCCAATCGACTGCATGGATCAGATTGAGTCGGGGAGAGCCCTGACAATAGTGACAGGAGAAGCAGCCTCCTGTCATTGCTGTCAGGGCTCTGCCATAGGCCTCCAGTGGTGAGAACAGGAGGAACCGCAAAGTCCTCCTGATCCCTCTTTCGCCCTGCCTGACTCAATGCCGGCCTTAGGCCCCGATTGGCTCAGGGGCCTTGGGCTCCTCCCCCTTGGGAGGTGCCTGAGCCAATCAGGGACTTCCTTAGGGCTGAGCCTAAGGAAGTTCCCAATTGGCTATTGCTTTGACCAATCAGGGACTTCCTTAGGCTCAGCCCTAAGTCCCAGATTGGCTCAGGCTTTAGGGTCATTACATTCAAATACACTTCTCCCTCCGAATCCGCAGATTCAGTATCCGCGGATTTGGTTATTTGAGATTTTTTTTTTTTTTTTTGCAAACACCTATTTTCAATTTTTGGCTATTTTAAGCCAACCAAGCCTCCCCAGAACCTTACCTGGTGGTCTAGCGGTGAAGCGAGGCAGGAGCGATCTTCCTATGCTCCTTCCCTGTGTAGAGCAGTCATCAGAATGGCTGCTGGAGTTCCTGTTGTAGTCTCGAGACTACAACGGGAACTCCCGGCAGCCATGCCGATGATGGTTCTGCACGGGGCAGGAGCATAGGAAGATTGCTCCTGCCTCGCTTCACCGCTAGACCACCAGGTAAGGTTCCGGGGACGCAGATTCGTATTCACTGCCCTTTATTAACCCACCCCCCGGCAAGCACCTCTTACCTGCATCTTCCCGCCGCCACCTCTTCGCTCCCCCAGCCCAACACCGAAGCGGGGAAAGAAGACACTGAAGCACTCACACTGGCTCCCCCAACATGCACGGAGGGAGGTGATCGGAGGCGGAGACCACTAGGTAAGGTCCGGGGGTTGGTCAGAGCCAGCACAAAGTTATTCGCGATTTTTCACACTTTGTGGCCTGGCTCTGCCCCTAACCTCCGTGAATACCGAGGGAGAAGTGTACATTTCTGGACCACAATACCTTCCAGGTTGATGTGGTTTACATCAAGAGACTGTACACTACAGTGAAATATAAATATTATTTCCTAAGAATCTTACAAAAAAAGGGAAGTCTTCAATAGTTTTCGGAAATTGCATATACAGTGGTGCCTCACACAACGAACTTAATCCGTTCCAGGAGCAAGTTTGTTATGTGAAACGTTCGTTGTGTGAAACGCGTTTTCCCATAACAATACATGTTAAAAAAAATAATTCGTTCTGTAGCATAAAATATGCTAAGATGACATAAAAAAAGATAAATTTTTGGTTATTATTTTTATTTAGATACATCTAAAAACATAATTGTTTTTTAAAACAACACACATTTTTTAAATTTAAAGACAGACTAAGTAGAGTCTAATTTTACAGTGAGAGGGCAGAGTCTCAGCGGCAAAAACTGGGACTTAACTGTTCATTTTTTTTTTTTTCTACCGTGTTTCCCCGATAAGGCAGGGCCATCAAATAAGACAGCCCCCCCTTTTTAGAAAAAAATGTAAAATAAGGCACCCCCCCGCAAATAAGCCACCCACCGATACCTGCGCTTACCCGAATCGGGTGGTACGGTGGGTGACTCCGTGTGGTCCCTGGCACCCCCGACACGATCGGGGCAAGAGGGAGCTCAAGCCCTCTTGCCCCCCCGACTCCCCGACACGATCGGGGCAAGAGGGAGCTCAAGCCCTCTTGCCCCCCCCCCGACTCCCCGACACGATCGGGGCAAGAGGGAGCTCAAGCCCTCTTGCCCCCCCCCCCCCCGACTCCCCGACACGATCGGGGCAAGAGGGAGCTCAAGCCCTCTTGCCCCCCCCGACTCCCCGACACGATCGGGGCAAGAGGGAGCTCAAGCCCTCTTGCCCCCCCGACTCCCCGACACGATCGGGGCAAGAGGGAGCTCAAGCCCTCTTGCCCCCCCGACTCCCCGACACGATCGGGGCAAAAGGGAGCCCAAGCCCTCTTGCCCCGCCGATTCCCCAACTCCCCGACAATATCGGGCCAGGAGGGAGCCCAAGTCCTCCTGGCCACGGCGACCCCCTAACCCCACCCTGCACTACATTACGGGCAGGAGGGATCCCAGGCCCTCCTGCCCTCGACGCAAACCACCCCCCCCCAAGAACCTCCGATCGCCCCCCCAGCCGACCCGCGACCCCCCTGGCCGACCCCCACGACACCCCCAACCCCCTTCCCCGTACCTTTCTGTAGTTGGCCGGACAGACGGGAGCCAAACCCGCCTGTCCGGCAGGCAGCCATCGACGGAATGAGGCCGGATTGGCCCATCCGTCCCAAAGCTCCGCCTACTGGTGGGGCCTAAGGCGCCTGGGCCAATCAGAATAGGCCCGGGAGCCTTAGGTCCCTCCTGGGGGCAGGGCCTGAGGCACATGGTCGGGTTGGGCCCATGTGCCTCAGGCCCCGCCCCCAGGAGGGACCTAAGGCTCCCGGGCCTATTCTGATTGGCCCAGGCGCCTTAAGCCCCACCAGTAGGCGGAGCTTTGGGACGGATGGGCCAATCCGGCCTCATTCCGTCGTTGGCTGCCTGCCGGACAGGCGGGTTTGGCTCCCGTCTGTCCGGCCAACTACAGAAAGGTACGGGGAAGGGGGTTGGGGGTGTCGTGGGGGTCGGCCAGGGGGGTCGCGGGTCGGCTGGGGGGGCGGTCGGAGGTTCTTGGGGGGGGCGGTCGTTGGGGGGAGGGGGGGTTTGCGTCGAGGGCAGGAGGGCCTGGGATCCCTCCTGCCCGTAATGTAGTGCAGGGTGGGGTTAGGGGGTCGCCGTGGCCAGGAGGACTTGGGCTCCCTCCTGGCCCGATATTGTGTGGGGAGTTGGGGAATCGGCGGGGCAAGAGGGCTTGGGCTCCTTTTTGCCCCGATCGTGTCGGGGAGTCGGGGGGGGCAAGAGGGAACCAGGCGGAGAGAGGGCAGTTAAGCGCAGTGCCTGCGCGGAAGGATGCAGCTCGGGCGACTTCGTTGTGTGAAACGAAGTTCGTTGTACGGATCAAGACAAAGTTCGTTGTGCGCAGCGTTCGCTGTGCGAGGCGTCCGTTATGCGAGGCACCACTGTATATACACAATTAAAAACACCAACAGCATCTCAAAAAAACAAAAAAATTCCATTCTATATTTAACATTCCAAAGTCCCAAATCATGTGACTGAAAGACTTCTCTGAAAAAAAAATGCCCAACAGCGAAGGCATTCCAAAAAACCTTTGCCAAGGTACCCCATGAATGCCTACTTCGGAAATTGAAGAACCATGGGGTGGAAGGAGACAAACACAGATGGATCAGGAATTGGTTGGCGAGTAGGAAGCAGAGGGTAGGAGTGAAGGACCACTACTCGGACTGGAGGAGAGTCACAAGTGGTGTTCCACAGGGGTCGGTGCTTGGACTGCTGCTATTCAATATATTTATAAATGATCTAGAAACAGGGACGAAGTGCGAAATAATAAAATTCGCAGACAAACTATTTAGTGGGGCTAGGACTATAGAAGAATGCGAAGATTTACAAAGGGACCTGAACAGACTGGGGGAATGGGCGACAAGATGGCAGATGAAGTTCAATGTAGAGAAATGCAAAATCTTGCACGTAGGAAACAGAAACCCGAGATACAGCTACACGATGGGAGGGCTGTTACCGAGTGAGAGTACCCAAGAAAGGGATTTGGGGGTAATAGTCGACAAGACAATGAAGCCGTTGGCACAGTGCACAGCGACCACTAAGAACACAAATAGAATGCTAGGTATAATCAAGAAGGGTATTACAACCAGAACGAAAGAAGTTATCCGGCTGTTGTATCGGGCGATGGTGCACCCGCATCTGGAGTACTGCATCTAATATTGGTCGCCGTACCTAAAGAAGGATATGGCGATACTCGAGAGGGTTCAGAAGAGAGTGACACGCTTGAGAAAAGGTATGGAAAACCTTTCATACGCTGAAAGACTGGAGAAACTGGGGCTCTTTTCCCTGGAGAAGTGACTTAGAAGGGATATGATAGAGACTTACAAGATCATGAAGGGCATAGAGAAAGTGGAGAGGGACAGATTCTTCAAACTTTCAAAATCTGAAAGAACGAGAGGGCATTCAGCAAAAATTAAAAGGGGACAGATTCAGAACAAATGCTAGGAAATTCTTCTTCAACCAACGGGTGGTGGACACCTGGAATGCGCTTCCAGAGGGTGTGATAGGACAAGGTACGGTATTGGAGTTCAAGAAGGGATTGGACAATTTTCTGAAAGAAAAGGGGATAGGAGGGTATAGTTAGGAGGGTTACTATACAGGTCTTGGACCTGGTGGGCCGACGCGTGAGCGGGCTGCTGGGCAGGAGGCACTTCTTATGTTCTTATCTCTCTACCTCTTCCAATGACCTCTCACAAAACTCCCTTGAGGCCTTGCCACTAAAGATGAGCCACCTGTTGGCTAAAATCTTTGCAAACACAATTTCATCCTCAAAGTTTAGAGCTCCTTTTACTAAGCGTAAGAGCATTTTACTATGGGCCAGTGAGGTAAATGCTCATTGAATGCTCGATAAATTCAAAACTAAGCTAAACTTTTTTATTTCATGGTGCATACCAAAATTCCAGATAAGATCCTTTTTGCTTCTATTTTTTTTTTTTAAATTGCTCAAAACAACCGCTTTTATGAAGCGACCTCCCTCCCCTCATTTTTATTTTTTGACTTTGATGTAATTTTAAATCTTACCCTCCCTCAGTGCCTATCCTACCTACTCTGTCCATCTTTGTCTTGTTTTTATGTTCCCCTATTTACTTATTTTTTTATTTCTATTATTGCATTTTTTAAACTCTAATTTAAGAATTGTAAACCGTCTAGATATTTGTTTGATGGTCGGTATATCAAAGTGTAAATAAACTTGAAACATTTACCTCACCGACCTGCGGTAAAATGCTTTTATGCTGCTTAGCAGCATTCAATGATATAGGATGATACAAATCGGGGTTCTGTGGTTCCTTCCCAGGTTTTATCTGAGCCAGCTTATGCAATTCAGGCATTTCCTGTGAAATTACTATATGATTAAATAATGCTGCTAAGGATGGGCAGGTATTCCCCCTGGAGAATCTTATAGAATTCAGTCTATACCTATCTGGTCCTAGCACTTTATGTAACGTGCTTTGTTGTATTGCTAAGGTAAATTCCTCAAAAGGATACAAGTGTACACTTCTCCCTCCGTATTTACGGTTTCTGCACTTGCGGTTTTGCTTATTTGCAATTTTTTTTAATGCAGACTCCGCCCCCCCCCAAAAAAAAATCAACTCTGAACCCAAACTACAGCAGGTGATCAACCTTCAAGTAAAATAATCATACTGTATATTACATTTTGCCTTGCTACTCCCGATTCAAATAAAATTAAAACAAATGAGTGCTTCTGCTTTGGGCCACAATTCGTTTCCTCACCCACTGAATATTCACATACAAAATCTGAGTTACATCACAGAGAGCAATTAAAGTAAAGTAAAAACAGTGCTTTTTGGAAGACTCGCCTGACAAACACCTGCGAGATGACGAATCTACAAAGCTCCGAGGAGAGCAGCCCCACACAATCCACAGGATGACATAACCCAGAAGACAGTGCAGGAAACGCATGTGCCAAGCATTTTGAAAACTGATATGACTTTCATGCAGGCCCCCGCCCCCTCTCACTGCACCACGGAGAAGCAGAGCCTGCATGAAGGAGAGAGAGAGACACACACACACACACACACGAGACAGAGAAAGATATGCTCACGTACACGGCATCTGGCACACTCCCAGGTACCTTCAGCTGCAGAGTCTCTAGTTTTATTTGCAGTTTCAATAGCAAAAACGCTGGCTGTGACAAAAAAACCATGAACATATAAACAGTTGTTCACGGTTTTTCCATATTCACGGCTATGTTCCGATGGCATCCACCACGAATACGGAGAGAGAAGTGTATTCAACAAGGCCTTATCTGATGTTGAAATAGAGGGAAGGTATAAGTTTTCCAAATACTTTGTACTGTCAAAGCTATCCCCCTGGCATCAATGATTTTATAAAACGTTTGGAAGATGCTGTTATCTCCAAGTCTGCTCTTCCCAACAGGCCCCCATCAATAAGTAATTGTAAAAATTCTGGAGTGAGCCAACGTTTAACCATTTTTATTACCCATGTTAATACAATTGAAACTCATAATAGATAAGTAACATTTTGGCTTTTTGATGAACTAGCACATTCAAAGCCATTTGAGAAGCCTCACCTTCTGCAGGGTATGTTCCAAATAAGAGATTTTCTTCTCTCATTTGTTGTTCTAGTCTCAACATTTCTTTATCCTTCCAACTTCTTTTTAAATAAGGTGTAAGCAACAATTGCACCCAGCATAGTTTTGAGACTGAATTTCTGAAATGTTTCCACTTACCCATTGTCTCCAGAGCTCTGTGTAGTTCCTGGAAATCTACTGTCCCACTTCGGTCGCCGTCAAAACTCATAAAGTGCTGTCTCCAGCCATTTATTACGGCCCCAAGTTCCTTGAATTCATTAAACCCCATTTTCCCAGACATGTCTCGCTAGAAAAAAACCATTAAGGACCAAAACATGTGCTCCTGCTTTATGCAATACATCCCCTTGGCCCTCTTCTCAGTAACGTATGCGGGACTAGTTTTTTGGTGGTATCTGATGTCAACATGGGTGGGCACTACTAGACAGCATGAAAGTTGACACTGCTTCTAGTTCTTTTCTGCTTGTCATACTACTGCTGTCTAAGTAAGGCCAATAGATATATTTTAGGTGCAGCCACTTTACACCAGCCACAGAGTTGCTGTAAATGCTCATATCAAGATTGCTAAAAACACAATTTATTCACATAACTTTGAAGATGGTCATTCACACGGTGAGGCACAAACTATACCATAATTTTACAGAATAGCACAGCCAAATTATTGATATTTATGCACATATTAATGTGGTATATTAATAAATGAGGATGATGCACATAGGCTGGTGTTCTGATCATTTAAGTACTTTGCTGGCACCTAAATTGGTGCCCCCCTGACAGAATTATTCCCCAAGGTCTAGCAATATCACAGATCTATAAGATAAGTGACAAAGTTACATCCTTAACATCTTTAACAGTGGGTCTGAATGTTTCTGGATCAAAAAGCAACCAAACTGATCATTTGTAAGATTGGTGGCAGCAGACATTTTACATCTAGAGGTTTATATATTAAGCTGCAAAAGCATGGGCCAACATATGATTATTGCTTATATTAAAACTCATGCAAATGAGTTGGTTGGTGAACAGTACATGTTAAGTGTTTATGCAATAATGGTTAACAGAAATAAACTACACCTCTTCAGGTGTAATAAAACTTCTTGCAATAAAGGCTGTGTTGACCTTTGCACCCATTAATGTGCCTTATTTTGCTATGCAAACAGATAAATATAATCAGCTCAAAAGTCTAAACCAGTGTCTCAAACTTTTGAGCAGGGGCATACTAAAGATAGTGGCCACGGCTCAAGGCACCCGGAAATATGGACACGTCACTGTGATGACATCATGCGCATGCGTGACATGTCACATCCACGTATGCACAGAGGCCCTCCAGACAGGCCCTGAAATGCCAGGAGGGCGTGCCAGCAGTGAAGTCTAACAAATATCAACCGAGTACCCCAACCACAGACCTCACAAGCTCCACCCTACACCCACCCAAGCTCTTCCCCCAGATCCTGCCCCCTTTAATTGTAATGCAATTTTTCCATTCATTTTTCATATACACAGCAGATATAAAAATTCTCAAAACTGACATTTCTATCACTATATTGAAAATAAAATTATTTTCCCTACCTTTTTTGTCTGGTGACTTTTTCTATGCTTTTAACTATGTTTCCAGTGCCTTCTTATCCATTGACTGTTTTTCTCTCCTTCACTTTCTGCCTTGCATCCATCTATGGAAGGGGTGTCAAAGTCCCTCCTCAAGGAGGGTCTTTGAGATCCCTGATCTATGGCATAAATTTAACATTCAATTTTTCCACTTTCTTCTCAAAATCTCTTTTCCATGTCTTACCTTCCCTCACTGTTTCCATGGTCCAAGATCTCTCTCCTCTCCTTCCCATAATCTGGCATCTACGGCTACCAGACTCCCCTTCTATTCCATAGTTTGGTTTCTCTCCCTTCCTTTAGTCATCTCTCTTCCTCCCCCCCATAGTGTAACTTTTTTCTCTCCCTTTCTCCTTTCTGCCCCCTGTAGTCCATCTCTTTTCTCTTCCTCCTTTCTGGCTCTGCTCCCAGTCCAACATCTTTCTCTCTCCTTCCTGCATGCTTCTCCTCTGGTACTCCTTCTCTCCCCTAAACATATCTCTCCCCCCATGAGTCCAACTTTTCACTCTCTGCCCTCTTCTCTTCCCCCCCTCCCCCGTGTGACATTTCTCATTCCCTCCTTTCTGTCCTCCCCATCCATTTCGCCCTCTCCATGAGTCCAACCCTTCCGGCCTGCACACTTTCTCTCACTCCTTGCTTCTTTCCTCGAGTGACATCCTTCCTTCCCACTCCCCAACTCATGTTTTTTCCCCATGCATCATTTATCCCTCTTCTCCATCCCATGTCCGTTTCTCCCTCTCTCTCCTCCTGTAACAATTTTCCTTCCTTCCCTCCCCCAATCCCAAACAGCTAATATGCTCTCCCCCATCCACCATCTCACCCTCCCCTCCCATGTGTAGCATCTTTTCTCCCTTCCCTTTCCCTGCCCCCCTGTCCAGCAGCACCTCTTCCTCTCCCCCTGTCCAGCAGTACCCCTTCTCCCTTCCCTCCTCCCTTGTCCAGCAGTACTTCTCCTGTCTAGCAGCAGCTGTGTGCTTGGTCACACAGCTGCCGCTAGGATTAATTTAGACATGGTTTCATCTGCATGCCTCGGGGCCTTTGCTAGGCTGGCCCATTGCATTAGCGAAACAGGTTGGCCTAGCAAAGGCCCCCAAGGCTTGCGGATGAAACTGCTTCTAAATTAATCCTAGCAGCAGCTGTGTGACCAAGTTAAAAGCACACCGAGCTGGTGTGTGTGTGTTGTAGGGGTGTTTCCTTATTGACACCTGAAGGTTAGGCCTCTCTGACATCAAGCCTGAACCATTGTCTGCAAGAAATCTTTCCAGCATGAACTTTACAAGAGAGAAAGAAGAACACATCTTTGCTGTTTCTGCCTGATGCATTCTGGGTATGTACCAGAATGGTATTCTAGTCAAGGACATTCATCTATGTCTTCATAATTAGACTGTGTGATTCTTGTGGGTGGTATACTCCTATCCTGTTCTTATCTAACGGTGCCTGTGTCTCCCAGCCTGTATGAGACCTTACACAGAAAGGCTATTCATCTAAGTTCTGTTTCTGGATTGGTCTGAGGAAGTCATCTGACGAGATCCAAGTGAAAAGGTGCTAATTATGATTAGTCTGTGTCGGGATGCGAGGAAGCTCACATCTTACCACAGGTGTCCTGCACGCATCGCTTTCTTAATAATTAAGACCTGAACAGTTACCTCGTGTGACTCTCTGCCTGAGAGAGAGTGAATCGGACCTTAAACAGCTCTGAATTACATCACTTCAAGGAAACTTGGCTGCCAATAAATTATAGCTGTACCAGTGGCTGATGAACACTCGTTCCTGTAACCAAAGGATTTACGTCTACTAAGCTAAAAAGAAACGGTTTTCCTTTCACCTAAGTTTCGGCGGAGGCCTTACCGAATGGTGAGAATAAGGAATTTATTATCTTATCAGCTGGGGTTAGATAAGTGCATCCGATTGTGATATAGGATAAGGTTTGTAAAGCTACCTTGGTGATAACTGTAATCATTTGCTGCTAATAAGGTATTATTATTATTATTATAAGGAATTGTCTAGTGTGTGTAAGAATTAGTTTTACTTAGTTATCTAACAAGTGTATTGTGATAATTATGTACTGAGTTTCATGTATGTAATCAGATATTTTGTGAACAATATTTAGATATTGCAGCTGGCTTGTGAATTATATTTTTCAATTTTCATAATAAAAGTATTTCTCATTAGCCTGGGTCTTGTCGTATAAATAGACCAAGAAATTTGGACCTGGCAGCATTTATGGTTTTCCCTAGACAAAACTAACAGACACTTAACTTGTTTATGTAACTGATTAGTATACCATAAATCTTGCTACAGTGTGTGCGCGTAGAGAGAAACATGACGGCAGGGCAGGGGTGCAGAGAGAAGTGCGATGGCGGGTGGTGCAAAGAAACATGACGGCCGCAGTGAGTGGCAAGTCAGCTGGCTGGCGCTTCTTTTCCTCCTCAGTGTGCTGCAGCACACTTGGAATCTCAGGAGGCACACAGTTTGTGATACACTGGTTTAAAGAAACATACGTATACTTTTGTTCAAGGATATTACAAAAGGCTAAACTTTTAGGTACCTAATGCTCTAGAGTCATTCAAGAAGAAAGGGGTTTAGATCAAATCTCCTCTCCTGACAGCTTCAATATATTTCAATTTTTGGAAACTACCCAGAAGTTATTGCTAAGCATGTCACTTTGGTTACATTTTCTTCTGAAACTTGTCAAAAAGAAAATTTTGAAATTATATTTTTCTAAAAGGCAAGCTCCCCTTTGTGGTCAGCAAATACATATCTACCCAGATGTGGCTAGGCAAATTCTGTATCATAGAAGACAGTTCCTGCAGCTGAGGCCTAAGGCTTTAGCTATAAATGTTTAATCACATATGGGAATAATAGACTTAACTCATTTGCAAACTTTTATGCAGGACAATCCTATTCAACATGAAAATGTGACTGGATTCTTAAGTTTTTTTCAGGGGTCTATTATATAATATTTTGGTTTTGGCCCATCATTTCTTAAGATTTGCATATTTAGGCCTCCTAAAGCAATTGTAATCTCCATATGGGACTTAGTGCTTTCTTGCTAATCGTGGCATTATGGTTTCTGAAAATCCTTGCAAACTGAATTTGCAAATAAAAAAAACGGACATTCTCAATAGAACGTCTAAGTCAGAATTTGGACGTTTAGAGAAATAAGTCCAGAAATTCAGTAATAAAAATGTCTATTCTCAAAACTCCCACATCTTAAAAAAAAAAAAAAAAAATTTAAAATAAAATCTGTATGTTTTATCCATTAGTACTGTGTTTCCCTGAAAAATAAGCCAGTATCATATTAATTTTGGGTCAAAAAAACAAACAAAACACACTAGGACTTCTTTTTGGGGATGTCATTTTTTTCATGTACAACAATCATCTTCCCCTTCTTCTTATCCACCCAAATTCTTCCTCTTTCCTTTCTCGCCCCTCCTCCCCACATGCAGCATCTTTCTATCCCTCCCTCCCTCCCATCCCCCTGCGCAGCAGAACCCTGCCGACCCTCCCACCGTGAGGCTGACATACCTCCGCTCCAAAGCCTCCAAAAACAGCAGCAGTGGCAGCACTCTGAACAGGCTGCTTCACAACTTCCTCTGCCGCATCACTGACAACATCAGTGATGTGGCAGAGAGAAGGCTTTGGTGGGGAAGGCCACAAAAGCACCTCGTTCAGAGCACTGCCGCCGCTGTTTTTGGCGGCCTCGGAACAGAGATATGTCAGTTTCACGGTGGGAGGGAGGGATAGAAACATGCTGTAGAGGGAAGGCCCGGCCCCAGTGGGGAAGACCGCAAAGCGGCCCGTGTGTCAGGGATGGAGTCAGGAGTGTCGGGTACATTCGGGAGGGGCTTCAGGGGTCAATCTTAACTAGGGCTTATTTTGGGGGTAGGGCTTATATTAGGAGCACCTTTAAAAAATCATACTAGGGCTTATTTTCAGGGAAACACAGAAACTGAAGAGGGAGCTGTTCTCCACTGCAGAAGGGGAGGAGTTGGAAGTTGAGAAACACCCTTCTGCAAAGTTCATAACTAAGGGGAAGTAGCAGCTATGGTACTGAATCCCATGTCTTCTCACAGAAAGAAGCTTAGAAAGGTAAGAACCTAATCTTTCATCATGTCTTATGATCAAAAAGTGAATACTTCACGAGGATTAAAAAAAATGTCCAATTGGAGGTTTTTAGATGGTGAGTGGCAAATGTTGCTGTTTATTTTATGCTTGTAATTTTACTTGTATACCACTCTGAAAAACCTCAAGCCATGGAGGCAGTCAAAAATTTTACAAGAAAAAATATTTTGCAGAGGTGTTGCATAGAATTTCACTAACAGAATAGCATGCCACTTTAATGCACATTATAGAGCATTTGTAAACTGCTGCTTCTAAGACTACATACCAAGTCACATCAAGGTCTGTGAGGGGGAAGCTCAAAGTGCCTAACTTGGCTCACAACTTGCAAACCAAATATAGTGTAATATGTCAAAGAACATGTCACATTATATGATGTTATAGGGTGCTCTCAGTGTGAACCCTCAGTGATAGGAGCACAGCTCCGACACTTCACTTCTGGGCCAAGGCCATAAGCCTCCACCCGCACACCATCATCGAGCGCCCTGTGTGTGCAGAAATCAAACCAATCAACAATCAAAGTGAGTAAATGAAACTCAACACAAGCAACCTGAGCGACCCCCACACAAACCCTGCCAGCCAAACCCCCTCAAAAAACTCACGCAAAATCACAAACAAAGTTTTGACTTTGTTTGTGATTTTGCGTGAGTTTTTTGAGGGGGTTTGGCTGGCAGGGTTTGTGTGGGGGTCGCTCAGGTTGCTTGTGTTGAGTTTCATTTACTCACTTTGATTGTTGATTGGTTTGATTTCTGCACACACAGGGCGCTCGATGATGGTGTGCGGGTGGAGGCTTATGGCCTTGGCCCAGAAGTGAAGTGTCGGAGCTGTGCTCCTATCACTGAGGGTTCACACTGAGAGCACCCTATAACATCATATAATGTGACATGTTCTTTGACATATTACACTATATTTGGTTTGCAAGTTGTGAGCCAAGTTAGGCACTTTGAGCTTCCCCCTCACAGACCTTGATGTGACTTGGTTGCCTTCCTTGTTTTTTCTAGTTTAGGATTTGTTTGGCAAATTAGGAGTGTGTTGTTGTTGTCTAAGACTACATACAGCAGGAAAGGTTTTTCATGTAAAAACTACAGCACACAAGGTTTTTTGGAGGGTAAAACCATCAATGTTGTTTTCTGTACAATGAGTATAAAAGGATACATCCAGCATAGAGATCATGAGCCGGCAGGTCTCCAAGTTGAATGCTATAAAAGAGAAGACAGAAATAAATCAGTATTTTCAACAAACTCCAGAGCTTTGTTTTTAGCTGGGCAAGTTCCTCTTGCTTTTTTTATGGTTTCCTGATATTCTGAAGCTAGCCCCCACCGAGGCTATGGAAACATAAGCTTACTTTGGTAACCAATCTGAACTCCCCCTCTTTCTACTCCAAATTTCAAAGCTCCCTTCTTCCACTTGGCCAAGTTCCACAAAATTGCAGCTTCCATCATGTACTGTATATTATATATATATATATATATATATATATATATATATATATATATATATATATATATATATATATATATATATATATATATATATATATATATATATACAGTACAGTAGTCTCCTGAAACTCGCGGGTGTTCTGTTCCAGCAATACTCGCAAATTAAAAAAAAAACACGCAAATGCGGTTTAGGAGTTGATCAAAGGCAGGAGAGGGGGCAGCTGGGGTCCGGCAGGTGCTGAAAATCATTTGTGGTATTTCCCGACTGCCTCTTCCAGGTACTAAAGTCAGGTTACACCAATCAGGAGCTGCTTTGACATGCCAGATGTGTTAGATAAATTGTGAGCCCACCGGGACAGATAGGGAAAATGCTTGAATACCTGATTGTAAAACCACTTAAGATAATCTTGATAGGCGGTATATAAAAACCTAATAAACTTGAAACTAATATATGTCATTCTGAAGTAGCTACATTGAAATGTTTGTGACCCAATGTTCTGAATAGAGTTTACAGTATACATGATGGTTGTTTAAAGTTTCAATAAGCAGTAGTGTTTGTTTTTTGTGACAACACAGTAAGCTTGGGGGGGAGGGGGGAGGCACAAAGCCACTGCAAACTGTTTATCTGTTGTGCCTGACTACTCTTTCGTCATAACACTTAAAATGGAGAATAGTGAAGTTTCAGGAATCCAGTGGATTACAGGACCCAAGGCAACATGGATGCACTAGAGGCAGGTCTTGTCAGACAGATCTGATCAATTTCTTTGACTGGGTGACCAGAGAATTGGATAGAGGGAGTGCACTAGATGTGGTGTATTTAGATTTTAGCAAAGCCTTTGACAGTGTTCCTGTCTAAAATCGAGTGCCCTCGGGATGGTCCCAAAATGACAGACTTGGTCAGGAACTGGTTAAGTGGAAGGCGACAAAGGATAGTTGAGATCTCTGAGGAAAGGGATAAGCTTAAGAGCTGAAATCTGAGCTTTAAGTAGGAGCATGTAGCTCCCAAAAAATGATTCAGAGGTTAAGTATGTTACTGAATGTTTTAAGGTCCCAGGAGTTCAGTTTCACTCAAATCAGGCAAATTTGTTGATTTTTAGCCCGTCTTTAATTGTTAAAGCAGATTCAATGGGTATGAGCCACTACACCTAAATCGATGCAGATGTAGAAGCGAATATCCATCAATTATATCAAGTTGGATAGTGACTTGAGGTAGAAAACCAATAAAGGTAATATAGGTGAGAATTGTGGTCCCAGAGACAGTGCAAGGTTAAGTAGGCACTAAGCAAATCTTTAGTCTCACAGCCAACTAGCCTGCAGCTCCCCTACTTTTTGATATTAACTCATTCATGATTATCACACAAAATTCCTATGAAATGCAGGTTAAAAGTATGTGCTGTTAGTGTGGCTATTGGGACCTATTGTTTTGCTTAGACTGCTGTTGCTCTTTTCTTCCTCATTCCTCCCCCCCAAAAAAAAAAAAAAAAACTTCACTGCCCTAGGCAACCACCTGGTCTTGCCTACTGGTTGGGCCAGCCTTGGGTGGTCAGAGGTCAAGTGGAGAAATTTTAATTTGGCCATTAAAATCACTCAAAGAGAAGTAACTGCCTGCAAGTCATCCCTGCATAACAATAAAACCACAAGAACACAGGTCAGGGATTTCCATCAATGCTTCCAAGTATGCTAGAAGGAAACTCCCTCTCCACAGCAGGGTTCAGTCTTTAACCTTCAGCACAGCACAAAATATAATCTGCAGGCCATTTCCTGCTATTTTCCATAAAGCAAGGGCAGAAGGAACAGTCCATTTTGCCACTGTACTATAAAAGAGGCAAAGAAATGTTTTATCTCTTTTCTATACCACTGACTTCCAGCTATATTTTTCTGCATTCCGGTATGTAATGTAATGTAATGTAATTTATTTCTTATATACTGCTACATCCGTTAGGTTCTAAGCGGTTTGAAGAAAATATACATTAAGATTATAAATGAGAAGTAAGAAGGTACTTAAAAAATTCCCTTACTGTCCCGAAGGCTCACAATCTAACTAAAGTACCTGGAAATTAATAAAGAAGAGAAAATAAAGATGGTTGAAAAAAGAAAAATTCTATGTGAACTTATGTAGTGTTTTTTATTTATTGGCTTTCACCTTCCATACAAATGTTTATAGGCCCTCTACTTAACCAGTGGAAGACTATCAAAAGTGTTTCTCTTTCCTTGCAGGGGATGTCAAATCATTAACCAGTGCTGCAAAAAAAACCTGACAGCTTGGCTGGTACCTTGCACAGTAACTGCAAATTCTCTGAGGAAACATTCCTTTGCACAACACTATCAATTTCAAAAGTATTTCACCACTAAAATTACAACTGTTGAACACATACATTTAGTGTCAAATGTAGCTTTTCAGGAACTAGGCTACCTTACAGAGGAAATAAAATAGAGCAACAAAATTGGAAATCAGGAAAAAAGGTGAATTCTACAAATGTATTCAGTGTGTACATCTTCCCCTGTCCAATCCCTCACACAGCAACCACAAGAAAAAAAAAATAGACCAAGCAGATCCCACACAAGTCAGCAAATTGAAACAAGAAGTGGGATGCAAACAATATCTGAATGAGTAAAAAAAATATTGATTAAACAGTCTCAAATGTGCACACTGATGCTATGAAGGAGGACTAAGTCTATGCTCTCATACATTCATTCAAGCACCATATAAAGGCATGAGGAGGGGGAGGAGGGAAAGTCTTAGGCAGTGAGAAAAATGAAAATGTATGGGCGCGTTGTGTACATGTGTCTAAATAGGAATAAAACATACATTAATTAGGGGTAAAGTGGGAGAAGTATTAAGTTGAGATTGCTTATGATTCAAGATAATACATGCCCAATTGATCATAGAGTTTCAAAAAGTGAAATATGAAAAACCAGTTAGAAGATTCATTAACATTATTTTAGATTCCTCCCAAGAAATGGAATAGTGTTAAAGAAGAATTCTATGAATTTCTATTAGCCAAAATAGATTGGCAGGGTTGTATAGTCTTCTGATGGGAGATATTAATATCCATCTGGAACATAATGAAAATTCAGATGCAACTGATTTTTTAAACCCCCGTCAGTAAAAACTCATCAAAAGGGTCACCAGCTGGATCTGTTCACCTTTTCCTTAAAATAAATGGTTAGTCCTAAAATTCATTTCAAACAAAGAGTTGGTGGAAATATTCTATTTGGTCAGACCACTGCTTGTGCAATCTTCAACTAAGTTGGCAAGAGAGACAGTTTCAACCAAGATCGGCCCAAAAAAGGAAAGAGAAGATCATTACTAGCAGAGGAATTTTAAATCCAGTAGAATTTTGGGCTCACTATGAGTTAAGCACCAAAGTTGAAGTAGATTCAAATTTTCCAATGATGTGGAAAAACTTTAGTAATTGAGTTTTAGATAAAATAGCACCTTTAAAGCCGAGCAAAAAGAGACAGAGACCTTCTAATGAATGGTTTGATGCTGAATTGTTAGCATTTAAACAGGAATTAAGAAAAATGGAAATGATTTGGTTAAAATCAGGTAAAGAGGAGGATAAGATAAATTGGAGACTTAAAAAATTTGACTAAAGAGAAAAGTTCTAAATGCTATGCGCAGAAAATAGGTACATCCAAAATTAACAGAGATCTGTTCAAACTGGTTAATACTTTAACTGATATTGAACTGGTCTTGAGATCAAATACGGAATATCCTCCATCTCATGAAACTCTTGCAGAGTTCTTTAATAAAAAGAATGTGACCTGAGAGCAACTTTATAATCTCCTACCAGTACTATGCAGCCCCTCAGTTTGGTCAACCGGAAGATGGTTTGATGGTAGACATGTTCTGGAACCATATCCAGACTCCGGACTGGCAACAGTTTATAAAATTGTTTAATAAATGTTAAATTGAATTGCTTATTGGACTCTTGCCCCCGACCATTATGAAAAGTGCTCCATTCACTTTTAAAGCAGATTTATTTAAAATGGACCATTTTTTCATTAACAAATGGATTGTTTCCAGATGAGTTGGGTTAAATTCTGATTACCCCTATCTTTTTTTTTTAATCTTTATTCATTTTAAAGCTAAAAATAAGTGCAACATATTATACAGACATTTTACACTAACTGCACTTAAATTCTATCAACTTATATTTCATGACAAATACATATATCATCCCTCCTTCTACATATCCAACAATTGCACTTAAATTAAAAGCCCTAGCATGATTTTTGGGGTAGGTCTTAATATAAGCCCTAATCCAAAAATAAGCCCTAGTCACTGGCAGCAGTGCTTCCCCTCCCCCCCCTCCCACTGACACTGCCATCTCTCTCTCCCATTAGAACACCGCCAACCACGAGACTGATATACCTTGCAAACAGCAGTGTCGGTAGCAATCTAACCAGGCTGCTCATGGCCTTCTGCAGCCGGGGCATTCCGTATGCCACATTGCTGATGACTTCAGTGATGCAGCACAGGAATGCCACAGCGGAAGAAGGCCGCGAAGCAGCCTGATTAGATTGCTGCCGACCACTGCCGTTTGCAAGGTATACCGGTCTCACGGTTGGCGGCATTCTAATGGGAGAGAGAGATGGCAGTGTCAGCGGGGGTTCAGCAGCATGAGGGGGGGATAGAAAGATGCTGCAAGGGGGGAGGAAAAAGGGAGAATTGGAGTGGAGAGAAAGGGAGAGATAATTGTAGATGAAATAAAGACCTAGTACGTTTTTTGGGCCCAAAATAAATATAAGGCAGTGTCTTATTTTTGGGGAAACACGGTAGCTCAAAATTCAGCAGCAAGACTCGTATACAGACTATGGAAATTGTAACACCAACAGCTCTACTACCTGAAACTACACTGCCCTTAACTGCAAGGAACAAGTTTAAAATTAGGCATCACAGCCTAAAACAAATTTTTCCTCATTTGGGGGCTTCTTTGTCACCAAGAGGGTACAATTTGATTATGAATACCATCTCCTAGGGTGCTTTGCAGACAGCAGGCTGTTTATAGTAACCATATGCTGCTGTATATATGAACACTCGAATATAACACAAGATTCTTAGGCCCCCCCAAAAAAACAATGGCCCAAGAATGAGGGTCTCAGTTTATATTTGGGTTAGTGCCCCCCCTCCCGGACCTGTTGCAGGCCTGCTGTTAGACCTGGTGGTCCAGTGGCGGGCCAGGACAGGAGGGATCCCTCCCACCACCTGACAATTTTTACCTCCCTCCCACACCTTTCAATTACCTGGTGGTCCAGTGGTGAACAAACAGGAGCGATCTTTTGGAACTCCTGCTCAGCGCAGAGCCGCTAGCTGAATAACTGCCATGAGACTTGGCAGCAATCATTCAGCTAGCAGCTCTTTGCTCAGCAGGAGCGCTGGAAGATCGTTCCTGCTCGGTTCACCATTGGACCACGAGGGAATTGAAAGGTACGCGTGGGAGGAGGTAAAAATTGTCAGTCAGCTGGGACAGGAGGTAGGAAGGATCCCTCCTGTTCCAGCCCAAGTCTTATGGCATGCCCGGTGGAAGCGGAGGAAGAGATGGACTATGGTGGCCCCAGGGATCCCATCCTGTAGGACTGAAGACTGATCACTTTGTATATCATACCTCTTGCTCAGTGGTCTCAAACTCAAACCCTTTGCAGGGCCACATTTTGGATTTGTAGGTACTTGGAGCTATAGGTTTACTGTGAATCCTTAATACTCAATGTATGCACAGAGGGACTATCACAGAAGCATACATACTACTTTGCTTAAAAGATGCTGTTGGAAGAATACCTGAAAACTTGAAATCAGGATTCAGTTTGGTTTTCTTTCCACATTTTTGGATTTTGTTGCTTTGCTCTTGTTCTGTCTATTCTCCCCATCCCCCAATTTAGGCTTTGTTTAATCACCTTTTTAAAGAAATTCAGCCAAAGTAGTGTAGAGCAAGAACAATCTTGACACAGACAGAAGATAAAGTATAGGAGAAAAAAAATATTTTAGACATAATGCTATAGTTCTGTTAACATTGTAGTAGACAGCATGGGAGTATAAGCAGAGATGGAACATAGAAAAAAGGAAACTGTTAAGAGACCTAACTTCTGTTAATCTAACAAAAATTGCTTATGAATATATGATATGATCTCAGCAGTAGATAAGCAAGTCCTGCTTGAATAAGTGCAGCCAGTTAGGTGCTTCTTCCAGTAAAGACATTGGCGAAAAGCCAAACTTTCTGCTTCCTGAAGGAAAGATATTACCTTATTGAGTGAAGCCTTTCCAGGGAGTGCATTCACAAATGTCTGGGCTAGTTGGATGTCCTTTTTATTTGCCCCAGCCTCCCTGCCCTTTTAGCCAAAATACCTATAGCAAGAATTGCAATGAAGTGCCAATTTAATTGCCTTCTAGTTTTTCACTCCTATGAGTACAGACTGCAGACTCAATGGCACCCCACATCCTTACTCCAGGAACCTGTCTTGGAGAGAGCAAGTGCAGATGGGTGTGTAGGAGAAGTCTTTTCTTTGAAGCTGCTTCCCTGTTAGGTGATCTCTGCTCAGAAGGCATCATCTACCTTTTAACTCCCAGTCATAGCTACTTACTGCAGGGCACCAAACCTCAACTGGAATTTCAAGTCTGAAAATTTCAGAGGTGGTTTTTTTTTTCTTAAATATTGCATGACCAAATACTGGCCCAGCTGCAAGACACTAAACAAATTCCTTAACCTACAATACGTTGGATGCTGCTGCAGTATAAGAACACCCCTCTCTTGGACTTGATGAGCTCCGATGTATTCTGTTTCTTTGTTAAGCAAATCACTTTCTAATTAGGACTATGCTGTGGGTAGAGGAAGCTGTGCTGAAAGTTTAATAAATAATAATTTTATTCTTATATACCTCCAAAGCCGTAGTAGTTCGAGGCGGTTTACAACAAAGAGGGCTGGACAATCAACGAATATAGGTACAATCAGGGAATATATGTACAATGTAAAGTCTTCCAAGAACAGGTGAGCAGGATACAGAGGTAAGGCATAAGAGATCTTGGGAAAAAAAGTAGTAAGGCATAAGGCTACAAATCGGTTAAACAGGTTTGTTTTTACTAATTTTCTGAATTTAGGTAGGATGAGGAGTGTGAGATAATATTACCCAGAGGCATATTGGGCCTGGTCCACCCCACCTACGCATCATTTGTTGAGCTGGATAACAGTATTGGAGGAAATATAGGCATAAAGGGTCCAGCAGCAAAAGAAAAGGAAAATCAGAAGAGAAGAGCCAATGGTGATCCTGAACTGCTACCAGAGAATATCCAAAGAAGGCACAGCTATCAAGAAGGTTAGGGTAAAAGCTGGTCAATCCAAGTGCAGGTGGTTAATACTGGATACTAGATAACAGAAAAATAGATCAGTGCATGCTACATATGTACTTATATTATTGAAATGTCTTACAGTATGTTTATATATATTTTGAAAGAGTTGTAATGAAGTGAATTGTTCTTGTGAAAAGCAAGATATGAAATGCAATATAACCCCCCTATGATCTGGCTACACAGCAGAAACCAGAGATCATAGGGCTAAGCATTGGGGGCGGGGGGGAGATAAGAGGGGGTACCTTTCTAGTACTACCAGACATATGCAGCGCTGTACATATTCTGTGCAGGTACTTCCTCTATCCATGGTGGGCCCACAAACTAAAGTTTTGTACCTGAGGCTATGGAGCAGAGGTGACTTGCCCAAGATCACAAGGAGCTGGGTAGGAATTGAACTCAGGTCACCAATATCGTAGCCCACTGCACTGCTATTACCACCACCACTTACCATCTTCAAAGTGCTAGTGGGCGTACGCAGCGCTGTACAGAGTTGCGAAGAAAAAATGAGCTCACAATCTAATCGGTCAAGACAGAAATCCCCCCCCCAAAAAAAAACCACATACACAACCCTTGATGCCAGGATAGGGGATACAGTTAGCAAGGATGGTAAGCTATTGGTTAAGGTGCTGAGCAAAGGCAAGTAGGGTCAAGAGCTGAAGGCTCTCAAGAAAGTAGGTTTACAGCCTACACCCTCCCCACCACCCTACTCCCAAAGTGAGCAACTAGGAATGTACTGAAGAAGGGAGGGAAATGATCAGGTAGAATGACTGGAAAAGTCTGTATTGCTTATAGAATCTCCCCAATGGCTCCTGCTCAAACATCCCAATCCCTTTCACATGCAAAGCCACTGATGCACACATCAACTACAAGACATACAGAAAGGGGTAACTAACTGGGCACTCAGTAGAAGTCTAGAACATAGGTATCTGCTTTCCTTTATAGAGTATTAGGAAAACAGGGTAATATCAGTTTTATGGCTAGCATAAATCCTGAAGATAAGAGAATTATGTAAGTTATGAGGGGTGTTCAATAATTTATCTACCTCAGTAGGAAAGGAAAAAATTTTTTTTAAAAAAATTAATATATAGTCTCCCAATTGTCATTTCAGGGGAAGTGATGACACGTATGGAGCCAACTCCTTTGCAAAGAATTCTCTCATTTGACCTTCAAAGCAGGATGTCGCAGCTTCTTTGATGTCTTCAGCACTTGAAACTGAGGGAGGAAGGTCAGGACTGCAAGGTGGCTGGTTCAGCTGCTAAAACTCACATTCTCAGATGGCAGCTGTGATTGTCATGAGATGTGCAGCAGCACATTGTTGTGAAGCAGCATGCCTGCTGTGTGCCTCGTCTTTTCACTTTGCAGGAGATCATTGTGTTGGCGTTAACTCTCCCCATTTATGGTTGTCTTGTGTAGCATGAACTCCAGAAGCAAAACTCCATCTTAGAAGACAATGCCTTTGCCTGCAGATTTTTCTGTCTTGAACTTTTTTGAAGTGGGGGATAACTTAACTCCATTTTGGACTCGGGATCTCTGTGATCAAACCAAGTCTCATCTCCAGTCACCAAATGATGAGAAAAATCACTTTGTCTTCAGAGCATTGTATCTCCAATTTATCCCGACATCATTGGAACCTCGTGGTCTTCTGACATGGCATCAGCATTCTTAGCACAGCAAAGAAAAATGGGAAGACCCAATGATCCACAGTGAAAACAATCCACTGATAAAAACAAAAAAACTGTGGATACAGATGTTCTGGAGATAATTTATTAAACACTGACATATAAAACCATGTAGGGTCCGGTTGGATTTTTATCACAGTATTTTTTATCATTGTACTTTTTTAATTTTCATGGTTTTATGTCAGTGCTTAATAAATTATCTCCAGAACATCTGTATCTACAGTTTTTGTTTTAATCAGCATTCTTAGAACCCATCTTACACTAAACCATGGATATGCCCAACTTTTCATGAATTTTCCAAACAGGACCTGCCAAGATACATTTTAGCTATTTGGAAAACCTTAATTCGTCTGTCTGACAAAATTAAATCCAATTTTCTTGTACATTTCTGTGGAAGTTGCTTCCACAGGCCATCCAGTGTGAGGATCATTTTCAATGGACTCTCATAGAAACATGATAGCAGATAAAGGCCAAATGGCCCATCCAGTCTGCCCATCCGCGGTAACCATTATCTCTTCCTCTAAGATCACACATGCCTATCGCACACTTTCTTGAATTCAGACAGTGTCTCCACCATCTCTTCCGGGAGAATGTTCCATGCATCTACCACCATTGAAACAAACATGATGGCAAAAAACTGCAGGCCTGTCCCAGAAGAGGACCCCCACAAACTGCTTGCTCCAGATTTTTATTTTGTAGTATGGATTTCCTTTAGCTTTTTCCCTTTTGTGAGAAATTTTATCACAGAACAGTGCTCCAAATCTAGAAGTTTCTTACTCTATTTGCGCAAGGTCTCTTGACATCCTGTCTCTTGGAACGTTAGACTTGCATTTAGCCACAATTGTGCACGAGTAACCCTGAGATATGTCACAACATGCTTGCTACTTTCTTTCATACTCAGGTAAATCAATTATTGAACATGTGCTCTACCCAGACTGCCCATGTGAGCATGCACCTGCTAACTACAAGCTATTAAAGATTGAAGAATAGTAGAGCTTAGGCAGAATGCCAACAATTACATGCATGTACTAGTATGCTAAATATTAAATGTTAGTATCTACTTTATAGGATGTGCCCTAAACATACATAAAATGCCAATCAGTTCTGGACTTTTGTAGAAGAATAAAAGCAAACTACCAGAGCTCCATTGCTGAAGGAGGTGGATTATGCGATATCAAACAGATGGCGGCGTTTAGACAGTCTATCCCAAAGTGTACTGCAGCCTCCCTCTCAGGAACAGGGCCAGATTAACACAATAGTAGGCCTAGGCAAATATTTGTGTCCCCTACCTCCAACCTGGATTTCCCTTTTCCCCTTTTCTTATCCTTGCCTTCCCATATTCTACTTCTGGAGAAGTATCAGAGAAAGTATAGAGCCCAGCTATGAGCATGTAGCAGTAATACTTTGTAGGGCAGCAGAAGACCATGCAATCGCATGCCTCAACTGGAAAGGGGTAACTATTAAAGCTGGGAGAGCTGCTAAGTTACCCTTTTCCAGGAGGGAGATTCTGAACTAATCCTGGTTTTCTACAACCCTAGCCTGTTACAGAATGGGACATAAAAGACCGATTTCAATTGGAAGTATAAGGGACTACAAATAGCACGCTGAATTGGGATGCTACCAATCAGAATGGGCAAAAGTCTTCTTCCTGGAACTGGTAACATGGCAGCTCTGCAGCAGTGAGCCCACAACCAAAGAAGTTGTGCAAGTCATTTTCACCCTCCATTGCCTCTAGTGCAAAGGTGCCAATGGATAACAATTGAGGTATATACAGTATTTACAAAGTTTAAATTGCGAGAGAAGTTTCACAAATGAAAGCATCAAAATTAAAGTTTTGCTGTCTTTGGTCTTTATGAAAAAGGATATAGGCAGAGAAAAGGTAGCATTAAGAGTGTTCAAAATGAATTTGTCCAGGATACTTGATAGCTGGTGTATAAATGCCACAGGCTGAAAATCATCCCTTGATTTAGTATGGACAAAGGTATTATAACAGTGAACTTTTAAAAGGCAGAACGAGCTTCCTTTTGAAAGGGGAAAAAAACAAATACATGCACTCTCAGGCAGGGTTACCACCTCCCCTTCATGCAAAATTCTTGCATTTACTGCCAGCTCTTTCCTTTAGTCTGCAGCAGAGCCGTCACAATTTCTCCTATTCTTAAATTCCTACTCCCTTTCCACAATCCTATTGCCCAGAATATGCACCAGCCGCACAGCTCTCTCCAAAACACTTTCATTTACTCTCCAGCTATGTCCCTCTTTCCTATAGAAACATGAAGGCATCCGCTATCTTCTCCTCTCCCTAAGAGATCCCATGTGCCTGTCCCATTTTTTTTTTTTTTTTTTTAGTTCAGTCTTTGTTCTCCCCCACCTCTACCCAGGAGACTATTCTACACATTTGCCTCCCTTTAGGTTAAAAAAAAAAAAAGCATTTCCTTATATTACTCCTGAGCCTATCACCTCTTAACGTCATCCTAAAAAAAGGAATTGCCCAGCGGCATAGGGAGGGAAATTTGTGCCCTGCACAGTTGCGCCTTGCACCCCCCCTCTTCCCTGCCGCTTAAGCGCCCCCACTCCTTACTATACCACTGGATTTGCTTCATGTGCATTTATGCCACTTAGGTAGCCTCTCCACTGGCAGGGTGGGGTGGGTTTGAAGCATTGGAGAGCTACAGAGGGCTACATTGTGAAGACATCCAGATACCATGGCCAAAGGTAGAATGACTAAAAGTAATTTACATTAGTAGAATCATTTAAAAAAAAAACCCCATAGTTAGCAATCCAAGGTGGTCGAGTCCTCAGTGCATCTAACAGTAGTAGCTAGTTAATTTTCAACCAAATTTCAGGGCAAAAAAAGCCACAATTTTATGTAACAGAAAAACTAGCTATTCAACAGGTAGCATTGTATACTTAAAAAAAAAAAGTCTAACAGGATGGTATTTAACTTTACTGAATACAAAGTTTGAAAGCAAGCAATATAATTAAGTGACAACTAATTTCTCTGTAAATATTTGAGATTTAATGTATATTGCCCAACCCACTCACACTGTTACTACGGCAAATGTTTGTTTTCTTACATGACTACTTTATCAGACTTGTATAGTCATGGCACACCTAGGTGCCCAGTCAAGAGTGCTCAAGTGTGGTTGTTCAGATATGAACACAAAAATTCAGCTACATCTCAGCAATTCAGATCAAACCCCCCTCCCCCCCTCCCACCACCGAGAGGATTATGACAAGTTAAATCTGCACCAAGATATATATATCTCAAAACTGCTCACCTCTAATGTATAATCCCTAGCTCCTCAGAAGTACCACCTGAACTCAAAAGCTTTCACAGCCCTAGGCTTTATTACCTCCTCACTGGAGCCATTATCAATTTTTACTCAAACTTTAAAAAAAATTTTAACAACCCTTCTAGCATATTTCAAGGGTACTTAGCTTTTAATTGTGGTCTTCTTTTGAGGGAAATAGGAGCCAACATATTTCACCCACAGAAGGTTTTTTCAAGGCTTATCATATATGTTGGTGTAAAGCTTGCTAAAGGATGATAAGCCTGTGCTAAAAGGATCACTGTCCCTGACATTCCCCCTTAAATTTAAGGGGGGCATATTATTCACATGAGTGCATGTTACCACATGAGCCTTTTATCACCAATAAAGTGGGTGGCAGTATTGTTCATGCAGTATTTTAAGTGGCCACATGCCTACAACATTAGTGCGTGGCCATTAATACAAAAAAAATTGGCACTTTTATGGTTTTGGTTAAAAAAAAAAAAGACTATTCATGCGGTAACAGGCTTTACATGCAGGCTATAATTATAAATACAGGCAGTTGCTGGCTATCTTTTAGTGGTAATAAGGAGTACTTATTGTGCGGCCGGGATTTCAGTAGTTTCGCATAGATGCTTCACAAAGGCGCATGCTAAGGCACACACGCCTTTGCTGTGCGCCTTAGCCGGTGCGCCATTTCCTAAGTTCAATTTGTTTAGTTTTGTCGAGCGGGGGGGGGGGGGGTGTGGAGGGGGGAACCGGCTCACACGCCTGGTTGGAGGGGACAGTTTCAATGGAGGCTCCGTGGAGGAGCCGGCCCCGATCTCCGAGAGCTGCCGATTGCAGCTTGTGGGTGCCCGAAGAAAGCTCAATGACAATGACTTGAGGCCAATGTTACATGTCTCTTACAAATATAGCAATTCTAAATTTTTTCAAATTCCTAGGGCCCCCCCTTTTACAAAGCCACAGTAGCAATACTGCTGTGGTAAATGCGCCACTGCACATTCAGTCCTATGGGCTTTTGGTGCATTTACTGCAGAAGCATTGCTATCACAGCTTTGTAAAAGGGACCCCTAATCTCAGATATCTGGAAAATGCTAAAATTGGAACATTTCAGAGTGGAAAGTATGGGGCAAAACTCCTAGGCATTTTGATCTGACTTCTCAGAATTCAAACTAAAAATTTTCCCCTTTTGAAATGCGATTACTATAAGGTTGAAAAATGTGATCTAGTTTTCCAAAACTCAGATTAGATGGATTAAGTGTCATCACATGGTAAGCAAGGAATGCTACATTTCTCAGACAGCCGAGCAGTAAAGTGAAAATAGCGGCATAGTACGGAAGGGCCAATAGAGCCACAACACACACTACCATCCTATTAATTTGAAGAAATAGTTTAAACTTACGTTTGTATCCCCCAGCTAACCCCGCCTGGGTGAGACATCGCTGCAGCTCCTCTGCATCTATTTGCCCATCCTATGGAAAGCATAAAATGTGTCTGAATATTTGCTTTTTATAATTTGTCATGTCTTCTGCATTTTCAAGGTACTGAACATTTGATGCTCTTACAAACAATATGAACCCCTACCAACAAATGTTTACATTGCTTTACAAACAGAGTACACAGAATTATTTGAACATCAATCTAGGGCATCACCAAAAACAAAGACAATAGAACCCCCCCCCCCAGCTGAAATAAGTGGTACCAGGTAGCAGTAAGCAAGTGATTTATTTGGTGGGATCAGGCAGAGAACTACTGGTAGCTTAACTACCAAATGTTGAGGATCTCATTAGAGACATCAGTAATCAAGACAGATGAAATTATCACACTGATGAACTGGTCAATGACCTAATGACTGGCTTACTTGCTCAGTTGTCGTGTTAAACAGCCATGTTAAGATTAAAGCAAAGTTGAAATTCATTTGGGAACAAGCTAGCAAAGCAAAGCAAAACTGGAGGAGAAAGATTTAGAGAGAAGCTTTCAATTCTGCATTCAGTACCTTCGACAGGAGATTTTTGCCGCCTGTCTCTCCAGAATCTTATGTTCAATTACTGTAATCCAAATAGTTCTCAAAGATAAATGCACCGAGTTTCATGGACCCCCGAGGAAGAAGTGCTTTTCGAAACACAGACCGTGTCAGGTCTGTACCCATTACAATCGAGGAGCAACTTTGGAAATATAACTTTTTTACCGACTTGAATAAAAAATTCCTGAACCTTGTACATTTTTTGCAGTTTTTTGGATTCATTATGGAGAAGCTCACCACACTATTGGACATACTTATTTTATTTTTATTTTTCCTCTAACTCTACTTTTCACTTCTCTATTACCCTCCAGGTACTTTAGTTAGATTGTGAGCCTTCGGGACAGTAAGGGAATTTTTCAAGTACCTTTCTTATTTCTAATCTTAATGTATATTTTCTGTAAACCGCTTAGAACCTAACGGATGTAGCGGTATATAAGAAATAAATTACATTACATTACTTATCTAGCAGAGTGAAATAAAGAGTTGTACTAAAGTGGGATGCAATTCTGCCTGTGCCAGTGGAATACACATAGTTTTGTAATTGCATCAGAGAAGATTCCCGTGATTGAATTAGCCTTTATAAAATTCAAAGTTGGAAGCGTTGGATCTTAGATTGGACCAGTGATTTCTGCAGTTATGTGGCTACTGATGTAGTTTAGACTACAAGGGTGGTTTGAAACGTTTGGTAAAAAGGCAAGTTAACATAGTCTCCATGGAGGGCTATACAAGTAGTCCAGTGAGTTCCCAGTTTTTCCATATCATAGGAAAATAGCATATGAAAAAACTGGAAACTCGCTGGATGTGTAGAGCCCTCTATGGAGGCTACGTAACTTGCCTTTTTACCAAACTTTTCAAACCATCCTCATATTTGTATGTTCAAATAAAACTACTTGATTTCTATATATGTCAACTGTGATTTGATGTAGTTAAAACTCACTTTAAAAAGTTTCTGAATACTGCTGTAGATTTAGCATGCAAAGCTACATAATTTGTTTACTAGTACCATGTTTCCCCGAAAATAAGACCTACCCCGAAAATAAGCCCTAGTCGCTGCAGCAGCACTCCTTCTCTCCCTCTCATCTGAACTGCGAGACAGAACCGGCAGCAGTCTTGTCGTTCGGAGGGGAAGGGGTGCGCGGTGGGGGAGGGATAGAAAGATGCTACGCGGGGGGATGGAAGGGAGGGATAGAAGCTGCAAGGGTTCTGCTGCACAAGGGATGGGAGGGATAGAAAGTTACTGCACAAGGGGATGGTGAGAGGGGAGGAAAGATGCTGCACATGTGGGGGTGAGAAAGGAAAGAAGAAGAATTGGGGTGGAGGAGAGGAAGGGAGGTATCGTTGTACATGAAAAAAAAATAAGACAGACATCACTGAAAATATGACCTAGTGCCTTTTTTGGGCCCAAAATTAATATAAGACAGTCTTATTTTCGGGGAAACACGGCGTTTGTAAGTTTGTAAGTTTGAAAAAACAAAACTACCCCTAAAACAATGGACACACCCTAAAACACAGCGCTATATTTTAGCGCAATACTTTTGGGACTTAAGCTTTAACTTGGCAACATTCCAAATGCAATAAAATACATTTATGGAATAACATAAGTTCATTATGGATTAATGTCAAAAGCAATGCTTTGGTTCAATAAAACCAAGCTACTCTGTGTGCACATGTGCATCCACACCTTTTTTTTTTTTATAGAAGTAGAAAGCAGATACCATGTTATCACCTTGAACTTTGTATTTTTATTAAGTCGCAAAGGTAAACTCACCTGACCAGCTACTGAAACAAAATATCCATACCATGGGTCCTGAGCCTGACCAGGTCCGCCTGGGGCGCTGCCATACTATTGGACAAAAAACAAACAAATAAGTTTAACATTTCAATGATTTTTTTGCCACTGATGAAAGAATTTGCACTCGCCAACATATTTTGATTTAAAACGTAAAAAAGTAAATTACTCAAGCAATGTATTATATTTGTCTAGTAAAAAAAACCCCCAAAACTACAGATGTCTGCAAACAATTAGGAATGCCTAGTGAAAGTTATGTTTCAATGAATCCTAGATTATAGCCTCTATATAGTGCAAAGTTATAGAAACATCTTTCTGCTAATTCTAATGCATAGAAAGCAATGTTACTTACCGTAACAGTTGTTATCCAGGGACAGCAGGCAGCTATTCTCACTAGTGGGTGATGTCATCCGACAGAGCCCCGATACGGACACCTTGCAAGCATGTCTTGCTTGAAGAAACTCAGAAGTTTCGAGATGCCCGCACCGCGCATGCGCCTGTGCCTTCCCGCCCGATGCTCCGGGCGTGTCTCCTCAGTTCAGGTAGCTAGCAGAGAAGCCAACCCAGGGGAGGTGCGTGGGACGTGAGAATAGCTGCCTGCTGTCCCTGGATAACAACTGTTACGGTAAGTAACATTGCTTTATCCCAGGACAAGCAGGCAGGTATTCTCACTAGTGGGTGACCTCCAAGCTAACCTCAATGGGATGGTGGGAGAGTTGGCAATTTAGGAGAATAAATTTTGTAACACTGTTTGGCCAAACTGTCCATCCCATCTGGAGAAAGTATCCAGACAATAATGAGAGGTGAATGTATGAACCGAGGGCCAAGTGGCAGCCTTACAAATCTCCTAAATCGGTGTCGATCTGAGGAAGGCTACAGAGGCTGCCATTGCTCTGACCTTATGGGCTGTGACCTTACAGGGAAGGGGTAATCCAGCCTGGGCATAGCAGAAAGAGATACAAGCCGCAATCCAGTTGGAGATGGTGCGCTTCGATACAGGTCGTCCCAACTTGTTTGGATCAAAGGAGACGAAAAGTTGAGGAGCAGTTCTGTGTGGTTTGGTGCGATCTAAGTAGAAAGCCAAAGCACGTTTACAGTCCAGAGTGTGAAGAGCTGATTCTCCAGAATGAGAATGAGGCTTTGGAAAGAACACTGGAAGCACAATGGATTGGTTGAGGTGAAATTCAGAGACCACTTTAGGCAGGAATTTCGGGTGAGTGCGGAGGACCACCTTGTCATGATGGAATACTGTGAAAGGTGGGTCCGCCACCAAGGCTTGAAGCTCACTGACCCTGCGAGCAGAAGTGAGGGCCACCAGAAAAAACACTTTCCAAGTGAGAAACCTTAGTGGAGCCTTGCTCAGAGGCTCAAAAGGAGGTATCATAAGCTGAGAAAGGACAACATTGAGATCCCAAACCACTGGAGGCGGTTTGAGAGGAGGATTGACATGAAAAAGTCCTTTCATAAATCTGGAAACCACAGGATGAGAAGAGAGAGGTTTCCCATGTAGAGGCTGATGGAAAGCCGCAATAGCACTCAGGTGGACTCGTATAGATGTCGACTTGAGACCAGACTGAGACAGGTGTAGAAGATAGTCCAACACAGAAGATAGGGAAGCACGCTGAGGCTCTTTGGAATTGGAAATACACCAGGAAGAGAATCTAGTCCACTTTTGGGAGTAGCATTGTCGAGTAGCAGGCTTCCTGGAAGCCTCTAAGACATCCCTCACCGCTTGAGAAAACTGGTGAGGGGTTACGTTGAGAGGAACCAAGCTGTCAGGTGGAGAGACTGCAGGTTGGGATGAAGCAGTGATCCTTGATGTTGAGTAAGCAGAGAAGGAAACACTGGGAGAAGGACCGGGTCCCTGCTGCTGAGTTGAAGTAGAAGGGAGAACCAAGGTTGCCTGGGCTACTGAGGAGCTATCAGAATCATGGTGGCTTGGTCTGATTTCAACTTGACCAGAGTCTTTTGAATGAGAGGAAATGGAGGAAACGCATACAGAAATCGATTCCCCCAATCCAGCAGAAAGGCATCTGCCTCGAGGCGATGAGGAGTGTAGATCCTGGAGCAAAACTGAGGCAGCTTGAAGTTGTGGGGAGCCGCAAAGAGGTCTATCTGAGGCGTCCCCCATTGTGCAAAGACCTGATGAAGGGGGTTGGAATGGAGAGTCCATTCATGAGGCTGGAGGAGACGACTCAAGTTGTCTGCCAAGACATTGTCCTTCCCCTGAATGTAGACAGCTTTGAGGAAGGCATTGTGGTGAACTGCCCAATCCCAGACTCTGAGAGCTTCCTGGCAGAGGGAGGCCGATCCCGTGCCCCCCTGCTTGTTCACATAATACATGGCGACCTGGTTGTCTGTACGGATGAGGACCACCATGCCGTGAAGCAGATGTTGAAAAGCTTGAAGAGCATAGAAGATGGCTCTGAGCTCCAGAAGATTGATATGATGGAGGCGGTCCGCACTGGTCCAGAATCCCTGAGTGCGAAGCCCATCCAGATGAGCCCCCCAGGCATAGGTCGAGGAATCGGTTGTGAGAACCTTCTGATGAGGAGGAGTGTGAAACAGCAAACCTCTGGATAGATTCGAAGAGGTCATCCACCAAAGTAGAGACTGCCGAAGAGCAGGAGTGACTATGATGTGTCGAGTCAACGGGTCTGACACTTGAGTCCATTGAGAAGCTAGGGTCCACTGAGGAATTCTGAGATGGAGCCTGGCAAAGGGTGTCACATGAACTGTAGAGGCCATGTGGCCCAGGAGGACCATCATGTGTCTCGCTGAGATGGACTGGCGAGAAGATACAGACTGGCAGAGACGAAGAAGAGCATCCATGCGCTGAGGAGGAAGGAATGCTCGAAGCTGAATGGTGTCCAGTACCGCCCCGATGAAGGGAAGGGACTGGGTAGGCTGCAGATGAGATTTGGGAAAATTGATCTCGAAGCCTAGGTTCTGCAGGAAGCAGATCGTGGTCAAGGTCGCCGAAATGACCTTTGGAGCTGACGGGGCCTTGATGAGCCAGTCGTCGAGGTATGGAAATACCTGAAGACCCCTGTTCCGGAGTGCAGCGGCCACCACCACCAGACACTTCGTGAAGACTCTGGGAGACGAGGACAGGCCGAATGGAAGCACTCGATACTGCAGATGTAGATGTCCCACCCGAAATCTGAGGAACTTGCGGGAGGCCGGATGAATGGGAATGTGAGTGTAGGTCTCCTTGAGATCCAGAGAGCATAACCAGTCGTTCTGCTCGAGGAGAGGGTAGAGAGAAGCAAGTGTCAGCATGCGAAACCTCTCCTTGACTAGGAATTTGTTGAGGGCCCTGAGGTCCAAAATGGGTCGCAGGTCGCCCGTCTTCTTCGGAACAAGGAAGTACCGGGAGTAAAACCCCTGGTTCAGTTGGTCCGTCGGGACCGGCTCCACGGCACGAAGCCGGAGCAAAGCCTGAGCTTTCTGGAGAAGAAGGGCGGTCTGAGTCAAGTTGGAAGGAGGGTGGTCCGGAGGGACCCGATGGAAATGAAGAGAGTATCCTTCCTGGATGATAGTAAGGACCCAGAGGTCGGTTGTTATGGCCTCCCAGCGATGATAAAAATGATGGAGGCGCCCTCCGATGGGAAAAACAGGGGGAAGCAGAACGAGGTTGGTTATGCCCTCGACGAGACAGTCAAAAAGGCTGAGTGGTCTTAGGGACAGCAGGCGACTGAGACTTAGGCTGACCCTTCTGGGGAGGCTGGCGCTTCGCCGGTTGCCTCGCAGGTGGAGTTTACCTCGGCTGATAATGCCGCTGATAAATCAACGGCGGACGAGAAGGTCGAGACTGCTGAGGCTTAGGCTTCGGCCTAAGGATAGATTGGAAGGACTTTTCGTGGTCAGACAACTTCTTCGTAACAGTCTCGATGGATTCGTCAAAAAGATCCGCCCCAGCACACGGGACGTTCGCCAGGCGGTCCTGAAGATTCGGGTCCATATCAATGGTCCGCAACTAGGCCAACCGGCGCATCGCCACCGAGCAGGCCGCCGCTCGGGCTGAGAGCTCGAACGCATCATAGGCAGATTGCATTAACTGAAGCCGAAGTTGGGACAGCGAAGCAACCACTTCCTCAAACTCAAACCTAGCCTGGGACTCGATGTAGGGTGTGAACTTCCGAAGCACAGGTAGAAAAAATTCCAAGTAGGCTGCAAAGTGGAAATTGTAATTCAGGACTCGAGACGCCATCATCGAATTCTGATAGATGCGTCGACCAAACTTATCCATGGTTCTGCCCTCGCGGCCCGGAGGCACTGAAGCATAGACCTGGCCAGGATGAGACCGCTTGAGCGAGGATTCGACCAGGAGGGACTGGTGAGAAAGCTGAGGACCCTCGAAGCCTTTATGATGCACCATGCGGTACCGCGCATCCAATTTGCCAGGGACCGCAGGGATAGAGTAAGGAGACTCGAAGCATCGCATGAAGGTCTGGTCGAGGAGCTTGTGCAGGGAAGCCGCAAGGACTCCGCCGGAGGACGAGGCAAGTGCATGGTATCGAGGTACTCCTTGGAGTATCGAGACCCAGCATCGAGAGTAATGTCCATGTCATCTGCCATCTGCTTGAGGAACGATGAAAAGGACAGTTGGTCCGCCGTCGCCGGTCTGCGAGACGGACTAGAAGAAGAAGAGGCTTGAGGCTCCAGAGAGGCCTGCGAGCAACAGGACAAGTAGAAAACCTCGGGGTCCTCGAACTCCGGGCCCGGAGGAGGAGACCCAGTCGAAGCAGCATACCCCAACCGAGGCAATTTCTTCTGAGGCGAGACGGTCGAGTGCCGAGAGGAATGCTTCGAAGAATGTCTGGATCGATGCCTGGAAGGGGATCGAGCCCGTCTGAGACACGCCCGGAGCATCGGGCGGGAAGGCACTGGCGCATGCGCGGTGCGGGCATCTCGAAACTTCTGAGTTTCTTCAAGCAAGACATGCTTGCAAGATGTCCGTATCGGGGCTCTGTCGGATGACATCACCCACTAGTGAGAATACCTGCCCGCTTGTCCTGGGATAAAGTGGATGCTAGCACACACTAAGCCAGTATATCGCAAACTGTGTGCCCCGGCAGATGCCAAGTGTACCCCGAGATGCCGGCAAGGAGAGGTGCCAGCTGACTTGCTTAGAGAGGCATGTCCTGTATACAGAGGCACATCCTGTAGTCAGCCAGCGCCTCTGCTCCTTCTCCTCACCTCTCCTTCTGCAGCACCCCCCCCCCCCCCCCCCCACACACACTCAGCGGTAGTAGAAGGCTCAGGGCCATGGCTGGAGGATATCTACAATGCAATGTTGTCAATGTGATGACATTATGCATGTGCATGTTGCGTCTGTTTGCGCATTTCTGGGTGCCTTCCAACCGCAGCCCCAAGTTTAAGGGGTTGCAGTTTAAAAAAAAAAAAAAAAAAAAGAAAGAAAGAAAAAGTTTGCAACACACTGCACTAAACTTTAGTAAAAAAGGGCCCCTGAATTTGGGACATGAGATTCAAGATCATGTTTCACATCCCCAGTACAATATTTCCTATACCACTCGCAAAACAGATCCACCCCCTTCCTTAATGGATGGCAAAATGTCCTTTAAACATCCCAAGAGTAGGACAAAGCATTTGATTTGTAGTCGATATCCTACCTACATAAGCAAAAAAACAAAACAACCCCCCCCCCCCCAAAAGGTAGTCCATAAAGCACTTGTATGGATGTGGTCAAATCATGCCATTTTTGTTTTATCAAAAGCTCATTGGTCCCAAATGATTTCCTTTGCATCTTTTAGATGATTTTTGTAACAAGGTCAGAAAACCTTTCTGTGACAATTCTCCCATGCAAGCTAGCTGCATGAGTAAACCTGTGCACTTTTTCTCCATCACCACCTAATGTTCAGCAGGTCATTTTAAGGGGACTTGCAGATCAGTCTTAAACATCTGATCAGATTCTTTATTTTCAGATCTCACTTTGACTTCAGCAATTCCATGCATCTTTTCAGAAATGATTCAAACAGTTGAAGTTTCTAGCATTTAGATATTGGATAGCCTTCCCCTGTTTTGTAAAGATAAAATTCTCCTCAAGTGCTACTCCCAGGAAAGTGCAACACAACTTCACAATGTAGATTTGTGCAGAATTTTCCTGGGATACAGAATTTGATTTTTTTTTAGCCCTCCCTCCCAAAGGAGCTCAGAACGGGTTACAAGTCAGGTACTCCAGTATTCCCCTCCCCCCCATCTTTCCCAGTAGGCTCATAGTCTAGCTAAAGTACCTGGGGGCAATAGAGGATTAGGTCACTGGCCCAGAGTCACAAGGCGCAGCATGGGGTTTGAACCCAGAATCTCAGGGTGTCGAGACCGTAACTAACCACTATGCCACTCTCCTCCCTTGCCTTGTTGCAGAATTTACCAAGCTATTAGATGCTGGATTCTGACTACACAGCTCCAGTAGTGTGATGTATCTGGTGCCAAAATTCCCCTGCTGTTCTTATGAGAATAGCACAAGATTTCAGCTACCCAGGCTAGAGACAGGTCTATTTAAGACTAGGTCTTCTGATCTCACTTGGTGATTTGCAGAGTTCAAGAGGAGTTCTACATAGTATGGACTTAAGTGAACACAGCAGGCAAATAAGGGAAGATTAGGTACTTACCCTGATAATTTTCTTTCTAGTAAATAGGCACATCACTCTTGAACCTGTGGCTTGTGTATCTCCGATTGCAAGATCTGGTGTAGAGAGCCTCATTTACATTTTTCTGCTCTACATCCAATCACTCTTGGCTGTCCTCCAATTCCTCAGTTTGTTATCAAAGCAGACAGTCAGCCCCAGAGAAGAAACAAAGGTACGGGGACTCTTCCCAAGAAACAAACCTATTCTGCTCATATTACAACATTTAGCACAAAATAATCATGCCACCCTGTTGTATGTTATAAATGGTTCGTGAACAAGCCATCTACCTGGGTACAACCTGCACCAAATGGTCTCCCCTATCCTCGACCTTGCTAGATGGAAGAAAGAAACGAGATATCTGTTAATACTGACACATCCGAGCAGGCTAATGAACATCTGACAGGGCAGGCTTTGAGACTTTCCTACTCCCACTTCATACCAAGCCACTGAAATCAACTGCTCCCACAGATCAGATCCCTTGAAGGACTCCTTAACTTTAGAAAAGCAATAAAAACAAACATACCTCTTCATCTAACACCCCTGCCCTCGACCGATGAATCACAACGGAATGTATATTGATTAGGATAAAAACTTGAATCAAAAAACCTTCCACTGTAACTATGGCAAATTGCAACTGTAAATTGCATATTATGTATGTTAACCTGTAACCCATTCTAAGCTCTTTTTGGGAGAACAGGATAAAAACAGTCTTTAATTAATTTGTTTTCTATTTACTAGAGAGAAGATTATCTTCCCTTCTAGTACAATAGGAACATCGGTCCATAGAATCTAGGGCAGGACAAATGAGCCTGCTGAAAGTACTGAAGATTCAAATGAAGTATCAATTTGGCCACTACATCCACTTTATACAAAAAACCTTTTGTGAAAGTATGGAGGGTGGACCACGTAGTAACTACAATTTCTTCAGGGGAAGCTGCTCTACTCTGCCCAGGAGGATACTACACTCCTAATGGAATGTGCCTTTAATGATACAGGGAGGCCGCTTCCTACTTCTGATATAAGCTGAAGTGGCCATGCAAATCCATCTAGAAATGGTAACTTTTGAAGCCGGCCAGTCCACCCTGGCAGCTAGTACCCGCCAGCACAAAGATGATCCGACAATCAAAACTGGTTGATGTGAAAACTCAAAACTTGACAAGAAAGAGGGAACTATACCCCCATCTCCGAAAATCTGAGAAAAGGTTCTCTGCAGTTCAAACACCCATCGTGCTAAAATGATCTCCATAAAAAATGCTGTTTTAACTGCCCAGTCCATCACAAATGCCTTCTTCAAAGGCTTATGTGGAGCTCTAATGCAGTGTCTTCAAGCTTTTCTTTTTTAAGTTCTGGCACACTAAAAGAAGCAAAATTTTTTTGCAGCACATTATAATTGAAATTATAAAATTGCAAAACCAACAAAAAAATAAATTTGAGAGTTAACGGTTCCTTAAACTATGTAGGGGTAATTGTAACAAGAGTGAAGCTAAAGTAGATAGAATTTTAGAATTGCTAATCAACGCGATGGATGTGCTTGTTTTTCAGTGCAAATTAAAGCATGGCTCCATAGTTGATAAGCATATGCACATTTCACCATCCACCATCTGCAGTCACTCTCTTTTTTTCAATTTAATTTCTGTCAGAGCTGAAAAACCAATTTCACAAAGATAAGAAGATCCAAATGATAAAGCTTTGATTGTTTGTTGCTCAAGTTATAACCACTGCATAAAAAAACTAAAATTACTCGCCCTTAATTTTCTAGAACCAATTACGTCAAAGAATGATGTATGTCTGGGTGGCTATATCCTTATGCACACAAACGCTCATAACACCGAGACTCTTGCATACATGGAACCTCTCTAGTAAGAGCCTGCAGAATCAGATTAAAACTCCATGTTGTTAAAGGTTGACATTCTGGAGGATGCAGACGTAAAGCTCCCTTCAAAAACATGAACACATTTGGTTGAGAGACCAATGGCATTCTAAAAAAAAAGTCTGGAGTCTGAAGCACGAAAGACCTGTACTCTGAGGGACCCAACCACAAGGTTTTTCTTCAAGACCCTCTTGAAGGAATGCTAGAACCAAAGGAAACTGAGCCATGACCAGGTCCTCATTTGTCTGTGCATGTCAGCCCTGGGAAACACTTCCAGGCCTTCGCATAGACAGCCAATGCCGCCTGCTTCTTGGACCTTAGGGAAAGGGATTGGGACTTGTATACCGCCTTTTTATAGCTTTAAAACTACGTTAAAGCTGTTTACATACAGGTACTTCAAGCATCTTTCCTCATCTGTCTAATGTACCTGAGGTAGTGGAGGATTAAGTGACTTGCCCAGGATCACAAAGAGCAGTGCGGGGTTTGAACCCACAACCTCATAGCTCTAACCACTAAACCACACTCATTAGTACTAAACCCAGATCATGATTTCAACAATTCTCAAGATACACCTTGTCAAGTCAGATTTCCATGAAACCCACAATGTATGTGCATGAAAGATTTGCATACAGTGTCAATAATCACTTCCAAATAGCCTTTGTGAACTAAAACTGCATGCTCAAGGGCCATGCCCTAATATCAAAGTGCTCCAATCTTCCAGGGCAATTGGGTCCTGTGAGAGTAATCTTAGATGACAGGGTAGTCAGAGATTCTGGTCCCTCTGTAAACATACCAGATCTACATACCACGGATCCCTCAGCCAGTCTGTTGCACCAGGGGCTGGTAGTTCTTGTCGCACCATTCTCTGCAGAACCATCATAGGCCATGGAAGGAATCCATACAGAAGCCCTGCCTGTGGCCACAGCTACACCAGGGCATCCAAACCAGCATTTCCTGGTTTGTATCTTTGGCTGAAAAATTTAGCTGTTTTCTTGCTGGCCACTGATGCTCTCAGATCGAACGTCAGATGTCCTCAACAACCCACAATGCTGTTGAACACCTCCCAAGATAGAGCACATTCTCTGGTGTCTAGAGTCTGCCAGCTGAGAAAATCCGCTTGCACATGTCCACTCCTGTTATATGTGCTAACCAAGAGCACCAACAGATCTCTGCCCACTCAAACAACATTTGGCCCTCCAAGCATAATGGAGCACTCTTGGTGCCTCCTTGCTGATTGGCATAGACCATGCAATGGCGTTAGCCCAAGAAAAATCCATACTGCTTTATCTTGAAGTGAGCTTCCAAGTGCCAGTAGCATCAGGCAGATGACTCGCAGCTCTAACTGGTTGATCAACCATTTCCTCTGTGAGGGGTCCTCTAGCATCACTTCACTTCACAAACCCCCCGCCCCCAAAACCGAACACTTCCAGCAATCCAAAAAAAGCGACTAGTCAAGACTAATCGCATAATATAATATTTAGAACTAGAACTGGGACCTTCCCCCTTCCCCTCCCCGAACCAGAGAAAATTGGTAGGAGGAATGCCCACTCCTTCCTGCCACCAGATGCACCCTGACCCTGTACCTTTGTGAGAAATTGAGAGCAAGTGAGATGTTCAGTCCCTTCTGCTTTGAGGCCCGCCAGTCCAAAATGCAAGACCATCCCCTTCCCGGTGCTTTTTTTTTTCCTGCATTGCTCCTACTCTGCTAGCTGGGGTACGTCAGGCTGAGTATACCCTTCCAGAGGTGAAGTGTGACCAGAAAACACCAACCAATTCTTGACAGGAACAGTGTCAAGAAGAACCTGGTTACTGATACTTTAAGATAATAAAGGAGAATCATAAATGGTGTTATAATATTCTCATAGATTGCTCAATCACAGTTCCACCATGGCCCCATTCCGGCACACTTTCATTTGGGCTCCCTGCCACTTTTAAAATTATTTTCATTGGTGGCATAGTGCCCCAAACACCCTGGGACTCTCCCTGAAGTTACAGCTGCCCCCTCTCCATCACATATAATGACATCACCGCATACAGATCGCCTCCCGATCTCAGCCCAGGCCTGCGCCTTTCCTTTGGCTCTTTCCCCAGCATCTTCTACTTTCCAAATGGCCCGGAATAGCCATGTTTGCCCTGTAGATGTGCAACAGGGTCCATCCAGAACAACTCCCCTCTGCTCCCAAGGATCTGCAAAAGTCCCTCCAGATACCATTTTTAAATTATTTTCACTCTGGTTACATTTCCAAGTGGGTTCTCCCTGCTGGACATCTCAACGGTAGGCCAAGAACAAGTGAAGCCAGAGTTTGCAAATCATCTCACCTTCTATTGCCTCAGGAACAAGCTCGTGGTACTACAGTTGTGCCTTTTAGCAAGTCTAGCTTCATTACACTAACCAACAATGACGTTATTTACCATAGGTCCCATACACACCAATAGTGCACTTTTGAAAGCATGGCATTTAGAAAACAAGCCCTCGGTACCTAGAACACCACATATGTAACAAATTACAACTAAAAACAGGTTACTCCTTCTTGCTCATGAATAGAAATCGTAACAGTTCCCCATGAGGGAAATGGTGTGAAAGACTGTTAGTCCACTATTTGAGATAATACTGTATATAGAATTAGAAGAAAATTATTAAAAAGAAAAAAGGTAATAGAATGTGATTTTCCAAGATTGATACTGTGTAAATCAAGGATTTTTTTTTCTTCTTTTTTTTACACCGAACATGCATATACTGCTGCTATATTGCGTAGCACGTATAATTAGGGTCAAGTTTTACTACCCCCCGAGGTCACTAAACTCAGAGGGAAACTTTAAAACACTTCGAAGTGTAACAACACAAACCAACCATCGTGGGAAAACCAATATCCTGGTAATCTTAACTATTTTGCCTAAAGAACCGTCTAACTAGAAAATGCACCCATTACTTTTTGAAATATGCTTTGCAGCGCCTGCTGAATCGGCACGCACCCCAGCCAGCTCTAGCAGTCGCCGGCGCGCTTCTGCGGCGTAAGAATGAAAGCCACTCACCACACCCTGGTAATGATAAGCCATTGATAAAGCAGGTTGCTAGAACTCACAGGTAACCCCCACGCTCCTCGCACACCCGCACCTTATACTAGAGCCACACCCACCACCAAACAACTCGCCGCGAGCTACCCGGAACAACGCAAGCAGAGGTCGCACGGAGATGGTGGTGAATTCCGAGGAGGAGACGGAACGGGACAAACAAGAGGAAATTGCAATTCGAAGCCTATTACTTTGTTTTATTCCCACGTGCGAAGGTTTGTGGGAAATAGAGGACAGAAACAAAATATCGGCGTTATATTTTCTGAACGAATGTTTCCCAGAGAATAACACCGTCCGCCCGCTCTCCCCTCCTTATTAATGCGAATGGTGTAGGCCACAAAAGCATTTTTTTTTTTTTGCCTAACTTTATTTATTGAGCTTGGAGAAGGGGGGACAGAGAGCGATTGTTTTGGTGTCTTTTCTGAAACAGATCCTCATCTAGAGCAGTCTTCACTAATTTTTATGTTGGGGCCACTTTCAGTCTTCAGTCTCTTTATTGAGGGTGGGCGTTTCCAAATGTATTCTCTTCTATTTAGAAATGTCCAAAGCTGTTAGCTCTTCCTAGGGTTGCCAGACGTCCGGATTTCCTTTTGAGGACATGTCCGGGGGTCCAGATGGCTTTTCAAAACCCGGCACTTTGTCCAGATTTTGAAAAGTTTGGAACAAATCACTCTGGCAGGAGGGAATCTGCATATGCATGAATGCCATGCAATGATGTCACATGTGCGTGTGTGACATCATTGCGTCACATCCACACATGTGCAGAATGCCCTCCTGCTTGACGGGAGCAGGGCTAGGGCAGGATTAGGGGCAGGACTGGGGTGTAATAGGGTGGGGATGGGTGGAAGTGGGTGGACCTGGGGGCAGGTCTAGGTGTCCGGATTTTCCAAACAGAAAATCTGGTAACCCTAGCTCTTCCTCCCATCTACTTTCCCCTTTCTGATTTAAGCTTGGATAGAGAAGTAGAGAGTATTGGGGAAAAAAGAGAATGTCAATGGGTGCCGCCAGGTAGTGCTTCTCGATTCACCAATTTGAATCGCTTCACCGATTCACTTCAGTGAATCAATTTGAATTGATTTGTTTCCACTCCCCCCCCCCAAATAAGACTCACCGATTCAGTGAATAGTCCTTCCCTCCCCCCCCTGGTGAGGCATAGACACAGGATCTGAACAGGCTTATTTGCGGCCTGCTCCACTGGGGTCCTTCCCTCTGCTGCGTCACTGATGGCATCACTGCACACTAAAAAATGTTATTTTTTCCATGGAAGGACATGTTGGGGGTAGGCGGAGTGTAGGTGTGTTTATGCTAATCAGTTAGCATATCTACTTAGTAAATTTAAAACAAACTGAAATATGCAATTCAGTGCCAGAGAATTTGGTGAAAACAGTTAGCTTAGCAGGGTTTTAAAAAGGTTTGGCTAATTTCCTAAAAGAAAAGTCCATATGCCATTATTAAGATAGATTTGGGAAAATCCACCGCTTATTTCTAGGATAAGAAGCATAAAATCTGTTTTAGCACTTGTGACTTTTCGGCCTACAAAATGGGTGAAAGTAAATGCTCATTTGCTAAGTTTTGTTAATGGCCATTCGCTAATGTTGCCATTAGCGCATGGCCATTAATTTAAAAAATAGAAAATTGGCCATAACGTGGAAAAAACACTAAATCCAACTTTTCCCACAGCTTGGTAAATGTACCTCTCAATTTGTATCTGAGGCAATAGAGGGTAAAGAGGCAAAATCATAAGATGACAACTAAGAACATAAGAATTGCTGCTGCTGGGTCAGACCAGTGGTCCATCGTGCTCAGCAGTCTGCTCACGCGGCGGCCCCCAGGTCAAAGACCAGTGCTCTAAAATGAGTCCAGCCTCACCTGTGTACATCCCAGTTTAGCAGAAACTTGTCCAGCTTAGTCTTGAAATCCTGGAGGGTGTTTTCCCCTACAACAGACTCCGGAAAAGCATTCCAGCTCTCCACCACTCTCTGGGTGAAGAAGAACTTCCTTAAGTTTGTATGGAATCTATACCCTTTAAACTTTAGAGAGTGCCCTCTCGTTCTCCCTACCTTGGAGAGTGTGAACAGTATGTCTTTATCTACTAAGTCTATTCCCTTCAGTATTTTGAATGTTTCGATCATGTCTCCTCTCAGTCTCCTCTGACTTCCACCATGTAAAAAAAATCAATATTATGAGGAAAAAAAGACATATATCCACACATGCACATACATACAGTTTCTCTCAGTTCTTTTCGTGCATTTGTGCACATCAAGCTACAAGCTTTCTCCATCTGTCTTGATCGGCATTTATTTCCTTCCAGGTAGTTCCTCCATTGTAACAGATCCCTCTTGAATATGCTTCTCCAGGTCAGTTCTCCTGAATCCTCTATTTGATTGTCACTTTGGGATGAAGATGGATTTGCATGTGTAAAATGTATCCTGTCAACCTGTCTCCACTTGGTAACAAGGTCCTGCAATCTTCTGGAGTTGCTTTTCCTTAGAATCTGATCATTTGCGATATTAAGTCATACCAAACTTGTTCTCAGACATCAGTGGTGTAACACAATCATTTTTTTTTCCTATCTTGGTTGATATCTGCTAGGTTTTTCTGGCATTTAATCCAGTTGGCAAGACAATGGAATCATAAAGGTGCAAATTTTACTTTGATACTGGGTGGTTTTGCTTATCATATTGAGCACAACTGATGAAATGCACAGTATTCCCTGGATTCTATATATGATGGTTCAAAAAAATAGAAAAACAGGCGGTCAACAACAGCCACTCTAGCAGAGATATGGAACAGACCAAACAAAAGCAAAAACCAAGGAGACCTAGGTCTAAGGGTGTTCCAAGTGCTGACAACAGTTGCGGAGGGATCAAAACCATGCCCAACTCATCTGAGTTTTGCCTAAACAGGCTTCCTCAGGGGCATACAATAGCAGTTTGGTAAAGGAAACTGCTTGCATCAAAAGTGTTTAAAATATTGCACTTCCTCTCAAACAGCGAATTGGAATGCTTTTATGTTTCAGTTATATATTCTGCAGTTGTCATATTTTGCTCATTCCTGTGCTGAGAAAGAAAACACTAGCTTTCAAAACCTAATCAAAAAATATATGTTTGTCCAATAAAAAAGATGTCATCTTTATTTTGTTTTGTTTTATGTCTATTTAAGCTTCATCTTCATCTCCACTTTAAAGTGACTCAACTCATCTAACCCTTATAAATTAGCGTTTAGGACATATGCTCAGGTAAGTGGCAATTAAGGTGCACATTTATAAAATTGTTCCTTATGTCTTTGGTTCCTGCCTTTCCGGCTGCTGATCTGCGCATGAGAGGAGAGCCCATCTAGCCCAAAGGCCCCCCTAGTCAACTAGCTACAGGAAAACTACAGAATAGGGTTCTGACTACCCTAGCCAGTACATCTAATTAGGAAAAATCTTGGAGTCTTTAGCTGTCATAATAGCCACTTAAACTCTGTGCTGTGACAGAGACAATGGGAACAACCTATTGTAGTTGTATATTTCCAGTAGGGAAACCAGGACCTCCCATCATCTATATAGAATCCTGAAGAGTCTGAAGAAACAAGAAACACTTACAGCCACAGGACCAAGTTACCTGCAGCACTGCTTTGGAGCCTCAGAACCCATAATGAAAACTGTAAGAGATCATCTTCTTTGAACTAATTATACTGTGGTGGTGAACGATTGGTCCTGGAATTTGCTCTTGGATCAGACATCTGCATGCAATTTAATTGCTTAATTAGGTAAATTATTGGTTAATTGGTTCAATTATTAATGATAAACATTTATTGGAGATCTGCATACTTCTCCACCACCTGCGCCTAACTGGTCTCATGCGGATCTCAAAAAGGGCATGGTGATGGGAGGGGCAAGGGTGGGTCAGGAGAATTTCTAAAAGATAGATCTAATTCTATAAAACCACACCTATCTCTGTGCCTTACTTTGGGGACCACAGTTGTACCTGCTTTCATGAGGTATAAGACTGGCACCAACAGTTAGGTGTGACTTGCATGCCATGCTAGTATTCTATAAAGCAGCATTCCCCAACCTTTTTTGCATGAGTGACCAGTTTCATGCAAGACAATTTTTCAACGGATCATATATAATGTAAATGTAATTATTACATTTTATATTATACACTTTATTTCTATTATTATTACCATGTGCAACATCTTTCATCCCTGCCCACTAGCCCCATACCCAACATTTCTCCTTGTATCACCTCTCTCCAAAACCATGCCACATCTCTCCCTCTATTGCCTCTACCACCATGTCCAGCATTCCTTCCTCCCTCCCACCACACTGCCTGTTGTTAATCTGGAAATATTCTGAGCAACTTTTTTTCTCTCCCAAAGTCTGATCCTAGTATTCTTCCCACCTTTTCCACCTCCTTGAGACTTCTAATAAGTACATAAGTAGTCGCCTCCGCCGGGGCAGACCAGAGGTCCATCCCGCCCAGCGGTCCGCTCACGCGGCGGCCCATCAGGCATATTGCCTGAGCAGCGGTCCCTGACTAATTTTATACCTACCTCTACACTTATCTCTAAACCTTCCACTGCTCTTATCTGTACCCTTCAATCCCTTTGTCCTCCAAGAACCTATCCAGGTCTTCCTTGAAACCCTGTACTGTGCTATTTTCTATCACGGCCTCCGGAAGGGTGTTCCATGTGTCCACCACCCTCTGTGTGAAAAAGAATTTCCTTGCGTTTGTTCTAAACCTGTCCCCCTTCAATTTCATCGAGTGACCCCTTGTTCTTGTGGTTTTTTTCAAATTGAAAAATCTGTCCTTGTCAACCTTTTCGATGCCCCTCAGGATCTTGAAGGTCTCTATCATATCTCCTCTGAGTCTCCGCTTTTCCAGGGAGAACAGCCCCAGCTTCTTCAGTCTGTCAGTGTATGTAAGGTTTTCCATACCCTTAATCAGTTTAGTTGCTCTTCTCTGGACTCCCTCAAGCATTGCCATGTCCTTTTTGAGGTACGGTACACAGTATTCCAGATGCGGGCGCACCATAGCCCGGTACAGTGGCAGGATGACTTCCTTCGTTCTGGTCGAGATACCCTTCTTAATGATACCTAACATTTGGTTTGCTTTCCTCGAGGCTGTGGCGCACTGTGCCGACGCCTTCAATGTCGTGTCTACCATCACTCCCAGGTCTCTTTCCAGCTTACTGACCCCTAGCATTGATCCCCCCATTTTGTAAGTGAACATCGGGTTCCTTCTCCCTATATGCATGACCTTGCATTTCCCCACGTTGAAGCTCTTGCATCCCTTTCCATCTGTCCCACTGTTCCCCCATCTACCACCACAGCCAACATTTCTCCCTCTCATCTCTCTTTCCCATGCATCTGTACTCACTCCTCTCCCACCATCATGTCCAATAATTCTCTCTCCCTCCCTATGCTCAGTTCTCCTCTTTCTTCATTTCCAGATGTGCACCATCTCTATTTCCCTTTCACTCAGACATCCATGCCCAACAATTCTCCCATTCTATTCCCTCCCCCACCTCAGCATCTCTTTACTCACTCTCTCCATTCTTCCATCCTATGTCCCACGTTCATGCTCCCCTCCCTCTATTCTGTGTTCCTTCCTTTTTTCCATCCTTTCACTGAAGTTTGTGCTCCCTTCTTCCTGTGTCCCAATGCATGCAATTTAATTGCTTTATTGGATAAATTATTGGTTAATTGGTTAAATTGTTAGTGATAAACATTTAATTGACACAAATTGGAGATCTGCATACCTCTCTCTCATGTCCCAACGTGCCCCTCTTCGTCCTTCCCTCCCTCTATTCTGTGTCCCAAGTTCGTGCCTCCCTCCCGCACATGCTTACTTGTTCTGGCCAGCTCCCTCCTCCCAGCTACACTTCTCTTCACAAAACCGCAGCTGGGGTTCCTACATTTGGCCTGTGGCTTACCAGGAAGCCTAGAGGGAAGGCTTCTGGGTCAGCCGCGGGCAGCATGTAGGAGCTGCTGCTCACGGCTTTGTGAAGAGAAGTGTGGCTGGGAGGAGGAAGCCATCCAGAACCCGGGGACTGCCTGTCATGTACAAAATAAAATAAAAATTTCTGTCCATGGCCCAGTGGTTGGGGACCCCTTCTATAAAGGTTGTGTGACCTTTATAGAATGGCACTTAGTGCGGATCATTTCTGATGCTGTATGTAGAATGTGGCCCTGTACCCTTAAGGGAGAAGGCTGAGGAAAAAGTAAGCGAACAATAAAAGTGAAGGGTTGCGAGGGATTTTGTAAATTCTGTTTGAATTCTTGCTGCTGCTATATCTGTGGCTTATGCTAATATTGTTGTACCAGTTAATTACCTAAAGTGACTTTAAAGTAGATTTGTTGGTTGAGAACACCAAAAATTGAGTGCTCTGCCATATTGACTGGAAGGAATGTGTAGGGTATATGGTGAAGCTGCCTATGGTGCTTTTATTTCTGCAGGTCCTAGCCCTGGGCCCAAGCCAATAAATTCATTATGTGAGTGGTCCCCCTTTACAGTACTCTGGGTACACGAGGGACCCACCTTATACACTTAATTTCAGTAGAGTTGGAGCACCTCATATCTGTTTCTGAGTGACTGTTTGAAGACCTCTATAGTAGGTCCTTGAAGGAAAATCCCTTCCCCCTCCCTCTCCATGGAGAAAACTTGGTCCATAGGATAAAAGTGTGATCGAAAAAGAAAGAAGACTGGGAGATATAAATGTTTTGTGGGGGCCCCTGGGGTGTACATTTGTCAGTGGACCACCCTGCAAATGCCCTGATCCCTTATATATGAATAAACAAATGATGTATTTGTCAGCAGACAGTGGATGAAGAACTTGCTTAGAATACCAGCCTAAAAACATCTACCTGTATGTACCTAAAGCCAAGGTGTGTGGAGAATCACTTTTTGATACTTTAGCAAGCCTATAACAGTCAAAAAAGAAAAATTGGCTTGGCACTAAAATGAACTTGTTCAAATTCAAATACAGTCTGTAATCAAACACCTCCACTTTTTATCTAGTCATTTATATATACATTTTGCTGTGCCAAACATTTGAACTAAAAGCCATAATTACATAATATGAACATTTTTTTTTTAGTTCAAAATAATTTTTTATTATTGTTATATTTAGAACAGTAATACAAAAAGTACAATGTGCTTCAGGGTACAGAACATCAGAACTTGCCATCAGGTATTCCAGCAGTCAATAATATGAACATTTTAGTATAAGGGTTGTCTGTGTCCGTAGATTAGCTTTGGTTTAGGAGTTTAAGGCTTAACTAGACTTACTGTAAATTGCATTCTGAAGTAGGGTATATGGGTTAGAAGCTATATGATTCCATTTGTAAATGACTTTCTCAAAGTTTGAGTTCCTGTTGCAGTTTTAAATAGGAGTTCTTTTGTATAAGGTTATCAGTTCCTTAGTGATTAGTGAGTATAATGCCCTTACAGGGCAATTCTATTTGATTTGGTTAGGCTTTGTTATTCTTTCATTGATCTTGATGGAACGTTCTAGGTTGGAATGTTACTTCCTGCTTAAAGCGTCAGGGCTTAATTGTTAGAAAAAGACCAGTACTGTACACAAAAGAATGCTACTGTAGCAACTGGTTTTTCACGTGTACACATTTTCCTCTTCTTTGCCACCATTTTAGTTAATAAGTAGGAAAAGCATGCAGAGATATGGCTTTTGGGAATACCATATATACTCGAATATAAACCGATCTGAATATAAACCGAGGTGATGGTTTTCCCCTCCAAAAAGGAGGATAAAAGGTTTATTCAAATATAAACCGAGATTAAAAATTTGGGTGATCTTAGTGAGAAAGTCTACTTCAGCACTGGAGAAATAAAACCAGAAATGCATTTCCTTTTCTTTTGAACACAATACAAAGACATCTGTTATATACATTTCCCAAAGCTAACATATTTCAGACAATAAATTCCTTTTTTTACCTTTGTTGTCTGGAGATTTATTTTTTGGTCCCAGTTTCTCTTTTTTCTGTTTTCCCGTCTTCTGCAAATTCTTCTCTTTTTTCTGTTTTCCCGTCTTCTGCAAATTCTTCTGTTGCTGTCCATTGGTTCCTCCTACCATGGTACAGCATTTCTCCCTCTCTTCCCTTTCTCCCATTGTACAGCATCCTCACTCCCTTCTGTCCTGGATCAATCTTCCTCTTTTTCCCTTCTCCAATCCTGTGCAGCATTTCTTCCTCTCTCCTCCACCCCCATGTGTAACATGTCTCCCTCTCTCTCACTGTCCATCATCTCTTTATCTCTCATTCCTTCCCTTGCTGCAAAGGGAGTGGGGAAAGAGAGAGAGAGAGAGAGGGAGCACACAGGGTGCATCTCTCCCACCCTCTCTACATCCAACATTTTTCCCTCTCTCAAACCCCACTATGTCCAACATTCCTCTTACATCCCTTTCAATATGTTCTACTGTTCCCTCTCCACCACCATATCCAACATTTCTCCCTCTCATCTTTCTCTTTACCATGTATCTATACCTCACATCTCTTCCTCCTTATGCCCCCAAATTCTCCTTTCTTCCATTCCGTGTGCACCATCTCTTTTTCACTCACATTCACACACTCATGCCCAACAATTCTCCCTTTCTATTTCCACCCCCACCTCAGCATCTTTCCCTCCTTCCCTCTGTCCTATGTCCCAAGTTCGTGCCCCCTTCCTCTTTCCCTTTTCTGTCTGAAGTTCATGCCCCTCCTTTATCCCAAGTTCGTGCCCCCTATCTCTCCCTTCCTTGGTCCAACACGCATATGTGCGCGTTCTGTGGCCCAACTATTTAGATGCCCCCCTCCTGCAAGACTGTACTGGAGCTGTCCAGTTCAACCTTTTTCCTACCTTCAAGCCACACTTTTTCACAGGTCCACAGGCCCTGCATGCTGCACATGATTGACCCGGAATCCTTCTATCTGACATTAGCTCTGATGTCGGAAGGAAGGCTTCTTGGTCAGCTGCAGACAGCATGCTTGGAGTGCTGCCCGCTGCTTGGTGGAGGGGCATATGTGGCTGGAGGGCAGGTAAAGGAGGTGCACAGGTAGAAAAAAAAAAAAAAAAGACGGCAGAAAAGGGCTATAGTCCACCAAGTCTGCCAATTCCAAATACCCGCCCCCCTTAATTTACTCTCTTAGGGATCCCATGTGAAGCCCCTCGAGGTACCTCCAACCCCACTGGCTCCCACCTTCTCTGAGATTCTCAGAGGGGGCAGGAGCCATCAGGCCTTGATCATGCGCAGATGCTCAAGGCCCCACACTAACCCAGGCCAGACCATTGATGTCGGGCTCTTCAGCTTGGAGATGAGATTACTCAGGGTAAATGTAAATTGCTAGTTCACTCTTCAAAAATACTAGAACTAGGGGGCATGTGATGAAGCTACTAAGTAGTAGATTTAAAATAAACTAGAAAAAAATATTTCTTCATACAATGTGTAATTAAACTCTGGAATTCATTGCCGAAGAATGTGGTAAAATCAGTTAGCACAGCAGGGGTTTAAAAAAGGAGATGTCCATAGGCCATTATTGAGATGGCATGGGGAAATCCACTGATAAGCAGCATAAAATCTGTTTTACTGCTTGGGATCTAGCTAGGTACTTGGGACCTGGGTTGGCCACTGTTAGAAACAGGATACTGGGTTTGATGGACCTTTGGTCTGTCCCAGCATGGCAATTCTTATGTTCTTAACCTTCCGCCCAATGTGTGGCGGTGGCCAGAAAAGCAAATAAGATGCTAGGTATTATTAGAAAAGGAATATAAGGTAAATAAGACTAAGAATGTTATAATACCTCTGTATTGCTCCATGGTGCGACCTCACCTTGAGTACTGCATTCAGTTCTGGTTGCTGTATCTCAAAAAAGATATAGTAGAATTAGACTGACCAAGATGGAACTCCTCTTATATGAGGAAAGACTAAAAAGGTTAGGGCTCTTCAGCTTGGAAAAGGCAGCTGAGGGAAGGTATGATTGAAATCCACAAAACTCTGAGAGGTGTGGAACAAGTGAATCAATTTTTTACATAATCAGAAATTACAAATAATGTGGACACTTGATGAAGTTACAGGGAAATACTTTTAAAACCAATAGGACAAAATATTTTTTCACTCAGAGAATAGTTAAGCTCTGGAACATGTTGCCAGAGGATGTGGTAGCAATGGTTAACAGAACTGGGTTTAAGAAAGCTTTGGATAAGTTCCTGGAGAAAAAGTCTATAGTCTGTTTTTGAGACAGACATGGGGGAAGTCACTGTTTGCCCTAGGATCAGTAGCATGGAGAGTTGCTATTATTTGGGATTTTGCCAGGTGCATGTGACCTGGATTAGCTACTGTGGAAACAGGTTATTAGACTATAAACAGGATACTTTGAAACATAGAAACATGACGACAGATGAAGGCCAAATGGCCCATCTAGTCTGCCCATCCACAGTAACCATTATCTCTTTCTTTCTCCGAGAGATCTCACGTGCCTATCCCAGGCCCTCTTGAATTCAGACACAGTCTCCGTTTCCACCACCTCTTCCGGGAGACTGTTCCATGCATCTACCACCCTTTCCATAAAAAAGTATTTCCTCAGATTACTCCGGAGCCTATCACCTCAACTTCATCATATGCCCTCTCATTGCAGAGTTTCCTTTCACATGAAAGAGGCTCGACTCATGCACATTTATATTATGTAGGTATTTAAACATCTCTATCATATCTCCCCTCTCCCGCCTTTCCTCCAAGGTATACAGATTGAGATCTTTAATTCTGTCCCCATATGCCTTATCACAAAGACCACACACCATTTTAGTAGCCTTCCTCTGGACCGACTCCATCCTTTTCAAGGTGCGGCCTCAAGAATTGTACACAATAATCTAAATGAGGTCTTACCAGAGTCTTATACAGAGGCATCAATACCTCCTTTTTCCTACTGGCCATACCTCTCCCTTTGCAACCTAGCATCCTTTTAGCTTTCACTGTCACCTTTTCAACCTGTTTGGTCACCTTAAGATTATCACATACAATCACACCCAAGTCTTCTTTTCCGTCGTGCACATAAGTTCTTCACCCTTTAAACTGTACCATTTCTTCTAGTTTTTGCAGCCCAAATGCATGACCTTGCATTTCTTAGCATTAAATTTTAGCTGCCAAATTTCAGACCATTCTTCAAGCTTCGCCAGGTCTTTCTTCATGTTATTTACACCATCCGGCGTGCCTACTCTATTGCAGATTTTGGTATCATCCGCAAAGAGGCAAATCTTACCCGACAACCCTTCAGCAATATCATTTATAAAAATGTTAAAAAGAACAGGCCCAAGAACAGAACCTTGAGGCACACCACTGGTAACATTCCTTCCTCAGAGCAATCTTCATTGATCACAACCCTCTGTCACTTTCAACTCAACCAATTCCTGACCCAACCCGTCACTTTGGGACCCATCCCAAGGGCACTCAGTTTACTGACCTAGTATGGTTGTTCTTATGTTCTTACACTCCCCCCCCCTGCCCCCAGTCTGGCTAGGTTATGGCAATCATTTTGAAGATGCTACCACTAGGGGCAGGAGCCCCACTGGACTGGTGTGGGAGTTGGAGTATATTCATGTTGAGGGCTAGGGTGGCCTTTGGAAACTTTTTAAATTGTTATGTGGATGCTAGCTTTTGAGTTGTCCTAAATATGCTGGCTTAGCTAGGGTTACCATATGGCTCCAGAAAAAAGGACAGCTTTTGAGTTGTCCTAAATTTGCTGGCTTAGCTAGGGTTACCATATGGCTCCAGAAAAAAAGAGGACTGTTTGAGATATCTGAGTTTTACTTCCATTGAAAGCAATGGAAGTAAAACCAAGATGACTCAATCCGTCCTCCTTTTTCTGGAGCCATATGGTTACCCTATTAGCTATGGGGTGCTGGCATTGAATATTTTTGACATACACATAACTGCTGGCTCCTCCCCAATGTCACCACCTTTAATGCCCCTCTTAAATACCTGGTAAAGTGCCACTGAATATTGGTAGTTGAGCAGTCAAGAGTGATTTAAGTAGGATGGAGCCTCTCCTGCCCACTTAAATTGCTTTGCATATCAAATGGATAAACATTTGAATCCACAGAATCCAATATACCTTGCCAATTTTATATTGGGGGGATGGAGCAGATCAGATTAGGGGGGATTAAGAAAGTGACCACCTCTAATCCCTTCAATGGAGTACTGTTCAATAAAAGCACACCTCTAAAACCGAGACTAGCTATCAGGTATAAATTTTGATACAATATAATACAGTGTCTTATAATATACTGCAATTCTCTGCAAAGAATCTATGTGGTTTACAATAAGAATTAGATCAGGTTTTGGAAGTTACATCATTAGAGTGGGAGAAGTTGTTGGGAGGAAGGGGTACGAATAAGAGGTGTGTGGTGGGTTGTCAATCTGTTTGAATATAAATATGCATTCCCCTTCTGAAATGGTGAATATGCATTTATTTTTTATGTTCAGTTTAGGCCACCCAAAACAAGCCCAGACCATATGCACATGTTTAAATGTTATATACATGCATATACATGTCTTTGCAAAACAAAGATTTAGACATTTACGGTATGCACATCTTAAAATGCAAATACTATTTCTAAAATAAGCATCATAGTTACCTATAATCCTATATGTCTTCATAATAGATTGGCTCTGCTCTCAGTCTATGCAACCTGATATAGAATTATCTTCTGTGGGGCTGATTCTTGTAAAGTGTGCTAGATTTTGCACATATGTTAGCTCAACTTTTGCACAGTTTTGCATGTGTGTCCTATGTAGAAACAAGTTAATTGTGCACAATGTCTTGGGTAGATATTAACACAGTTTATTTAAGACTTAAGTCACATGATCATGAAGATATTAGTTATTCAGCACAGATGCAGAGAAGTGTGAAGAAGCCCAGACAGCTTAGCATAGTTTTTTTAAGGGTGGGATTTTAAGGCTAGGTCTGAGGAGGATTAAAAGAGTTAGCTCATTCTTCTGTGGTCAGCACTAGTGCTAATTTCTTTCCTATATGGGACCCCTAGCTTTTTCTAGCTCTGTTGAAAAGGAGGAACTGGGGGTGGGGGTGGGGGGGAAGGGAGCAGTGTGCTGGAACATAACAAATGCTGGACTGTATTGGTGTATTGGCACCCAGAGTTACATGTGCACACATTCACATACATGATGGAATGCAACTGTGAATAAAGAGCAGGATTGCAAAAAAATGTATACACAGAATAGCATTTCAAAACAAGTGCGGACACATGCTTCTTTCTGCACCACAATACAATTTTCATATTGCATTAGGGCAGTGGCGTACCAAGGGGGGATGGGGTGGTGGTCCGCCCCAGGAACATGCCCCAAGGAGGTGCACAGCCCGCCACCCTCCCTATTCTTCCGCTGCTGCTTTCCTTAACCAGCAACAGCAGCAGTAAACTTTAAACAGGGGTGTCCGCGGCCCAGCTTGAGCTCCCCCCGGTGGTTGTTTAGCTTCTGGCCGACTCCCCTGCTCATAGCCGCGGGTGTCGGCTCCTCGCGCGTTCCGTGGCTATGTTGGAAGCGTTCCCTCTGACATCACGACATCAGAGAAAAGGCTTCCGACGTAGCCGCGGATTGCGTGAGATGTCGACACCCATGGCTTTGAATAGAAAACCAGCTGCAGCAAGGAACCGGCAAGAAATGCTGCTGCTGCTGCACAGGGCAGGGAAGAGAAATGTTACTGCTGCACAGGGAAGGGGGCGGGGGGGGGAGAGAAATGATGCTGCTGTACAGGGAAAGGGGGAGAGAAATGCAGCTGCTGCAGCACCAATTGGGGAGAGAGAGGGAAGGAGGGAGAAGGAAGACAAGGGAGAGGAACCAGAGATGCCAAGTCCATGGGAGGAAGAGAAATGAAAGAAGGAAAGGAGATACCAGGCCATGGAGGAGAAGGGGGAGATGCCAGGGCATGGGGGGAGGGAAGGAGATAGATGCAAAACCAGGGGAAAGGAAGGAAGGAGGGAGGGAGAGAAAGGAAGAAGAGGAAATGCCAGATAATGGAGGGGGAGGGGTAGTTGGAAGGAGAGGAGAGATATGTCAGGGAATGGGGGAGGGAAGGGAAACTAAGAAGACAAAGGTCAGACCAGAGGGAGAGGAGGTACCAGAGCATGAAGGGAGAAAAATGCCAGGGCATGGGGGGAGGGAAGGGAAGGGAAGGGAAGGAGATAGAGATGCCAGACCATGGTATGGAGTGGGAAGGAAGGAAGGAAAGAAGAAGAGAAAGAGAGAGAGAGAGATGCCAAAGCATAGGAGAGAGGGTGGAGACAGAAAAATGGAGATGGGGTGAAGCTGAAATGAATCATGTGCAAAGGAGAGAAGGGGCACAGGATATACAGTTTGTTGAAGGGACATAGAAAGAGGGAAGATGCCATATGGAAGAGGCAGAGAGGGTGGACAGTGGATTAGTCCAATAAAATGATATTTTCATTTCTCATTATTTGTTTTATTTCTATTTGTTAATTTGTAAAGTGGTGATTGTTATGTATCAGTTTTTTCAAATTTACATCTACTGTCTTTATATTTTGCACAGAAAAAATTAAAACAGGAGTCGGATGACAGCGGCAGCGGATGACCCTTGAAACAGCACTCGTGTAGTGCGAAACATGTCGGTCTGGCTCCCAAGGTGGCTGAGATAAGTGAATATTTATATTTTCTCTAAGTTCAGTATTTGCACTAAAAGAGTTTCGGTTGAGAAATATTTGAACACTTGTGACTCATTACTTTAAAACAACAAAATAAAAAATTAAATAATGGACTGCCGATGATGAGGCACCACACAGCCTTCCCACTATAATAATAAATCTATTGCAGCGGTGGAGTGGTGGGGCTGAGGCGTCCTAAATAAAATATATAGGGATTTGAAACATTTTGATCCAGTAGATAAATTTTATATATAGCATGTGGATATGAATTTATATTTTCCTATGTGAATAGGAATGCTGGTGTATAGGAGCCAATATCAGTGTATGAAAAAATGACACACAAAAAAGGTTAGAAACAAAATACAGTATTTTAAATCTTTCATAATGCAATAGTGACATCAAGTGGTAAAAGTGGCTTATTGCAAACAGATATTTTCAAGGTTGTCCCATTAATCTTATCTGAATTTCTGGATCACATTTATCCAATATTGGTTCAAGGCAATTTACAATTTAGGAAGAGTAGTATGAATTACATTTCATCGATAGGAGAGGGTAATTCCTTGAGAGCAGATAGGGCAGAAAGTGGAAGGGAATATAATTGCATAAGGATGGCAATTACAGTTATACAAATGGGAGAAGAGGGGGCACAGTAACAAGATTAACAGGGCAATAGAAAGAAGACAATTCTAGCTAGGTAAGCTAGAGGAACCTCTGAGCGATAAGGAAATTCTCAAAGAAGTATGTTTTCACCTTTCTCCTAAAGGAGAGGTAGTTTGTCTCTGTACTTATGGATGTGAAAGGCTGTCTGTAACTCCCCACATAAAGATAAAAAGTTGATTAAACTGATGGAATCATTAATGTAATATTTGATTTTTGGAACCAAAGATCCAAAAAAAATATGGGTCACTAATAGATAGTGTATGTCAAATGCCATGCAGCCCATTATATTTCTATGGGCTGCATAGAGAATGACATGGTGACAGAATTTGTCACCATCTCTGTCCCCGCGATTAACCACGGGAAACCATTCCATGCCATTCTTTAGTGTCTTTCTCAACCTCAGTCCTTCTACACCAGCATTCATCAATGTAAGGCTCGAGGGTTAGTGGCTGTGCCCATTCATACTCTGAGTCTTGTTTGAGCCAAGTATAGGACAATGAAGCCATTGTGACATCACTGATGAGGTTGGCTCTTAGGCATTGGTAGAATGAGGCATTATGACATCACAATATCTGCTCTGGATACGAGAGACTGTCATTCTTTAGTGTCTATCTCATCCTCAGTCCTTTTACACCAGCATTCTTCAATGCAAGGCTTGAGGGTCAGTGGCTGTGCCCTTTCATACTCTGATTCTTCCCTCTCTCCTTAAAGAATGACATGGGGATGGTTTCTAGTGCACGCTAACTAACCAAAAATTAGGTACCATGGTGAAGGCTTCTGTCAGCAGTGTTTTAATATGATTCTGAATAAAGGTAGCAGGCTCCGCATTGAGATGTTTGTAAAATTAGACTTTTGAAAGCTACCTTCATGCTTCAGTTAAATATGTGATGGTTAAATGACAAGTCAGTAATGTCTTACAAGCAAATTGTTCATCTTATGTTATAATTTTGAAAGAACAATTAACAGGCTTCTTCATCTATGTGAGATCTTTGGAGGTAATTCTATAAGTGGGTACCTCTTTTTAGGTTCCCCAATTTTGTGCAGTGAGAGCCTATTCTATGTCAGTGCTTGGATGCACAGATGCCATTATGCTTCCTCACCTCTTTTCTTTGGAACAATTTGCTACCATACCTTAGATTGGAATTATTTTTCCCAAAATTTAAGGCACTGTTAAAAGCACACTTTTTTGAACAAGCTTTCGGAATTACTCTTGCTCAAACTCCCACACCAATGTGTAGACTTCTTACATCTCTCCGAATTTCCTTCACGAGGGGAGATGCGGGAAACTACAGACTGGTGAGTCTGACCTCAGTACCGGGAAAGATGGTAGAGGCGCTGATAAAAGACCGCATCATTGATCACCTTGACGGACACAATCTGATGAGAACCAGTCAGCACGGCTTCAGTAAAGGACGATCTTGCTTGATGAACTTGTTGCACTTCTTCGAAGGAGTAAACAGGCAGATAGACAAGGGTGACCCGGTCGACATTGTATATCTGGATTTTCAGAAGGCTTTTGACGAGGTTCCGCATGAATGACTACTTCAGAAAATTGAGAGCCAGGGAATTGAGGGTGAAATACTCACGTGGATTAAAAACTGGCTAGCGGATAGGAAACAGAGAGTGGGGTAAATGGACAATACTCAGACTGGAAAAACGTCACCAGTGGGTTATTGCAGGACTCGGTGCTTGGACCTGTGCTCTTTAACATATTCATAAACAATCTGGAAATGGGTACGACGAGTGAGGTGATCAAATTTGCAGACAATAAGAAGTTATTCAGAGTAGTGAAGACGCAGGGGGATTGCAAATATCTGCAATGCGACATAACTACGCTCGAGAGATGGGCAGTGACATGGCAAATGAGGTTCAACATGGATAAGTGTAAGGTAATGCATGTCGGTATCAAAAATCCCATACATGAATACAAGATGTCTGGGGCAGTATTTGGAGAGACCCACCAGGAAAGAGACTTGGGAGTTCTGATCGACAAGTCGATGAAGCCGTCTGCACAATGTGCGGCGGCGGCGAAAAGGGTGAACAGAATTCTAGGAATGATTAAGAAGGGGATCATGAACAGATAGGAGAAGGTTATCCTGCCGCTTTACCGGGCCATGGAATACTTTACCTGGAATACTGCGTTCAGAACTGATTACCGTACATGAAGAAGGACACGGTACTACTCGAAAGGGTCCAGAGAAGAGTGACTAAAATGGTTAACGGGCTGGAGGAGTTGCTGTACAATGAGAGATTAGAGAAGCTGGGCCTATTCTCCCTTGAAAAGAGGACCCTGAGAGGGGACATGATCGAAACATTCAAGATAATGAAGGGAATAGACTTAGTAGATAAAGAAAGGTTGTTCACCCTCTCCAAGGTAGAGAGAACGAGAGGGCACTCTCTAAAGCAGGGGTAGGGAACTCCGGTCCTCGAGAACCGTATTCCAGTAGGGTTTTCAGGATTTCCCCAATGAATATGCATTGAAAGCAGTGCATGCAAATAGATCTCATGCATATTCATTGAGGAAATCCTGAAAACCCAACTGGAATATGGCTCTCGAGGACTGGAGTTCCCTACCCCTGCTCTAAAGTTAAAAGGGGATAGATTCCGTACAAACGTAAGGAAGTTCTTCTTCACCCAGAAAGTGGTAGAAAACTGGAACGCTCTTCCGGAGGCTGTTATAGGGGAAAACATCGTCCAGGGGAAAGCGTCTCGGAGGTCTCGGTGGGAGAAACGCTAGCCACCAGTGACCATAACATGGTATGGTTTAACCTTAGGAAAGGCTTCCCTAGATCTCAAACAAGAACAAGGGTACTCAATTTCCGGGGCACTGACTTCGCACGCATGGGAGATTTCGTTCATCAGACACTACAGGTTCAAGAAGTAACTAATAATGTGGAAGCTATGTGGTCAACCTTGAAGTCGACCCTTCATGAGGCATCTATCCGCTACATTAAATCGGTAAATAAACAACAAAGAAACAAGAGACCCAAATGGTTCACTGATGAGGTCTCGAACCGCGTCAAGGAGAAGAAAAGAGCATTTCTCTTATACAAACGCACCGGGGAGAAGGAAGCAAACATTGAATACAAGATAAAGTCTGCAGCGGTCAAAACAGCAGTCAGGGAGGCCAAACTTCGAATGGAAGAAACTCTAGCGAAGAACATTAAGAAAGGGGACAAGTCCTTCTTCAGGTACATTAGTGACAGGAAGAAGAACACAAATGGGATAGTACGCCTTAGAACGCCAGACGGGAATTATGTGGAAACAGATTCCGATAAAGCCAAACTGCTGAATGATTACTTCTGCTCGGTCTTTACCTGCGAGGCACCAGGGCACGGGCCAAGGCTGGAAATGAAGCAAAGCATGGAAGATCCATTTCAGAATTTTGAGTTCACACCTGCTGATGTCTACAGTGAACTGTCAAAACTTAAGGTGAACAAAGCCATGGGACCGGACAATTTGCACCCAAGAGTGCTCAGAGAGCTAAGCGATGTTTTGGCAAAACCGTTAGCAGTACTCTTCAATCTCTCCCTAAGTACGGGGAGAGTCCCCCTGGACTGGAAAACAGCCAACGTCATTCCTCTGCACAAAAAAGGTTGCAGAGCAGAGGCTGCAAATTACAGACCAGTAAGTCTCACATCAGTAGTATGTAAACTCATGGAAACTTTACTTAAAGGTAAACTAGACACGATTTTGGACGAGGGGAACCTAAGGGATCCCTGTCAACATGGATTCACTAGGGGTAGGTCATGCCAATCCAATCTAATCAGCTTCTTTGATTGGGTGACGGGAAAGTTAGACTCGGGAGAGTCTCTGGACATAGTGTACTTGGATTTCAGTAAAGCTTTTGACAGTGTCCCACACCGCAGACTATTGCACAAGATGAAGTCGATGGGGTTAGGTGAGAAACTAACTGCATGGGTCAACGATTGGCTGAGTGGAAGACTTCAGAGGGTGGTGGTCAACGGCACCCTCTCTGAGACATCGGAAGTGACTAGCGGAGTGCCGCAGGGCTCGGTCCTGGGACCATCCCTTTTCAACATATTCATAAGGGACTTGACCCAAGGGCTTCAGGGTAAAGTAACATTGTTCGCCGACGACGCCAAACTGTGTAATATAGTAAGTGAAAGCAATCTCAAGGATAATATGACACAGGATTTGATCACGTTGGAAAACTGGTCCTCGACATGGCAGCTGGGCTTCAACGCTAAGAAATGTAAGGTCATGCATCTCGGCTGCGGAAATCCATGCAAAACTTACACCTTAAATGGGGAAACACTAGCTAGGACTTCAGAAGAACGGGACTTGGGAGTAATCGTCAGTGCTGATATGAAGGCTGCCAAACAGATGGAGCAGGCCTCATCCAAGGCAAGGCAGATGTTGGGATGTATCAATAGAGGCTTCATCAGCCGCAAACCTGAAGTCATAATGCCGCTTTACAGAGCCATGGTGAGACCTCACCTGGAATACTGTGTGCAATTTTGGAGACCACACTACCAAAAAGATGTGCTTCGAGCTGAATCTGTCCAGCGAATGGCCACTAGAATGGTCTCCGGACTCAAGAGTCTCTCATACGAAGAAAGACTGGGCAAACTACAGCTATACACACTTGAGGAGCGTAGAGAAAGGGGAGACATGATTGAGACATTTAAGTACATCACAGGTCGTGTCGAGGCGGAAAGCGATATATTCTTCCCCAGGGGACCCTCGGTCACAAGGGGGCACCCGCTCAAACTCAGAGGAGGGAAATTTAATGGTGACACCAGGAAGTATTTCTTCACAGAAAGGGTTGTAGATCACTGGAACAAACTTCCGGTGCAGGTGGTCAAGGCCACCAGCGTGCTAGACTTTAAGAATAAATGGGACATCCACGTGGGATCCCTATGGGGGTCGAGCTAAGGATCTGGGTCATTAGCACTCAGACTTGATGGGGTGGGTCAGAAGAGTGGGCAGACTTGATGGGCTGTAGCCCTTTTCTGCCGTCATCTTTCTATGTTTCTATGTTTCTATGTTTCTAAGGTTGGACAAGTTCCTGCTGAACTAGAACAAACGCAGGTAGGGCTGGTCTCAGTTAGGGCACTGGTCTTTGACTTGGGGACCGCCGCGTGGGCGCGATGGACCACTGGTCTGACCCAGCAGCGGCGGCAAATTCTTATGTTCTTATGTATGGCTTGCACTGTTAAAACATCCAGTGTGAATACTTTAGTATTTAAACTGTAATTCCTCCTATGTACTCCGAATGAATGGTCTAATTTTTTTTCCTGTCTTTGGCATTCCTTTCCATAACATTTTATTATAAGCCCCTTTGACCTGTGCTCAGCAAAAGCAGGCTATCAAAAATTTAATAAGCATCAACATCATAGAATACTAGCATAACCTGATATCAGGGCACCTAAAATCTAAGCACCTGTAGATAGTAGCATAGTAAGGGGGGGGCAGTGGTACGGACCGCCCTGGGCACCGTCTTAGTGGGGGGCGCCAGAACCTCTCCTCCTCTCTCTTCCCTGGTTCTTCTAAACTAAACTAAACTAAGCCTTAAGTTTATATACCGCATCATCTCCACGGAAGTGGAGCTCGACACGGTTTACAAAGCTTAAAAAATAAGAAGAGAAGGGTTTACAAAAGCATATAAAAAGAGGGAATGTAGAACGAAGGAGAGAATGTTATATGCTAGGGAAAAGCCAGGTTTTCAGTTGTTTTCGGAATAGTTGGAGGGAACCCAGGTTCCCCGCCTCTCTTCCGCCATGTACGTGCCTTCCCTTCCCCCATGCCTCTAACTCTTTGCTGACATGAACAGGAGCTCCAACCTGCTGCTCGCGCTGGCCTCAGCTCTCCCTCTGAAGCCGTTTCCTGTTCGCGGGACCAGGAAGTGACATCAGAGGGAGAGCCGAGGCTAGCGCAGGTAGCAGGTTAGAGATGCTGCTTGCGCCAGCGAAGTTAAAAGTGATACCAGAGAAAAGGAAAGGGGCACATGTGGCAAGGGGGGCATCACCCCCTCCCCCCCGGGCGCCTTCCACCCTCGTTACACCACTGCCTGCAGGTACAACACCTATAGATCTGGTGCGGCTGCAGGCATCTAAATGTGGCAAGAGCATATGTCACTGCAAGTGTTCTGTAAGTGACATCACTGCCCATGCTGCTGCTGTGCTCACTCCTTTGCAGTTATGAAAGTATGTGCTGGATTCAGTAATTGGTGCCCCAAATTAGGTGCTGAAAAGATTTTTGCTAAGCTACTTGCCCTTTGCAGAATATTAGCCTAGCGTGGATTTTGTGATTTATGTTGGCCACTGGATTTATGCCTGGTGTAATGCCTGCATCCATCTTAGGTGCAGATATCACATTATTCTACAACATCATCATTCCTAACTTCGGGGAATGCCCCCTGATCCACTATACTACTCCCATAGCTACACCCCTTTTGAGTGGCATTCTAAGAAACCAAAAGCACAGATGTTATAGAATAGTGATTAGTGCAGATGTCTGTGCAAATCCAAATTGTTGTCAACTAGCTCCCATTATTGCTTGTTGATGCCCTGTTAGCTAATTAATTTGTGCATGCATCTGCCCTGGTCATCCAAATTTGGGCAAATTTTACAGAATCACGGCGTATGCCACTTATGCACACCCTTACAGAATAGCACTTCTGTTCTGCTGTCACTTATGTGCATAATAATAATAACTTTATTCTTATATACCGTCATACCACATAGCTCTAGGTGGTTCACATCAAAGAGGACTGTACAATCAGTGAAAAAATACAATTAACACGGTACTGTACGGTACTGGGGTTCAAGAAAGGATTGGACAATTTCCTGCTGGAAAAGAGGATAGAAGGGTATAAATAGAGGATTTCTGCACAGGTCCGGGACCTGTTGGGCCGCCGCGTGAGCGGACTGCTGGGCATGATGGACCTCAGGTCTGACCCAGCAGAGGCATTGCTTATGTTCTTATGTTCTTATGGAAGTACATTCAAGAAAAGTCATAATTATGACTATACATTAAGGTAAAATATCAATTTACAAATTTACCAAACAAATCAGTTTTCAACAAATTCCTAAAAGATGAATAAGAATGAGCCTGGGAAATAATGCTACCCAACCAAGAATTCATTTTGCCTGCCTGAAATGCAAATGATTTATCAAGAAATCTCTTATACCAACAAGTTGGATAAGCAAACAAATGATTTCTTCGAGTGATCTTGTTCGGTTTGTAACATTCAAAATGTGAGGACAGGTAAGCTGGAGCCAGACCAGAGACTTGAAACAAATACAACCAAACTTAAATAATATTCTTGCCTCAAGTGGCAGCCAGTGTAACTGTTGATAAAATGGACTAACATGGTTGTATTTTTTCAGGCCAAAAATCAAATGAACCGCTGTGTTCTGGATGATTTTTAATCTTTTAAGGAGCTTTTTATAAGATCCCAAATATATTATATTACAGTAATCAAGAACAGACAGGATGGAAGATTGTACTAATAACCTAAAGGATGTACTATCAAAATATTTTTTTATTGTTCGAAGCTTCCAAGGAATTGAAAATCATTTTTTGATCAGTAGATCTGTATGATCCTCCAAGGTTAACTGACGATCTAATGTAACTCCCAAGATTTTAATGGAAGAAGCTATTGGAAAAGTTTGACCATTAAGATGGAGTACCTTCTAATTGATGTTGTTAGTGAGACTAGCCAGAAAATTTTTTTTGTTTTTTCAGAGTTAAGTTTAAGTTTGGCCCTGATGGTCCGTTTTTCAATTTGAACCAAAATAGATGGAGATTTGATTTCTTATTTCCACTGTGAAAGATGTAAGTGGAAGCAATATAGTAATATCATCTGCATAGATGAAGAACTTGACTTTCAAACTATGCAGTAGTCTTCCTAACGGGGCTAAATAGATGTTAAACAGTGTGGAGGATAGTGGAGAACCTTGTGGTACTCCACATGGATTACTCCATGAAGATGAATAGCTATCCTCACTAAACACTTGATAAAATCAATTTCTCAAAATCCCTCAAACCAGTTCCAAACTTTACCTGTGATTCCAATTGAATCCAAGCAGTCCAATAAGATCTCATGATCAAACAGATTAAAGCACCTTTGGATAGCCCACTCCTTTGTATACGAGTATATGGGTAGAAGGTCTATTTTACTAAAACGTAAGTGATACACTGCAGACTTTAAGCTTTCAGCAATTGAATATGCCAAGGTTAATGGAAATCTTGAGGCTCTGTGTTTTTTCCCCCTCTGTGTTGAACAGTGTTTAAAATCATCATTCTGCATGTAAAAGCCTGTATTGCTCACACATAAGTATAACTCAGGGCACATACCCTCAAAATGTAAAATCGTGTATTACTCATGTGGTATATACAAGAAAATATGATACCCGCAAGCATGAAGGTATTCCATATATTCACATGCACTGCTTCCATTGTATGCAAATAGATCTCATGCATATTAATTTGGGAAATCCTGAAAACCCAACCTGGCAAGGGCTGAGATTAGACACCCCTGATTTAGAGGCATATTTTCAAAGCACTTAAACTTACAAAGTTCCATAGTAACCTAGCAAGAAGCAAGGCCAAGCGCTGAAAAGCTGTCGAAGCAGTTTAAAAAAAACAAAATTGAACTGCTTCGACAGCTTTTCAGCGCTTGGCCTTTTTTTGTACATTTGATTGACCAAGTCTTGTTTTAACAAAGGACCTGTTATCCCTGAATTACAATGCTACAATGATCCCTGATGCAGGCGTCTTTTAGTTGCTGAAACACAGTGCAGTGTCAGGTCCACAGCTTATGCATGTGTCCTATATCGAAATAAACAAGATTTTATTACATCTTCTGTGTGTGTACAGTAATTTCATTACATTTGCATAAAAGTAACGGTTACAGTTACTTGTTTTATTACTTGGTAATATTAATGGGTAACTATAACAATCAGTTGACATAATAGTAAAAAGGGATGTTGCAAAAAGTTCAGGTAACAAGAGGCTATTTATACAGTCAAACCATGTCACCAAAACAATGGCAATAAAAAAATCTATTGCAGCATCTTGGCAAAGATTAAGGACATATCAGCTATAGTAAGGTCAATAAGCTTTCAGTTTTGTAGGGAATTTATTTATTCAATTTTCTATACTGTTCTCCCAAGGGAGCCCAGAATGGTTTACATGAATTTATTTAAGTACTCAAGCATTTCCCCTGTTGATCCAGATGGGCTCACAATCTATCTAAAGTACCTGGGGCAAAGGGGGAGGGGATTAAGGGCTAGATTCACCGATCAAGTCCTGACCACTTAGCAACCCGATTTCCCTCCGACCCGATTCACTAACCTCGTGGCTGACCATATTCCAATCCGATCTGATCTGCGCATGCAAATGAGGGGAAATGGCATGTAAAGTAGGCAGGCAACGATTCACTAACATAAAGTTGGAACACCAAGTGGGCTGGGCGATCAACAAGCGACTGCTGGGGACCAGTCGTTCACGTCATTTCCAACTGCATCTCCTGCTCTCTGCCCCAACTCTCCTGCTTTCTGCCCCGACTTTCCTGCTCTCTCTGCCTCGACTTTCCAGTTCTCTGCCCCCGACTCTCCTGCTCTCTGCCCAAACTCTCCTGGCTTTCCCCCGCAGTACAAGCCCTTGGTTTTAACCCACGGGTTTAAAGCGGGTTAAAACTATGAGCTCGCTATAAAAAGTAAGTAAAAAAAGTAAAGTAAAGTAAAAAAAAAAAAAAAAGGTTGCTGTTCTGTAAGCATGTACAGACCATCTACAGATGGTTTGCGCATGCATCGGGATCACTATTCAGCGATCCATGCAGTCAATTGAGGCGTGATTCCGAGCGTCCTCATTTGCATGAGGACGCTTCGTTAATCAGCCCACGCCCACAGATCGGATTGCTCACAGACTGGATCCAATCTGTGGGCTTAGTGAATCTAGCCCCAAGTGACTTGCCTAGAGTCACAAGGAGCAGCGTGGGTTTGAACCCACAACCTCAGGGTGCTGAGGCTGTAGCTTTAACCACTGTGCCAATCTCATTTCTGGCTTTAGCTAGAAATGAGTTCTGTTAAGTACTATCCGTCAAAGAAAGTACTCACATACTGTCAGTGGTGCCACTTTCTGAAAGACAGCTGCTGGGACAGGAACGAATGGGGGTTGCTCCTGCCCCCATTGCACTTAGCAGCCTTTTGATGAGACATGATCCCAGGGACGTGGGAACCAGGCAAGGGGAGGGCTTTCAAGGTCCTAACATTTTATGTATGCAGTGTGTTGGGGATGAGTGGCATTGGGTCTATCAGGGAGCAGTAGTACTCCCAGGAGAGGGGAATCCGGTAGGGACTTCAAATCAGGCCAGTGGGCCATTTCATTTTGTTATGCCTTCTCTGCATGAAAAGGGCTTTTTTTCAGTTGGATCTAGATCAGTGGTCTCAAACTTGCTGCCCAGGGGCCATACGCGGCCCACCAGGTACTATTTTGAGGCCCTCGGTATGTTTATCATAATCACAAAAGTAAAATAAAACAGTTTCTTGATCATATGTCACTTTAGCTATAAGTTACAATATTATTATTAAGACTTAGCCATAAGGAAAGATTTATAAACTATAGTTTTTACCTCATACCAAATTGTAATTTCTTTAATAATACATTAACTATTTTTTCTGAGGCTCTCCAAAATGTGGCCCTGCAAAGGATTTGAGTTTGAGACCACTGATCTAGATAAAATAACAAAACTGCAAAGCTTTTTTTCTTTGCATTAAATGAGCTTCTTTGCATGATTTTGCATCACAATAGCTCATTAATGTAAAATGTATATAAACCTTTGTGCAAAGTGGACTTCATGGGAAAAAATAGTACAGAACAGCTGAACACATGAGGTACACATGAGGTACACGTTAGCAAAGTCATTTTGCACTTTACATAGGGACCAATGTGTTAAAATTTTACAATTTCAAAAATTGATCCTAAAAAAGTTTTGAGGGAGTGTCACTGTAGACCTTTAGCCAAAAATGATGACCAAAGGCATATGATTGAAGTGCACTGACTGGTTCTTATAACAAATATATGCTTATCACTAAAGATATCTTGGGTCTTGTGTTTGCACCTATTAATGAATTATGAACATGAGGTCTACATAGATACAGAGATAGAACGTGATCAGAGGTGAAAAATGTATATGCTTTAGCCAGCCAATAGGCGTTACCATAGCATGATAGCTAGAATTGACTCCCAGGTGACATCTTGGCTATTTCTTGGTGTTTCCCATCCCTGTCACCTCCATGAGTGATTGGACCTGAAACTCAAAGTTCTCATTCTTCTTTGCCTTTTGAACCTAGATGAGGTAATGTTGGATGTTCAGTGTGTCTCTGTGCAGACACTATTGCACAGTAAATGCTAAATAAAAATAATTTAAAATAAAATTATATCATGAGAAGCTTTTTTTAATCATATCTTGTTCTGTTGTACCAAGGGTCTGCTTCTGTCACAGTTTTTAGATCCCCTGTGATCTTCCTGTTCTCCCCTTGTTTCTTATTTGAATCACTAGGGGAGGAATTCATCAGCGGGCACTAATCATTAGTGCGTGCTAATGATTAGTACAAGCTAAATCGCTTAGAATCCATTGATGACGTCTCCCCTAAATATCACTGGCTATACTGCATAATAGTCTATAAACTATTGCCATTACTAGCGAAGTTGAGGTTTTTATGACTAAAACGGATAAAGTTTCAGTTTTTCTCTCAGGGTTTCCACAGCTGGCATTGTGTTTGTTGCAGGTTTCCGGGGCTCGCTGCGTCTTTGTCAGGTAGAAATCGATGTTTCAGCCATCATGCTGTGGCTTTCTTCAAGGTATGCTCTGAAGTCTGCAGTGTGACTTTGGAAATAGTGGGTTCATTGATCTGATTGAGAACAGGGCAGTCCACCAATTTGAATTTTGGCGGGAAAGTCAATTGGTCAGAAATTTGAATTTTGTTGTGAAAGTCCATAGAATGGAAAAGTCTCTGGAAAAGTTTCAGCTCCTTTCATGAAAACAGGATATTTCCTTGAGATGAATCCGATACATTGATATCCACGACAGTTTAAATTACAATCATTGTCTTATTATTCAGCTTACTTTATATGATGCCACCTACTATTCTTTATTCATTTTCTCACTAAAAGTGACAGAGGACATACACAATATGTAACATTTGAGGCTCAAATGATTAAACTTTTTCCCTACAGACACAGAAAGGGAAAAAGCCTAAGTAAATCAGGCCTGCTAAGCTCTCTTTTAGAAACATTAGATTTATCAATTGAAGGTACTACGAGGGAAGTGGCAAAAGTTGATTAACTCTTGTTTTAAGGATTCTCCACTCTCCTTTCAGAATACTCTATCAGCTGTATGAAAAACTAAGGGGTTTTAGAAGTGGGTTTAAAGTGGGTTTTAGAAGTGGTTTTAAAGTGTGTTCAATGTATTTGAAGCCTGCTTAGCTGGACAGTAAGTGCAGCATAAGTATGCTGCTTAATAAACTGTAAATTTAAGTCCTTGATTTACTGTGATTTTTTTTTCTATAGACAAAGAATGGGGAAAAGCGAGACACCATAATTAGGCACTCATAATGCATTATTCTAGAGTGGGCCACTCCAATTTGTCCAGGTTTTAGCTTATTTGTAACCTATTTTGACCTACTAAAACATGAATCATTCACCAGTGTCCCTTGAGATTCCATTAAGTCTAAAGTAGCATGACTATTTTTTTTTACTTGAATTCTTTCCTCTTGTTTCTTTTATTTATTTATTTTTTTGTGACTTTGTCTACAGTATTTCACAAAAAATCATTACAAATAAAATTTGAAGCATGTGGATTCTGTTGTTCAGGAGGGTTCAGAGCAACAGGGATATATGACTATGGGACTTGTCCTTCCACAACAATTATCAGGGATTTTATTTATATACCCTGCTTAAACCTAAGCGGTTCACAAGATACATACTATATTGATAGAAAGAGAGAAGAAATATATGTGTTTGCAACCCCGACCCGATTCACTAACCTCGTGGCCGATCCGATTTCGATCAGCGCATGCAAATTAGGGTAAGCAGCATGCAAAGCAGAAAGGACGCGATTCACTACACTTTTTCAGCAACACTGACTGGGCTGGCCTATCCAAAAAGAAGCGACTGGTGGGCACCAGTCGCTCACGACCTTTCCTGCTCTCTGCCGACTTCTCCTGCCTGTCTGCCCCGACTCGCCTGCCCTGCTCAGCTCTGACTCTTCTGCCCTGTTCAACCTCAACTTGCGTGCTCTGCTCAGCTCTGCCTCGCCTGCCTGTTCAGCTCCGCCTCGCCTGCCCTGCTCAGCCCTGACTCGCCTGCCCTTACCCGCAGTGTGAGCCTGTGGTTTTAACCCGCTGGTTTAAAGAGGGTTAAAACCACGGGCTCGCGAAGTAACAGTCAGCTAAGTATAAAAGCTCTGCCGGGCACGAAAGGCCAGTGCATGTGCAGACCATCTACAGTCAAGGAAGATAGTCTGCTCATGCTCAAGGATCGCTCTCCAGCGATCTGTGCAGTTGGTGGGAGGCATGCCAACAATCGCCCCCATTTGCATACAGGCCTTTTGTGAATTCGTCGGCCTGCCTGCAATCGCCCACAGATCGGACATGGATCTCCAGGTTAGTGAATCTAACCCCTAATCATCTCTGTACTTAGCAGCAAACACCTATAAAAGAATTTCTTCTTCATTGAAAAAGAAATTAAAGGGATTCTGTGTGATAGTATTTTTGTGAGGTTTTTTTAAAAATTTGTGCTGGCCTGTCTGAATAGAACTGAAAACTGACAACCCTTCAAATTCTTTGACAACAAGGTCAGGAAAATTACAAACCTATATCCCGAACCATCCTCTTAGATCACTAAGAGAAAAAAGACTTTCTAATCCGTCAGCCTGTAGCCTTCAATTTGAAAATCCTTGCAAATGTACCTACTTCCACTTCCTGCCAAGATTATGTAACAAAATGCCACCAACCATCAGATTACTGGCAGGCTTCTTAAACTGCAGAAAAGCGGTGAAAAACCCATGTTTTTACTCAACACCGATCACAAAAATAACTCCTACCCAAACCAATAGTGACTTGACTCCCTATCCGAGCCGACCAGAGAGCCAACTCTGATAGCCTGAGAATTTGTTATAACTGTCTCGCTGCTGTAGTAAGTCCAAGCAGATTTGATAAGCTGTCCTGCTATGTAGGTAAATTGTCCTATCACTGTAAGTAATTTGTACTCATTATTCAATCATATTGTCCTGACCTATATTATGTATGTAAATTTGTAACCCATTGTAGGCTTTTATGGGAGTATGGGCTAAAACAATTGAAAAAATAAATAAATATGCACTCTTTGCAAACAGTGTGCATTATTTACAACACAGGGACCCTCCCTTATTTACAACACAGAGGACCCCCCTCCCAATTTTGGGTTTTCTTCTTGTCACATCATGAAAAAAAAGGAAGAGAAAGAAGAGCGCACCCTCCGTAGTAATGCGGAACCATCAACAAGGGATGAGGTGGTCCAGGGAAGGAATATTGTAGTTCTGCCCCCTCTCCTCACTGTCTTGTCTAGACCAGTACCCCCTCCCCCTAAGATGTAGACTGTAAGTTGCTTAGGCATATTTCATGATAGGCAGGGTATCAAGTTCTAAATAAACTTGGAAACTCATAGTAGTCACCCACCCAAGAAAAGAGACCTGAATTGGCCAAGTTTCAGCTACAGCTTGCATCAGGGGTCATCAAGTTTTCAAAAGTCAGTAAATGAATAACTGTTCAGCAATAATTACTCCTTACATTCAGAGAAAGGGATTGGGACTTGTATTCAACCACACTCAAAGCAGTTTACAGGCAGGTACTTCAAACATCTTCCCTATCTGTCCTAGTGGGCTCATAATCTATCTAATGCACCTGGGGCAGTGGAGGATTAAGTGACTTGCCCAGGGTAACAGGGAGCAGCATGGGGTTTGAACCCACAACCTCAGGATGCTGAGGCTATAGCTCTAATCCTAGTGCCACAAAGATCAGCATGTGCTGAGTATCACACTTAACCTTATAAGAGATAGCTGGCCACATAAACCTGGATATTCAGTGCTGGTGTCCACACATGGCCCAGCATTAAATATTTGGGAATAACGCTGCCCAGCGGATAAAAAAACACTCACTGCTGCTGACTGAATATCTACCCCAAGTAGTTACAAGGTAACAAACAAAAGGGCAAAAGTGGCAAAATGAGTTATATACAGTCCCAGTTCTTTTCCTTCTCACTTAATGGGTCTAGTCAGGCTCCTTCTCCTGGTCTACTGCTGTTCTTTTCTGGCATCCTGGGTACATATATCCTCTTCTTTGGTCTTCATGGGCCCCGAGCTGATGTCTTCAAATCACAAAATCTTATACCAAGTACCTTAGTGCCTATGCCAAAAATCTCAAAATTCCTTACTGGCAATCCCTCTGTCAAATATATTTAATGAATTTCCTCTCTGTGGAGGTATAGCCTAGTGGTTAGAGTTGCTACCTCAGCTCCCTGCAGTTGTGAGTTCAATCCTGGCCTGCTCCTTGAGACTCTGGGCAAGTCACGTAATCACTCTATTGCCCCATGTACAACAGTTAGATTGTGAGCAGGCCAGGACAGATAGAGAAAATACTTAATTGTGCCCGATTACTATTCAGTGTATTGTAAACTGCTTTGAGTGAATCTCTTCATGAAAAAGGCAGTTACTAAATCCAAATAAATATATTTGGGAAGCACCACAGACTGAACCTCCCAGTAGGTAAGATGGGATGCCCATTTTGTTCACTAGCAGAGCCACAACTTCTTGATGCACCCCCTTAACACCTGCACCCAGCGTGGACCCCACCTTTGGTGCACCACTGTATCCAGGAATTCCTAATATATATAGTATCTGCAAATGCTTTGAATCTATCATTTGTACTTCCCAGGCTGTACACAAGATGTCATCATTGGTTCTCTTTAGCTTACAGGCTACTAGAGAACATTTCCTATTACTGCTTTCCTCCTACAGCATATTCATATGCTGACAATCTGAGGCACATCTGGGCTTCATTGCTTGCTAAACCGTGAAAGTAATGTGACTGCTGTCTTAGTTCACTGAATATACAGAAATACATGTTTGGTCTGCTCATTTTGTCCTGACCCGATGGAGGAAGTGTAGTTCCCGAAAACTAGTCATAAAATATATTGAGCTTGTCTATTTTTTTTTAAATGACCTTTATCTGTGCAAACAGAGAAATCAACAGCCTAATTGTGCAATAATATGTACACAGACTTAGATGAAAGCTGTGTGTGTATATCTGCAAATTTACATGTGTTCCTACATCCAACTGACTCTTCTGAACCCTTTTTACCATCTCACTCTTAAAGCCAACCTATATATCAAAATTTAGAAACATAAAAACATGATGGCAGATAAAAGCAAAATGGCCCATCCAGTCTACTCATCCTCAGTAAACAATATCGCTTCCTTTCTCAAAGAGATCCCACGTGCCTATCTCAGGCTTTCTTGAAATCAGACACAGTCTCTGTCTTCACCACTTCTACCGGGAGACTGTGCCATGCATCTACCACCCTTTCTGTAAAAAAATTATTTCCTTAGATTGCTCCGGAGCCTAGGCTCTCTCATTCCAGAGCTTCCTTTCAAACGAAAAAGACTCGACTCATGTACATTTACGCCATGTAGGTATTTAAATATCTCTTTCATGTCTCCCCTCTCCCGCCTTTCCTCCACAGTATACATATTGAGATGACTGGTGACTGAGATATCCACAGTACTTCAGTAAATGCATATATGCTATTGTTCCAAACATTTACATGCATAAATGTTGTTGTCTATCTCATAGAAGTACCCCACTGGGTGTAATTCTATAAAAGAATGTAGATCCCTACTTTCCTATTTAAAATTTTAGGGCTCTTTTTACGATGGTATGCTAGCGTTTTTAGTGCACACACCGGATTAGCATGCGCTAGCCGAAAAACTACCGCATGCTCAAGAGAAGGTGGTAGCAGCTGGCGCACATGGAATTTTAGCACGCGCTATTCTGCCTAACGTGCCTTCGTAAAAGGAGCCCTTAGTGTAGCTGGGTATATATGGTATGTGCATGTGTAATTAGGTGAAAGCACTTATGCCAGCCATAAAGCTGATGCAAGTGCTCGAACCTAAATGACAGCGATATACATGTAACTTATAGCAATCTGTAAGTTATGTGCATGCGAGTACTATCCATACTCTGCCTATGTGTGCGCCTACCTGTGAAATACCTTCTATAAAAGATATGGGCGTATTATTTATAGAATAGTGCTTAGATTTATTTTTGGCATTTGTGCACATGTGTAACCATCTCTAGGAAAAGGTGACTAAAGTAGTGGATCCAAACTGTTGAGAATGTCCAGGTTTTCATGTCATGGTTCATAGAAATAGGAAGACAGACAAAAATATGTGGAAAAGCTATGAGAAGTGGGAAAAGCTGTCAGAAAAGCAAAGATGTATATGGAAGAAAGGATAGCCAATAAGGTAAAATTGGGGGACAAAACATTTTTTTAGATATGTAAATGATAGGAAGAAGTGTCAAAATGCACAGTGAGGCTCAAGGGTGAAGGGGACTAATATGCAGAAACTGAAAAGGATAAAGATAAACTGTGTAAAAGTTATTTCTGTTCTGTGTTCATGGATGAAAGACCGGGGGTAGGACCACATAAAATGAATACAAATAGGAATGGATATGTAGTAAACTGGGAAAGATTATCAGAAGACTGTGCCACATGTCTTGTGGATTCAAGATGTGCATTTTTAAGTGAAGGGAGAACCAGGTGGTTAGACTGTAATCTTACAATCTGAATGACTCCTTGAAGGTCACAAAGAATTGTAGTAGGATTTGAACTGGGGTTCCCTGGTTCTCAGCCCAGTGCTTGAAACAATTTCACAGATATCATCAATAAAATTCTTTGAGTAGGCCAGAGAGCAAATGGTACTTAAGATAAACAGCACTTTTCTATGCAAACATATGAAAACTAGGCTCAAAGGGTTGGAGTCTTGGGACACAAGGGGTGGGGGAGGTGAGAAGGGGGAATGGGGAGGGTTAGGGGTGATTTTATGTATTATAAAGTGGACTTTTCATGGGAGATGCTCATGATAGCGCATTCGACAGTTTGCACTGATTTCTGTTTGGACATTGTATTTTTCTTCTGTGCGTTGTTCCTTTAATAAACATATTCTCCCAAAATAATTTATAAAGGAATATGAAGTTCTAAGGCAGTGTCTCTCAAATATTTTAATCTCCGGCATACTACACAGAGCAAATATTTATTTGTGGCACATTATAACTGAAATTATAAAATTGCAAATCCAACAAAAAATTAAATTTGAGGGTTATTTATTTAAAGTTCTTTAAGCTATGTGTAATAAAGAATGATGCTTGGCTGGACATTTGTAGGCTTATGCACACAGATGCTCATAACATTGACAGACTCTTGTATACGTGACGTACGTGTCATCTATTCTAGTGTATACTTATGGAGGGAATTTTTTTAAATAAAGTAAAATTATGGAATCTCTGGGGGCACCTAGTTTGAAAGACACTGTTCTATGGAGATTCAATGTAATTTCCTTAAAATGAATTATTCTGAGCTGATATAGGCAGCCTGAAATCATATGGGCAGATGCATTCTAGATCAATTGCACACAATGTTTTTCCTATAAACAATGCATGGCAAACGTCCAATATACTTGTGCTCAACACATGGATGGCCTTAATTAAGTTATTTTGCTGCAAATGAGTAAACAGGCCTTGCATGCTTTCCAAATCTGAGGTTTCATCATGAATCCGTTCTCTATTACTGTTCACACTGGTCATTTTACTTAAAACTCAATGTCCTTAAAGCACGAGATTTTCCCGGAGGATGTTGTGGCAGAGATTACTGTTCTGGGATTCAAGCGTAAGTTGGATGCATACCTTCTTGCAAATCATATTGAGGGCTACGGTATATCTGGGTCTCCAATCAGGAGTACCTAAATGGGCCGCCGCGTGTGCGGATCACCGGACTGGATGGACCTTGGTCTGATTCGGTGAAGGCTTTTCTTATGTTCTTATCTTATGCTCTTTGAGGCTGAATCCTTATGCTCTAAAACAGTGGTCTCCAAAGTACAGCCCGCAATATGATTTTATCTGGCTCATGGAAGAATTGTGCGGAAATGCACCAATTGGACTAATTTTCCAATGAGAATCTGCAAAAAAAACAAACAAACCATGGGATATTGATAGATTTCAAATGCATTAATTAAAATTGGTTTCAAAACATATTTATCCCCCCTTTTACTAAACCGTGATAGTGGTTATTAGCACAGGGAGCCACGCTGAATGCTTCATGCTGCTCCCGATGCTCATAGAGTTCCTATGAGTGTTGGGAGCAGTGCAGAGCATTCAGCGGGGGTGGATGCGTGGTCTGGCAGGGATTCGGGGGGTTGTGTTGTGTTTGGCAGGAGGGATTGGGCATCTCTCCTGCTGGGGAAGATTTGGGGGGTCTGGGGGATTACGGTAGGAGAGATTGGACATCTCTCCTGCCAGGGAAAATTCCGGGGGCATCACGGCAGGAGAGATTGGGCATCTCTCCTGCCACAATCGTTGCGGGGTGGGGGGACAGTTCCAGGATTCTGTAACCGTCATTGTTTATGAGAGATGCTGGTTAGAAAATCCTGCTTCACCTAAAAGGTCTTGTTTTGGATGTTTGGGACTTGGGCGATTTTTTGGTCAGGAATATTTTGTAAGAATACACATAGTGGCGGTCTGGATGATTAAACTGCTGAATGTAGAGGTAGACCATTCTCAAAAAAACCTCATTTTGGACATTTTTTATGAGAATGTACAATTCCCTGCTGCCTACTTTCTGTGCCTAGGGACTTACGCCAAAAGGGGACTTAGACGTTTCTTTTGATTATGCCCCTCCACATTACTATATAGATTGTACATTGGCCATAAATATATGTTAAAAAATGATGGCAAAAACAATGACCCCTGTGGTATCATTTAGTGGGTTAGCCAAATACCGGATACATAAGCATAATCCACTGAAGTGCTCCATTTTAAATGCCTAATTGTTCCAACCAATTAATAGGGATATTATGGTTGATAGTGTCAAATGGTGACAATAAATCAAATATAAACAGGTAGCCGTCTCTTCCCAACAGGCACATCAGTTGAGACAGCTTACAGGGAATAAGCAATATTTTCTAATGATTTCTTGCACTGTTATTTGTCATAATTCTAACTCTTGGATTCAGGAAAGGCAGTGAGGTACAAACTGCTGGTGGCATTTATTAACTGGATTCACTCCCATTCTACCATCGCTTATCCACCAGTGAAGGGGCAGAGGGAAGACCCCAGCGGGGAAGGCCATGAAGCAGCCTGTTTAGAGTGCTGCCACCACCGCTGTTTTTGGATGCCTCGGAGGTCGATGGGGTTCTACTGCACATGGGGATGGGAGGGAGGGATAGAAAGATGCTGCAGAGGGAAGGCCCAGCCCTAGTGGGGAAGGCTCAGAGTGCTGCTGCTGCTTTAGGAGGCCTTGGAGCAGAGGTATGTCAGGTCTCACTGGGGTGTGTGTGTGTGTGTGTGTGGAGGGGGGGGGGGTCGCTGAATTGACGAGTTTGATTTTTTCAGTATGTATTTATCTTCCCCTCCTACTGCTGATGGTAGGCAGCAGCCCAGAAATAGTGGAAGCCTGGATTTGGTTTTTTTTTTGTAAACTAGGGATGGAGTCGGGGAGTGTCAGGGACATTCAGGGGGGGCTGTGGGGTCAATCTTAACTAGGTCTTATTTTGCCTGGGGAGCATTTTTTTAAAAAACGTGCATCCCGATTGGCTGATTAGACAGCTGTAGGACGCCTACAGCTGCCTAAAATCGTGACGCACTTTGTAGAATCAGGGCCTAAGATTCCTGGCGGTGAGCAGGTGAACCAAACAGTCAAAGGATGTGCATTGCCTATTGTGAGACTGCAGCGTAGAGAACAATGGCCACATTTCTGGCAGGTCCGAGACATTTTTGAGATTTCTGTAGGTGTTTATTTGGGTTTGTTATTCTAAATTTCCAATATGGAGCTGTTTCTAGCTGGCAGACATTGTCAGTGTGCCTGAAAAGTCATGATAACAGTGTTCCTGTTTATTCAACCAATGAGCACCAGAGCACCTGTTTATTAGGACAGCATAGCTGGGCTTAGCTTATAGTTATAGGGTATACATTGTATTATGTGTAAAATAGTTCTCTGGTTGGATGAAGGAATGAGATCACCACATGACTCTCTCAAGATCAATCAGGTATGGGAGTGCATGTGAAAAGGGTATGAACAATGCTTGACATGCTGTTGGACCAAACACAGGCCAAGATAGATTATTCTATTAGGCTGGTTTATGCCATAGTGTATATAACGCTACTAACCAAGAACATAAGCCGCAAAAAACATCTTGTGGAAAGTCCCAAGCCTCATGATCACACAATGAACAAAGGCCAATTTAATGTCTTTGCACAACAGTTATCCTTGGTAAAGTCCATTATGCAATCCATTAGGAATCAATGACAGGATGTTTATAATGCAGAATTTGGCTCATAGGTCTCACTTAGGCTAACACAGATCTTATGTACACAAACAGGTATGGACAGTATGTATTACTACAAGCCACCGCAAAAAGAAACACATTGGCACTCCCCCCAAAATCCAAGAGAGTTCTTTTGGTGAAAGGAGGCTGGAACATTGGATGAATTGGATGCCACTGGGATCAGGATCTAGAATCTGAGGATTCCTGTGTTTTACAAAATAGAGATAGCTCTTGAAATGCAGAAGAAAGGAAAGACAAAGACTCAAAAGCTGTCTGAAAGAGAATCCAGCCATGGCAGCAGTTGCCAATCTAATATTTGGACTAGCAGGGATGGGCACCAGGGAAAGGCTTGCTTTTCCTCCCAAAAGCTCCTTCAGGGCCCCAATGCAGAGCAGTTCCCACAAGAAGGGAGAGCGACTAAACATCTTTCATTTTACACTGAATTTGTTCAGTCATAATATTTTTGCCAACGTCTTTTCAATGTTATGGGAGAGAGAAGGCAGTCAGATTAGTGCTGCTCTGGCAGTACCTAGATTTGGCCACTCAAGTTAGGTAGCTAGTGCTGAAAATCATTCTCCTTTTCTAGCCCTTGTCTTGCCCATGCTCACTTTTTAGGTGAGTAACTATAGGAGCCCTTTTACTAAACTGTATTATGAGCTACACACGCTTGATGCAGAAAGATGGCCTAATGCAGGCTTCATTAAAGCATTTTTCATGAGTTTGGCCATTTGCGTGTGTTAACCGTGTAGTTTTTTAAAAATGAATTTTAGTTTTTAAAATTTTTTGAGGAGGGGGTGATAAGGTGGAGATTTAGCATAGAAGTGCTATTCAGCTTGCACGCTCTCATTAGCATATATTATCTGAAGAATTCTGACAATGCAAGAACCCTTAGGGCCAGATTCTATAAAGGATGCCTATGTTAGAACATAAGAATAGCCTTACTGGGTTAGACCAATGGTCCATCAAGCCCAGTAGCCCGTTCTCTCGGTGGCTAATCCAGATCACTAGTATCTCCCAAAACCTACTAGACCCACCTGTCTACCACCCCAATAGTCCTCATAGCTGCAGGTGGCATCTATATGGCAGGACAGTAGGGTTTGGAGGGGTTTGGGGGTGCACATGTTCCACCATAAATGCAGTGGTTAGAGTGGCTTATGGGCCTTAATCCTCCTCTCTATGGTTCACTAAATCACCCCCCCCCCCCACTACTTAAGCCACCTCTGTGCTGCTCTACTAGGCTTTGCTATGTCAGGTGCTGATGTTCTGGAGGCAGGTACAGTGGAACCTCGGTTTGCGAGTGTTTTGCAAGACGAGCAAAACACTCAGCAAACTTTTGTCCTGCGTGCTTGTACGTGGTGCATGTGTTGTTGGAGCGGCGCCGGCTTGACGGGGGAGTTCAGAGGTCCTGCGCATGTGTCTGGAGGATGGCAGCTGGCTTGAATCGGAAGCCGGGAGGCGCTGGTGGACGGCAGAGGCATCGGCCGAAGAGGGAGGAGAGCCGCATGGGGACCCCGGGGAAAGGAAGCCACCACGCTGCATGGGCTGCAGCACCCATAGGCAGGTACCCACCCCTGGGCCACCATAGTAAACCTTGGTTGTGGAACGAATTGTTTCAGTTTACATTGTGGCCTATGGGGACATGTGCTTTGATATACGAGTACTTTGGATTACGAGCATGCTTCTGGAACGAATTATGCTTGTAAACCAAGGTACCACTGTATGTATGTTATCATTCTGATTTTTATGATGTTGTGGGGAGGGGGGGTCAGTGATCACTTGGGCAGTGTGTGGGGGTCTGTACTTTGTGTCTGCAGTGCTTATCTGGTCACTTTGGATACCTTTTTGGCACTTAGACCTGGTTTTATATGGCCTAAGTCACAATGTACAAGTTCCGTCCAGGCAGCCTCGTTAAACTTTAGGTTGTACTTGCAGTATGACTAAGTTTAGATCAGCCCTTGTCCTGCCCAAATCCTGCCCTCACCACTCCTCCTAAAATGCCCCTTTTAGCTCTGGTCATACAGCAGCACTAAAAAGGCCTTAGTCATTTATTGATACGTCTAAAACCTGGTTTGATTATTGGCACTTGGACGACTTGTCTTACTGATCGTCCAAGTGCTGATGTAGGCTGGTTTTTAGATGTATTTTCCTTTCGATTATGAGCCTATTAGTGCATGCGAAAGTCCCACTTTAGGGCATGCCAAGCCCATTTGCTTGTGCAGCTTAGTAAAAGGGCCCCTTAGTCACCTCCCAATGAAAATGTACTTAAATTTAAGTGCTCAATCCCAGGTAGTTTTTAAAAAATGTGCCAATTTAGTCACCTAAACCTTCTGAAAATTAACAATTTTGCCCTTAATGTATACAATGTTAGACAAAGGAGACTGTACGAGGCTTTAACAGCAGTGAAAATATTAGTGGAGTGCTTTCAATTTTTCTTCCTTGGACTTTTATAAAAATGGCATGAAGTTATTAGTATGCTTCACGGCAACTGAGCAGAGCTATTGAATTATGAAATGCCCTGTTTGAAGTTCATATTTAGCATACTACTCTGCTCTCCTCACAGACTTATAGGTCTTGAAGCATTCTTTACAAAATGTTGGGGCCAGAATTAAGATAAAGGTAAGAAGCTGGGCAAAAACAGCAATGCCTGTAAGTTGGTTAATTTAGATTATTTTTAGAAACAGGGTATTTCTTGCCCATGGATTTAATTTCTTCAGCTTCAGGAAGAGAAGCATCCCTGTTAAAAATAATCTATTTGGACATCTCTAGGCCTACTCAGAGGTACAGGAAAGCTTTTCTACAGTTTACACCTAAAGTTTTGGCACCTTGAATTCCCCTGTGTCTAGTTGACTATGAGAATGATCATTAAAAGCTCCTTTTACAAAGCTGCGGCAATGACTCCTCCGCAGCAAATGCACCAAAGCCCCAATATTCAGTTCCTATGGCCTTCGGTGCATTTGCAGTGGAAGAATCGCTTACCACAGCTTTGTTAAAGGAGCCCCATGGGATTTTTTGTTGTTTTTTTTAGATCCCATTCAATTAGAAACTTTCTTTATAGGCAAACCAATTAAAGCCAATTTAGGTAATGTGGGATCTGTTACCTCTTGATTGCTTTTATGAGTTCTGATTTGGGATTACGAATAAAGGGTTCCTTTTATTACGGTGTGCTAACCGATTCAGCGCACGCTAAATGCTAAGGCATCCATTATATTCTATGGGTGCATTTAGCACACGGTAAATTGTTTAGCGTACCTTAATTAAAGGACCCCACAGTTCTGTTTATTTTTGATGCCTGTAATTTGCCAGTTGAGCATTGTTCTATAATTTACCTTCTAAAGCTGCAGTGTGTGTTCCCCTAGATGTGCGCTTCAAGAATATGTATTTCCTTTAGTAATAAGGTGTATATTCATTGCTTTTTCTTGTCTGCATTGCATAAATATGATATAATTCCAATTTTAAAAGAATCTAAAATCTATTGAAGAAAAATCTTCTAATGTAATGAACATGGAATGATGCACCAGGTGCAGGAGGGAAGTACGAGACACCTTTAGAGGACAGCCTATCAATCAACCTACTGCCAAAATTATAAAGCATTCTTCAGACTGCTGGAGATTTTTCATGCCTGCAAACCTTGTGCATTATGCTACTTATATGATAGGTCTTTGGCAGAAATTCAAGGAAGGAAGAACTTTGCCATGGCAAACCGGCTAAAGCTCTTCAACAACATTCATTGTCTGCAGAATTTAGTTAAAAAAACAACATACTACCATATTGCTTTGTGACCCAAGAACAACATGGTAATGTACCTACGAGGGGCCGCTGAAAAATTCTCAGCTCAACCAACAAAGTAGGGGCGGTCTCCACTGAGGAATATACACTTAGTACAGCAATTTTCCACTTTTTTCATTCCGTATTTTTCTGCCGGAACAAAAAAAGTGGAAAATCACTGGACTAAGTATATAACCCTCAATAGAGATTGCCCCAACTTTGTTGGCTGGGCAGGGAATTTTTCAACGACCCCTTGTACAATAAGGGATACATATTCAACCAGCAGCAGATTTTTTTTGCCACCACTGTCTTTAAGCCTGGATGTTCATGTCCGGACCTGGGCATTGAATATCCGGGTACAAGATATATGTAGCTGGTAGTAATTTATCCAAGTAAGGACCAATATTCAGTTCTTAACCAGATAAGTTAAACCAGAAAAAAATAGGACTACACTTTTTATATGGTTCTGTTTGTCTGGTTAACTTATTTGATTAAGGACTGAATATCGGCATTAAAAAGCTTCCTTTACAGAGATGCTTTTACGCCATAATTCAGGCCTCTTTTACAATCTATGAAAAGGCAGCTCTCAACTAACTTTCCCCTACCCCTTTGTGTTATCCTTAACTGTTTTATTTTCTAAAATATTGTATTTTACCCTCTACCCTCTTGTCTTCCGTTTGTCTGTGGGTCTTGTTCGTGTTTTGGTTTCTCGTTATTTTTATTTTGATCACCTCAATTTAATTGTATTGTATATCGCCTACAATGTTTATAGGCGATTAATCAATTTTTTAATAAAACCTTAAAACTGAAAAGCTCTGATTCTACCTCTGGACTGACCACAAAATAGCTCAGAGGATGTTCAGTGGCACAATCTGGGCAGGTTCTGTTGTGGATTAGGAATTGGTTATCGGACTGAAAACAGAGGGTAGAGTTAAATGCACATTTTCTCAATGGAAGAGGGTGAATAATGGAGAGCTACGGGGATGTGCACTTTGATTGGTGCTACTTATCCTATTTATAAAATGATCTGGAAATTGAATGACAGATTAGGTGATTACATTTGCAGATGATATAAAACTATTCAAAGTTATTAAAACACAGACAGATTGTGAAAAATCACAGGAAGACCTTAGGAAATTGGTAGACTGGGCATACAAATGGCAAATGAAATTTAGGGCTCCTTTTACGAAGGTACGCTAGCGGTTTTATCGCACGCACCGGATTAGCATGTGCTATAGCGCGCACTAGCCAAAAATCTACCTCCTGCTCAAAAGGAGGCGGTAGCGGCTAGCACACGCGCCATTCTGTGCGTTAAGGCCCTAGCGCGCCTTCGTAAAAGGAGCCCTTAATGTGGACAAATGCAAAGTGATGCACATTGGGAAGAATCATTCAAACTGTAGTTACCAGATGTTAAGGTCCACTGAAATCTTCAGTTTGCAGTAGCAGAAGCCAAAAAAGCAAACAGGATGCTAGGAATTATTAGGAAAGGGACAATAAATAAGACATAGAATATTATAATATGTCTCTGTATTGTTCCATGGTGCAATCTGAGATTGATCAATTCTGGTCACCATATCTAAAAAAAAAAGATGTTCTGGAAATTGAAAAGGTTCAAAAAAGAGTGACTAAAATGATAAAGGGGAAATCAGCAAGGTCCCGCGATGACTACTTCTGCTGCCTCTGCTCCGGAAGAGGTAAATGATGTTGGAGGGGAACTGGGCTGGCAGATGCAGGGAGTTGTGGCAAGGTCCCGCGATGACTGCGGCTGCGGTCCTCCCCCTCTGACGTCACTTACCTCTTCTGGAGCAGAGGCAGCAGAAGTAGTCATCGCAGGACCTTCATGCACTTCAGCGCGGCTGCCGTATTTATTCCAGAGCAGAGTCGGCAGCCACGCTGTGATGCCGTTTTCAGCAGCCTGGGAGCTTCCGTGCCCGGCCGGCTGTGCACCCCCTTGGAGCGTGCACCCAGGGCGGACCGCCCCCCCTTGGTACGCCACTGTGCCCATTCTCATAACATTCCACAGCAAATCTCAGGTCTAAATGACTCTTGTACTTGGCTGCTTTTAGAATCTCTGAAGCTTGACTGTAGTCACTGCATTAGCAAGCACAGCTGTCCAGATGGCTAGGTCCTTAACTTCAAGACATCAGGCTGGCATGATCTTCCTTACACAGTGACCAAGGTCAGAAGAGTAGTTTAGATCTGGGTTCTTCAATTTATATTTCTGAACCTTCCCTCCAGATTTTATTCTCCTATTTTTTTTTTTTTTTTTTTTAGCGTTTCTACCATGAGGCCCGGGTAGTGGGGCTTGGGAGTAAGCCTGATTGGAGACAGCTGGGGCTTTGTGGACAGATAAGTTTTTCTTTTTTCCTTGCTCAAGTTGCAATATTTCTGACTGTGCCTCTGGACTGCAATCTTTATTCACACAATGTTTTTATGTGAGATTTTGGTGTGCTGGATGTGAGGTTTTTGGAGAGCTGCTATTGTGCCTCATTTTTTCACCACTGTTTTTGATATAGTGAAGACACATAAGTGGAGTTTTTTTTATAGCCATATGAAGCTTAACTGAGGCTTTTTCTCCACTTTTTTTTCTGTGTCTTCTTTTTTTCAGACTGTGGGTGTATGTGTGATGGGTGGGTGGCCTTGCAGTGTCCCATAAGACCCTTGAATGTTTGATTTAGGGTGCATTTTGAGGTAAATGGTGACAGTATGACACTCCCATTTTCTTTTATTAGACCATGGTCTTTGATATCGACTGTACTTTCTCTTAGTTATCAATGATGTGATCAGACTTCCCAAAAAATAATTCTATTGGTAATATTTTTCTATGAGCATTGCTTGTGCAAATTCCCACAGTTGCTTGCATATAACCTTATATGATTAATACTATTCTTTTAAATCCAATATATAAAGATTTGATAAAATTTTACAATTTTAGGAATAATTTTGTATATTTTAAAAGGCAAATTTATTTATATACAATGAAGTTTTTGTGCAATACCAAACAAAGGTGCAGAACTAGCCTAAAGGGTTGTTTGTTTGTTTAACCTTAAGAATGATATAAATTGTAAAGTATGTCATAAAATAATATATTTTTAATGGAATGCTAGTTTATTTGTGTATGTCTTTTTTTTATTCTTTGTGAACCTTTAAGGCCTCTTTTACGAAGCCGTTTAGCGTGGGCTACTGAGGTAACGGCCCCGCTAGCATGGCTTTGTAAAAGAGGGGGTTAGACCCCTGACACAAGCAGGTTGCTGAAACAATCTGTGTTGGATCATTCTTCAAATAAACCATTTTACTCATTCGTAATTATAAAGTCTTTGACTTGGCTGGCCAATTCCCTTTCTTGGTGTTTGTTTCCATTTTAGATCTCTCTTTTTTGTGCCTAGTTTCTGTTATGCTGTTTACATGGGATAAATATATTATAAAAGATACTAGCCCCTGTTATTCAAAATCAGTTAAATCACACATAGTTGGTTATCCCCAAATATTCAGTGGGAAATAACCAGGTATCTCTGCTGAATATTTGCAGTTAGCGCATAGCAGTTAACCAGCTATATCCATTTAGGGGGAAATTCTATAAACCCTACCGGCACCTAAGTTAATTAAGAAACTGTTTAAATTGGCTAAAAATGTTAAAGTGCCTACTGGAGTCTACAAAGTCGGCACCATAATTGCATCTCTGTAGGCGCTTTAGCCCACCTAACGCCACTGTAGGCGTCACTACTGCTAAAGCGCCTATGTAGGCACGATTCACGCCAAAGATAGGCGCAAAAAAAATGTAGGCCTGGAAAACTCTGGCCTCCTTTTCTGGCACCTACTTTTCCCAGAGGTGTGATTCTATATATCATGCCATTGCGGCTGCTTTTTAGGTGGTCGCCAATATTAGCGCCATATAGAGAATCCGGGCCTTAGCACAGATATTCAGCATTGACTTTAGTGGTTAAAACAGGTCACATAAATAGCAAGCCTCTCTTTAACTGCTAGAAACTTAACTGGTTAGTGCTAAATATCAGCTTAAATGGTTAAGTCGAGACTGCCAAAAATGAAATTGGAAATTCAATGACAATCCCTGGATACAGTGCGGCATTGATTTTACGGGTTCAATGCCAGCAGCAGATTTTAACTGTGCTGCCTGATAGCTAGTGGCTGAATATTGGCTCCTAGGTGCTTTGATTGTGTTTTGATTTGTGTACCCTAGAGATTATTTTAATGTTGCGTCTAAATTCTCTACTTAGTGGCGTGGTAAGGGTGTGTGAGGTGAGCGGTCCGCCCCAGGCGCAGTCTTCTTTGGGGTGCTGGCACTCCTTCTCCTCTCTGCCCTCCTCTGCCACGCATGCACACCCTTCCTCGTATCTTTTTAACTTCAGTGTGAGCAGCGATGAACTTGCTGCCCGTGTTGGCTTTAGTGCTTTCTCTGATATCACTTCCGGGAGGAAGTGATGTGAGAGAGAGCTCCGAAGGGGAATGGGCGTGCGCGGCAGGGAGGGTGGGGAAGAGGGCGAGAGAGGGACCACACCGCCCTGGGTACCGGTCACCCTAGCTATGCCAATGTCTCTACTGTTGCAACCTAGGACTCACAGGTTAATCATGCAGCTAGAGAAACTCCAAAGGGGGAAAAACACCACACACCAAACAAGTGACAAGCTGTTCTGAACTTCTTTTCCTCCCCTTGATCAAGTATGGGCTCAGCACGTTGAGGAGATGTCAATGGTAAAGGATAAACTCTGTTCTTTTTCCATGTGGAGAAGGGCTGATAAAAATCTCTTGACAGGCTTCTCTGCTAAACACTGGGGATATAGATTAGAGACAAAGAGCAGTGAGAGGCCTGCACAGGCCAGATATAATTTCTAGAGCAGTGAGATATCCAGAGGCCTTCCTTGGATATCTTGGTCAGACTCATAATCTGACTGTGTTCAGATAAGGACAGCCAAAGCTACTGCCCTTATAGCTGCATGAACTGCAAAGGAAAGGACTTTCTTTGGTTTTAGTTTGTCGAAAGCATAGTAACATAATAGATGATGGCAGATAACAAGCCATTCAATCTGTCTAATAGGGTTGTTAAGGTTACAGCTATTTTGAGTTGAGATGCTTCATTTTTGATTCCCATCCTCTTGCTCTTTAGAGATCTACTGCGTTTTTTTCCCATTCCTTTTGGAATTCCAACACTGTTCTTGCCTCTACCATCTGCTTTGGGAGGGCATTCCAGGCAGGGATTGGTAATGGGATGAATTATATTTAATTTTATTTGTGCGCGATATTGTTGAAGAGTTAGAAGGAAAGCTTTTTGCAGATGACATGAAGATATCCAAGTGTAGAAAACATGAGATCTATAAAAATGAGAAGAATGTTCTAAGAACTAGCAATTTAAATTTTATGTGAAGAAGTGCAGAGAGATGCATGTGGAGAGAAGAAATCTAAATTAGATATAAAGATAGGGGCAAGAGATTAATTAGCACAGTTCTAGAAAGACACCTTGGGATGATAGTGTCTGAGGATCTCAAAATGGCAAAACAACGTGACAAGGCAGTGGCTATAGCCAGAAAGATGCTAGGTTGCATGGAGAGAGGAATAACCAGTAGAAGAAAGGAAGCGTTAAACATAAGAACATAAGAACTGCCAGCAATGGATCAGACCTTAGGCCCATCAAATCCGGCGATCCGCACACGCGGAGGCTCAGCCAGGTGTACCCTGGCCTAACCTTAGTCACTCGTATCCCTCTAAGCGCCTTGCAAGGAGACGTGCATCTAGCTTGCCTTTAAATCCTAGAAGGTCCTGTACAAACCATTGCCGAAAGTTGTATAACCAAATGTTGATTGTTTTTTTTTTTTTTTGGGGGGGAGTCTAAGCCCAAAATGGAGGGAAGGGGCACATCATTTTACCTCACCCCACTCTCTACCCCCCACCCTGCTCTCCGTGACCTCCTTGTGACCCCCCACAATACCTGCGCTGGCAGGGATCGCCAAGCCCCACCAGTGGAAGATGCCCTCCTCCAGTGGCCAGGAAGTCTCCAGTGCTGGATGTTGCCACATCGTCCCTCCTCCATGCATGCTTAGTTTTTGTACATGTGAAAAAACTGGGCATATGTGCAGGGGTGGAGGGAAGGTTGGCATGATACAGTGACAGCTCATGGAAAGTGCAACTAACTGCCAGTGTTGGAGAGCTTCTGACTACTGGAAGAGGACCTCTTTCTATGGCAGGGCTTAGGGATCTCCAGGAGCCATAGTACTGCTACTACTTTGTGTTTAATGTACAGTACTGTATGTGTCTGGTAGCGCTGTAGAAATAATAAATAATAGTAACACTATGGCTGGTAGAGATCCTCAAGCCCTGCCATAGAAAGAGGTCCTCCTCCATTAGTCAGACTGAAGGGGAGAGAGTTGGCTTAGTGGAAGACAGGTGAGATGTGATGAGAGTCTTGGCAGTGTTCTCAGAAAGGAAAGGTCGGATTATAGTGATGTTGTAGAGAAAAAAAAACAACAGGTGTTGAATATACGAAGAGAAGGAAAGAGATGAGTCAAAGATGACCCTGAGGTTATGAACCAACAAGACAGGGAGGATGAGAACTTTATCCACTGAAACAGAGAATGGAGGAAGGGGAGAGGTGGATTTAGGAGGAAAGATAAGGAGTTCAGTCTTGGCTGTGTTTAATTTTAGACGTCAGATAGACAGGCCAAGACCCGGGTCTGGATTCCAGTAGGAATTTCAGGTGTAGAGAGGTAGATATGCGAGTTGTCAGCATAGAAGTGATACTGGAAGCCATGGGAGGAGATTAGAGCATCAAAGGAAGAAGTGGCCAATTGGGTTTTCAAGATATCCCTAATGAATATGCATGAGGCAGATTTTCATGCCTGCCACCTCTATTATATGCAAGGAATCAGAAGGAATCACTGTATCCTTCAATCAGGACCTTAAGCCAGTGAAAGGTTTTCACAAATTGAATTGCCTTAAGCCTATGCTTGAGGTACACTGAGAGGATTGAAGCTACAATACATGCTCTGTACTATGTCATCTGAGGCCATAGGATTGAGCACAATAGGAGTTCTTCTTCATCCAGAGAGCGGTAGAAATCTGGAACGCTCTTCCAGAGGCTGTTATAGGGGAAAGCACCCTCCAGGGATTCAAGACAAGGTTAGACAAGTTCCTGCTGAACCAGAATGTACGCAGGTAAGGCTAGACTCAAATAGGGCACTGGTTATTGACCTAAGGACTGCCACGCGAGCGGACTGCTGGGCACGATGGACCACTGGTCTGACCCAGCAGCGGGAATTCTTATGTTCTTATATTTTCAGAGTAGTTAATCTCTACTCCAGTTGTTGGGAAGTAAGACCACTGTTGCATAGGCTTCTATGGTCTATTTCGAAAAGTGTGAAGTCAGGTCAATATTAAGTATGTTTATTTTATATCACATTTATATCATATGCTATGAGTGCAGGTGCTGTTTATCTCTATGGAAGAGGGGAAGATATCTTAAAGTTGAAATTAGAGAATAAAATGTTAATTAGCAATATGGTTAGATTGTTGGTTTAATTATTATCATAATTCATGTAACTATGCTGAGGCCATAATAAAACCACTCTTTGAACTATTGGTATGGTGTTGTAATATTGTGGCATCACATAGAACTGCCTGTCAGGCTCATAATCAAAAAACATAGACATCCAAAAAGTATCCTAAATCGGCACTTGGACGTCTTAATCGCCAGGATGTCCAAGTGTCAATAATCGAAACCATCTTTCTGGATGTCTAGCAAGGCGTCCCAGCCTCTGTACATCCAGAGCATGAGATGGGCATGGTGGAGGTGTGCTATGGGTGGTCTTTGGGCGTTCCCAAGGTTGGATTAGACATGGAAGTTTTGCAGCGATAATCAAACATTTTGCAAGACATCATGGACGGAACTTAGACGTTTGGCACTAGACTTATTTTAGAAGCATCTAAGGGCCACAAAGATGCCGAAAATGACCAGCAGTGCCTATCCCATTGCTCTGTTTGGATGTCTATCCATTACTATGCTGGCCCCACCCATGTTCAAATGGTCATCCAGCAAAAATGTCCCTCTATATATGCTAACTGCTCTAGTTGTGATGCCAGTGTTCAATCACGGTAGGTGCTCTAGCTGCCTTGATGAGCAGACTGGATGGACCTTGTAGGTCTATATCTGCTAACATTTAATGTTATTATGTTACAACTGCTATCCCTATTACCCTGTTTAAAAAACCCCATTTACATCAGATAACACTGGACAACAAATTTTTCTCAAAAGTTTTGCTTCCTTAAAATAAACTGGTGATTATGATAGACCTCTTCAAAATAAACACAAATATAATTCCCCACTGACTGTATCACGTAGGAATTTTGAGAAACTCGATGGTATTATTAATTGACTACAACATGTTTTAATTCACAAAGTTTCTGATACGCTGTGATAGTTTGCTTTGGCTAAAAGTGTTTTACTGCTGATTTTCATTTGTACTTGGTGTCCGGTGCACCTCGTTTCAGTGTCCAACAATAGTCAGCCAGCATGGATATTTCCAGTTGCACTGATATCTTTTTTCCATAGTGGCAATGTCTTGGTGAAACCTTTCGCCATGTTCTTCACTGACTGCACCAAGATTTGTGGGGAAGAAGTCCAAGTGTGAATGTAGAAAGTGCATCTTCAGTGATATGTTGCACTTCATGGTTTTGCATGCTCTAAGAAATTTGTCAGCCAGTTGAATATAGTTTGGTGCTCTGTAACTGCTAAGAAAATTCTCAACAACATTCTTGAATGCTTTCTAGGCGATTTTCTTTGGCCCGACTAACAAATCTTCAAATCTCTTGTCATTGATGATGTGTCTAATCTGTGGACCGACTACTTTCCGAGCTTTTGGGAAGTTGGTATCTCCTGTTTTCCTGGGAAAAGCGGATAGGACATGCATAACTTTCTAAGACCATTTTGTACTCTTCTACACCCCTTCCTGCCCCCTTCTCTCATTTATCCTCCCCCCCCAGCCTGTGACATTAAGAACCTTTTTCCTCCTGGAATGTCCTTCCCAGACTTCCCAGTCTCGATAGCCCCCTCCCCCCCAAAAAAACCTAACTCAGATCCCTGGTGGTCCAATGGGTAGGGTTACCATATGGCTCCAGAAAAAGGAGGATGGATTGAGACATCTGGGTTTTTCTTCCATTGCTTTCAATGGAAGCAAAACCCGGATGTCTTAATAAGGGCTGGATTAACCAATAGGCCCAGTAGGCACGTGCCTAGGGCCTGAAATGGTCAGGGGGCTCGATGAAGGAGGCCCACCCAGATCGGCAACACGGGCCCCCCTGATCGGCAATGCGGCCCCCCCCCCCCCGATTGGCAGCGTGGGCTCCCCCATCGACGGAAAGTAATACAAACGAGCAATTCAGGTAAGAAAGGCAAGGGGAACTGTAATTTTGCAAGTGGTGCTGCTTGCCCAAAGCTTCCCTCTGACGCAGCTTCCTGTTTCCGCTTGGGCGCGTCAGAGGAAAGCTTTGAGCAAGCAGCATCACTTGCAAAATTATAGTTCCCTTTGCCTTTCTTACCTGCATTGCTCGTTTGTATTACTTTCTGTCGATTGGAGGGGGGGCCCACATTGCTGATCGGGGGGGGGCGTGTTGCTGATAAGGGGGGAGGCGTATTGCTGATTGATGCTTGGGGGGCATCGCTGTTCTAAAATAAAAAAATAGGAGTGAAAGGTGAGTGGTGAGATGGGCCTGGGATGGAGGGAGAGAGAGAAGGGGACAAGGCAGAGCAGGAAAGATGATGGATGTGGGAAGAAAGAGGCAGGCAGAACAGATGATGGATGTGGGGAGAAGGGAGACAGAAGGGAGCAGGGCAGATGATGAAAGTGGGGAAAACTTGTGCCCAGCCCTCACCTCCTCACCACTGCTACTGCTTTCCCACATGCTGGATGGGGGGGAAGAAGATAGAGTTAGTGAGATAGCAGAGGGGTAAAGGCAAAGGGTGGCAAGCTGTGAGTAGACACCGTGAAAAGAGGGAAACTGAGGGCTGAATAGTAAGAAAGAATTTAATTTAGACAGAGGCAGAAAATAGAGAAGAAAGACCAGAGAAGAAAAGGAAAGGGAAGAGAGAGGAGAGATGCCAAAGAATGGGGAAGGACACAGAGATATCATATCTGAGTGAAGGAAATTAGAAGAGAGATGCTAAAAACCACAGGGGGGGGAGGAGGGAAGGAGAGAGATGACAGACTATGAAAGGAACATAGGGAAGGTGATGGATGCCAGACCAAGGGGGGAGGGGGCAGGAGCAGAGATGGCAGAGGGAGACAAACATTTTCTGGAAGGGGCAGACAGTGGATGGAAGGAAGAGAATGATGAGAAGAAGAGGAAAGCAGAAACCAGACAACAAAGGTAGAAAAAAAATTATATTTGTTTTATTTATTTATTTTTGCTTTAGGATAAGGTATTATTGTAACTGTGTTGATAATCGTTTATTAATAGAAAATGGAAATAAGATGATACTGTTTATTGAACTAATTTTAATACATTTTATACAAATTCAGAGACCATAACTCCTTTCACAAGGTCAGGACAGGGATACTATAACAGCAGTATAGTTTATTGATCTGAATAAAGAGGTTTTAACCTCTGAAAGCTAAGAAAGAAATGTATTAGTCCAATAAAATGATGGGCACTAAATTTTCTTCCCGCTATGCTCCATGCCTCCTACCAAAATGCAAAATATAAATTGGTGGGCTTCCCAAAGCCCTGCCAGCTGAAGATCTCTTCCTCTAGGAAGGAAGGGGAGTTTTGTTCAAAGATGTTTGGAGGTTGCATAGAAGAAAAACTGTACACTGGCACTGATATGGTAATCTTTGTTTTGAATTTTAAAATAAAAGAAATAAAGTAGAAATAAAGAAGTAAATACATGGGGGCAGGGCATTGTGGGTGGGGTGGGGCAGGGCAGGGAGCCCAGTGTACTTGTGTGCCTAGGGGCCCTCGACGAATTAATCCTGCCCTGGTCTTAATCCATCCTCTTTTTTCTGGAGCCATATGGTAACCCTACCAATGGGGGCTTTGGAGACAGGAGCAAACTCCACTTGCTCCTGTCCCTGACAGCATCCTCCTCAAAACAGCTGGCACAACCTCTTGTGGCAGCCATCATGACTCTGCCGTATTAGTACCGTTGTACCCTGAGGCTGCTGTGAGAGGTCATGACAGCTATTTTGAGGGTCAGAAGCGTGTGGAGTTCATACATTGAAAGAGGTAACAGGGGTGGGGCTGCTTGCTAGTAATCAGAGGGCTGTGAAATTAGACATGAATCACTGAAGAGGAATAGTAAAAACAGAAATCTACCATAGTAGCATTTAACTTTACGAAAGGAGACTATGATGAAATATTTAGTTAGGAAAAATTAACAGGAGCAATTAAACAGGTTAGTAGTTCATGAGGCATGGAGACTGTTCAAAAGGACACCATCTCGAAGAAGAATGTGTATAGCCTAAGACCGTGTGCATTTAAAGCTAAGATAATACAAACTGACATCTATAACAAATGTGCCAGGGAAAGTGGGTGTTGTGCAACATAGCTTCCAAACCTTTCCTATTATTCAAAGATTTTGACTTCACTATACTGAATTATCTGACCTTTATTACCAAGGCAAATATTCTTCTAAACTCAGACTTAATCTTTTTTGATAATATGATACGGATCAGTGGAACGTAAAGTACATTAAGGATTTTATTTGGAAGGCTTTTCTACCGTAGTAGTCAAAAAAGTGTGTGTGTGTGTGTGTGTGTGTGTGTATGTGGCAAGCTGGGCCTGCAGTACTCCCGAGCAAGTCTGGTTTTCCAGATATATGCAATGAATATGCATGAGATAATTTGCATGCACTACCTCCATTGTATGCAGATCTTATCCTTTGCATTTTCATAGTGAATATCCTGCAAAACAAACTGACTAGGGGGTACTAGGACTGGCTTGAGAAATACTGCTGTAATTTAAAATGGCTTGTAATTATTTTATTTTGAATTTTTTTTTTGCATTTCCTCATTCGTTATACGATGTAACAAATGAATAAATTTAAATTAAAAAAAGGAAGACATACTGCTGTACGCTTTTTTTTTTTTTTAAAGTGAAACATTTGTTAGTTTTGTTCAACACAGAATCGACAACGTCCTTATACATTCCTGAAATTTTCCCCTCCCCATCGAAGCCATTGTTGTACTTTCTCCTATCACTAAAATATCCTGAGATGCACGTGTAAGTAAATTGGCTAATGAGACAATTAGTACCAATAATTCGGTGCTATCGATTATTGGTGTTACACGAATCTAAATTGTTGCAAATTAACACCAATAATGCAAATCAGGCATAGGTGAATCAGGGGTGTTCACTAAAAATGCATTTAGCAATACTGAATACCGGGGGATCCAGGCCTACGTTATGTACCAAAATTTATACCAGGTTTCCTTTGTTGTAAATCCTTGTGCCTAAAGTGCGGTGTGGTGTGGAAATTGACGCTAAGCGCTATTCTAAAAACATCATCCCTAACACTGCATAAATTGTTTTACTCCTGGTTTTTGAGTGTCATTTATTGAATCTGGTCCTTTGTGATCAAAGCAAAACTCATTTTGTAAAATGAAGGTCTCAACCTAGATCATTCCTGTTTCTGAGGTAGCAAAACAGAAGTGTCCATTTCATTTGTGGAAGACTAGATTTCCTGTTTCAGTACGGTGGGCCAATCTTCCTGTTCCTCTGTTCTTTCAAGGTACGCCATGTGGATTACAAAGTATTTACAATCATCCAAACCCTCTGGGTCACTGTGGGCTCGGGATTATTTTGTTTAGAACCTATCTCTTATTATGTCAACTGTATAAAAATAAAAGCCTTAAACTTCGTAAAATGATATACTGACTGGCAAGTACTTGATCATGCTCCTTGAAGAATGAACGTTCAACAGTGTCCAAGCTGAGCAATCACAATTCACTCTGCTTGTTACTCACAAGCCCATTTTTATTTAGCTGTCAACTTTGGCAATGATCCATGACCTTTTTGCTCTACATGTCAGCCCGAATCAATCAGATTATCAGTTGTAGCAGAACGTTCCAGGATATTGCATTGAATCCTTCTTTCAGGTTCCGTATGTGACTGGCAACAATGGCCCCCATTGTTTATGTCCCTGGCGTATGTGAATGATGCAGCCAAAAAAGTATTTACATTTTAACCTGCGATCTGTTGGAAATCTCCTAAAGGAGTCTCCACCAAAGGATGGCATGCTTAGCAATTTTAGCATTAATTGGAAAACGATTATTAAAATGGATTTCTTTTAAAATCTCCCTCTCTTCATTATGATGATTCAATTATTGGCTAAAATACTGCAACACCTGAAATGCCAGGCATTTCCCTGAAGAAAAAAGTTAACTGATTGATATTTTATCCCTGTCAGCAGCACTTCTAGGTCTATTTTTCCTCATTTTGAATCTCATTTTCAGCTGTAGTCATTGATCTCTCTTCTAAACCACTCTGGTTAGTTACAAGCCACCTTAGGGATACATTGTACAGGTATGACAGACGTGCTCCTTCTACTATTTTTACGGTCAAGAAAGCAGTTACAATTCTTGCTGTGAGATCAATTCAACTGCGGGGCACATTGCTATTTAGAAACATAGAAACATGATGGCAGATGAAGGCCAAATAGCCCATCCAGTCTGCCCATCTGCAGTAATCATTATCTCTTCCTCTCTCTAAGAGATCCCATATCTCTTGGCAATGGAATTGGCATCTACCCCTGATGATGAAACAAATTAGAGCATTCTGTCAGGTAGTATTTGGACCACACCAGACAAGCTATGGGGCTCATAATCAAAACAAAAAAAGTCTACAAAATTGCCTAAATGGGTACTTGGATGATCAAAAAGCCTGATCTTCCAAGTACTCATAACCAAAGCTGGTTTTAGATGTATCTAAAACCAGCTTAGGCCTTTCCCCTGCCTCTAAACGTATAGAGTGAAAAGAGGTGTTTTTAGAGGAGGGGAAAGGGCGGGAGGTGGGCCGACCTAGACATAGGCGTACAGCAGGTATAACCAAAAGTTTAGGCAGGTTGCCTAGTCGTCACTAGTGCTGCCGGATTCAGGAAAAAAATTTTGATTTGATTCGATTCGATTCAGCCTATTGAATTGGTTTTTCGATTTTCCTGCCCAATTGGGTGTTTTTTTTCAAACATCCTGGTGGGTTTATTTTATAGCGTCTTCACCCCCTTTGCCTTCTCCTAAACACACTGGCGCTGTGGTATAAACAAAACAAACAAAAAAGACTTTTCCTCTCTCTGTTAAATCCTAGCTAACGTTTGCGGTCTAACACCAGCTCTGGCAGGATACACTTTTCAAATCTGACATATTGTAATCACAAAACAGAAAATAAATTTTTTTCTACCTTTTGTTGTCTGGTCAATATTTAAATCCTGATGGTCCCAGGCTCTGGTTGTCTTCTGATAACTTGCTTGCCAGGGTTTCCTTCTTTCTTCTAACTATCCATCTTCCATCTCGGTCCTCCCCTTCCGTTTCCCTTCCCTCCCCAGGAGGTCTGGCATCTCTCCTTTTTTTTGTCTCCCTTCACAGATCCACCTTTTCTTAATTACCCTTTCATCCAGCATCTCTCCCTCCTTCTCCACCACCCCAGGGTCCACCATCTCTCCCTTTCTTTTCCCAACTACCCTCCTATCCAGTATCTCTTCCCCCCCCCACACCATCCCTTGTGTCCAACTTCTCTCCCTTTCTGTTCCTTCCCTCCCTAAATCCCATTGTCCCTCATCTCTCTCCCTCTCCTCTATTTTCAGACCCATTATTTCTTCTCCCAAAGTCCAGCATATGCATGTCACTTTGAACCCCCCTTCCCTCCCTCCCTCTGTGTACTTCTACCCCAGGGTCCCCTTCCCCTAAAGGCCTGCACCTCCCCTGAAGGACGGCACCCCACCCCTAAAGGCCTGCCTGTCCAACCATCCCTGAAGGCCTGCTTTTCCTTGAAGGCTTGTCCCCCACTTAAAGGTCTGCATCCCATCCCTGAATGCCTGCCTGTCCCCCTTGAAGGCCTGCCTGCCTGCCCCCCCTTAAAGGCCTGTCCCCCCCCTTAAGGGTATGCTTCCCACCCATGAAGGCCTGCCTGTCCCCCCTTTGAAGGCCTGCATCCCCCCTGAAGGCCTGCCTGCCTGTCCCCCCTTAAAGGCCTGACCCCCCCTTAAAGGTCTGCATCCCACCCCTGAAGGCCTGCCTGTCCCTCTTGAAGGCTTTCCTGCCTGTCCCCCCCTTAAAGGCCTGTTCTCCCCTTAAAGGTATGCATCCCACCCCTGATAGCCTGCCTGTTCCCCCCTTGAAGGCCTGCATTCCCACGAAGGCCTACCTGTCCCCTCTCTTAAAGGCCTGTCCCCCCTTAAAGGTATGCATCCCACCCCTGATAGCCTGCCTGTCCCCCCTTGAAGGCCTGCATCCCCCTAAAGGTCTGCCTTCCCTTTGAAGACCGTCCCTTTGAAGGTCTGTTCCCCCCCTGAAGGCCTGCACCTTCCCCTAAAGGCCTGTGTGTCCCCCCCTTTGAAGGCCTGCATCTCCCCCGAAGGTCTGCCTGCCTGCCTGTCCCCCCTGAAGGCCTGTCCCACCCCCCACCCGGAAGAACTGCTCCCCCCTCCCCCCGGGAAGGCCTGCGTGTTCCCCCTGGCTTCCCTGGTGTCCGGCTTTCCCCCCTGACCTCCCCGCAGTGGTTACCTTCGAGGAACAGCCTGCAGATAATATCGCGATGCTAGCATTCTTTTCACTGCTTCTGAGCTGCTTCCTCTGCCGAGGTCCCGCCCTTCCTCTGATGTCAGAGGCAGAATCGCAGAGGAAACAACTCAGAAGCAGTGAAAAGATCGCTAGCATCGCGATATTATCTGCAGGCTGTTCCTCGAAGGTAAGTGGTGCGGGGAGGCCGAGGGGGGGAAGCCGAACGCCAGGGCAGGGAAACGGACGCCAGGGGGAACCCGGATAGCAGCACTTCCCGACTTTACCCTCCCCCTTCTAAAGCAGTTGTGGCAGCGGCCAGCCAGCAAGAGCAGCGCTGTCGCTCCTGCTTTAGGGGGCGAGGGGGGAGGGTCAGCCGAATCGGGAATCGATTTTTTTTAAAATTTGAATCGATTCGAATCGATTCACCTGAAGTGAATCAGTGAACTGATTTGAATCATGAATCGGGCAGCACTAGTCGTCACTTATACGTTTTGACTTAGACTCAGCGGCCCCAGCAACCTGCCTACCGCCTACTGCAATTATCGCTGCAGGAGAGATGGCTCATCTCTCCTACCACGATGATGATTGCCCACCCCCCGAACCGTGGCACTTCGGGGTGAGCATCGCGGCAGGGCATCTTCCCTACCATTGATCCTCACCCTGAAGTGCCACGGTTTGGGGGGTGGACAATTGCTATTGCAGTAGGAGAGATGAACCATCTCTCATGCAGCGATCCACCTCTCCCCTGTGACTCAATCCGGGCAGGAGAGAGCCCAAGTCCTCCTGGCCTGGCGAAAGGCGACACTCCCACCCCGACAGCGATCGGGCCAGGAGGAAGCCCAAGCCCTCCTGCCCGGCAAAACCCCCTACCTCCCACACCCACTAAGATACAGGCAAGAGGGATCCCAGGCCCTCCTGTCCTTGGCACCCCCCCCCTATGATTGTCCCACGAACCCCAGATCGGCCCCCCACCTGCCGACCCCATGACCCCCTGCCGAACCCTCAACTTCCCCAACCCCCACATACCTCAAAACCAGTTGGCCGGATGGGTGCCAAGCTCGTCCGTCCGGCAGGCCCACCATCCATTGAATGGTGGGCCTTAGGGCCTGATTGGCCCAGGCGCCTCAAACCCTGGAATCGGCCCAGTAGCCCAGTAGCCTTAGGCCCCTCCTGCATTTAAACAGCTGAATGTAGAGGCAGGCCATTATAAAAAAAAAACTCCTTTTAGACGTTTTTTTTATAATGGACATTTTTCCTGCTTCTACTTTCAACATTTAGGGCCTTGGGACAAAAGGGGACTTTATGCCCCTCCACGTGTCTCTGCACTCGTTATATATCTTTTGTTTAACAAAAATAATGCATAACACAGCAAACTGAACTCTGAAAAGTTACACAAGTTTCTTTAGGGTTCCTTTTATCAAGCCGCGCTAGCGGTTTAATGTGTGTAATAGGGCGCATTAAACTGCCGTCCGCGCTTGCCATTAACGCCTGCCTTGAGGTTAGTGCGTGATTAAAAGTCACGCGCACTAACCCCGCTAGCGCGGCTTGATAAAAGGAGCCCCTAATTTCAACTTTGCTGACTTTCTAGTAAAAATAGTCTACCTGGATTGATGGAAGTGTTAATAGTAACAGTGCATGTCACATTTTTGTAAAAAAAAAAAAAAAGTTATGGAGAATGATGATGGAGTGGGCAACCCGTGCTTTTTGACCTGAGGGCACACTGCACGTGTTTTTCGTGGGGTATACAGCAGGTCATTTCCCTCTACTGAATTTCTCTCTAACAATTTTACACACAAGGTTTTTGTTTTTGCTATTAGTAGGTAAAATCCCAAACATTGTCTTCAGTAAAGTCTGAAACAAAGAATTTTTTTTTTTTAATTTTTCTGCAATTACCACATCTCTCAGAGCACTCCTTTTACCCCCTAGTTTTCAAGCAGTCCAGCTTCATGAGTTTTTTGGCATGAGATGTATTAGAAAATATTTATTTTATCGAACCTTAAGCATACACATCCAGGGTGGGTGGGAGGAGGGAGGATTTTGCATTGGAATTTCATTCGGGGAATATATGGAGGTTTCCTGTAGGTATGTACCTTTTCTGATTATTTGATGGGGGTGGGGGAAATGGTTGTACATTAATGTCTGTAAGTTAATGTGTATTTTGTGTAAACTTATGCATATTGAAATTGTTTGTTTGCACTATGGTAGTTTGGAAATTTAATTAAGATTTACAAAAGAAAAATAAAATATTTTTAGCATTAGTTCTTGCTTCTGCACGGTTCTTTTCAAAGACTCTTCTGGCCTGCTTTATTATTTTTTATATCTGACCTAACAGTGTTTGCGCTCATCTCTGTTTTATTTATTATGGCTTGTTTCCCATTTCTGAAAGATGCTCTTTTGGTTTTCACTGCCTCTTCTACCTCACCATTAATTTTTGATGCGTGCAATATTTTTTATGTGGGCTTCCCAAATGGCATTTTAAAATAATGCAGTGCTTCTTCCAAATTTTTGATCCTGGAAATCACTCCTTTTTAAATAAATTTTCTCATTTTCTCATAGTTCCTCTTACTGTATAAAATTTAAGTACTAAAGCAGTAAGATTCTTAGTGTATTTGTTCCAGACAGGACAAATTTGATCATATTGTAATCATTATTGCCTAATGATCTCGCCAACATTACCCATTGCACCAGTCTATGCACTAGTAAGGATTAGATCTAAAGTATTTTCTCCTTTGATCAGATCCTGGATCAACTGCACCCTACAAAAATCATTTATGGCATCTATGAGGCGGTGCTGAAAAGTTCTCAGCCCAACCAACCAACTTCCTAAATTCTGAGCGTTATTTTGCTACGTTAGCTGAAAAGAGTGTTATCTTATTTTGTTAAGTGCCAATTTGTAGAAACAAAATTCTCTGTTTTTGACATTGTTTCAGATCACTGATTGAACCATATCCACGTCATTCTCTTCTTGGTTGGGCTGAGAACTTTTCAGCACCCCTTTGTAAAAAAAAAAAAATTTTTTTTGGGCATGTACCCATGAGACATTTAACCAAACAGTATTGGGGCAATTGAAATCTGCCATTATTATTATGCTACCAAATTTGTTAGCCTTTGTAATATCTGTTAATGTTTTATTGGAGTGAAGGAGCAGCCTAATGATTAGAGCAATGGACTATGAACCTGGGAAGCCCAGTTTAAATCCTACACCTTCTTGTGATCTTAGGCAAAGCAATTAACCCTTCATTCTCTCATATATAAAATTAGGGGCCCTTTTACTAAAGGATGTTAAGCCTTAACATGTGGTTAATGCGCAAGAAAAAACTTACTGAATGGGTTAAAGCGCTTTGCAGTAATTTCCCTGTTTTCGCACACTAACCCTCAAATTCTGTACATGGCACCTAAAGTTGTGCACATGCATCGATGCACGTAGTCGATGTACATACGCAACTTAATCGATTAATAGGCCTAATCAACACTGATAATTAACGAACAACAACTCATAATTGATGCTAATTAGGGTTAACTGAAAGTTACACACACCACTTGGGAAGCGCGTAGCACACGCTAATCCCATGCTATGCGGAAAATACTAACGCCAGCTCTATGGAGGCATTAGCGTCTAGCGCGTGCGGCAATGTACTGTGCGCTAAAACTGCTAGCGCAGCTTAGTAAAAGGAGCCCATAGTGTTAGGGGCCGGATCATGAGTGTTCTTTTGAGTTATGCATAAATTTTTCACCTATGCACTGAGGTGCAGGCATTTAGGCCGTTTTCCTTGGCTCAAAATGGGTACACCTAAAAATGCCTTAGCATTTTTTTTGCTACTTCAGCTTGTCTGCGGTGTTCTTTGCTCACATGTTTAAAGACAATAGACTGTTTTCAGTCCAATTCTTTATATGTGAGATTGCAAACCACTGGACCCCTGAGGAAGGCGTGTTCGCCGAAACACGGACCGTGTAGGGTCCGGTTGGATTTTTATCACAGTATTTTTTATCATTGTACTTTTTAAATTGAATTTTCATGGTTTTATATGTCAGTGTTTAATAAATTATCTCCAGAACATCTGTAGCCACAGTTTTTGGTTTTGTTTTCATCGGTGGATTGTTTTCACTGTGGATCATTGGGTCTCCCCATTTTTCTTTGTTGTGCTACACCTAAAAATTATGATATATATCAATGCTAAACACTAGTGGATGCTGTTTTTTAAAAAAAGATAGAATCAGGCCCTAAGTGCCCATTAACTATTTTAAAGAAATATTTTATGAGGGGCATGTCATGGGTGGAGAGGGGTATGTTTGCATTATCCTTCTAGTGCTTTAGGATTACCCTATGCTAGCTGGATAATGCTATATTAATATGAATGGGAGGTAATAAATGTTCCCAAATTTTTATTTTTTTTTAAGGTACCACATGCTAATGGGAATATTAGTGCATGACCTGTATAAAAAGGTCTGACTTTAATGCTGCAGTAAATCTGGGCTTAGTGCATGGAAAAGTCCTATGTTGAAACACACAAAGCCCAGATTTCTCCATGTCATAGTATAAGGGCCCCTTTGATTGTTAGTCCTATGCGGACAGGAAAACATCTACTCTACTAGAATGTAACTCACTTTGAACTACAACCAAAAAAAGGCTTATGCTACCCTCCACTTCTACATCCTGTCCAAGTGGACAGTAGTGTAACCCCACCAGAATTCCTTTCTTCATGACACATGGAATTTCTCTCCATAAAGATTCAACTTCGCATTTTGTTTCCTGCAAAACTTTAATCCTGTTTGACTCTAGTACCTTTAACACATGGCACCACTCCACTATCATTTTGCTCCATCCTACAAAACAGTCAAGCAATAGTTACGTTGATATTCTGAAGAATCTAGCTATTACTGCTGAATAAAATTAAATTTTTCAAGACTGTTGATAAACTATGACATTTTCACCTTTCTACTACTTCAACCTTGTAGAGGTTCCCACCTTTTCAAGACAGTGATTTATGAAAGTAAGCTATAAGGCTATGTTAGTAGAGCATTCACTAGTTCTTCATTTATAGCTGCTGTAGATAAATTATAATGCTGGTGCAGCTGTCTTGATAGTGTTTTGGAATGAAGGGCCCTTTCTTCAGAGATTAATGCCTATGCATCTTAGCTGTTAAGGGACCTCAGAACTAATACCCTATGTTTAGAATAATGGCCTACATTCAGTCTAAGTGTTATTCTGTAAATATATGGGTATCTTAACACATAGTTTACAGGCAGGAACACATATAGGCAGAGTCTGAGTGAGACTCAAATGCGTGCAACTTATAGAATACTATAAGTTATGCAAATATCTTAAGCATTTGTGCATGAACACTCACATCAGCTCTATGTCGTCAGTGTACATATATACACTCATCTTGGAAAGATAAAAAAAAAAAACTATCTAACTGTGGACATTGGAAAATTAAAAAGAATTGTGGAGAAGGGGTACCCTAAGGCAGTGGTTCCCAACCCTTGTCCTGGAGGAACACCAGGCCAATTGGGTTTTCAGGCTAGCCCTAATGAATATGCATGAAGCAAATTTGCATGCCTATCACTTCCATCATATGCAAATCTCTCTCATGCATATTCATTAGGGCTAGCCTGAAAACCCAATTGGCCTGGTGTTCCTCCAGGACAGGGTTGGGAATCACTGCCCTAAGGTACCTCCACCACTGATTTCCAAGTAGCTGAGGTATGTGGCCTATCTTTTCCTTTTGTCCTATATTGTAAAAAAACAAGATACAGCATTTCTAATGATTCCCATCTCTCCTAAAACATCCAGCACAATAGAATGATCTACCAAATCAGAAGCTGATGATAAATCAAACTGTAAAAGTATAGTTTGATAACACTGAGATAAAAAAAACCTCTAAATTCAGAAATCAAAGAACTAAGAACTCTCTTGGTACTAAAACTGCTTCTGAACCTTGATTGGGTTTTCATTAGCAGATTATATTTATCCAAGTATTCTTCCATATACAACAGGGCTGTCAAAGTCCCTCCTCAAGGGCTGCAATCCAGTCGGGTTTTCAGGGTTTCCCCAATGAATATGCATGAGATCTAGTTGCATGCACTGCTTTCATTGTATGCTAATAGACCTCATGCATATTCATTGGGGAAATCCTGAAAACCCGACTGGATTGCGGCCCTCGAGGAGGGACTTTGACACCCCTGATATACAATATTTTGGTTACATCTCTATTCTGGAAAGAAGAGATAGAAATTAACTCAATGCAGGATATATCATGCTTCTTTCTGGTCACCACCAGGGAAGAATCATCAATAATTCATCACCAATGCTCTTCCTATCACACATGACAGAGGAAGTTAAAACTTCAAACTACACATGCTCCTGCTGTATTTTGAAGGGAGAGACAAATACTCACGTACCCTAATGGTTAGACTGAAGGACGAGTCTGCACATGAACCCGGGGGCTAGAAACGTTGTGCATATATATATTGCCAATAACATCACTCCATTTCTCAAGCAGTATGTGTTCCAGCACCTCGTATATTGAAACACCTCACTAGCAGAGTTAGAGACTGCCATCAGCGAAGGAAGGAAAAGCCTACCGCAGATTCAAGGGTAGATTAAAGGCTGCTAATGGGAAACGGATTCGTCTACAGGAAAAATTGGCAGTACAATTCAGGTTGCAGTGGGGTCACAGTGGGATGCCATCCCCACCTACTCGAAATCCACTGGACTGCTACACATTGCTGACAATTTCAAGACACTAGTTCTCTAAATAACTATTCGATCTATGTTTATTTTTCCGTATCATTTTGTCTTATCTTTGGATATACAATACTTGTATACTCTATTCCAGTGTATTGCAAACTTTTTAAGCCTCGAGGACTTTTTATCTCGGGGATGCAGTTGGAGGGCACCTGGAAATGCATCCGTGCATCCGTGACATCATCACATCGATGTCGGCACATGCGTAGCTATCCTCCAGCCATGGCCTTGAACTTCCTATTACCGCCGGTGGGGGGGGGGGGGGGGGGGTGCTGCAGAAGGAGAGGTGCGGAGAAGGAGAAGAGGCTGTGAGAAGCATGTCCGCTAAGCAGTCAGCTGGTTCTGGTGCCTCTCCTCCTCGACGGCACACAGTTTGCGATATACTACTCTATTCCTTTACTCTGCAATACTTTGGAGCCTTTTCTTCCTGCCAATCTCTGCTCTTAGACACTGAACACACAGAACCTGATTCTATAAATGGCACTTAGGTTAGGTGCCGCTTAAGTTAGGCGGACACTTAGCGATGTCTAACTAAAATTCGTGTACAACTTAATTGTTTCTTAAATGGGTTAAATGGTGTGGTAATTGACCACGCCATTAAAAACCCCTTAAAATGCAATTTTAAATAGGCAATTTAGGTTGCACATGCATATCAGCGCAGCACCTAGCCACACCTAAATCGAGGCACCCTCCGATGCCTAATGACACCTACCTGAACAGTAGACATGGTTAGAGGCGGAGATTAGGTGTGATTGACTTAGGCGTTGCTAGGTGTCAGAGTTAGGTGCCGGTAAATTAGGCCAGGTAAAATCTGGCCTAGTGTACCAGCACCTACCTCTAGGATACCTAGCGATGCCTAAGCATGCCTAGACGCCACTAGGTCTAAAAGCGGAGCCCAGCGGGTGACGGCCAACTGTGCCTACCAATGCCTACCAAGTTAGGCGTCATTTATAGAATCAGACCCCATTGCCCCAGGTGTATATAAAGGAAGAAGGAGACTTCAGACGCAGGGAGGAAGACAACAATTCAGGTCACCAATGAACGAGTTCACCAGAATATATCCCCAAACCTTCTACAATGACTACAGCAGTGGATCTCCTAACCCTGAAAACCTTGTCTTAGCTAACAACATTTTCAACACTGTGCATACATTATTCTAGGAAGGTAACCTTTAGAGCCATTTTTGTGGGTAAAGAAGTGCTTTATGTGAAGAATTTTTTTTTTTTTAACTGGTCACACAAAACTGTGTATACACCTGCAGCAAACATATCTTTAACAGGATATTTGAAAAGATATCTCAATAAGTCTATACTGCTGAATATATACAGTTCAAGATATCCAAATATCTTAGGCCTGTTTTATCTGCAGAATCTGATTTTAAGGCCAAATGGGATCGACACGTGGGATCTATTCACAAGGTAAAGGTAGGGGAGGGTCATTAGGGTGGGCAGACTGGATGGGCCGTGGCCCTTATCTGCCGTCTATTTCTATGTTTCTAATCTATGGTAGCTACTACTTAAATTTAATTACATTTCTGCTGGAGAGAATGGCATATCTTACTCGTGTGAAGGCCGCATTATGATGTCCTTGAGGGACCTCTATAAGAGTCCAGCAGTGCTTTGATGTTCAGCTGCAGGCGCATGCTTAAAAGGCATGCCCAAAGGACAACTGGCCTCTAGCAGTAGTAATGTAAGACTATCACTAGAGTTGCAATCACCATTATGAGTGGGGTTTGCTCCTTTCCTTGAGTTAGGCCCAGGGGTACATGGGGGATTGCAGAATTCGAGGGGAGGGGCAGAGATCAGAATTGGGGGGGAGGGAACATTTGTGTTGTGCTGTCAGAGTCCTGGGAGGATATGATTCAGTAATGAGGAATTTGTATTAAGCTGTTGGGATTGGGGTCCTGGGAGGAGGGTGATCGCCAAATATAAAATCTGGAGGTAGATGTGGATGTGAATTGCCTTTTAACCCCCTTATTCTATAACTGTCATTTGTGTGTTTATAGTACAGAATACTAGCACGTATGTGGGTTCTGTTCCATTAATGATGCTTGCAACTCACTTTGTCCTTAAATTCAAAGCTCCCTTGTATTTGTGTACAATAAAGTGACTTCTACAATTCTGTGTTGGGCTGCTCTTGTTTCATTCTTGATTTCCAACTCTTTTGTTCTGGATGATAAACTATGCATCTATGAGGTGACAAATGCAAGGTGCTCTTCATTCCAAAATCACCATTATTTTATCAAGCATACTTTTATGGCCTTTATCTTAATTGTGTTTTCTGTGTAGTGCCACATTCATTTCCCAATCAGCCTCCACAGTTGTCTCTTTTTGTTCTGAGACTTAAGTGGATAATATATAAGTATAGTTCAAGGAATTAAGGAGGAGATAGTTGTATTTCAGCCTCGATGAAAGGATTTTCCATTAGGAAGCACTAAATTATGTAAATAGAGTCCAAAATTACAGATTTCATTTTGTTTTCACAGAACAATATCTGAAATTGAGAGAATACTTTGTGGATCCTGCAATAAAGACAAGTTATTCAGAAACAATTTACAGTTCATGCCAAAGTGATTACTAGTTTGAACAGAGCAATTTTTTATAACACTAGGACACTAAAGATTAAGGAAATCAGGAGGTAAGGATATAAAATTGTTTTGTATTCACAGCTGAAATGTCTTTGCTCAAGGAAGACCATAAAGGGATTTCAAATGTTGCAATTTCCACCCCATGAATTGTATGACTTAAATACTATAATTATATTATAAACTTGAAGAGCTAAAAACACTGTAAGTCTACTGCTGGATATTGAAATATTGCAAATCTATGAATGCATGAAATATTTTTTTATTTAAATAAAATACTAAGGGCTGGATTCTGTAACCGGTGGTGGTATTGGTCAGTGCCTCCAAACCCTGCACCGGTCACGTGCCAATCATGTACTGGTGCCAGTTGCAGAACTGTGGCCATTATTAGACGCCGAAAAAGTAGGCCTGGGTTTTACTGGCCTACATTTCCAGCGCCTACTTTACATGAGAATTGCATCCACAGGGACTCCTACTGGTGCCTACAGTTACTTCCAGCACAAGCCACACCCACTTTGAACATAGGCGCTGGTAGGTGCCTCTGTGGATGGGACATTGGTGGCCTGTTCTATAGGCACCTGCAGGTGCCTATATATATATTTAAAATTAGTTTTTAATTGGTTTTAAATGGCACGGTCAATTACTATGTTGTTTATGGCCAATGAAACCAATAAGTTAGGCGGCATTAGGATGCCTACCACGCTTAACTTTTGGCGTCCCTACGAGAATCAGGGTCTTAGAAGGAAATTTTCATACAGATTGTCCAAGGGTCAAATGGATGTTTACCCACAAATTAGGACCCTTTGAAAATAGCCCTACTCCTTCCTTGGGAAAATAGTGCTAGTGGAGGCACACAGGGGAGGGGGGAAGGTATTGTTAAGTTCTGGGACTGTATTTTGAAATCTGTACCCATACTGCAAAAAACATGTGTGTTTTGATTTAGGACAACTAGTGAAGAGTTTGATGTTGGCGGATCTGGGAGACCCTTGAGACAGCGAAAGTGAAACATGTTGGGTCTGACGGTTTCCGGGCTGAGCTTCATGGGTGTCTGACACTGGGAGGCTATTTAGGAGATGGAAGGGAAGGGTGAGTATTGAGTACTGAATGCCTGCCCCTTTAAGAAGTACCTGGGAGCTATTTGCTAGCACTAATTTTCCAGGAATAATGTGGATTGACACATTATTCAAATTTACATACTTATGAGCTTTGCATTTCATTACTATGTATCCCATAGCACCTCTTATTAACCTGTGTTATTGTAAAGTAATATACATTACTGCCCTTTACCAGGCACGGGGCAAATTGCAAGTTAGTAAAACCTGTAAGCTAAATCTGTGCACCCAACAATTCTGTCATAATTAGACTGTCAGGTCTTTCAAGTAGGGACCGTCTCTTACATGTTTAATGTACAATGCCAGAGGCGTAGTAAGGGGGGGGAGGTCCACCCCGGGTGCCATGTTGGTGGGGGCACAGGCACCCCTCTGTCTCTCCGCTCCCTCTGCATCTTCCTACTTCTCCCCTCGCTAGGCACATGTGCTCTTCCCTTCCCCCTGTACCTCTAGTTGTTCACCACTGTAAGCAACAACTTCAACGTGTTCCTCACGATCACGTCAGCTCTCCCGGTGATGTCACTTCCGGATACTGTGCATAGGACGTGACATAAGAGGAAGAGCCGTCGGGGTCATGAGGAGCACGTTGAAGTTGTTACTCGCGGCAGTGAACAACTAGGGGTACAGGGGAAAGGAAAAGGGGTGCATGCATGGCGGGGGGGGGATTGGGGAAGGAGCAGGGGAGTGGATATGAGGGTGGAGGAGGGGCACCTCTCACGCTTGCTGTGCCACTGTACAGCGCTGCACGCATCTGGTAGCATTTTAGAAATAATAAATAGGAGGAGGAGGAGGAGAAGAAGGAGAGGGAGAGAAAGAGGGGTATATTTTTAAAAGTTGATTTATACTTCTAAAAACTAATTTTAACAACAAACGGAATATGTACTCTTACATTTTCTTTATTTGCTTGCCACAGCCTCCTTAGTTCTTTTATTTTCTGTTCTATTATGAATGCATCAAAATAGTATTCAAGGGCATTGGTAGTGACCATCAGCCCAGCAATGCCTTAGCTTACTTTGATTTACATTGATGGAAGAAATCCACAAGACAGATTGTTTCGAAATCTTTCAGGGCATGGTCATTTTCACTTAGGCAAACTGGAAAATTTATCCTATAACTTGGCATGAAAGATTTTCCCTGGTAATTTGAAAATAACATGTCACCACTGTTATGTGGCAAAGCCACGATAATGTTATTTATTGTTTATTTGCAGCTTGGACCATGTTCCGAGCTTACAAAGACTAGTTGAAAGAGATTAGTAGTAAAATATGAGCTTGGGATAGTTAAAAGCTATGCTAATGAATTTAGCCTAACTGCGCATGAGAGTAAATGGAAGAATGTACGTGAAAGGTGATAGAATTGTGAGTTAACAAAACTGAAACCCTCATAATTAGGGCTACAATTTATCCTTTTTTGTGTGTAATATCATATGCTTATTATATGTTTGCGTATTTTCAGCCTAATTCTATACATGGCGCAAACTCAAATTTGAGTGTGCGTTCAATTTGCGCATGCAATTTAATTGAATGAACCAATTAATGCTGATAATTGGGATCTTGACAAGCAATTATTAGTGCTAATTGGATTAATTATAATTGGCAACCAATGCAATCTTTTCAGAATTGGGGAAATATGCTCATAATGGGACGTTCCCATCAACATCTGTGCCGCTGAATTTTGGACCATTTGTATGGCCTTGACATGGACAGAGGGTATTCCGAAATATATCCCATTACAAAAATCCAACTGGGATAATATCATCGTTTGCAACACCTATCTAAAATTTATACAATAGAACTAAGTGCTATTTTACCAGTGTCAATTTTTTTGATGCCGTTTATGGAATCTAGTCCTTTCTGTGTATGCAGAATGATGTGTATTTTCCTTAATTATTGTTTTTCACTTATTTTACAACTCAAGGGAATTGAGTTTCTTTTTGATGATGGTTTTCTTATTTCATAAGTTTGTATGCTCATAAATTATGATTTTTAAAAAATATAATAATGCCACCTTTAATGTGATTCTTGGAAATGGTTCTGTTTTAACACAATGATGTTATTTCTAATGTAATCCCTGGAAATGGCCAGCTTCTTTTGTTCATGTGACCCGCTTTGAACTGTTTTGTTTTGCAGTGAGATGTACTTCATGTACTCCATTCCAAAATCGAATACTTTGCAGTTGGCCGTATATCAGATACGGCTGTACTGAATATTCATATTTCATTTGATTTGGCCCTGACTATTGCCCCAAATACAATATTCATATTTGGCCAAATAGTGATTTAAATTTGGATATGAATAATCCAGGGCTCTACTGTGCTAAATCCTACTGAAATAAGCACTTGATCTATGATTTCACTTTGCTTCTTTTATTACTTATGTTATAGCTCAATGCCCATTATTCGTATTCTGTCAAATAATATTTTTCATTATTCATATTTAGCTGATTACTAATATATTCTATTTGGTACAGCTCTAATAAAAAGATCAAGTTTCAGATTTTTTTGGCAACATTGATTTTACCTTACATTTGTTCTGCCCCCACATTCCTGTGAGCAGGTGTTTATATTGAAATGTATAAATGTTTATGGCATTAAAGCAAGCTCCCAGTGTGCGTTGCTGTATGCTTGGTGGGCTGAAGTTCACCTCTCTTTTCTGCCCTCATTTCATCCGAGTTCAAACTCCATTTTAGATAGCACATGGACACAGGAAAAGTATTGTTCTCCATTTGGTTTACACCTTTGGAACTGCTAGTCTCTAAGTAGTTTGGTATTGATAAGTTCTGAAGTACAATATTATCCTTCACAAAGTGTGTAGAATACACTCTTGGCTATCTCTACCTCTGGGATGTGCTGGTAGAGTTGGGCCCTGCAGAAGGCAAGATTTCTTGAGAGCAAATGAAATGAAAGTTTATATCTTTGTTTTGAGTTTGGAATTAAAGAAGATTTACTTAAGGAATTCAGAGACCAGTCTGATAATGTTGTTAGGCTACAGATCCAACGAGTTTATGCTAACTGGGATCCTCTGGAAGAGCTGATAGACCATTAAGGGCTAGATGCATAAAAGTCAGTGATCAGCGCTAAAACTGTTTTCACAGCTTTAGCGACGATCGCTTTTACCGACCTGATGCACAAAACGGCTCACCTTGTATTCTTCCCTTCTCCCATTTCCTGATCTGGCCATGCAAATGAGATAAAACCCCATGCAAAGTAGCGAAGCGATTGATGCACTAACATCACTTGGCTATGCATAAAAACAAAACAAGGGTTTTAGCTATAAGGAAAAAAAAAAACCCAGCTGATCTAGACCTGTCGGTAACTGCCCCTTGGGCGTCTGAGCCAATCGGGACCTTAGGCTCCTCTCCGTCATGACAGTGCACCGGGGAGGGGTGGCTCATTATTTACCATGTGTGAGCCTCAAAGCTGGAGGGACTGTGCTTCCCTCTAGCTCCCAAAGTCTACCAAAGATATGGGGTTGAGGGTTTCGGGGAGTACAAGGTTTGGGGGAGTATCCGGTGGCAGGAGGGAGTGGGCATCCTTCCTGCCCTTTTTTTCAGAAGGGAAGAAGGTAGGGGATGGTTGGGGGCACGGGGGTCCAAGACCAGGTAGGGGGGAGCAGGCATTCCTTCTGCATTTTTACTGCCATGAGAGGTCGTGGTGCCGGTTCAAGGGGGGGGGGGGTCCTAGGGGAAGACCATCAGCAGGGGGATTTGTTTTTTTTTAATGGGGCAGATTGCGTGCGTGTAACACACGCACATCTGTGCTATTAAAAAAAGAAGCCCTAACAGCAGTGACAGGAGGCTGCTTCCCTTGTCACTGCTGTTAGGCTCTGCACATGTGTCAGTCATTCACTGAATGATTTGATCTTTCGGGTTTGCATACAAATGATTTGCATGCAAACTTGGTAGTGCATCGATCATTTGGCCAGAATCAGTCAGAGAATCGGCCAACAGCGATCCAGTTGGTATTACCGACTGACTTTAGTGCATCTAGCTCTAAGTTCTCTTTCAGATTGTAGGATAGTTGTCTCACACCTTTAAAAAGTTTGCTGTGTGTGTACACAAGAAAGTGCATTTATTTGGAAGTGCCCATGTTATGGAATACTTTACCTGTTGCTATATGGTTAAAGCTACAGACTCAGCACCCCCTGCTCCTTGTGACCCTGGGCAAGTCACTTAATCCCCCCCATTGCCCCAGGTACATTACATAGATTGTGAGCCCCCCGGGACAGACAGGGAAAAATTAATGTAAATTGTTCTAAGCTCCCCTGTAAGAATGGTGTAGAAAATTGAATAAATAAAAATAAATAAATAAATAAATATGGGCAGAGATTAACCTCACTCCCGATATTCAGCTGGACTTGGCTGACAGAGGACAGCTCCTAGCCTGCTAAGTCCCACTTGGCCGGCTATCCGCTGTTATTCAGCGGAATATAGCCAGCTATCTGGTGCTAAATACTGGGCTCACCGGCCAGCCTTGTGACCTGCTGTGTCGCGTGACAGATCCGGTCACCATCAATTTTCATCAGCTGGCTGAATGTGGCCAGATAGACCTGCTAAGGCTGATCTATCTTTAGCTGTTAGCCTTAGCTGGTCAGCCAATAAAAATCAGCTTGGCCGTGTAAATGTGAGCTGCTGAACTTTACCCTGGATATTTAATGCTGGTGACCCTGACATAGTGTGCTCCATTACAAACATTTAAATAGACAGGGTATAAGCAAAGATAAAGCATATAGATAAGAGTAACAGAAGTAAAAAAATAAGGGGACTACACTTCCCCCTCCCCATTCACGGTTTCGGCAATCGCGATTTCACATATTCGTGATTTTTTGGGGAGGGGGAAAAAAAAAAAAAACATCATTAAGTCTTCCCCCTGCATCCCGGCCTTACCTGGTGGTCTAGCGGGCTTTCGGGACAGGAGCGATCTTCCTACGCTCCTGCCCCGTGCAGATCGCCATTAGGAAATAGCTGTAGGGAGTTCCCGTCGTAGTCTCGAGAGACTACGGGAACTCACAGCAGCCATTTCCTAATGGCGATCTGCACAGGGCAGGAGCCATTGGGCATCTCTACTGCCGCGTTCATTTGGGGGAGGGGTGGGAACACTGGTAGTCATAGCTGCGGCAGCTAATCTTATCGTGCCAGGGAAATCCCTAGTCATGATAAGCTCAGCTGCCACATCTACTTACAATATAGGCCAGCATTTTGCCGGCCTATATTGTACATGTCTACCGCTGACCTAGGGAGATGCGTACGACCGCCTAAGGCTACTTCTGGGCCAAACCACGCCCGTGCCTAGCCTTAGGCAAGTTTAGGCAGGCTTGCATGCCTCCCTAAGTGCCTCCAATGTAGGCAGCCTGCCTCGGGAGCTTTTTTTCCTAAAAATGCGCATCTCAATTGGCTGGTTAGACAGCGGTAGGACGCCTACCACTGCCTACAATCTGGATGCTGTTTTTAGAATCCAGGCCTTTGTTTCTTTCCTTTATCTAGGTTTAATAAGGATAGAGGATGTGACTGCTGTGTTGATGAATCTAGGGGGTACCTATAGAATCTCCAACACTCTTAGTGCAGGTTATGCTCAGGTTGGTGACTTGTTTGTTTTCACCTTATGTATTGCAAATGGTAAAATTTTATTTTATCTGTAATATATTACTGATATGTTTCCTGTCAAAGGTTGACCATCAACTTTGGTATGAACTGAGGAACTGCAGGACAGCCCAGAAGGATGGAAGGTGAAACAAAAGAATGTTAACGAGGCTCTCTACAAGAATTCTTGCTAGAAGGGATTGATTACCCACAGGTTTAGGAATAGAGTGTCTGTCTACTAGAAAGAAGATTATCAAGGTAAGAACCTAATCTTTCCTTAGTTGCATTGGGAGGAAGGGAGAAGAACATGGAGTGAGTATGACCTGTGAGAGCAGAATAAGTAGCCTCAGATGGTTGGATCAAGTGGTTCTTTGTTTTTTTTTATATATAATTCTTTATTAATTTTCAAGCTTTGACAGTGTATTACAATTAATATAACTTTAACAGATTGCATAAAATGCACCATATTGCACACATTATTAAAGAAAACATCCATTTTTCTCTACTCCTCCCAATTATTAATATATTAAATCATATTATTTATTACAATATTATATTTAAATATTTTTAAACTCTTCCAAATACTTTCCCCTCCCCTCTCCCCCATCCTGGATGTATAAGGAAATCTAAGAAATAAAAGATATATCTCTATTATTGTATGTTAACAAATGCAGTCAATGGGCTCCATACTTTAAGTGGATCAAGTGGTTCTTATCTCACAAAATTGTAGGAAATTAAATCAGTAGACCAGTACTTATCCATTTTTTTATGGCCATGAACCCATCACGATTGCGGCCAAATAAAACTGTGTAGCCTCCCAGGAGGTGTAGAATATGTGGGTTGTGTGACCCCATTTGGGCTCCTGACCTACAGTTTGGGAAGCTCTGCACTAAACAAAGGCTGCATTAAATCAATATTTTGCAAGCACATTGATTTGTAAGCTTTTTGCAAAGCAGTGCCAAAACTGAAATTTGCCCTTTATCTCCTGTGACAGCTATAACTTTGTAAGATGTTTGAGTATTTCATTATAGAAGGATTAGCTTCTTATAGGAGTGCTTAAAGTAATTTACAAACATAGAGGAAAAGAACAAGCTGTATTTTCTATTGCACAACCAAAGATTCGTAAAACATGCTATGTATTTTCCAAAGAGTTACTACCGTAGTAAATATTTGAATTTTGTTTACAGTTGCATATTTGGCATTGATCAAATTTATGTTCTGTTTATTCAGCGTTCTTTCTCCTTCCACTGTTTGTAGAGTTGCATGTTTGTGAGCTCATATGTCTAGGACATGTTATTTATCACTGGCACCAGGGCTGAATTTTGCTTGAATTTATCTAAACATCTTTCAACTCAGATGTACCAGTAATTTAGATGTCAATTATGCTGCAATTGATGTTAAAAGAAGATTTTTCTTCGCATAATAGTTTTAAAGAAACAGCAAAACAAAACTTAAAAACTAAAAAAAAAATAAAAATCATAAACACCAAAACAATCAAACAAAAGATCAAAATCCAGTTTACAAACTGATTCCACAGGGTACCACAGTAAGACACCGTTGAGGTATCTGGTTTAAGGTTCACATAAATAGGTAGTGTCTAGGACTCCATCTATGCCAAAGATACTGAATGAATGACTCCTTGTAAACTGACCCCTTCGAAAGCTACATTCTTGAACCTCTCTTCCCGATATAGTTAGGAAACTATCCCCTTGTATGCTTCTTTCGGTATCCTCTCTTGCTTTTTAGTTCTTTTGTCCTCTGTAGTCCCTGTCTTTAGCTTCATGTCCTCTCCCTACACTGTGAATGCCCTTTTGTAACCCGTTCTGAGCTGTTGAGAGGACGGGCTAGAAATCTAAATAAATAAATAAATTTATAAACAGACTTAATTTTCTGATTCTGGTAGGAAAATGTGACAAAGAATGACTTCCAGTTGGGAGGTATACAAGCCTAAGCACAAAGCTGTGTCAAATTTGTAAGGTAACTGAGGATATTCTTACAAGTTTACCATATACAAATTCAATTGGGGAAGGGGTAAAACGCAGACCTCACGGACCTGACGGACCTCGTGGATCTAAACCCGTACCGCCTTAAAAATCTGAGGTCCGTGTCGGTCCATGTCCGTGGCGTTTGTAATTGCTGTTGCTGACAGACCTTGATGAGATTTTTGCACTGACGGATCCGTCTCAGCATAGGGAGGGAAAAGTGTTAGGATCCGTCAGCGCTAAAAATCTCTTCCAGGTCTGTCAGAGCCAGAGACTAGTGCTGGAGTTTGGAGACTTCTTTTTCATAACGCACGTCCAAAACCTATGTCCCCGCTCTCTTGGCTTCTGCTCTGCCGCTCCAGCACTAGTCTCTGGCTCTGACAGACCTGGAAGAGATTTTTAGCGCTGACGGATCCTAACACTTTTCCCTCCCTATGCTGAGACGGATCCGTCAGTGCAAAAATCTCATCAAGGTCTGTCAGCAACAGCAATTACAAACGCCACGGACATGGACCGACACGGACCTCAGATTTTTAAGGCAGTACAGGTTTAGATCCGCGAGGTCCGTCAGGTCCGTGAGGTCCGCGTTTTACTCCTTCCCATTCAATTGTACTGTGCTGTGGATATTGTAGAAGTGGTACTATTGTCACAGATCACTCATCATGGTAGTGGCAGACATTAGGGGCTCCTTTTACTAAGCTGCAATAGCATTTTTAGCGCACGCAGAATTTTAGCGCGCACTAAACCCGTGCTACGCGGCTAGAACTAATGCCAGCTCAATGCTGGCGTTGGCGTCTAGCGCGCGGGGCAATTTAGCGTGTGCTAAGCACGCATTAAAACCCCACTAGCGCAGCTTTATAAAAGGAGCCCTACATGTAGGGTTACCAGATGTCAAGGAAAACTAAGACATGTCCTTTTTTTAGAGGACTGTCCGGGTGCTCAGATGGACTTTCCAAAACCCGGCAGTTTGTCCGGGTTTTGGAAAGTCCCGAGCTTGGAGCTTTTCAAAACCCGGACAAAGTGCCAGATTTTGAAAAGCAGTTCAGACACCTGGACAGTTCTCTAAAAAAGAGGACATGTAAATCCTGACGTCTGGTAACCCTATGCAGATTCCCATCTAGTATCCACTACTCTTATCACATGCTGTGTCATGGCCTGTTGCTTGATGATAAAGTTAAAGAGCATGAGGAAATGTGGTAGGAGGGTGGGGGGAGGGTTAGGGAGCGTCGGGAGCAGCGTGGGGCATTCAGCACGTCTCCCTGCGCTAATAACCACTATTGCGTTTTAGTAAAAGTGTGTGTGTGGGGGGGGGGGGGAGGGTGTTTTGCATCTTGCCATAATGTTGTATATCCCAGCTGCCTAAAATCAGATTTGAAAATAAGTGCCATAATTTATAATAGGCTGTAAGTTACATATGTAAGTGGGAATTCCACCCATGTGTATGTCTTGTAATAAATTCAAATAACTTGTACTTAAACTAAACTACTTATACTTAAACTCTACTCTTAATTTGCTGTATACTCCCTGTATTTAAACTACTGCACAGTCTTGTATGTCCAAACATTTAAACCTATTGTATATCTTATATGTCTAATTACACTCCATTGTGTATGTTCACTTGTAGACCGTTCTGAGCTACTGGGAGGACGGGATACAAATCTAAATAAATAAATAAATATATACTGACCACAGGCACATCAGGGCAGAGGAACTGAAGATTCAGCTTCAATGGAAGAAATGCACAAAGACTCTTTCCAGTTGTACTAGTCTTGAATTTCAGTACCTTTCCTTCTCAAAATGAAATTCAATTCAAAATCAAAACTTCAACTGTAAACTTGGAAAATAACTGCCACAAAACTTTCAGAAAATAGCGATTGCCAGATAAGTCCTATTTATATATAGTTTTTTGAAAACATTTTTGGGCATAAAATAATGTTGGTGCATAAATGACTAAAGAATGCTTTAGATTTGCATTTATAGAAAAATTAGGATTTATGATTATATCAAGATTAAAGCAGACAATGAGAGCAATGTGTTCAGCACCAAGTGAAATGGCTGCTTTTATTGGGCTCTTTATATCATGATCCCGATCATATTAAAAAAAAGATACTTAAATTTTGGAGATCCATCTGGGATCAAGTGAACAAAATATTAGAAAATCCAGTGGCAGTAACGTACGATACCATCCTATTTGGTATGTTAATGAGGGCTAAAAGCCAAATATCTGCTCGGAATAACAAACTTCTCTTTATAATGACAGGGGTTGCCATACAACTTATTTTGAGGAACTGGAAAAACTGGGATTGGTTAAATTATACTTTTTGGTGGGAATCTCTATGTCAAACTTTTAAAATGGAACGTTGGATATTTGGGAGCCATTGACAAAATTCTGTAAGGAGTAATTGTTGATTTTCCCCTTTGATAATACACGTCCAGGGTGGGTGGGAAGATATTTTTAATTTTGAGTGCAAATTTTTGGATAGGTAGAAGGGGGGGGGGAGGATGATATATGTATTTGTCATAGAATATAATTTTGATTGAATTTAAGTGCTGTTAAAGTGTAAATGACTGTATAATATGTTGCACTTATTTTTGGCTTTGAAATGAATTAAGATTTACAAAAAAAAAAAAAGATGTAAAATATTCATATGAATCTCTTTTCAATAGTACAAGATTTTTAAAAATATTATATGGCTGATGTATTTTAGAGGTTTTTGAGATATTTAAGCCTTTAAGATGATATCTGTCATCATGTTTCTATGTTTCTATCTATCTATCTATCATTATTGCAATGCACTTTACTTGGGAATAGCATTCTCACAATGTAAAGCTCTACTGTAGAGATGATTCAAAATGCTGCGGCACGTTTGATATGTGACACATTGGTTGAAAAAACTCCATTGGCTCCTTGTACAATTCTGAATTGTTTTAAAAAGTTCTTGTGTTGGTCTTTAAAGTGATTCATTAAAACATTCCTTGGTATTTGACACAAGTAATGACATTCTATCAGCCGCTCAGATCTTTGAGGTCAGAGAGAGCGATGCGATTATCTACAAATGAATTTTTACATGTTCATTATGAAAACATGAGAGCATCTGTAATCTCAATAGCAGGGGTGTCATTATGGAATAAATTGACAGGACCATTAAGAGTACTTTTGGATCTCCAGAAATTTAAGAAGATATTGAAATCTACTTTGTTTATAGAGGCTTTTAGCTGAATGAATTGTAATATTTTTATGAGGATATTGGGATTGTGTTATGTATGTGTGTTTTTATTATTATGATTGTATCTTGCAAACCGCTTAGATATAAGCAGGTAAGAAATTTTTTAAATAAATAAACCCCCTTTGGTAAAAGGAACTCTATGAGTGTCGGGAGCAATGCAGAGCATTCAGTGCAGCTCCCTGCGCTAATAACCACTATTGTGGTTTAGTAAAAGGTGTGCCCAAAAATAAGTAGATGTGCCCAAAAGTAGCACATTACAAGGGGGTGCTGAAAGGTTCTCAGCCTAACCAAGAAGAGATTGACATAGATATGGTTCAATCAATGATCTGAAACATTTGAAGCGCTGGGAGCGGGACTGTAGAAGACAAACATGAATAGTGATGGAAGAGTAATAGATCCTGATCAATTTTCAGAGGGTTGTGTTTGTGAGGAGCTAGCTAAAATAAAGTAGACAAAGCTGAGGGTGCTGAAGGAACTTAGGGAAATTCTGGTAGCTCTGCTGATGGACCTTTTCAACGAGTCTCTAGAGTCGGGTACCAGAGGACTGGAGAAGGGCAGAAATGGTCTCTCTCCACAAAAGTGGAAGTAAGGAAGAAGTAGGGAATTACAGGCCGGTAAGTCTGACTTCTGTGGTAAGTAAATTAATAGAAACACTTTTAAAACAGAGAATGCTCAAGTTTCTGGAATCCTGTGGATTACAAGACCAGAGGCAACATGGATTCACTAGAGGTAGGTCTTGTCAGACAAATCTGATCAATTTCTTTGACTGGATGACCAGAGAATTGGATAGAGGATGTACGCTAGATGTGGTGTATTTAGATTTTAGCAAAGTCTTTGAAAGTGTTCCACACAGACGTCTAATAAATAAACTGAGTGTCCTCGGGATGGGTCCCAATGTGACGGGCTGGTTCAAGAACTAGTTGAGTGAAAGGCAACAGAGGGTAGTGATCAATAGAGATTGCTTTGAGGAAGGGATGTTACCAGTGGTGTGCCTCAAGGTTCTGTTCTTGGGCCTGTTCTTTTTAACATTTTTATAAACAATATTGCTGAAGGCTTGTCTGGTAAGATTTGCCTCTTTATGGATGATACCAAAATCTGCAATAGAGTGGACATGCTGAATGGTGTGAATAACATGAAGAAAGACCTGGCGAAGCTTGAAGAATGGTCTGAAATTTGGCAGTTAAAATTTAATGAAAAGAAATGCAAGGTCATGCATTTGGGCTGCAAAAACCCGAGGGAAAGGTAGTTTAGGGGGTGAAGAACTTATGTGCATGAAAGAAGAGCGGGACTTGGGTGTGATTGTATGTGATGATCTTAAGGTTGCCAAACAGGTTGAAAAGCTGACGGTGAAAGCTAGAAGGATGCTAGGGTGCATAGGGAGAGGTATGGCCAGTAGGAAAAAGGAGGTATTGATGCCCCTATATAAGACTTTGGTGAGACCTCATTTAGAATATTGTGTACAATTCTGGAGGCCACACCTTCAAAAAGATATAAAAAGGATGGAGTCGGTCCAGAGGAAAGCTACTAAAATGGTGTGTGGTCTTCATCATAAGGCATATGGGGACAGACTTAAAGATCTCAATATGTAAAAGATGTGTACTTTGGAGGAAGGGCTGGAGAGGGGAGATATGATAGAGATGTTTAAATACCTACGTAATGTAAATGCGCATGAGTCGAGTCTCTTTCACTTGAAAGGAAACTTTGCAATGAGAGGGCACAGGATGAAGTTAAGAGGTGATAGGCTCTGGAGTAATCTATGGAAATACTTTTTTACAGAAAGGGTGGGAGATGCGTTGAACAATCTCCCAGAAGAGGTGGTGGAGACAGAGACTGTGTCTGAATTCAAAAGGGTCTGAGATAGGCAGTGGGATCTCTCAGAGAGAGAACGAGATAATGGTCACTTTGGATGGGCAGACTGAATGGGCCATTTGGACTTTATCTGCAATTAAGAACATAAGAACATAAGCAGTGCCTCTGCTGGGTCAGACCAGAGGTCCATCACGTCCAGCAGTCTGCCCATGTGGCGGCCCATCAGGTCCAGGACCTGCATAGTAATCCTTTATCTGTACCCTTTAATCCCCTTTTCCTTCAGGAAATCATCCAATCCCTTCTTGAAACCCAGTAGCGTACTTTGTCATATCACGCCCTCTGGAAGCGCATTCCAGATGTCCACCACCCTTTGAGTGAAGAAGAGCTTCCTAGCATTGGTTCTGAATCTGTCCCCTCTTAATTTTTCCGAATGCCCTCTCGTTCTTGTAGTTTTTGAAAGTTTGAAAAATCTGGCCCTCTCTACCTTCTTCATGCCCTTCATGATCTTGTAAGTCTCTATCATGTCTCCTCTAAGCCTTTGCTTCTCCAGGGAGAAGAGGCCCAGTTTCTCCAATCTTTCAGCATATGAAAGGTTTTCCATACCCTTTATTAGTCGCTTTGCTCTCCTTTGAACCTTCTCGAGTATCGCCATATCCTTCTTAAGGTATGGCGACCAATATTGGCGCACCATCGCCCGATACAATGGCAGGATAACGTCCTTTGTTCTGGTTGTGATACCTTTCTTGATAATACCTAGCATTCTGTTCGCCTTCTTAGAGGCCGCTGCGCACTGTGTCGACGGCTTCATTGTTTTGTCCACCAGTACCCCTAAGTCCATTACCAGCCCTCCCATCATATAGCTGTACATCAGGTTTCTGTTTCTTATATGCAAGACTTTACATTTCTCTACATTAAACCTCATCTGCCATTTATTTGCCCACTCTCCTAGTTTGTTCAGGTCCCTTTGTAGATCTTCACAGTCCTCTTTATTCCTAACCCCACTAAAAAGTTTTGTGTTGTTAGTGAATTTTATAACTTCGCACTTCAGCCCTGTTTCTATGTCATTTATGAATACATTGAACAGCAGCAGTCCGAGTACCGACCCCTGCGGAACACCACTTGTGACTCTTCTCCAGTCCGAGTAGTGGCCCTTTACTCCTACCCTTTGCTTCCTACCCGCCAACTAATTTTTGATCCATCTATGTACATCCCCTTCCACCCCATGGTTCTTTAGTTTCCTAAGTAGGCGTTCATGGGGTACCTTGTTGAAGGCTTTTTGGGAAATCCAAGTATACGATGTCTATGGGGGTCCCTTCATCCATTTGCTTGTTTATTCCTTCGAAGAAGTGCAATAAGTTCGTTAGGCATGATCTTCCCTTGCAGAATCCATGTTGGCTTTTTTTCATGAGTTTATTCCTTTCTAGATGCTCATCATGGTTGGAGCTACAGCCTCAGGATCCTGGGGTTGTGGGTTCAAACCCTGTGCTGCTCCTTGTGACCATGGGCAAGTCACTCAGTCCTCCATATCCCCAGGTACATTAGATAGATTGTAAGCCCTCCAGGACAGATAGGGAAAATGCTTGAGTACCTGATTGTAAAACCACTTAGATAACCTTGATAGGCGGTATATAAAAAAAACAAAAATCTAATAATAATACTAAGTCTTTTATCAGTGCCATCTTCTCCAGAACCGACGTCAGACTTACCGGTCTGTAGTTCCCCGGTTCTCCTTTCGATCCTTTTTTAAAGATGGGTGTAACATTTGCTATCTTCCAGTCCTCCGAGATCACCCCTGTTTTCAGGGACAGATTACAAACCTGCTGTAGTAATTCTGCTATTTCCTCTTGTAGCTCTTTCAATACCCTAGGGTAGATTCCGTCTGGGACCGGAGATTTGTCAGTTTTTAATCTATCTGCTTGAGCACATCTTCGAGGCTCACCTCCATGGATGTTAATATTTCTGCTTGATCTCCTTTAAAAATTTTTTCAGGTTCTGGCACGTTGGATATGTCCTTTCTTGTAAATACTGACAAAAAGAACATGTTTAGTCTATCCGCCACTTCCTTTTCATCCTTCACCACTCCCTTCCTATCTCTTTCATCCAGCGGTCCCACCTCCTCCCTTGCCGGCTGCTTCCCTTAATGTCTCAATTATCACATCTTTTGATGCACCGTTTGTACCCTGTTGACATTTGTCATACGATTGTTCTATTGGTGCAGTTTTAATATGTGTATTTCTGACACTGTTATTGGGATACAATTTGCCTGTGTTCAAGTTTAACCTCACTGATTTTGGTCATTTTACTATTGTTAAGCTGTTAACAGCTGTAAATTTTAAGTTGGGCTATACCTGTTGTACACTTGGGTGATTCTCTTCATATAGATGTTTAATAATTCCAATAAATATGTAAGTATTTTGGTCATGCTTACTCAGTGCCTAACTGATGGTGCCCACTTTATAGGATTGCTGCTATACATTTAGTTTAGGCATGCTATTGAGCAGTATTAAACTATACATACAATTTATCGAGGTAGTGGCTGAAAATTACTGTAACTCTAGATAATTTTTTGTTCCATCCTTGCTTTGCTTTTTTCCATCCTTTTCTTATATATCTGCAGGACTATTCTATAGTCTAGCTGCCCATGCAAATATCCAGAATACTAGCACTTATCTGTTAACCCCTGGATTTTATAAAGAATGCCCAAATTTGAGCACGTAAATTTGGGCCCGATCCTAAATTGTGTAATGAGCCAATTAACAGCAATCATTGGGTACTAACAATTGTTGATGTAAATTGGCACCAATTTGGATTTGCGTGTGCATCCTCCTATGCAATATTCTATAACACTATGGGTCTGATTCTGTAAGCGGCAGGTGCCTATATAACGGGCGCCTGCCGTGTGTCAATCACCAACAGGCAATGCTTCCAGAATCACAGCTTGATGGAACCCTAGGCGCTGGACAAGGATTTCACAGGCCTATATTTCTGACATCTAGGGTTCTGTCAGAATCGTGGCCAGTGGCATATAGTGACTCCAAAGTCTGGCGTCATTCCTAACTACACTCACTTCCAGGCTTCGGCATCATTATGCGCCGCTAGCCACAAGGGACCTAGATGCTGGTCCAGGAGGCCGTGCAGCGGCGCCTTTTTTTTGTAATTACTTTTTAATTGGTTTTAAATGACAGTCAATTACCGCATCGGTTAGCACCAATTAAAACAATTAAGTGTTGGTAGGATGTATACTGCTGCCTAACTTTTGGTGTTTTGACAAGAATCCAGGCCTATATGTCCAAATCCCATAGTGCACAACCCCAAAGTAGGTGTAGCCATGGGAGGGGCATGGACAGGTAAGGGTGTTCCAGAACTTTGTGCACAGTGTTACAGAATACTGCAGATGCATGCCCAAATTGGGCGCCATGAATTGTACCTGGTTTCAGCAGACATACCTTCTGGTGCCAAATTGGGCTCAGAATCGGCACTACACACTATTCAATAATGGGTGCTCAATCCAGAGTGCTTTTTACAGAATACGTAGCACAGGGTGCTATTTTTTTCTGGTGCCCAACTTTGGATACCATTTACTAAATCTTGTCCTAAGTGTACACTTATCTGTGAAAGTGCCATTAGGTCATCTAAGTGCTATTCTGGAATGATGTTCCTAACTTATATAGCAGACATATTTAAGGGGGTGTACAAAAGAAGGAAGCATAAGAACATGACAGTTGCCATACTAGGACAGACCAAAGGTCTATCAAACCCAGTATCCTGTTTCCAACAGTGGCCTACCCAGGTCACAAGTACCTGGCAAGATCCCAAGGAGTAAAACAGACTTTATGCTGCTTATTCTAGGAACAAGCAGTGGATATTCCCAAGAGCATCTTAACAATGGCTGATGGACTTTTCTTTTAGCATAGGTGGGATATGAACAGAGCCGGTGGCGTAGTAAAGGGGGGGGGGGCAAGGGGTACAGACTGCTCTGGGCACCATCTCAATGGGGTGCGAACACCTCTCTGCCCACCTCGCCATGCTCGCGCTATCCCTCCCCCCACCCCGTACTTCTTTAGATCTTTACTGGTGCAATCAACTTCTCCTGCCTGTTGCTTGTGCGGGCCTGGTTCCCCTCTGAATCACTTCCGGGTCACAGGGCCATGAAGCGACATGCTAGAGAAGCCACTCGTGGTTGTGATTTACAGAAGTACGGGGGGGGGGAAGGGAGACTACGAGTGTGGAGTAGGGGGAGGGGTGGAAAGAGCCGGGGGCGCAGAAGGATTGGTGGTGGGAGATGAGGGAGTGGGGAGGGGGTGCTTCCTACCCTCACAATGCCACTGGATAGAGCTTCCACTTATGCACATAACTTACTGAATATTTTAAGTTATGTATCTCCTTACCACATTCAAGTGCCTGCACTTGGACCAGCTCTATGGCTGGTGTAACTGCAGAATTGTAAATATTAGGTGAATTGATGTTAGATTATGCTAATATTCATTACAGAACCTGGATGCCCAGGTGCCATTATAGAATAAGCTCCTACTAAGTATATTCAGGGTGCATAAACAATTGTAGAATTACCTTCTAAAGTTTACAATCGGGTTTTTGCTGGATGCTATTTAAATAAGGATGAAAATCCATCGATGTGCTAGTTTATATGTTTCAATGCAACTTGGCGGTGCACATATCCTCCATTTTCAACTATGCTTGTGGCGTTTTGCCACAAGAAGTAGCAGGAGCAAAATATAAGCAGATTCTGTATCTTTGTTTCTTGTAATAAGTATGCAAAAGGAAACTGCGTAGTTTCCCATTGAAATTTAGCATTAAGGTTTGTGCATATACTAATACTGAATCTGGTTTATCTGGAAAGACTGCTGTAGTGAAACTATCATCATATTGGAATGATATGGCCTCAATGGAATAGTAGTAGTAGATGGAAAAAAATCAATTGCTTTGCAAGCTGTACTTACTTCTGGACCTGCATTCTAGGATGCAGGTTCAGGAAATCAGCAGTCTCCCAAGTGGAGAAAAATGGGAAGAGAGCACACCACATCTGACATCTGCGTGGCTCAGTCTTTTGCAGGATGAAAAATGCTGAGCACCATAAGCTGGGACATCTGGAAAACCCTGCTAAGTTTTTGAACTTGAGAGCTCTGAATTTTCCTAAATCTTTTCTCTCCTCTTCACTAGATTTATTGAAAAATTATATGAGAGTCTGGAAATAGCAAGACAAAGGCTGAAAGAAAATCCATTTCCAAACCTCTCATAAACATTTTATGGTGGTGGGGGAGAGGAGCAGATGGATATATCTGGATTGTAGCCTTCACCTGGTGTTTTATAAATCATCACATGTATCAGTAGTCTTCACTAATCTTCAAGCAGGAGCCACTTTGGATCCAAATGAACTGAAGCAGAGCCACCAAGTATTTTCCCACATGGGATTGCAATACTACTGACCAGCATGTGTCAGTGACATCTATCCTCACTAGCCTACATCTCTCTCAAAAGGACACCTATACCAAGCCTTACACCAGAACTCTCTCTCTCTACCAAACCTTTCCCACCCCATACCTGTGTACACCAGTCTCTCTACCTTAAATTCCTTGTCTCAATCCCCAACTTGTAATAAAACCAGAAGTATGTATTGATTCATCTTTTATTAGAAGAAAACAAGTATTTAACATGATAATAGAATAAAAATCTTTACATAACAACATGTAATATAGCTGACAAAAAAAGAACTACAAAATATTTGCAAACATTTCAGCTCCAATTAATGAACTGCAAAGCACATCAACAATCAAAATGTCAAAAGCTTTTGTCTGTCTTTTACAGCTGTGCTCAAAAGTTTACATCTCTCTCTCTCTCTCTCTCTGCTTTCCCCCCAGAGCACTCCTCTCTCTCCATCCCCCTTCCCCAGAGCAAGCATCTTTCTCTCTCCCCTATATCCCCCTTCCCCTTCCCGAAGCATATTTCTCTCTCCACTATCCCCTTCTCCTGATCAAGCAACTCTCTCTCTTACCTCTCTCCCCCCTTCCCCAAGCATCTCTTCCCCAGAGCAAGCATCTCTCTCTTCCCTATATCCCCCTCCCCTGATGAGGCATCCCTCTCTCTCTCTCTCTCCATTATCCCCTTCCCTAGAGCAATCATCTCTCTCTCTCCCCATATCCCCCCCCCAATTAAGCATCTCTTTCCATTATTCCCCTTTCCCCAAATAAGCATCCAAGCCAGAATTTCACTCTTGCGTCTTTTCCCCCTATCCTTTCTCCTCAAATTGGTCTGGCATTTTCTCCTACCTCCCCCCTGGTACTATAAACACGAGGTCTTCCTCAGCAAGTAATTCAGGCCCATAGCAGGCAGTCCTGAAACCTTCCTTTCATCAATCCTGCATGCGAGGCAACAGGATGTTGCTGTCGGAGGAGGTGAGAGAAGGTCCCCAGGTTGTCTAATGTCAGCCTGCCTTAATCTTCAATGAAAAGTCAAAAATTTACAGGACCCGGGGGGGGGGGGGGGGGAAAGGTGGTTCTTATATATGCAAGTGCTCTTTGTGAATTAAGGAGATTAGAATCTATTGGCAACTTAATAGTTGGATTTTTTTTTTTTTTTTTAATGTTCTGAATTCTTAGGCTCTCCCTATAGTTTGGAACTTAAGGAACAGCAAGTGTACAATTTTTTTTTTTCTTTTGCAAAGGAATTACTATTACATTTTGTGAATATTTTCTTTTCTTTGTCAAGTTGTATATGATCCATTTTGAAATGTTATTTTTTGAAATGAAAATTACCCTTTGAATGGATGCAAATGAGCTACCAGTACTTAAATAGTGGACTTTTTTTTAAAATCAAAATCATATGCCTAGAGTTGGAACCTTCCCCTTAAAATGCATTTATTTTGTGCAGACAAAGGTATGCATGTTATTCATTTATATGTACATTTTTAGGTCTCTGAAAACCCAATTAACTCTTTATTTGACATTGTTGCTCAGATGCAACGTGTAGGATTATCATATGGCTCCAGAAAAAGGAGGATGGATTGAGACATTTGGGTTTTACTTCTGTTGAAAGCAATGGGAGAAAAACCTGGATCGCTCAATCCATCCTCCTTTTTTTCTGGAACCATATGATAACCCTAAATATGTGTCTTCTATGACTCTTATGGGAGACTTACGTCTCTAAATGGCACTGTTGCTCTCATTCAACATCAAGTTACATAAAGCAACCGTTTCACTATCTGCCAATTAAAGGGTTAAGCACATATAGCCAACTCACACATACAGAGCGTTTGAAAATATACCTTCCTAGCACTTGAACCTGAGTTAACAAAACAGCTCATAGCATCTACAATTGAGCGTTTTCGGACAGTTTTAATTACATTTTTACAATAAACTTGTGTCATTTCATCTGGATACAGTTTTTTATTTCACATTTTGCTTTGCTAAACAAAACAATAAAAATCATTCAGTTAGATTAAAGGACCTCTGCAATAAAACTCATGCAAAATCAATTTTAGTGTGAGGGCACAAACATATAGCAGGCATGGTACATGAAAATCTCTTAAAGAGCCTGATTTTATAAAAAATGCCTAAAGTTAAGACGCCTAGATTGGCGCGCCTAGTGGATCTGGGCACCTAACTTAGGCCCCCTTTTATGAAGCCTTGTTAGTCTTTCTTATAATAATAATAACAGTTATAATAATAATAATAATAACAGTTTATATACCGCAATACCGTTAAGTTCTATGCGGTTTACAGAAGATTAGTGGAGTACAAGTTGAGTTGACGTACAAGTTGAGTTAACTTAAGGGATGTGGGAACAATGGGGAGAAAGGGCAAGAGAGGGGAAGGAGGGAAGTGGGTCAGCTGTCTAGGTATTTCAGGAATAGGTGGGTTTTGAGGCGTTTCCTGAATACCTCATAAGTGGTGGGCAATAGGAGTTGTTCTAGGTCTTTACCCCATAGAGCAGCCTGATGTGAGAGAAGATGCTCATGGTGTTTTTTTAGTTTGCATCCTAACCGGGGGAGAAATGAAGTGCGAGTGGGAGCTTCTCTTGTGTTTTTTGGCTGAGAAGGAGAATAGGTCAGTGATGTATTTAGGGGTTATCACCTGCCGCAGTGGTATTAGCTCTGACGTTCATAGGAATTCTATGAGCATTGGAGCTTTTAACACAGCTTCATAAAAGGGGGGTTAATTTTATAATTGGTTCAATCAGTAGTTAATTGAACAGTGCCATTACAAAAAAATTAGAAAAATTAATTTTCAGATAGGTGTCTAATTCGGTAAGCGCCATGTAGGCATGATTAGTGGCAGAGTTTGGGTGTGGATTTATTTGAACACTGGTATTTTAGGCCAAGAAATCTCTGGCCTAATATACCATCTCCTAATTTTTTCATGCCTACTGGGGCCTAACTCAAGTTAGGAGCCGGTTGGCGCGATTCTATAAATGGTGCCTAACTTTGAATCCACAAGAAAACAGGAGGTGCTACCCCCACAGGTAGAAAGGCAAGAAAACCCAGCGAAGGTGACCTGTGGTGCTCAATCTCTTTATTATATCTATCAGGACTCGATACTTTCATTTTTGGCTACAAGTAGCCCTTTACACATGGCTTGTAATAGAGCGCACACTTTTTTAAAATTATTATTCATCACGGATATTGCTAAAAAAGGCAATAACAATAGGTGATACCTTGAAATTTTCTTTATATGGTTATTATTTAGACCAGTGTTTCTCAACTCGGTCCTGGAGTACCCCCTTGCCAGTCAGGTTTTTAGAATAGCCACAATGAATATGCATAAACTTGATTTTCATACACTGCCTCCATTATATGCACATTTCTTTCATGCAGATTCATTGTGGATCTCCTGAAAACCTGACTGGCAAGGGGGTATCCCAGGACCGAGTTGAGAAACACTGATTTAGACCCCTGAAGCAGGCCATCTGACTGAAACATGTACGTGTCAAGTCCTGATAAATACAATAGATTGAGCACCATAGGTCACCTTTGCTCTTTTTTCTTGCCTAACTTTGAATGTCGTGGTAAGTGCCCTTTTCCTAGGTGTCTACCGAGTTAGGCACAGTTTATAGTCAGATCCAAATAGTGTGGCATCATTCTCATGCGCGAAACCCTAAAATATATCTGCTAAATAGCATGAGCAGTGTGAAGGTGTATACTACTATCAAGGGGAAAAGAGAGGGGGAGTAAGGGGGAGACATAAAAGGAAACTTATTTATTTGGTTTTTTAGCCCATCCTCCCAGAACAGATTACAGCAAAACATTCACATTAAATCAGATAATATACACAACTAGCCCCATCCCCCCTTTTTAACAAAGCGGCCATAGCGGCTGCAATGTCGCAAATGCTCCAATTCCATGTAATTCCTATGGACATTGGAGCAATTACCGCTGCAGCAGCTACTACCGTGGCTTTGTAAAAGGTGCCCTAAATAAAATACATAAATGATGACAAATATGAACCTAAAAGTAACAATTTTCATCTACCAATAGGAAGGAAATGCAAAGGGAAAAGAATGTTCAAAACGGAGGAAAACGCGAATTCCCAAAAGGCTTAGGGACAGGGATTCAGCCTGCAGACACATGGATGCAGCCAGGCATTTCATAAAAAGTAGCTTTGGCAGCGAGAGATTCTTTCAATCCCGAGGGTCTTTAACAGAAGCTGAGCTGAGGAGCCAGTGACCTACAGATAAAACAATAAGTTAACAGGACTGCAGGAGAAAATGTTTGGGGAATTTATAAGCCTCGCTGTTGATTATTCAAGTGAGCCTGTGAAGAAGAGGAACAAAGCTGCTGCAGAAACTGTGACTTTCAAAGCCTGGTTATTCTACGTCTGGTTATAGCCAAGAAAGACATTATTGTATAGAAATTCATAGAAAGAGCATAAACTATAACATCAAACAAGTCAACTGAAGAAAACTTATTCTATCATCCCCAAAGGGTTCAGTTCTATAACTTGGCACCTCCATTTATCTGTTCCAAAGATGTGTTGTGAGAACCTATTTCAACTACCCTGGTATTGACTGGGTGAATGAATGTAACATCAGAGAATGCTAGGGAGATAAAATTCCTTGATGAAATCAAGGACTGCTTTATGGAGTAGCTGCTTTAGGAACCAACAAGAGGCAAAGTAATTCTAGACTTATTTCTTAGTGGAGCACATGAATTGGTGCTGGAAGTAATGGTGCTGGGGTCGCTTGATAACAATGATCACAACATGATCAGATTTGATATAATCTCTGGCATAAATTCGCACAGGAAATCCGATACAAAAACACTTAACTTTAAAAAGGTGACTATGATAAGATGAGGAGAATGATAAAAAAGAAACAGATGCAGCTGCAAGATTCAAAAATATACATCAGGCATGGATGTTGTTAAAAAAATACCATCCTGGAAGCCCAGACTAGATATATTCCATGTTTTTTTTAAAAAAGGAAGGAAGACCAAATGGCAGTTGGTATGGTTAACAAGTAAAGGTAAAGGAAGCTATTAGAGCTAAAAGAGAATCCTTCAGAAAGTGGGAGAAGGATCCAACTGACAATAATTGTAAAGAGCACAAGGAATGTCAAATGCAAGGTACTAATAAGGAAGGTGAAGAGAGAGCTTGAAAAGAAGATTGCGCTGGAAGCAAAAACACACAGTAAAAACTTTTTTAGGTATATTAAAAGCAAGAAGTCAGAAGCCGGGAAGAGAATCGTTTGTACTGCTAGACCAAGGGATAAAAGGGGCTCTCAGGGAAGACAAGGCCATAGTGGAGAGATTTTTTATTTATTTATTTATAAGTTTTCAAAATATTTAAGAAGCATATCATCTTGTACAGAAAGTGCAATCAAGAAAACATATTATTAATTACTTTCAATCCTGTAGTGGAGAGATTTAATGAATTCTTTGCCCTGGTCTTCACCAAGGAAGATGTAGGGGAGTTACCAGTGCCACAAATGGTATTCAATTCTGATGAATCAGAGAAACTCAAACAAATCTCAAACTGGATGATGTAATGGGTCAATTTGGCAAACCGAACAGTAGAAAATCACCTGTACCGGACAGTATACTTCCCAGAGTGCTGATAAAATTGAAAAATGAATTTGCAGAGCTATTGTTAGTAATTTGTAATTTTTCTCTAATATCCAGCATAGTACTGGAAGACTGGAGGGTGGCCAATGTGACATTGATTTTTAAAAAGGGTTCCTGAGGTGATTCTGGAAATTATAGACTGGTGAGTTTGACACAGGTGCCAGGCAAAATGGTAGAGACTGCTATAAAGAATAAAATGACAGAACATATACAGTAAATAAGCATGGATTAATGAGAGAAAGCCAACATGGGTTTAGTTAAGGGAAATCTTGCCTCACTAATCTATTGTATTTCTTTGAAGGGGTGAATGAACATATGGATAAAGTTGAACCAGTTGATATTGTGTAGTTGGATTTTCAAAAGGCATTTGATAAAGTACCTCATGAAAGACTTCTGAGGAAATTAGAAAATCATGGAATAGGGGGTGGGGGGTGGGGGGGAGATGCCCTATTATGGATTAAGAACTGGTAAAAAGACAGAAAACAGAATAGGTTTAATTAGTTAGTATTCTGAATGGAGAAAGGTAAATAGTGGGGTTCCCCAGAGATCTGTGCTGGGACTGCTGCTTTTTAACATATTTATCAATGATCTAGAGATAGGAATAACTAGAGAGAGAAATAAATTGGCTGATGATACAAACGTCACCACGTGCAAAGCGTCACGTGGTCACGCGACCAACCAGATACTAGTGATGTCAAATTGCAAGAGGATTGTGAAAAATTACAAGAGGACCTTGTGAGACTGGGAGACTATGGGGCTCATAATCGAAAGAGAAAAACATCCAAAAACCGACCTAAATCGGCACTTGGACGAACATTTCTCAAAAACGTCCAAGCGCTGAAAATAAAAACAGGTTTTCGACATATTTCTAAATGACCTAGGCCTTCATAGTGCCGCTCAATGTCCAAAGCTAATGGGGCGTTTCGGAAGGCGTGTCGAGGGCGGGAGTTGGGCAGGATGTGGGCCGGCTTAGACTTAGTTGTACAGCATGTATAACCGAACGTTTAACAACAGAGCCTAGACGGAACTTGGATGTTGTGACTTAAACCATGTAAAACATGGTCTAAGTCACAAAAACTCACCTAAACTCACCAGATAAGCACTGCAAACACATAACACAGACCCCCACACACTACCACAGTGATCACCGACTCCTCCTCCCCCATAAAAATGTTATTCAGAACTTTAAAATTAATTTCCAGACCATCATCACTTGGCTGCCTGGCATAGGAAAGCCTAGTCGTCCAGTCCAGAGGCAGTTTAAGTCGTCTTGGGGGTGGATTAGGGACCCATGGAGAGGAGGACCCATGCCCATAAGCCCCTGTAATCACTGCATTGATACTTAAACATGTGCACTCCCTATACATCCCTAAAACCCTTTTTTACTATCATATAAGTGGCTCCTGCAGCCATAAAGGTTATTGGGGTGGTAGATAGGTGGGTCTAGGGGATTCTGGAGGTGGTTTGGGGGGGGCTCATCATCACCTATAAGGGAGCTGTAGTGAGGAGAAGCCATGGCACCCTTTTTGTGAAGTTCACAGCAGTGCCCTGTAAGGTACCCCACTATTTAGGTGGCATGTCTGGGTGTGTAGTCCATCACTTTGCAGACCCCTCCCACGTCCAACAGGGCTTGTTCTAGGTGTTTTGGACTTGGACGGAAAGTTGGACGGAAATGTGGTATAAAGATGGACGATTTAGCAGCTTGGATGATCAGATCGGCAGGACATATTATTAGATGATTTTCGAAAGTAAAAAAAAGTTGGACGTCTCTTTCAAAAATGTGTCTTAGGCTCTTTTTAACTTTGGACGACTTGCGAGATGGATGTAAACGGACTTAGATGTCCCTTTCGATTATGCTCCTCCACGTGTCAAAATGGCAGATGACATTTAATGTGAGCAAGTGTGAAATAAGACCCAAACTATAGCTATGAGATGTAGGATTCCATATTAGGAGTAACCGCCCAGGAAAAGGATCTAGGTGTCAGCTCAGTGTGCAGCGGCAGCTAAGAAAGCAAATAGAATCTTAGGAATTATCAGGAAAGGAATGGAAAACAAAGATGAAAATGTTATAATACCCTTGTATCGCTCTGTGGTATGGCTGCACCTTGAATACTGTGTGCAATACTGGTTGCCGTATCTTAAAAAAATTATAGCAGAATTTGAAAAGGGCGTCAAAAATGATAAAAGGAATGGGTGACTTCCCTATGAGGAAAGACTAAAGAGACTAGGTATCTTCAGCTTGGCGAAGAGATGGTTCAGGGGTGATATGATAGAGGTCTATAAAATATGAATGGAATGGAAAGGGTAGATGTGAATCACTTGTTCACAGTTTCCAAAAATACTAGGACTAGGGGAATTACGATGAAGCTACTAAGTAGTAAATTTAAAAGCAAACCAGAGAAAATGTTTCTTCACACGTGTAATTAAACTCTAGAATTTGTTATGAAGAATGTGGTGAAATCAGTTAGCTTAGCGGGGGTTTAAAAAAAAAGGTTTGGATAATTTCCTAAAAGAGAAGGCCATAGGTCATTATTGAGATGGCTTGGGGAAATCCACTACTTAACATATATGTTATTTCAGGTCCTTATCCTGGATTGATAAAGAGCCATATAATCATTTATGTCAAACCTCCTTCCCACCCTTAAGTATGAACTTTATTTCTATCTAACTTAGGTTAAAACTGTTATATTTTATTTGATTTTTATCAAACACAAAAGACTCAAAAACAAAAACCAAAGAAACAAAACTAAAATAGTATGTGTATCCAAAAATCAATTGGAGAAGAAACAGCAACACTTATCTCAACAGCTCTTTGCCAGTGCCATCGTTGGTTAACATTCCAATACCCAACTTTGGCACTGGCAAAGAGCTGTTGAGATAAGTGTTGCTGTTTCTTTTCCAATTGATTTTTGGATATACATACTATTTTAGTTTTGTTTCTTTCTTTGTTTGGTAAATATTCCAAGTGTACGTTATCAACATTCACTTATCACAATTTTGTGCTTCTTGCAAACTGGAACACTTCTCCCAGCGTTTCTCCCGACAGGGGTCCTCCTTGTTCGCTACAGCTTAGACCACCCTCCCCTTCAAAGTAAACCTTCAGCATTACAGTCTCCTCAGCTAACTGTCAGCTTTGTAGGCTCACTAACAATTTTGATAACAGACTTCTTACTGCAAACCTTGTTTCTCCTGTTGGAACAAAATACCTTCTAGACCAGTGGTCTCAAACTCATGGCCCGGAGGCCACATGCGGCCCGCCAGGTACTATTTTGAAGGCCTCAGTATGTTTATCATAATCACAAAAGTAAAATAAAACAGTTTCTTGATTATATGTCTCTTTAGCTATAAATGACAATATTATTATTAAGACTTAGCCAAAAGGAAAGATTTATAAACTATAAAGAGTTTTACCTCATGGGAAATTGTCATTTTTTAATAGACATTAACTATTTTTTCTGAGGCCCTCCAAGTATCTACAAATCCAAAATGTGGCCCTGTAAGGGTTTGAGTTTGAGACCACTGCTCTAGACCTTCTCTTGTTTGTGTTTTTAAAACAACTTCTCTCTGTTAGTAGCTTCTCTTCTGGTTCAAAGCCTAATTAGCCATTAAGGGAAAAAGCTTCCTGCTGCATTATAGCAACTTTGAGCTCTCTTCTATAAAAACATGGGACTTTGCTTATCTGCAGATCTGGCCCTTATTATTCAGGTTTCTTTTGTGGATATATGAGAAGAAGATACATCTAGTGATGTGCTAGAGGGGACTTTCAAAAGTCTTTTGTTTCTTAAAGAAAACAAAAGACTGGATTCTGTAAACGGTACCTATATTGGCAGATATCTAGAAAAAAAGGCGCTGGCCATGTGTCAATCACGCTTGGGCACCATTCATTTATTTTTAGTATTTATACACCACTTATACCTAAGCAGTTTATATTCAGGTAGGGTTCCCAGATGTCCAGATTTACCTGGACACGTCCTCCTTTTGAGGACATATCTGGGGGGTCTGGATGGCTTTTCAAAACCCGGCACCTTTTCCGGGTATTGAAAAGCTTCCAACAAATCACTGCCAGGCAGGCAGCAGGGGGGGGGGGGGGGGGGGAGCGAGCGCTGGGGCCTGGGACGGGATTGGGAGAAGAACTGGGGCGTAATGTTCCTATGAGCGCTGGGAGCAGCACAAAGCATTCAGCGCACCAGCCTGCGCTAAAAACCCGCTATCGCGGTTTTGTGAAAGGAGGGGTTAGCTTGGTGTATGGACTAACGCGTTAGCATATGCTAAACACTAAAGTCACCCATTCCTATTGGCTGATGTTTCTTTATTTTGTTTAGATAATTGTGTTATGCGATAATACTTTTTCCCCTTTAGAAATAATTATTTTTAGTATGTTTATCATGCTCATAATGATTATGTTCAATTGTAACTGCCTCAATTTATGGTGGAATGAATAAATGAAAAATAAAATAAATGTGAGAGACACTTGGGGAAAAATTCCTTTTTACAGAAATTGGCAGCACACCATTGGCTGCCTTTGTATGAACTGTGTATGATGAAAAGTTCCTGTTAACCTGCCTAGTGACATTTAACACTACTACATCTGTACTATATTTGTGAGTTAAAGATCAGTGTTGACCTCAGATTTAATGCTCTTGTCTTGGTAGAATGTATCTTTTAAATAATAAACTTTTCTTTACTTGTACTTTCTGGACAAAACCCCAAAAGGACATTTCATTTTCTTGGAAAAATGTAATAACAATCATGAATTAAAAAAACAAAGAAACCAAACCTCTGGTAGCTAACAGCTGTTTGGCTAGATGTTAGCAGAAAAGAACTATACAGTATGTCCAAAAATAAAACCAAAACTTGCCTGCTATGTTATGCTCCGTTGTCTTCTTCAAAGGTTAACTTAATTTTTTTTTTTTTTTGCATCTATGTTATTTATTTCCACTTTCAATTTGGGGTTGTACAAGAAGTTCAGTGGCATATGATTCCAGTAAAATATTTCTCAAGGCTTTTAAGCCTGATGTATTGCACATTGAACTTATTTCTGTACTAGCATATTAGCTCATTATGTTTAAAGAAATTCATTTCTTGGAGCAACATACACAGTAAAGGGTAATTCTATAAAGGGGCCTATGTTGTTAGGTGCCAAGAACCTGTTTGGTAAAGAAAAGTAGGCACTTACTTTCCTGTATAGAATCCAAGTGTAACTGGGAAAATATGTGCCTATATTTTTGATGCAATTTTTTCACTTGAGTAGCTGTCTTAATTAACAAGTTTATTGTTGTGGATTCCTATTGGAAAAAAACACACATCGAAGAGCAACCCTAACCCTAACCCTAACCCTAACCCTAACCCTAACCCAAGAAAATGAAGTTTGAGTGTTGATTTTTATGTTATGCGGAGATTATTTTTACAGACCCATGATGATACAGGTTCCAAAGGACACCTTGAGAGTCCAGGAGCCAAGTTATTGAGGTCTGTTTTTCTCCACTTTGTCCTTTTATAATTTATTTGTTTCAGTTGTGTATGTCTGAATGGTGGTCACAATAATACTTATATAGCAATACGTTTATGTTGAACACAATTGATATATCTATTACATCTGCATTCACAAAATTGGGATGTCTGTAGCCAGTTCATTAATATGCTGGCACCCTCCCATGTCCAATTGATCTGCATTTGGATGTCTTCAACACGGATGTTTTTCTGCCTGAAAATGGGGTATAGAGTTAGACATCCCAGTGGCCAAGGTGTCTAAGTCAATGCCACTGGATTTTCCAATAAACTCGGGAGCATACAAAGCTCAGCTTTTTTGAAATTAGTGATAAAATTCAATTTTTTTTTCAAGGCCCTATCTGCCCCTTTGCCACCCACTTTTAGCAGTTTATCCGCAGTTAAGTGAAATTTTGAATGAAAATTTAGGCATTCAACCCTAGTAAATTTTCAGAGGTCAATTTTGTAGGCTAAGAAGCAAGCATATATATATTCACTAAGAAGCCATTTTTCAAACCCTTTGAAAAATGACTCCTTAGTGGATATAGGCTTGTCCAAATTTAAATTAGAATCCATCCAGACACCTAACAAAGGGACACAGTCTGAAATTGAAAGCGTGCAAATACCAACAATGTGTTTAATTATAGGATCAAGGGGGGAAATTTATCAAAGGGCATTTTAGCGCCGGCCGTGGCGGTAAGAGCTCCAATGCTCATAGGAATTCTATGAGCGTCAGAGCTGTTACCGCTGCAGCCGGTGCTAAAAACTGCACGACGGGGTTTTTTTTTTTGGGGGGGGGGGGGTAAGTGCGTTAGTACATACTAACGATTAACGAGTGCTAAATGCTAAAGATGCCCATTGTATCCCTATATGCGTCTATCGTGCACTAACTTGCATTTTTCCTTTATAGGGACTGTTTTTATTTTTCAACTCTTTCTCTTTTTGAATAAAAATGATTTGTGTTGCATTCTCTCTAAAAAATTTCTGTACTCCAGTTCAATAAATCCCAATAAATAACCCTCCCTTTTACAAAGCTGTGGTAGACTCCAACACCCATTAAATCCCTATGGGCGTCGGAGCGATTGCCGCAGCAGAAGCAGCCTCTACTGTGGCTTTGTAGAAGGAGCCCTAAATAAATAAAATCAGTCTGACCTCCCTTCAACTCTTCCGAAAACATTTAAAAACATGGCTTTTCTCTAAAATGTAACGACCTTTCCCTCTTCGATATACTAAGTCTCTCTAAACTTCTCTGTACCAAGTTCTTCTACTTTTCTTTGGAGTTCCTTTCTATATCAATTCCTGTAAACCGTGCCGAGCTCTACTTCGGTGGAGATGATGCGGTATTCAAACTTAAGATTTAGTTTAGTTTAGTTTAGTTTTAGTTTTCAACCGTATAACTGAGGATTCCTTGCACGGAGGCTTCAATGAAAATATGTGTGTATAAAAATCTGTCAGAGAATAGAGCAAGTAAGCATTCCATTACTAAGATACATTACAGCAAGTACACATACTCAAAAACTATCACCCAAAGTGGCTCTGAAAAATATGAAAAACTCCTGTGCAGCTGAGAACATATGTACAGTTGAGCACAATGCTTGAATGCTTCTGCCAGTAGCCCTGAAGCAGCGGATTAAGTGTGTTATCCGCGAAACGTTGGCAGGCAGCGGCAATGAACTGATAGCATGACTACATACAAAATGAACGCTGAAATAAGATAAGTGCTTGGTTGCTAGCTTTTTCAAACTACAATAGTGTTGCTTCCACAACCAGTATTGATATAAAAGTAGCAGTGTTTGCTAAGATTGATTAAGATATTTATGATAGAAACTTTTTAGACAATTCAGCAATATAGAAATATTTTAGACTATTTAGCAATAAAATTGAGTCTCGGGTTTTTTTAGCCAATGACTGGAACCACGGAGCCAAAAAAAACCACGCTGGAAGTTAAGTCTATGATTGGACTGAGCGTGGGCTCCTACTCTGAGGCTTTTTCCTGAGTGAAAAGAAAAGTTTATTGAAAGTGTTGATAAAAAATTAAGATAAAATAGAAAAAGTAAAAGAAAACTGAAAAAACAAAAATAGAAGTGTATGTGGGTGTAACACTAGTATAAGTGGTATTTTTGTATAATTTTGGGTAGCAAGTACACATAGAAATATTCCATTCAGAGTTCTCATCTAGCTCAGTGTTTTTCAACCTTTTTTGGGCAAAGGCACACTTGTTTCATGAAAAAAATCACGAGGCACACCACCATTAGAAAATGTTAAAAAATTTAACTCTGTGCCTATATTGACTATATATAAAGTAATTCTCTTGAATAGGAATCAAATAAACACAAAGAAAGCATTTTATAATGACTTTATTATGAAATATTAAGTAAACAGAATAGTGAAAAATTATAAAATACTTTATTCAGTGCGAAACCTGGGCCTGTTTGGCTGAACACAAAGCTGATATTCTGGCTGGAATCGAAGAAAGACACACACGTAGCTCTTCGTCAACAGCTCTCAGTCTCTCTCTGTATTTGGTTTTTATAGCATACAAAAATAGACAAATATACCCTCTATCCTTTTTATTAAACCACAATAGCAGTTTTTAGCGCAGGGAGCTGCGCTGAATGCCCAGCGCTGCTCTTGACGCTCATAGGCTCCCTGCGCTAAAAACCACTATTGCGGTTTAGTAAAAGGTGACCATATTGTAAAATATAGACAGCAGATATAAATTCAGAACTGTGCATAGTAAGTGAAGGGAAGTTTTCATCTCTGGGAATTTACCCAGTTAACTATTAAGTTATTTGGGCAAATTCCTTTGAAAACTGTGGTAATACTGCCTCCACTTTGCTAAATTTAAAATAAAATCATTTTTCCTACCTTGTCTGGTGATTTCTGGTTGCACTTTCTTCTTCTGACTATGCATCCAATCTTTCTTCCCTTCTATCAGCCTGTATGCTTTCTCTCCTCCACACCTCATTCCCTCCCCCAACTTTTTCTTCCTCTCTCCCTGACCTTTCTTTCTTTTTTTTCTGTTTCTCTACTTTCCTTCTGTTTCCCTGCCTGCCCCCTTTCTTTCTTTCTCCCTGCCATTCCCCAAGCCACTGCCACTGCCGCTGCCATCGGGGAACAGGACCCACCAATGGATAACAGGCCCCAAAGCCGACGCCGACGCATGCTCTCCCTGACGTCAATTCTGCAATCGGAGAGGAAGTTCCGCCCAGCCAGGCAGCGATTGGCTGGCCCGAACTTCCTCTCCGACTGCAGAATTGACATCGGGGAGAAGAAGACTTATCGGCTCGATAGATTAGATCGCCAAGACAAAGTGAGTCCTGGGTGATCGACTCACTTTGCCTTGGCGAGCTACTGGCGCCCCTGCCTCGGGCCCCCTGTCAGCTCCGGGCCCCTGAATGCAGGACTGGTAGTACTGCCCTGATGGCGGCCCTGCGGCACACCAGGCAACATCTTGCGGCACACTAGTGTGCCGCGGAACAGCGGTTGAAAAACACTGATCTAGCTGATTGGACATAAACTCCCCCTTTTACTAAACCGCAATAGCGGTTATTAGTGCAGGGAGCCACGCTGAACTCTCCGCGCTGTTCCCGATGCTCATAGAAACTCTATGAGTGTCGGGAGCAGCGCGGAGCATTCAGTGCGGCTCCCAGCGCTAATAACCGCTTTCGCGGTATAGTATAAGGGGGGAAAAGTCATTAGCGTGAATATTATCTGTACAAGAGTTCATGTTTCACTTTATTTGCTATAGAAATCCGTGGTACATTAAAAATTCTTCCAAGATCAACATTCTTCACAACATCAACTTTATTTCAAGATTCTCAGTGCATAAGGCACAGGAACATGCTGTTAAAATAAATCTCTTCAGGGTCGCAAAACTCATCCAAAAACATAGGATATCAAATGACTTTTGCTAGTCTGATTGTAAAATTGGTATTGCATTTCCAGGAATTCATCCCTGTTTGGCCTTGGGAGCCTTATGAAATTGCAACCCACTTATTTCTACTTATTCCTGCAGTGTTTGTGGAGAATCAAGCACCAGGGCTCTCATAATCTCAGGTAATATTAGGTCTGCAACTCAATACTGAGTATCTAAAGCAAAATGAAATGCTTAATCATCTCCTGTGGCTGATCTAATATATTTTTCGACAACTTTATCATCCTGAACACTAAATCTGTTTTTGACTTCTAAAAGCTCAAAAAGATGAAGTGAAACAAAAACGATGGGGTTTTCACATTTATTCCATCAGTTGTTCTGCTATCGACAACTTGACTGAAGAAATTTAAAGCTATATTCCACCAACAGACTGAGCAACTAACAGCAAACCTTAGCAATAGGCTTTCAAGCTGCTCTGTAAGAACTCTGCCTTATTTAGCTAATGGTTTCTTGTAAAGGGTAACAGGAAACATGACTGATGTCTGACAATAGCTTTGTCTCCACA